>NC_052157.1:127632944-128232944 GCF_902713615.1 Scyliorhinus canicula | reverse complement strand
CCATGGCTGAGGGTCTCGGCAGAATGTCCGATTCGCTGGGTGTTGTGACCCAGTACAAAGATGACCTTGATGACGTTCTGTGGGAGATGTCACACTTTCAGATGGGAATGGCTAAAGCGCTGTAGAGCATTGCCCCGTCACTGAGGAGCTTTGCCAAGGGCATCGACACCAGGGCCGGGGTTCTCCCCTACCCGGCGGGGCGGGGGGTCCCAGCGGGACGGAGTGGCGTGAACCACTCCGCCGTCGGGCCTCCCCAAAGGTGCAGAATTCTCCGCACCATTGGGGGCTAGGCCCCCACCAGAGTGGTTGCCGCTCCGCCGGCCGGGGCGAATGGCCTTTGGCGCCCCGCCAGCCAGGGCTGAAAAGCCTTCAGCAGCCGGTGGAAGTCCGCGCAAGTGCCGGAGCGTCAGTGGCTGCTGGCGTTATACCGACGCATGCGCAGGGGAGGGGGGTCTCTTCCGCCCCCGCCATGGTCTTCAGCGGAAGAAAAAGAGTGCCCCAATGGCGCAGGCCCGCCCGCCGATCGGTGGGCCCCGATCGCGGGCCAGGCCACCGTGGGAGCACCCCCCGGGGTCTGATGAGGCTGTGTCTGGATGTCAGCACATGGTACAGGGTGGCACTGGTATGCATGTGCCATCGACAAGCTTGCCATTGACCTCCAGCCCCAGAGTGCCTAGAGGGCATGGGATCGAAAGCCTTGGGATGAGCTAAGGAGCTGGCTGCCTCCACCTCAGATGTGAATCCTGGGGAGACACCTCGCGTAGTGTTAGAGTTCGGAAGGTCAAGAACATTGAGGTTCACTGAGGGCACCAGGCGAGGGGGAGGAGGGTAGTGAGGGAGGTAGGGGGTGAGGGGAGGTGAGGGGGTGGTGCGAGAGTAGGGCGGCACCATCAGGAGGGGGAACTGTATGGCACTTGTGACACATTAAAAACAGTTGAACACAACCAGTATGATGCCTCTGTCACAATCATCCGCAATGTGGGCCAACCTCCGAACCCTTGGCCCATCTCTCCAGGTATCTCCCCCTCCCTATAGCAGTTACCCATTCTCCAGCCATGGACATGTCCCTGGAGCTGTGTGCCATCCCCTGTCTGTTTGGATGTTGGCTGCTGCGTACGTGTTGCCTTCTGCAGTGCTCAAGCACAGTTACCCTGCATCAGGGTGTGATTGGGATGCTAAACAATGACTCCCACATGCTATATGGCCCACCCACCCATGGGAATCGACTTAGATGTTGTGAAGTGCTCACTTCACCATAATTGAAAATTCCCTATTGTAGTCGCCTTCAGCCGAATGGCCAGAGGCCTCGTCTGTCCATGGGTGTTATGGGTGGTCCGTGGGGCAGATGGCAAGGGCTAGGGTTGCCCGCAGAATGGATATGCACAATCCAGGGTTTGCACACCGGGGCCATGTGCGGTTGTACCCCTCAGCGCCCCCCCACCCCTTCCCCCATCCATGGCGGCCCACCCCTCTGGAGGGTCCCCCCCCCCCCCACCCAGCCAAGGGTCCCCCACATTCTGTGGAGCACAGGGGCTGGGCTTGTCCCCGTGCTCTTTGCCTTTGAGCGAAGGTGGCTACTCACTTCCTTGTCTTCCCACAAAAGCCCTTCCACCAGGTTCACGTTTTTCAAAAGGAGTCCTAATTGGCGTCTGCGTGATGACATGTTGGGGAGGCCGATGAATGATGGGAGGCCATTGGATATGGGGTCGCAGTCATTAATTGTCTGGTAATAAGGTCAGCACGGTGGCCTAGTGGTTAGCACAACCGCCTCACGGCGCTGAGGTCCCAGGTTCGATCCCGGCTCTGGGTCACTGTCCGTGTGGAGTTTGCACATTCTCCCCGTGTCTGCGTGGGTTTCGCCCCCACAACCCAAAATGTGCAGAGTAGGTGGATTGGCCACGCTAAATTGCCCCTTAATTGGAAAAAATAATTGGGTAATCTAAATTTAAAAAAAAAAAATTGTCTGGAAATAGGGCATAATGGTTCTCGCCACGCTATTGCAAAATCCCGATTTTGCCTATGGGAGCGGGCCGGTTGCATCGCGTGTGGTCGTTTTCGGCCTCTCCCTCTATTCACCGGCCTCGTTTCCCTTGACCGAAAGTGCAACGAGGCCAGAGATTCGCCACCCCCGCCGGCTGCTGAATTCTCCAGTGCCGGGGTTTTGGCGGGGCCGGGAATCGCGCCGCGCCAGTCGGCGGCTGTTGACAGCGCCCCCCCCCCGGCAATTCACCGACCCGCGATGGGCCGAGCGGCCGCCCATTTTAGGCCAGTCCCACCGGCGTAAATTAGACCTGGTACTTATCGGTAGGACCTGGCTCTGCGGGCGGCCTCCGGGGTCCTCGTGCGGGGATCTGGTCCCGGGGTAAGCCCCCACGGTGGCCTGGCCCGCGATTGGGGACCACCGATCCGCAGGCGGGCCTGTGCCGTGGGGGCATTCTTTCTCTCCACACCGGCTGCTGTGGACCTCCGCCATGGCCAGTGCGGAGACGAACCACCCTGCGCATGCGCTGGGCTGATGCCAGCACACACTTGCGCTCCCGCGCATGCGCCAACATGCGCTGGCTGGCGGAGGCGCTTCGGCGCCAGTTGGCACGGCGCCAACCCCGCTGGCGCCAGCCTCGCCCCTGAAGGTGCGGAGCATTCTGCACCTTCCAGGCGGCCAGACGTCGGAGTGGTTCACGCCACTCTTTGACGCCAGGACCGCCCGCCCCGCCGGGTAGGGGAGAATCCAGCCCATAGAGTGGGATTCTCCGACCCCCCTCCGACGCCAGCTGCCAGGGTTTTGGCGGGGCAGGAATCGCACCGCGCCGGTCGGCAGCCATTGATAGCCCCCCCCCCCCCCCCCGGTGATTCTCCGCCCCGCAATGGGCCGAGCGGCCGCCCGTTTTTGGACGGTCCCGCCGGTGTAAATCAAACCATGGCCAGCGCAGAAAAGAACTCCCCTGCGCATGCGCTGGGATGACGCCAACACGCGCTGGTGCTCCCGCGCATACGCCAACCTTTGGCACCAGTTGGCGCGGCGCCAACCCCGCCGCCGCCGGCCTAGCCCCTAAAGGTGCCAACCCCGCCCCACTGGATAGCGGAGAATCCCGCCCATTATGTTTCTGTGGTACTTGGCACTGAAGAAGAAAAATGTTTTATGCATACTGCATTGCAGATTGGATTGGGTTAAATATAAACTCTCGACATTTCTGTCACCTTTAATGTCCTCAGGACATTGAAAAATGCTTCACAACCAATGCTTTGCTTTTGAAATGCAGCATGAATTGTGGGGGTGGGGGGAATATGCCAGAGAAGTCAAATTTAAATTTAGTATTAACTTCCTCTGCATGTCACTCCACCTTGACAAAAACCTCTTGCAAAGTATCTCACCTTGCATAGGTTCACAAGCAGGATAGATCCATCTTACCAGTGCACCCCTCACATTCATTCCCTTGTCTGTGGTATCAGTTCGTAACATTTGCTTGGCGCAACAGCTGGGAGACAAACTCTACGTACTAAACTATCTGTGACTAATGACACATTTTCACTGCACGTTTTCAATGGTGGCAAAATTGTGAATTTGTATGGCACCAAGCCTGTTGACATGGTTGTTGTCAAGGCAGTTGCATGAAAGAGCACAGCCAAATGTTCCCGCGATCCCGAACTATGATAGATGTTTTTTTTGTTAATTCACGCAAAATGTTTTCTGCTAATTCATTGAAATCAGATTAGGAGAATAACATGATGTCATAATGGCTTCTCTAATGAGATAGCAGCTTCCTGATAATAAAACCTAACTGCCTAATGTGTATACATAATGGATACCTGGGAGTGATTACAAGGCAGTAATCTAATTGTAACTATCATCAGAACCCAGAGATTTGATTAGCCTTAAAATTACTCCAGGGTATCTACTATATTTATAATCTATATATAGCGGATTTTGTGGAATGGCTTTACACAGCTCTCTATGTGCTGACGGAGGCTGTCAGTGAGCTACGTGACATGCAGACTGCAGACAAGCAAATGTATAATCAATATTGAGAAATAACTTGCAGTCGACTTCTGGGAAATTGTGCAGCCTATGTAGATTCGAAACAAACTGTGTAATGTGATGACTTCATTAAAAATAATACTGCGGTTACAAATCCTGGTAGGAGATTATAAATAATCCTAAAGGCTGAATATAAACAGGCTGATAGCATTAAATCTCTAAATATGATTAGAGCCATTCTTTAATTATATTTGTTCATAATCAGAAACTATACTAAAATCAATCACCAGGCAGCTTAGCAACAGAAGTGATACATAGAATTTATGCCTGTTAATCTACCCTGATGTATGTGGTTTAACCCTGATACAGATGTCATTTTTGATAAATTGAAAATCAAAATTTTAATTTTTACCATGAAGAGAATGGGAAAATTATAGCCATTTAAAGATAGAACTTACATAAATAAAATATCCATTCACAAGCCCAAAGTGCTTTCCAGGCAATTGATTAATTTTAAAATCCAGTCAGGGTTGTGCTGCAGGAAGATTCAGCAGACAATTTGACGCTGCCAAGCCCCAACACACATAAAACGATGGAATGACCAGGCAATTTGCTTTTGTTGGTGTCTGCTGTGGAAGAACATCCTGCTGGTCTTCAAACACTGCAATATATCTACCCAACCAGGCAGGCGATTTAACATCTCAGGCAGATCCTCCGATACTGAAGCAGTCTGTGCCCATATAACTATTGTCCATCATAATACAAGCAAAATTCTGCGGATGCTGGAATCTGAAACAAAAACAGGAAATGCCGGTAAAACCCTTGCCATTCAGGCAGCATCTGCGGGGAGAGAAAAAAAAACAGTTAACCTTTAGCGCCCGTATGGCTCAGAAATATTGTCCATGCCTGAATAACAGTCGGGTTTGAGCTAAGTGGCATTTGTGCCACACAATTGCCAGGCAATGACCATCTCCAACAAGTGAAACTAGCCATTTTCCCTTGACATCCAATGACTTTTCCATCACGTCCCCCACAATCAATATCCGGGGAGGTCATCATTGTCCAGAAACTTAACTGGGGGGTGGGTCGGGGGGGGGGGGGGTTAAATGCTAGATAGTTAAATTATAAATGCTAGCTTAGGTGCTGCCCCTCAAAGATTGTAAACAATAAACAATATGTTAGGCTTCCCAGTGAAAAGCAAGTTTTAAAAATGTATTCACAGGATGTGGGTGGCGCTGGTTAGGCCAGCATTTGTTGCCCATCCCTAACTGCCTTTGAGAAGGTGAAGGTGGTAGTGAGCCGCCTTCTTGAACCACTGAAATCCTTGTAGTGTAGCTACACCCACCATGTGGTTAAGAAGGGATTTCCAGAATTTGGACCCAATAATAGCGCAGGAACGATGATATATTTCCAAGTCAGATTGGCTAGTGGCTTTCGGGGAAATGCCAGGTGGTAAATGTTCCCTTGGGTCTGTTGTTTGGAAGGTGTAAGGAAGTGTCAGCCAGTAACTTCATTGCAGTGTTAATGTAAGTCTACTTGTGCCACTAATAAAGATTATTATTAATAGTAGTACCCCCACCAGCTCGCGCCCTCCTGAACATAGCCTTCCAACCCACACGCTGGGATATGCCAGTTTAATTGGCTCTGGAAATATCCCAGACTTATATTGATCTCCAGGGCCATGGCTCCTTGGGGCTGGTGACTGCCTGTGACATTGCTGCAACTCTTGGTATCTGGGGCTAGAGAGCTGCCAACCATTTGATTGGCTGGCAGCTCTCAGACGTGTGTCCTCCTGCCAAGCGGAAGCTAATTAACAGCCGAACAGCCATTAAGTTATTGCGTGGTGATCTGGCCACACGGATCTGGGCTCGCCACTTACTTTTCGGCTGGGGACAGAGTCTCCACCTTGGAATAAAAGCCTGGCCATTGAATTTTACAATCGAGAGGGAGGCCATTTAGTCCTGGATTTCTCAAACTGAGCTACAACTTTTACATTGCCTGGAGCTTTTCAAATGTCTTTCAACATTTTTTCCTTGAAATAGCTTTGATTCTGGTTGGGGATTCCATCTCTTAACAACCCTGTCAGAAATTTCAATATCACCTTTGGGGCCTCACGGTAGCATGGTGGTTAGCATCAATGCTTCACAGCTCCAGGGTCCCAGGTTCGATTCCCGGCTGGGTCACTGTCTGTGCGGAGTCTGCACGTCCTCCCCATGTGTGCGTGGGTTTCCTCCGGGTGCTCCGGTTTCCTTCCACAGTCCAAAGATGTGCGGGTTAGGTGGATTGGCTATGCTAAATTGCCCGTAGTGTAAGGTTAATGGGGGGGATTGTTGGGTTACGGGTATACAGGTTACGTGGTTAAGTAGGGTGATCATTGCTCGGCACAACATCGAGGGCCGAAGGGCCTGTTCTGTGCTGTACTGTTCTATTCTATACCTTATTATGATTTAATTTAATCTCTCTCTGTATAACATAAAAATATATAAAATATACCGTGCCATCCCAGTTTGTGCACTAATAAATATTTTCTTCTGGCCATAAAGTCCTCTGAACCTGTCTGATCTACCTTGGGGAGAATAAACTTTGCCTATTGCTCTCCCCACCACATGCGCATCCCAATCTTTGTTCCGGTATGGATGGGGCGCCAGCACCTTGTTTTGTGACTTTCTTGGGAGATAGACCAGCAGGGTTGTGACTCTTCTCTCTCTCTACCCTTCCGCACTCTGTGCATAGATTAGATTTTTGTCACTTTCTGTAGCTAATTATTCCTGGAACAGGTTACCAGTCTTAATGCTTGGGGAACATTGCACCACATCATCAAGCATAGCCACACTCGTAATCACACACAGGCAAACAACTTAACACAGCCAATCCCTGCACGTTTTTAGATTGTGGGAGGAAACCAAAGCACCCAGTGAAAACCCCGCAGATACAGAGGGAATGTGTATCCGCCACACAGACAGACCCCCCCAGGCTGGAATTGAACCAGGGTCCTTGGCGCTGTGAGACAGCAGTGCGCCACTGCGCCACCCAGGATTATAACTTAAACAATTAAATTCATCCCCACACATCCACCAGGCTTGGGTGTCTTGAAACTAGCTTCTCCTAAACTCAAATGATTAAACCTTGGGAACATAACAACAGTGGGTCATCCAAGGTTGGCAGCCCAGTGGCGCAGTGGTTAGCATTGCTGCCTCACAGCGTCGAGGTGCCAGCTTCGATCCAGGCTCTGGGTCACTGTCTGCGTGGAGTTTGCACATTCTCCCCGTGTTTGTGTGGGTTTTGCTCCCACAACCCAAAGGTGTGCAGGTTAGGTGGCTTGGCCGTGCTAAAATTTCTCCTCACCTCTTCCTCTGCCTACTCGTTTGATTATTTTCAGTTTATGCTACCTAGTTATCGAGTCACAGAACAGAGGAGGTGGTTTTTCTTCATATACTTTATTAAAACAACTCAATTTTCAATATCTCTTCCATATCTCTTATCAATCTTCTTTCTTCTAATAAAGAGTTCCAATCTCTTCAGTTTCATAACTGAAGCCTCTATATATTAAAAGCTATGATGGGGAACACCACTGTTTATATCTCTAGATCGATGCAGCATCTTACTGCAGATCTTTTAAAAGTGAATTGCGCTGCATGTGAGGGACATCTGAAGCTTATTGTCTGCATATGAGAGTTCAAACCTCCATTTGCCAGTTGCCTCGTGATCAACTAGTAACAATTCGCCTTGGTATGGGTGTTGATTCCTTTCTGATTAAGCCGTGATGTGGAGATGCCGGCGTTGGACTGGGATGAGCACAGTAAGAAGACTTACAACACCAGGTTAAAGTCCAACAGGTTTGTTTCAAGCACGAGCTTTCGGAGCGCAGCTCCTTCCTCTATGGTGAGGGTTTGCATTGAATATAAGACAATGGGTGGCTAGCCAAAAAAACCCCACAAAATATCTATTGCATAGAATAAATCTTTAAAATCTATTTAATGGGGCAGCATGGTGGCGCAGTGGTAGCACTGCTGCCTCATGGCGCTGAGTCCCAGGTTCGATCCCGGCTCTGGGTCACTCTCTGTGTGGAGTTTGCACATTCTCCCCATGTTTGCATGGGTTTCACCTCCACAACCCAAAGATATGCACGTTAGGTGGATTGGCCACACTAAGTTGCCTCTTAATTGGAAAAATTGAATTGGGTACTCTAAATTTATTTTTTTTTAAATCTTTTTAATCCCATTTTGTGAATATTCAAAGCAGAATCCTCGAATCCTGTTCAAAAATCCTCGAATCTTACTAAAATTTAAATCCTCCAATAATTTTGCCAAATTGTGTGACATTTCTCTGTTGAAGTTCCTTAAGTCGCGTTCAAAAGCAGATGAGATCTGGGAACTTAAGTTGGACGTTTTTCATTGAGAGAGCTGCGTGAAAATATCTTTGATGGCACCTTGCTGAGGGTTCTCCAGCAAACTTTCCCAAGTGGTACCAAATAAAATAAAATACGAGCAGATGCTTGCACTTTTGGACTGTGATCATAAAACAATTATTCAAAGTACCAAGCGAAGCTATAAGATGGATGCAAAAACATTTGAAGATCACAGGCACATTGCTTTTATAAGAATAATCACCTCGGAGACTAGATTTGCATGCGTTCAAGGCCACAGCCTCTTTGTTATTCACAAGTACTTATTGATTTGCCTAATACAAGCTGGCAGGTGAACTCAAGTGTGGCTTGTAAACTATGTGTTGCAGCAAGTGACTTGTTGTGAATGGTTAAATTACATGCATGGAAGATAAATGTTTGAGGGATAATGGGATTATTAATTTGGTTAAAAGTTTAAAGAAAATCCCTGCTTGCTTGCACTATACATGTTCACACAGCCTTGATTTCAAACAATTTGGTTGATCAATAAAGAATTTGAACTCCCCCATTATGAGAAGGAGAAGGCTTCGGGGAAGATTGAAAATGTTCGAAATCTGATGCCCAATCCTGAATTGCGTCAAACACACCAATTTCTGCTTTTGAAGGATATGGGTTGGGCATGTGAGTGGGTGACTAAACTGCACTTGAGAAGCGGGTCAGTTATTACCATATGCTAATGAGACTTTGTGCCTAAAAGGTGAACAGACTTTTAGAGTTAACATTTGTGGGCCAGGTTTCCTAGGGTTCAGAAAATATGGCAGCTAAAATGAGGTGAGAATGGCTGGACCCAACAGATAAATGCTTTCCCAGCATTGCTTTCTGGGCCAAGAGGAAGAGGAGGACGGTAGCATAGTGGTTAGCACAGTTGCTTCGAGCTCCATGGTCCCAGGTTCAAGTTCCGTCTTGGGTCACTGTCTGTGCGGAGTCTACACGTTCCCTCCATGTCTGCATGGCTTTCCTCCGGGTGCACCGTTTCCTCTCACAGTCCAAAGACGTGCAGGTTAGGTGGATTAGCCATGATAAATTGCCTTTAGTGTCCAAAATGAAAGTTAGGCGGGGTTTCTGAGTTACACGGATAGGGTGGAGGCGTGGGCTTAAGTAGGATGCTCTTTCCAAGGGCCAGTGCAGATCTGATGGGCTGCACGGCCTCCTTCTGTAAATTCTATGACTCTATGAGGAGTGTTTCCTTCCGTAAGCCCAAACAAATCGCTTCCCTCCCTGCGATCGGCCAATGCTCACCCACGATCATCATGTCCAACCCATGATCTCTTCGACATTCCCAATTTACATGATCACCACCAACACTTGCAGTGTTGTTTTTTACACTTCCCCCGGATGGAGTTCGCTGCCATTGTCGTCGCGTGCGCACTTCCACTTCTGCGGCCCTCCCGTCTTCCCCGTTTTCTCTGTTCCTGTGGATGCCAAGTTTGTTAACATTTCCCTGCCTCACCTCGCCCCCTCCCTGGCTCTCCTCGGCCAACCACGGCCACATGTTCTGGTCTTGCCCCAGACTTGTGGAGTACTGGGAAGCCTTCTTCGAGGCAATGTCCAAAGTTGTGGGGGTGAGGGTGGAGCCATGCCCGAAAGTGGCGGTCTTCGGGGTTTCAGAAGCCAGATCCATGGGGAGGAGGGCGGACACCCTTGCCTTTGCTTCCCTGATCGCCCGCCATAGAATCCTGTTCGGCTGGCGGTCAGCAGCACCAGCCAAAGCTGCAGACTGGTTGTCCGACCTCTCGGAATCTCTCCAAATGGAGAAAATCAAATTCGCCACCCGAGGGTCAGACGACGGCTTCCACAGAACGTGGGAGCCATTCACTCAATTGTTCTGGGACCTGTTTGTGGCCAACAAACAAGCAGAAGAAGAGCCAGGTAGCCAAGATACAGGGGAAAGTAGCCAAAGCATGAGAGGAAGAGATAGACTGGGGGGGGGGGGGGGGGGGGGGGGGGGACAGCTGAATCTAAGAGGAAGGAAAGGTGAACCACAGGGGGGGAGGGGGCAGAAGTGGGGGGAGCGGGGGTAGAGGGAAGAGACAGGGAACAATAGAGGACTGATTGTGATTTAACCTGAGGATCACCAGAATAACCTCAGCCAGTGCAGGGAACTGAACCCATGTTGCTGGCCTTGTTCTGCATCACAAACCAGCTGCTCAGCCAACTGAGCGAAACCGAACCCCATACACATTGTAATTGTTAGCTGTTTTTTAATCCTGTGTTGCTGACAAAGTTTGTTTTAATATACCATATCCCTATTTGTGCGTGGAATCACTCCTCACAGTCTTACAAATTAAATAAAATATTTCATTTCTTTCTAGTATCCTAGCAACTGTTGGGGTCTGGTCCGGGATCATAATAATTGCCTCAGAGCAGCAGGCCAGCGAATATTCAAGCAGCTCACAGAAGTCATATCTACGTTTGATATGGCAGTAAATACCCTCGAGAAATACTCCAGACCAAATCAAAGTGCGATAATTGAATGATACACGTTCGCCAGAGATATCAGGGAAATGGTGAACCCATGAAACAAGACACCGCTGGGTTGCAGTAGTTGGCTTTCATACATACATTTGGCACACTAACTGATGAGTTAATTCCTGATCAACTGATTAAAGAAATCCTCAATTCCATGAATGTGGGAATATCTCCTCATGAAGGATGATGGTTGACCTTGAAAAATGCCTTGACCTTGGCAGTCAAAATCAAATTTGCCATGGTCAATTCGAAGAGGTTTTACACAGAGATGCACCCTCAGACTCAGGGTCATATCACTTGACTAACCAGCTCAAGTGCAAGGCTTATAGACAAAGAGACCTCAGCAGGCTCTTCAACACATGCGCCATCACAGTCAAATACCTTCAAAGACTTGCCCAAATGGTGAAGGCACTTATCGATTCACTTATCGATTCACAGGATCATGTCCAGCTTGAGGGGATAAGTGTATCACATGCTCAAAAATGAACTATTTTGCAACGGTATGCGAGTCATGGAAAGAAGACTTCATTGGTTCAATACATGGAGGAATGGCTTCCTGAGAGTGAAGTAAGGCATGAGTATAACATCATTGATGGTTAAGCACCAGGACATTACGAGGAATGCTCAGTCAAGATCAGGGGAAATTTCAGTATTGGTGTTGATGTGAAAGTATCTGTTGTGAAAATATCTATATTGAGCAACAAACTCGATCATTGTTATTTTTCACAATTCTTTCTTAACTCCTGCGACAGACACTCTACAAGCTTACTTGATTATTGTGCTTTTGGGAATTAACATAGATCCAGTGTGCTACAGAAACGTGAACCAATGCAAGTTCACAGTCTATGTAGACAAAGTCAGAAGCCTGATGAGAATAAACCTGTTCCGTGAGCTTGGTTTCAAACTTGAAGATCCCACTGGAACACACATTAACATGACATGACACTGCCTATGTACAATGCTATCATACCTTATTTACCAGGATTTGGGAGATCAAAGGTCAAACCATCGTGCTCTTCTTGTCGACATGTCAATTCTGCCACTTTCACAAAGTTTGAGATGGTTGCTGTTTGAACTTCTTGCTGAAGAGTCACAGAAGCTAAAACCACTTGGAGCAGATGGCAACATTGAGTGAGTTAACTCATCGCCATGGGTATTGAACCAAACCATTGCACAAGGTAAAAATTATATACTTAAACGATACATCAACCTTAATATAGTCAACCAAGCAGTCAATCTAAACAAATATCCACGTTCTACAATCCAGGAACTACTGACGTCACTCCATGACTCCACCTTTTTCATGAAACTAGGTGCGATGGGGCTTTATTTGGATACTACCAACAGAGCAAAACTGATATCTTACAGCTTTTCTTACTCAGTAAGGCATGTTTCAGTACTGCAGAATGCCGATGGAGTAAGTTCAGCACTGATTGCATTTCAAAAGATCATGGTGGGATTCTCCATCAGTCAAAGCCAGAATTGGGAAACGCGATTGCGTGGAGAACGGGTTCTGACACCGAAATTGTGGTGGGCGCCGGTTTCCTGTCAAATCGCAATTCTCCATCGCCTTGACAGTGGTGTCAATGCATTCTAGTGCGCACGTACAGTGAACACCTTTGGCATATCATTAGCGGGCCTGACCCGGTATTCTCAGGGGCCTCCATGATTTTCCGCCTCCAATGGGCCAAATTCCCAACAGCAAGGTTCACTTGAGCTGCACAGAGTGCCCCAGGCCTTGGACAGGCCTCCATTGCAGACGCCAGCCATGAGATAATGGCCTGGGTGGCACGCATTGTCGCACCATCTCCTGCTGCTGCATGCGGATTGGACTTCTCCAACTGCACCTGCAGGTGGTGGATGCTCGCCAACAATCCCTCATGCAGTCCCTGGTTCTGTGACTGCATCTCCATTATAGATGGGACTGTCCGTTCCAGAAGCCCGAAACCCATCTGGACGGCGGCTAGCCCCTGGACTCGACCCATGCTTGATCATCTGCCCCATCGAAAGTTCCTACATCCCCCCGATTTAATGGAACAGCTGTGTGCTGCGCACCAGAGGGTGCTTCAGGAGCCTCTTCACTAAAGTGCCCAACTGTGGTGAGTATCCCTGTAATGGTGGAGGGTGCTGGAGACAGCTGTGATGGGAAATCCGTATCTTCCCCGGAGTCGAGATCCAGGCTGTATTTGGTCACAGGCATAATAGGGCTTCCCTGGTCACTGGTCAGCACACGGAGGGGTGGGGGGGGGGGGGGGGGGGGGTGGGGGGGGGGGGGAGGGGGGGGGGGGGGGAGTGCTCAGATTGCGGCACTGGCTGAGGGAGAGGACGCCAGATGGACCCACCCCATCACCAGCAGGTCCTGCAAGATACAAGACAAGATGCATGATTAGACTGCAGGCTGGGGGGAGTGGGGGTGGTGGGGTGAGGTTGCTGTGGGGTTGAGGGTGGTGTGGGGTGAGGGTGGGGGTAAGAGTGAGGCTGGTGTGGGGGGGTGAGGATGATATGGGAGTGAGGGTGGGGTGAGGGTGAGAGTGGGAATAAGGGCGGTGGGGATGAGGATGAGAATGGGGGTGGGAGTGGCGGGGGTGGTGCTGGAGCAGAGTTGACACAAGTGTCACGGGAAACACCAACTCAGGAGGATCACACTTCCTCGCCCGTGGCCAACCTCCACCCTGGTGATTTCCCTTTCTTCTGGCCTGCCGACCACGTCCAGGGCCTGCTGCTCTGCCACGGTGAGGGGCTGTGGGTCCGACGGTCCTCCTCCAGTTTTCTCCCACTCCCGGCAGTTATGGGCGCCCTTCTCCTGGGTGGGGGGGGGGGGGAGGGGTGGAAACAGAAAATGATGGTGTTAGCAGCCCAGGGGATGGGTAGCTGATGGCCTCAGTGGCCAGGGCACAATTCGATGTGTTCCACGTGGTGCCGGTGCTAGCCCCTTAACAGTCGGAATCGGTCCAGGTGCTGCGCCACTTTTGCTGTTGTAGGAGGCCACGAGTGCTGCCCCAGTGTCAACACTAAGTCTCAGGAACGGAGAAACTAGCCACACTTCTTCAGTCTTGTCAGACAGTGAGGTGACACTCAGCATTCTTGACAAGGCTGTTGTCCATGGAAGGAACAAAGCAGAACATGATCAGCAATTATCAGCAGTGTTCAGTCAACTCGAACAACAGAATTTGACACTCAACAAGGACAAATGCTCATTCATGGCATCAAAGATTGACGTTCTATGGTAAGGACTGAAACCAGCTCGTGTAAAGTCTTCACATGACAACGTCAAAGCCCTATTTAATGGAGAAGAGCTGACATTTTTCCTCAGTATTACTAACGTTGATCACACATTTGTTCCTAAGTATGCAGAGGTTTGAAAGCTAGCGCAAAAATGCACAATGGGAATGGAGAATCACACAGCAAAGAATGTTTGACATGTTAAAGGTGAAAATCGCGGCCAGGATTTTCCGGCCATTGCGGTTTGCTTTTCCCACCGGCAGCACACCCATGCCCGTGGGATTCCCAGCAGCGTGGAGTGGCTTCAATGGGAAATCCCATTGACAAGCGACAGGGAGAGAGAATCCCGCCCCCAGCGAACGGCATGCCGCCAAGAAACACACAACTGGGGGTCCGGAGAATTCAGCCCAGCATCTCTGCCAGACCACATGCATTTCACCCACATGAGTAAGTATGTGCCACACCAAGTGCTTCAGGAGAGGTGGTATTAGTGCTCTACTCTCACAGTACCTTGAAGGGTGCAAATGATCAATCATTTATGCATCACAGGCATTGTCAGAAATTGAATGAAAATACTCTACTGGAGATCAGAAAGCACTCGCCTGCATCTACACTTGTGAACATTGGAACATGAATCTCTACGGTAGAAAGTTTACTCTCAGCACTCATCACCAAGCACTGACTATATTGTCAGCTACGTCAGGAACTGGTCACTGACCACTGGTTGTCTAGAGATGGTCAGATCGTCTTTATCAGTACAGCTTCGGAGTTGAGTATCTCACAGGTTTACATAACCAAGTAGCTGACATGCTTAGTTGTACTACTACCACAGACAGTGTTAGTGATAGTGAAGCAACTTGTGACGTTGAAGACAAAGTGACTGTAGTGATTCCACACTTAACTGTGGATCTTGTTTCACAAGGGGAATTGAAAGACAGAAGCATGCTACAGAAAGTAAACCAGCCTCTAAAATAAATTAGTGGCCTCATGTAATAGAGAAAGAATTGGTCAGAAGAATGCCTTGTCCCCTCCATGGATACCGACATTGTCAAGTTGGTTGACTGTCTCCTCAATGTCTGACAAGGCTGAAGAAATTGCCTTTTGGAATGAGCTCAGTGCCAGACATAGGGCATCGCAGAGTTTTGTTTGATGAGAACTGTATCTCATGCAGAACACAAACGATTATACTGAAAGAGCTTCAGCCAATGAGCATTGAACCTTTCCCATGAAAGACATTCAGTGATCATCAAGATGAAACAATGGTTGGGTGAGGTAGCCTGAAGCCCCAGCAATAGATTGCCGCATTGATGTGTTCATTGCAGACTGCGGAATTTGTACACTCGGTGGTAACACTGTTAATCCATGTCCCACACCTCTGCAATCAAACCCATTGTTGTGTGATGTACTACTCTAAGATAACACAGGCGGCAATTGGATGCAGCTTTAACCAAAAGATACTCCAGACCTTGAAGCTAGTTCTATCTGATTTATTGAACCAGTAGCACAGTTCGCACAGTTCTCTATGAGTTTGACTCTCTGCTAACCTAAGTGTGGTTACTCTGTCTGACTGAATCAGACTGGCTCTTAGCCACATGCTGGAGGTGTGATACTGTAAATACACCCTGACTCACTCTGTAGATGTTCATCAGTGGAAAGAGGCGGTGTGTGAGTGCCTCGTGCCTTTTATAGTGAGATACCACCCCTGAGTGTCCTGCCTGCTCATTGGTCATGTCCTGTTCTCTGTGTTCATTAGCTGCCTGTCTGTGCCTGTCTGTAGATCATTATCTGCATGTCTGCATATTTTTATTTTTTTTTTAGAACAGTACAGCACAGAACAGGCCCTTCGGCCCTCAATGTTGTGCCGAGCCATGATCACCCTACTCAAACCCACGTATCCACCCTATACCCGTAACCCAACAACCCCCCCTTAACCTTACTTTTTATTAGGACACTACGGGCAATTTAGCATGGCCAATCCACCTAACCCGCACATCTTTGGACTGTGGGAGGAAACCGGAGCACCCGGAGGAAACCCACGCACACAGGGGGAGGACGTGCAGACGCCACACAGGCAGTGACCCAGCCGGGAATCGAACCTGGGATCCTGGAGCTGTGAAGCATTTATGCTAACCACCATGCTACCCTGCTGCCCCGTGACACCCATGGCCAAGAAAACCATGGCAACAACTATAAGTAGATACTTTTGAGGGGGTGCAAACAACCACAAACCCTAGGAATCAGGAGAACACGAGTGGGAATTTCTTTAAAATCATTGGAAAAATATTGAAGCTTCTACAAATCTGAGAAAACCCTGAATGCAAACACACTATATGCACAAAATATTCTAAGGGGACAACTTGCAATCCTTGAAGTGCTAATTAGATTTGTAAACAGATAACGAAAACCACATCAAAGACATTTTCTGTTATTATCGGTCCATAGAAGTTTCAATTGTTCTAAGCCCACTTGCTGAGCTGAATGTTTTTCTGACAGTGAAGAGATAATACCAGAGATCATATGGTTCCCTAATCCTGTGAGCAAGGTCTGCAGATCATGACTACTTTTTTCAAAACTATCTTAAGAATTGATGATGAAACCCGCTCAACAATGAGCTCCGGTGCTCCGCATCGCTTGACAAAGTCTGACTCCTACCCTCAGTAGCACATTCCACCGACCTGATCCCTGCATACATGCTAGCTGTTCCATCTCACTGTCCCATCACCCCTGGGGTGGCAAGGGCGGGGTTGGGGCCTGGGGTTAGTGGGGGTGTTGGGTAGCAGGGCAGTGTGCGTTGGTGGGTCGCTCACTGAGTAAGTCCTACTACATGGCACCCCCACACATCTGTCCGAGTCCCGTGCCCCCCACCGAGGGCAGGCCCGGGGGTAACCGCTGACTGGCCTGGGGCCCGGATGGGCCTGGCAGTCTTTTAGGTGTCACGGGTGGTGTGGTGCCACCCTGTTCTGCATACTGCCCATCGGATGCTTCAGGGACAGTTGGGGAGGATTCAGAGGCACTGAGGTGCTCCAGCACCTCCCCTGCGAGAGACACCAGCATGGGCCTCATCACTTCCTCTTTGCTCGGAGTGCCCGTTGGTCCCTGGTTACTCCAGGGACTCCCCGCCATCTGGCACTGCCAATCTCGTCTTGACCACTCACGTCTTGACCAGAGTCTTCATGCTCGCAGCCGTGCAGCATAGGGACTGTGCCACGTCACTCGGGGACCATTTAAAGACAGCCAGCTCCAGACCAATGCCCCTGATGCCCTTAGCTGTGGCCCATTGTGACTGGGCCAAGCTCTGGAGCGTTATTGCAATGTCCATGTGGTCCTGGTACACAGCTGCCTGTGACATAGCTGACCTGTCCTGTGCATTGGCCACCACCCGCAGAGTGCCCATGTTCTTGGACATCCTGACCATGGCCGAAACCTTTGAACCCAAGCCCTCCATTGTGGGGTGTTGGCCTGGATGAGATGCCGTGTCAGTAGCGCCTCCTGTGCCCTCCTGTGGTTGGACTCCTCCAACAGCACCTGCAGGCGTTGTAAGGTTGCTGAAACCACTCCTGTAGTTCCTGGCTCTTCACCTGCATCTACAGCATCAATGGACCCACCCTTTCCAGAAGCCCGAGACCTGTCTTGTGGCAGCTAGTCCCTAGGGTCAGGCTGCCCTCCGACTATCCGCCCCCGCGGGGATTGTTACCTCCACCTGAAGTACCACTGCATATGTGTGATGCACACCAGATAGTGCCCCAGCAGGAGCCCCTTCAGTAAAATGCCCAGCCGAGGTGAGTGTCTCTAGAATGGTGGAGGGTGGCAGTTAGAGCAGTGATGAGATTTCGGTATCGTCACCTGACTAGTGTTCTGGGGTGTTGTGGGGTTGCAGCTGGGGGGGGCAAATGAGCACAGATGGACCCGTCTCATCACCAGGTGGCCCTGCAAGACAAAATACAAGGGGCATGGTGTGGGGAGGTGCGGGCGGAATGGTGACACACGTGCCATGGGGACATTGCAATCTATTGGGGGCTCACTTGGATCCCCAATGATGACCTCCGCCTCGGTAACTGCCCGCCCTCAAACCCCACCCACCGACCAGGCCCATTGCCCTCTGCTCTATGACAGTGAGGGGCCGCAGGTCCAGTGGGCCCCCTCCGATCTTCTCCTGTCAGTTGTTCTTAAGGCCATCTGGAATTGCCCCAAAGGTGGGCACAGCATTCTTCCTGAGATTCAGGTCGCAGGGACAAATTCTGGAGGCCACCTTCTCCTGGGACAATATGAGACACTCAGACACGGGCAGCAAAGGGGACCCACGGCCAATGGCTAGTGTGTGCAAGGCACCCAGCCGTGGCGGGCGGTGTGGAGGTTGGCATGTGGTGCGGGGTGGGTTGCGAGCTGGTTGCCGGTGGGTGGGCTACAGGTGTGTGGAATAGGGGTTGGTGCCTGGGACACGGTGGTGGCAGAGGCCATGAGCACCGTGGGCCCCACCACCAGGACCGGGCAGCAGTGCAAGAAGAAGCTGCGCGACCTCCTCAGAGCGGCCAAGGTGAGACACCAGATCTGTCCCCTGCCACCACTCCCGTCCTACACCCACCACCACCACCCCTGCATTGTGGTGGTGAGTCACCATAATTGGCCTCGGGGGTTGCCCATCCTCACCCAGCACTGCCTACCGGTCCACCTGGTTGGGGCCACATGGGCTGCGGGGGTGGTGGTGATGGGTGTGGGATGGGAGTGGTGGCAGGGGACCGATCTGGTGACTCACCCTGGCCGCTCTGAGGAGGTCGTGCAGCTTCTTCTTGCACAGCTGCCCGGTCCTGGTGGTGGGGCTCACGGTGCTCACGGCCTCTGCCACCTGCACCCAGGCGCAATTGATATCGGCGGGTGGCAGTCTCCTCACCCAGCCTCTCTTCCATGGTATCCAGCAGTGTCTACAACTCTGCACCGGCGAATCCCTTTCCCACTCTTCGGCGTGGTTTCTTTGTGGCTGGATTGAGGGTGTGCGGGGAATGGAGTGCTTATATACGGCTGCAGTTTGTCAGGCTGTCGAGTGCTAATCCTGACCCAGGTGAATTACACGCCGGTCTGCTTTGGAATCGCATTAGTTCCATATGGCACCGATACTGGCCCTTTAGCATGCCCTGAATGGCTTCGGGACCAGCGCCCACACCGTAACCCGCAATTCAGTCCCGTCGTCAGCACTCAGTCTCTGAAACAGAGAATCCCACCCCATGATTTTGGAATTTGTCACTCCATCCTGAGGCTCAGGAAGAATGCTGTGCCCATCTTTGGGGCAATTCCAGGTGGCCTTAAGAACAAGGGGAGCACTCACAGGGGAAGGAAAAATGACAACAATCACAGACTCATTCGAGAAAGCTACTGTGTCTTCTGACAGATTAGCCAATTTACAATGCATTGCTACAAAAGACGGGTGAGAAATGAGTCTTGTGTCAGGGTAGCTCAGTTCATCTCCTGTGACTATGGTACCGGTCAGATGAGTGAGCAGGTGATTATTCTTTACAGATTCACAGGCATTCCAGAGGTGACTGGGACCACAGACTGCACTCATGTGATTATTGCTGTTTTATATATTTTCACTCCTTGGAGAATATTGTGCAGCAGTGGAATGATTCACATTTGGAGACATCCCCCCCCCCCTCCCCCACCGCGGCGTGGTTCTCTGGTGGCAGAGACAGCTCGTCATTGGCAGGATCTGCCGATCTCACCACTGTCTATGGTATTTTGCGTGACTCGCCCGTTCTGCCGCCGTGGACAGTCTTGTGTTCGGCGGGACCTGGTGGGAAGCGTTGGAAATTCTTGCCCAAACTGACTGACAGTATGACTGGCCTCAACATGAATCTCCCTTCTTCCCTTGGTAGTGACCATCTTTACGCCATCCAATCGTCCTATTCTAGAGCAAGGGTTTATTTGCTTTCAGAATCTATATGTTAAGGAGGAGTTATCAGCACCTACTGGATTCAATATCAACTCAGAATTCAGAAGCAGAGCTCGGATCTCCATTCACTGGGAGTCTCTGGAGGGAAGTTCAAATTCCAGACCTTCCGCTCCAGAGTCGGAACTCTTGGCCTTAATCAAAAGGCTCACATTACTGATACTAGCTCCTGATTGTTCACCATTTCTTCAATGGGAAAGGATTGTGGAGGCAAATGGAGGAAAGTTTTAACAGCTGTTCGGTTTTTAACTTTGTGCCACCTGCATAAAAACTCACCTATTGGAGTCAGTATCACATTCCCCTCCCTGGCAGAGAATGGTTGTGTGAAGAAAGCTTCTTTTCAACTGTGGAGGGTCTCAAAGAGATACAATCTTTTTAACAATAAATTTAGAGTACCCAATTATTTTTTTTCCAATTAAGGGGCAATTTAGTGTGGCCAATCCACCTAATCTGCACATCTTTGGGTTATGGGGGTGAGACGCATGCAGACCCGACGAGAATGTGCAAACTCCACACAGACAGTGACCCGGGGCCGGGATCGAATCCGAATTCTCAGCGCTGTGAGGCACCAGTGCTAACCACTGCACCACTGTGCCACCCCTCAAAGAGATACAATCAAGGTGGCAGGCACATTAGATGTGTTTGATAGCACATCAGAAAAGGGAGACCGTTGACATCAATGGCAGCGATGACCTGCTCAGGTGAGATCATTGCATGTACAGAAGCGGAGTGTACAGAGGGGAACAACTGGGCCAGAATTCCACCGGAGGCAGGTGTGAGGAAGAGGATTCAAGATCACAGGCGGCACTTCCCATCTCACTCAGACTCAGTTATTTTGGCTTCTCGGTAAAGCAGTGCTTTTGCAGCGTGAGGTTGTTACATGAGGTGGTGTCAGATATCTTGCTCCAGGAAGACCTTCGCTCTGCTGGACCTGGAGGCCATCCATTACCAGTGGCTGTTAAAGTGACTGCCACTTTCAATCTTTTCACCCAAGGGTCCTTCCAGACACCGCTGCCAACATATCCCAGATCTTCCAGTCAGTTGCATATAAATGAATAAGGCAGGTCACTAATGGATGGTTTGCCAGGTCAACAATTATCTGCACCAGTTTCCTTCAAACTTTTTTTCCGGGGACCCATTTTTACCAACCGGCCAGCCTTCGGGAGCCAACCAGCCGACCTTCGCGGCCCACGCCGGCTGACCTTCGTGACCCACGCCGGCCCACCTGAGTGACCCACCATTTTCTCTTACCTTGTTTGCTGCTGATAAAAATGGAGGAAATGGTTTTGGGTCCCTTTGGCCCTCGTACACGCTCCTCCAATGGAACCTGTTGGATGAAGGTGAAGCCTTCCGGTGTCGGAAAGTATGGAGTCTCCACCTGTCCAACGTTCTGCATTTCTTCCGTAAAATGTTATTAAAATAAACCCCCCCCCCCCCGAACTTGTAAAAAAAAATGAATAAAATAAATGAAAAAAATAAAAATTAAATGAATAAAATAAATGAATAAAATGAATAAGCCCCCACCGAACTTGTAAAAAAAATTGAAAAAAATAAAAATTAAATGAATAAAATAAATGAATAAAAAACGGTTACAGAGGAACAGTACACAGATGAGCATGGAAATACCATTGTGAAAAAGGTAATGCAAGAATGAGTATGACTAATCATGATTTGCATTCCTTTTATTCTAATATAGATGGAGACAGGAACATTACACACATAAACTACTTACTTCATTGCAATTTAAAAATTACTCCAGGTAATCAAGGAACAATGAAGTGAAATGTTAAATTATGCATGCACAAGTGAGCGATTAAGCTGAGACCGTTAAAAAAAATAGAAGTCGTACTGTGCATGCGCGCCGATGATTGTGCGCACATGCGCAATGCGGCTGAATTTGTTTTCAATGTTTACGGCCATTTTAAAGGGGCTACCGATCGGCGGGCAGGCTAATTCCGGGGGGGGTGGCCTATATTCCTCCACTCTGGGCCCCTGTAGGGCTCCGCCATGTTGCGTGGGGGCCGGCACGGAGACGGCAATCCACGTGCATGCGCGGACCCGCGCCGGCCGTGGCTCGCATGCGCGGACCCATGCCGGGGCCCGTATTGAAAATGAAAATCGCTTATTGTCACGAGTAGGCTTCAATGAAGTTACTGTGAAAAGCCCCTAGTCGCCACATTCCGGCGCCTGTCCGGGGAGGCTGGTATGGGAATCAAACCGTGCTGCTGGCCTGCTTGGTCTGCTTTAAAAGCCAGCGATTTAGCTGAGTGAGCTAAACCAGCCCCTTGGCAGCTGGAGCTGCGTGAAGCTGCGTGGGGCCTCACGGTAGCATGGTGGTTAGCATCAATGCTTCACAGCTCCAGGGTCCCAGGTTCGATTCCCGGCTGGGTCACTGTCTGTGTGGAGTCTGCACGTCCTCCCTGTGTGTGCGTGGGTTTCCTCCGGGTGCTCCGGTTTCCTCCCACAGTCCAAAGATGTGCGGGTTAGGTGGATTGGCCATGCTAAATTGCCCGTAGTGTAAGGTTAATGGGGGGATTGTTGGGTTACGGGTATACGGGTTACGTGGGTTTAAGTAGGGTGATCATTGCTCGGCACAACATCGAGGGCCGAAGGGCCTGTTCTGTGCTGTACTGTTCTATGTTCTATGTTCTAAGCACTCCAGTGCTGCGTTGGCTCCCTGTGGGTTGGGGGATCACTGCTCCTAGTGGACAGATGAGGGCATCGTAAAACGCTCTGGCGTTTACGACAGAGTCAACACTCCCATTATCGGAGTATCCCGCCCGGGATCTTTGGATGAGGTAAACATGGAGGAGGAAGGGGAAGGGAGGAGAAAGATGAAGATGGGCCTCCCTTCCCCAGAGCAGCTGCTTACATTACTACCCAAGACCACAGGGATGTCCCTATTTCACAGATATTGACCCAATTTGAAATGTAAGAAATGAAATTGCTCCTACCACCTGGACACCGCCTCCTCCTCCACTCCCTTTGCACACAATAATCTTTCAACTAATAAAGCACTTACACCCACTGGGTATCATCATGTACTCATATTCATCATGAAATAAGTGAAAGTACAAATTAACCTTCATGTGCAATGATAGGCAAGACATGGCAGTAGTATTAACTAATAAAAATTATTATGTGCCATTAAAATAAAAAAATATATACAACATTACATTTTATAAAACTCTTGGTAACTTGCAATTTCTTAAACTTATGATTTCTACCATTCCTATGTTGTGTATTCCACGTGGCTTCAGCAGTGGTAGAAGAAGGCTGCTCAGGTCCCTGCTCTGTGGGCTGGGATGCTTTTGACCTGTGAGCTCCGGAGGCCCTAAGGCCCCTGCTAAAGACTGCTGTACATAAACCGATGTGGGTACAGGTTCAGTCATAGGGAGATGAGACAACATGACGGGGACTGGCTGAGAGCAGGCAATGGATGGCGATTGGAGTTCCCACTTTCATGTCCCCTTCTGGCATCATCTTCCCCCTGGGGTCACATCACTCCAACCATCCTGCAAGGCAGCTTGAAGATCTATGACGCTTTCCAGGGCCACAGATAAAGATATCTGCTATCCTAGCTAAGGTAGTAGATCTCTCTGCATGGACTGTTTGAGTGATGCCTGGAGCTCAAAGCAGTTGGCGGCCCTCTCCATGGAGGCCATTCTCACAATTTTCAGTGCCACCAATGTGCTAAGTGTTCCGTTCGAGTCTTCATCCTCTGCTGATGCAGAGAGAATGTGTGGCATTTTTCTTCTCAAAACTCGCCCTGGTGTTCAGCATCTGTGTCTGACTGAGCAGACCTTGGTCCCCAATCGCTCACTCTCCACAGTTGTCCCTGCTCATGTGGACTTGTGAGTTATAAACCACCTGATGGAAATCTAACTAACACTCAAACTGGACCAATAGAAGTTTGAGGCTATCTGTGCAGGAGATCGGCTATGGGTCCTGTGATGATGCACCACAGAGGAGGTCTCCCCTTATGGATGTCCTGTAATATTTGCTTTAAGTGTGAAGGCACTGGAAGGCAAAGAATGGGATATGGTTGAGTTGTGATAAGTCACAATCTGGCCAATCACCATACTTTGTCCTCTCATCGTTCGGTCATTGATGAAATAAAATCAGCACATGTATGCCAGAGGTATTCATAATCCTGTCACCAGCTATCTGTAAGATCCTCATCTCTCCATCTCCAACTAAGCAGGACACAGATATGCCACTTATCTAGAGGGTACCCTGCTCTCCATCAGAGAGAGAGAGAGACTGTGGCAGCCCACCATCAGTCTTCACCATCTCCCTCGTGTTTTGTGTTCTGTCCTTCAGTAAGGAAAGGTAAAACAGAGCTGTGAGTGAGTAAAGGTTAGACATTTACCTGATGGATGCAGTGACTTTGATGAGGATGACCATGACACAGATATATCACATTGCAATAGGGATTAGGGTGAATGACAATGATGGATGGATAAATAAGGAGGTGATGAAGTGAACTAAAGGTTATGGCTGGATGCTGTTAGAATCTGAATGGATGTGAGCAGTGATGTGTTGGAGCATGCTTCACAAGACATAGAGAAGAACAGGATGTAGTTGAATCACCAAATCTACTTACTTTTCCTGACCCGGTTCGGTCAGTCAACCACTCCCTTATCGCTTCCCTAGCTGATTTTACGGATCACCTGTGGGCAGGAAAGCAGACAGGTGGATCTATAAAAGAGGGCACCACCACTGGGGTGCCCACCCCTCCCTTGCTGCTGTCTAATGAACAATGGGGGGGGGGGGCGATAGACCATTGTTCAATTAAGGGCTTTAAGTGGGCACCTAATCCCCACTAATGGGCCTTACCTTGCGCCACTAGGATTTAACTGGTGTGTCATGGCTGCTCATGTTACTGCAGTGATGTCAGAGTGTGGGTGGAGCTGAGCTCTGCCTCTGCTTTTTAGTTTCACTTTGAGAAAAGCTAGGGCGTGTCTGTGTTCTTTTGGTTTTGTTTTTCAGTGTTGGAGCTGAAGCCAGACAAAACAGATGTACTGCTGTTCTCTCTGCCATGAAAAGACTATCTCTTGATCATTTGGTGAATTCAGAATTATAAATGTTCTCAGTAGTGAATGTAAACCTGATGTGCTTCTGTTAAAAGTTTTGTTTTAAGTCTTCTGGATGTTAAAAGTCAGCTTACGGACTACTTAGTGTTCTCTTCTTTGGGGGTTGCATTTGAATTAATGATTGCTAAGATGTTCACTGTTTGTTTTCAAAAGGTTAACTTGAGTTAATAGAATAAACATTGTTTTGCTTTAAAAATACTTTTCCGTTTCTGCTGTACCACACCTGTAGTGTGGGCCGTGTGCTCCCCATACCACAATCTATTAAAAGTTGTGGGTCAGGTGAACTCCATGATACACTTCGGAGTTCTCTAAACCCTGGCCCATAACAGGTGGGAGGAGAGGCTTGTGGCTAACGTGCATCCCGGCAAGTTTGATGCTGCGGGCTGCTGGCTAGCGAATGGAACGTGCCTCCTGTGTGGTTTCCCGGTGCCAATGCAACGGCATGGCTTGGGAACAACGGTTCTGCTGCCCACATCTTCAAGTTACCTCCAGGCACATCAACTCAGTGAGGACATCAGGTTTTTTTCCAGGCAGTCACCACACAAATAATTGGCAGAACTGAGTTTGGATTAGCTTCCGTCCTGCTCATTTGACGACTGGATTTCAGCCGAGCAACTCCATCCCCCAACTCCTGCTTGGAAATTGCCTAAGAATGGGGCCAAAGGATTGGCACATGAGATAAAATGAGTGCAACAAAAAAAATCTCAAAATGGGGAATGGTGAATGGAGTAAAGAAATCATGACCGGGATTCTCCTTCCCCGCACCGGGTTGGAGAATCCCTGGGGGGCACGATGAATCGCGCACCGCCGCCCCGATGCCGGCTTACCGATTCTCCGGTGCTGATTCTCGTTCGCCCGTGGGATCGTCGCCGCGCCGGTTGGGGGCCATTGAAAGCGCCCCCCCCCCGGCGATTCTCCAGGCCCCGACGGGCCGAGTGGCCGCCGAGGTCGGCCGAGTCCTGCCGGCGGTGGGTTACTCAGGTCCTACACGGCGGGACCTGGAAGGTGTGTCTGCAGAG
Source organism: Scyliorhinus canicula (assembly GCF_902713615.1). NCBI lineage: Eukaryota > Metazoa > Chordata > Chondrichthyes > Carcharhiniformes > Scyliorhinidae > Scyliorhinus > Scyliorhinus canicula. The sequence goes on along the minus strand of NC_052157.1, from coordinate 128,206,816 downwards.
GGTAGGGGGGGGGGGGGGCGGGGGGAGTGGATCCGACCCCGGGGGATCCACAGTGGCCTGGCCCGCGATCGGGGCCTACCAAGCGGCGGACGGGCTGGTTCCGTGGGGGCCTATGTTCCTCTGTGCCGGGCCCCTCTAGGGCTCCGCCATATTGCCCGGGGGCCGGTGCGGAGACGGGAACCCACGCACATGTGCGGAATCACATCAGCCATAGCGCGCATGCGCAGACTCGCGCCAGCCATTCCGCGCCAGCTGGAGCTACCGGGACCACTCCGGCACCGACCTAGACCCCTAGGAAGGGGAGCATTCCTCATTTTTGGGAACTGTTAACACCAGAGTAGTTGGCGCCGCTTTTCACGCCGGCGTCAAACTTGGGATTGGAGAATTCCGGCCCATGTTGGAAAAGGGCGGCATTGGAAAGGGGAGGCAATGGGTAGTGTTAGACTTGTGCTCAGTGTAGCTGAATAGACAGAACCATGGTATTTTTGGTTTATCTACACATCTCTGAATGCTACTGATCAGTCATTTGGTGCACACACAGTTAATAACGAAAGCAATGATGTGCTGGTAACTGCCATTTTTGTCTATTGCTTAGCAACCTTTACACCTGCCAAGTTCTTTAATCTTGGGGAAAAAAATCTTTGTTGCATATTATTTCTATTTCTCTGAAAGAAAGGAAAGGTTATCATCATTATAGTTCTTCCCTTAATGAGTCATGTAGACCCAAACTGACACCAGCTGTCACTTCACAATAAGCTTTCTGCTGATTGTTAAAGGTATGGGTTGAAAGGATGACTTCCTAAGGAAGAAACCGGTCTTTACCTTTGATCCATCACTTTGTTCCAGTCTGATGGTCCCAGAGGCCTCCCTGACAAGGGCCATAAGGACTGATTAGAAAGTAATGAACTTTACAGACAGACGGAGGAGATGGCAGGATTAGACCTGCTTCACTGAGCAGAGCCTGGAGACTGATCCAACCCAGATAAAATGTCAGCATCGCCTGAGCTTTTCACAGCTGTTGATTTCCTCAGGAATCCTTCAGATGTGGCTTTTTGTTCCAATTCCCTAAAGGAGGGTTCAGCCTCAGTTTGGACGGAAACGGAGACTTTGTGGTCACATCTGGGTGCCCCTTCCTCACTTACTGCACTGGGGCCCTTAGGAAGGTGAAGGCAAAGTATGTCGGGCTTTTATAAAAATGTTTAACGAAACCCCTTCTTTCAAATAATGCCAGCATCAAAAGTAGATACAGCAGGAGAAGGTTATGCAAGAACAAAAGTATAAACTCCTGCATAAAATGACATACATAAAATGAAAGAGGATAATGGACACCTTCACGTGATTTACAACCTAGTAATCCAATCAATGAGGTCAAATGATGCCATAAGCTACAAAAGCAAAAGCTCAGTGTTTGTCATTTCATTGCTTGAACTCTGAAATTAAATTACTATCTCTTAACACACTTCCAGGTGTTTGTTATTACATTTAATATGTTCCATATTGTTGCTTTTTGAGTTAAATGCCTTTTCTTCTAATTTCTCCACTCTGTTTCATTGATTTCAAGATGAAAGCAGTGACATATGATGTAGGCCAAACGTAAGCAATTTTATGACATAGAACCTGAAGGTATATTTGCTCAACCGGTAAGACATATAGTTTTACACGGTTTGTTCCACATTTGCAGCACGTTACAAAGAAATTCATCATCTGGTGCGCATTAGAAGAGATTAATGTGCAATGAAACACATATCTTAAGAATCAAGACCATATTCACATGTGCATTTAGGACCATAGCTTCCTCTGTCTGTAAAGTTCAGTGAACGGTTATAAGAGAACACAAAGTGAGGAAGATCAGTGGAAGATTTTAATGGACAAAAATACATATTTTTTTTCACAAACTCTATTATCAGTTTTATTACCATTCTCAAATGAATCAAGGAATACTTTTTAATACAGGAAAATTATAAAACATCATAAAATGCTGTCATAGAATTTACACTGCAGAAGGAGGCCATTCGGCCCAAGGATGTGCAGACTCCGCACAGAGCCAGAATCGAACCTGGGACCCTGGAGCTGTGAAGCAATTGTGCTATCCACAATGCTACCGTGCTGCCCCAATAAATTTAGAGTACCCATTTCATTTTTTTCAATTAAGGGGCAATTTAGCATGTTCAATCCACCTACCCTGCACATCATTGGGTTGTGAGGGCGAAACCCACACAAACACGGGGAGAATGAGCAAACTCCACACAGACAGTGACCCAGAGCTGGGATTGAACCTGGGACCTCGGCACCATGAGACTGCAGTACTACCACTGCGCCACCGTGCACCGGTCCACAGGGCTGAAGTTTGAATGGCCACAGCCCTTGGTCCTGCAGAAACGTTAAATCCGGCATGATGAGGTTGGGTTGGAATCATAGAATCTCTAGACTGCAGAAGAAGGCCATTCAGTCTATTGAGTCTGCACTGATCCTTGGAAAGAGTATCCTACCTATCCCCATAACCCAGTAACACCACCTAACCTTTTGGACACTAAGCAGCAATTTAGCATGGCCAATCCACCTAACCTGTGCATCTTTGGACTGAGGGAGGAAACCGGAGCAGACACGGAGAGAAGGTTCAAACTTCACACAGCCATCCAATGCCGGAATTGAACCAGGGTGTCTGGCGCTGTGAGGCAGCAGTGCTGACCACTGTGCCACTGCGACACCAGTCTGCAATGACACGGTGGGCAGGTGGGCTCTGAAAGCAGCAAACCTTTGGGTTGCTCAAGATGAGATTCTGATGCCCAGATACGTCAGGAGCGTGGCTTCTGTGTGCAACAGCCAGAGTCTCCTTGCGTAATAATGCTGTTTAGAGCGATCTAAAATCTTCACCACAAATGGCTCAGGTGCTCAAACACTGGGCGAGATTGTCTGATCTGAGGCTAAGTGTTGACGCCGTCGTAAACGCCGTCGCGTTTTACGAATGCGTCAACAGGCCCCCAGGAGCAGCGGTTTTGAGCCCTACAGGAGGCCAGCATGGCACTGGAGTGACCCACCCCGCTCCAGTTGCCGATACCGGCCTCAAATGGGCACCACGGGTCTGCCCATGCACGCTGCGACCAGCACGAATGTGCGCATGTGCACTGCGACCGGTGCAGTTGCGTGCATGCGCATTGGCTTCCTTGTCCGCTCCAGCCCCAACGCAACATGGCGTAGTGCTACAGGGGCCGGCACGGAGCAAAAGAGGCCCCCAGCCCGAGGGGCCGGCCCACCAATCAGCAGGCCCCGATCGCGGGCCACACCACAGCGGAGCCCCCCCCCCCCCAATCAGGCCGCTCCCAAAAGGATGCACGGCGAGGTCCCGCCACGTAAGACCCACGCGTGGACGGCGCTGGCGCGACTCGGATTATTTTTGCAGCAACTCGGCCCATCCCGGATGGAGAATCACCGGGGAGGGCCCGTAGAGCGGCCCCCGACCAGCGTCAACGGCACTGATTCTCTGCTCTCCGGAGAATCGATGGACCGGCGTCAGGGCGGCGTCGCGCTATTCGCGCCCGGCCCGGCGATTCTCCGGCCCGGCATGGGCTGAGAGAATCCCACGCACTGTTTTCCGGTTCAGCTGCCATCCCAGGACACCTTTTAAATGGGTAGTCGTGAACTCCTTCCAGATCACGGCCTGCCCTCTCTGACCTCGGACTTTGGTTGTCGATTGGGTGCACTGTCCACCATTCCCCGATGCTGTTGGCCAGCTCCCCGCTGGGCAGCCGTCAATTGGCCGCTTCATTATGCGCCACCTTTGAAAGGTGGGAGCGGGAGTCAGCGATCCACTCACTTACCACCACCAAGCTGCGTCCATGGGAGAAGTTTTGTGTGTGACTATGCAAGTGAGTTTGAGTGGAATCATAAACCATAACTTTTCTCCGGAAAAGCATCGCAATTTTCAGCACACATTGCGCCTGGGTTGCCGTTTGCGGCCAAAGACTCCTAATTTCGGCTTTCGGGAATAACTTCCACTTGCAACTTCGGACATATCACACTTAATTTAATTAATTCACATTTTAATGTGAAAAGAGAAACATGTATGTGCCACATGTATCTCTCCTTCCTTGTTTTGTTTCACCACTTATGTGTTCTATGTGACGATTCACTGCCTGTGAACACATACCGAGGCCCAATTAACTTTGCCCTGCCTTTTAACGCTCTCTCTACCTTCCGGCTTTGTGCAAACCTCATACACCCATTTGAAACAAGTCCCTTGTACTGCATGGAGAATGTACAGATTAACCTGGCCACAATATGGTAACATGCTAATTTCCACACTGTGGTGGTCACCACTGATGTATATACTATATATATATATGTGTTATACGTTAAGGCCCCTGTACTACAGGTACGGGGGTAGATCCCTGCCTGCTGGCTCTGCCCAGTAGGCGGAGTATAAGTATGTGTGCTCCCCGTACAGCAACTATTTTGTCAGCTGCTGTAGGAGGCCACGCATCTCTGTGTAATAAAGCCTCGATTACATTCTACTCTCGTCTCGTCATAATTGATAGTGCATCAATTTATTACACAGATTTTCAGAGATGGACCTCCGCATCAAGCCGGGTCACCTGCAGCTGCATCCTTAAGCAGACAATGCCAAAAAGGACTTTGAACATTGGCTAGCCTGTTTTGAAGCGTACATCGGGTCTGCGCCAGACGCAATCCCAGAAGCACAGAAGCTCCAGATTCTGTACACACGGCTGAGCTACTACGTTTTCCCCATTGTCCAGGACACGCCGACCTACGCAGAGGCCATGGCGCTACTGAAGGAAAACTACGCTCAGTGGACTAACAAAATCTACGCCAGGCATCTCCTCCCCACGCGGCGCCAACTTCCCGGTGAGTCTGTGGAAGATTTCCGGCGTGCCCTGCTCGCCCTGGTTAGAGACTGTGACTGTCAGGCCGTTTCAGCCACTGAACACTCAAATCTGCTGATGAAATACGCATTTGTTACGGCATAGGATCTGACTCCATTCGCCAGCGCCTCTTAGAAGGGGCCACGCTCAACCTCGCGGCGACCAAAAAACTAGCGCTCTCACTTACAGTCGCCTCACGCAACGATCAGGCCTATGTCCCCAACCGTGCGGCCCACCCCCCCTGTGCATCATGGACCCCACCGACGGTCACTCCATCATGGACCCCATCAGCGACCGTCCCCAGCTAACCCCACGCCTGTGCCGCGTGGCTGCCAAACAACCCCGGGGGACCCAAATGCCGCTACTGTGGACAGTCAAAACACCCCCGACAGCACTGCCCTGCGTGGAGCGCAGGGCCTGTGGCAAGAAGAGACATATCGCTTCGCTGCACAGTGCCAGGACCGCTCAATCGCCGCTATTGTCCCGGCACCCCGCACGTGTGGCCAGTGGGCGCCGCCATCTTCCCCTCCTCGGACCATGTGCGGCCCGTGGGTGCTGCCATCTTGCTCTACTCACAACACGTGTGGCCCGTGGGCGCCACCATTTGCCTCTCTGAGAACCAATGGGCGCCGCCATCTTGCCTCTCTCAGGACACGTGCGGCCCGTGGGCGCCGCCATCTTACTCGCCTCAGGACCCCTGCCCATCGGGCACCTCATCAGGCTGCTCATCGCTTGCAACCGCCGACGACCAGCCGCATCTCACCTCGGTCGTGATTGACCAGTCTCGACCACACAACCTCGCGACTGCTTCAACAAAGGTGAAGGTCAACGGGCACGAGATCTCCTGCCTGCTGGACTCCGGGAGCACTGAGAGCTTCATTCACCACAATACAGTAAGGTGCTGCTCCCTCGCGGTACACCCCGCTAACCAGAGAATCTCCCTGGCTTCCGGATCCCACTCAGTGGCGATCCGGGGGTACTGCATTGCCACCCTCACCGTCCAAGGCATGGAGTTCAGCTGCTTCCGCCTCTACGTCCTCCCCAACCTCTGCGCTGCCTTGCTACTCGGCCTGGACTTCTAGTGCAACCTCCAGAGCCTAACCCTGAAATTTGGCGGGCCCCTTTCACCCCTTACCATTTGCGGCCTCGCGACCCTTAAGATTGACCCGTCTTTCCTTTTTGCAAAACTAACCCTGGATTGCAAACCCGTCGCCACCAAGAGCAGATGGTACAGCTCCCAGGACAGGACCTTCATCAGGTCTGAAGTCCAGCGGCTGCTTCGGAAAGGTATCATCGAGGCCAGCAGCAGCCCCTGGAGAGCCCAAGTGGTAGTGGTGAAAACTGGGGGACAAAACAGGATGGTCGTTTACTACAGTCAGACCATCAGTCGGTACACGCAGCTCGAGGTGTACCCCCTCCCAAGCATATCTGATATGGTCAATCAGATTGCACAGTACCGGGTCTTCTCGACAGTCAACCTGAAATCTGCCTACCACCAGCTTCCCATCCGTAAGGCGGACCGCCCATACACGGCGTTCGAAGCAAACGGCCGCCTTTACCACTTTCCTCGCGTTCCCTTCGGCGTCACCAACGGAGTCTCGGTCTTCCAACGGGAGATGGACCGAATGGTTGACCGATACGGACTATGGGCCACTTTCCCGTACCTGGACAATGTCACCATCTGCGACCAAGACCAGCAGGGCCATGACGCCAATCTTTCCAAATTTCTCCATACCGCCACTCTCCTCAACCTCACGTATCACAAGGAGAAGTGCGTGTTCAGCACAAACCGCTTAGCCATCCTCGGCTCAGTGGTCCAGAACGGAGTTCTGGGGCCCGACCCCGATCATATGCGCCCCCTCATGGAACACCCCCTCCCCCCACTACCCCAAGGCCCTCAAACGATGCCTGGGTTCTTTTCGTATTACGTCCAGTGGGTCCCAAACTATGCGGACAAGGCCCGCCCACTCATTCAATCCACCATTTTTCCCCTGACGGCTGAGGCTCACCAAGGCTTCAACCGTATCAAGGCCGACGTCACCAAGGCCGCGATGCACGCGGTCGATGAGACGCTCCCCTTCCAGGTCGAGAGCGATGCATCAGACGTCGCTCTGGCCGCCACCCTCAACCAGGCAGGCAGGCCCGTGACATTCTTTTCCCGCACCCTCTATGCCTCCGAAATTCGTCACTCCTCTGCCAAAAGGAGGCCCAAGCTATCGTTGAAGCTGAGCGACATTGGAGGCATTACCTGGCCGGTAGGAGATTCACTCTCCTCACTGACCAACGGTCGGTTGCCTTCATGTTCAATAACACAAAGCGGGGCAAGATCAAGAATGATAATATCTTGAGGTGGAGGATCGAGCTCTCCACCTACAGCTACGAGATTTTGTATCACCCCGGTAAGCTCAACGAGCCCCCCGATGCCCTATCCCGAGGTACATGTGCCTGCGCACAAGTGGACCGACTCCGGACCCTGCATGACTATCTCTGTCACCCAGGGGTCACCGGTTTTTACCATTTCATCAAGGCCCGCAATCTGCCCTACTCCATTGAGGTCGTCAGGGCCATCACCAGAGACTGCGCCTGGTGAAGGCCTCCCGCCCCTTTGAACGCCTCAGCGTGGACTTCAAAGGGCCCCTCCCCTCCAACGACCGCAGCACGTACTTCCTCAGTGTGGTCGATTAATATTCCCAATTCCCCTTTGCCGTTGCATGCCCCAATATGACGTCTGCCACCGTCATCAAAGCCCTCAACACCACCTGCGCTCTGTTCGGCTTCCCCACCTACGTCCACAGCGACGGGGGATCCTCATTCATGAGCGATGAGCTGCGCCAGTTCCTGCTCAACAGGGGCATTGCCTCGAGCAGGATGACCAGCTACAACCCCCGGGGAAACGGGCAGGTGGAGAGGGCGAATGGGGCGGTCTGGAGGGCCATCCAGCTGGCCCTATGGTCCAGAAGTCTCCCGGCCTCCCGCTAGTAGGAGGTTCTCCCCGATGCACTCCACTCCATTCGGTCGCTCCTGTGCACCGCGACTAATGAAGCCCTTCATGAACGTCTCTTTGCCTTCCCCAGGAAGTCCACTGGCACCAGCTGGTTCCACACACACACATCCCCTCTGCCCCAGAGCCACCCTCCCTTCCCCCGGTGCACCCCACCACAGCCCCCGTTCCGCAACAATCCATCTTCCCCTTGCTGCCACCCGGGAAGAGGATTTCGACACACTCCCGGAGTCACCGAAAACCAAGCCGCTGCCTGAGTCACCACCTGAACTGCAGCGCTATCAACAGCAGCTCAAGGCACCGGACCGCCTGAATTTGTAATATTCTCTGTGATTTTAAACACAACTTTCTGTGTATAGTTCTCCACCACCTCCGCTGGTCTCATTTTTTTTAACAGCGGGTGAATGTGGTAGTCACCACTGATGTATATACTATATATGTGTTTTGCGGTAAGGCCCCTGTACTACAGGTACGGGGGTAGATCCCTGCCTGCTGGCTCCGCCCAGTAGGCAGAGTATAAATATGTGTGCTCTCCGTACAGCAGCCATTTCGTCAGCTGCTGTCGGAGGCCACACATCTCTGTGTAATAAAGCCTCGATTACATTCTACTCTCATCTCATTGTAATTGATAGTGCATCACACATATTCAAAGTATGTAATTTATGGGCAGCACACTGCTGCCTCATGGCGCCTCGAACCCGGGTTTGATCCTGGCCCCGGATCAGTGTCTGTGTAGGGTTTGCACATTCTCCCCGTGTCTGCATGGGTCTCACCCCCACAACCAAAGGTGTGCATGGTAGGTGGATTGGCTATGTTAAATTGCTCCTTAATTGGAAAAAAAGAATTGAGTACTCTTGAATTTATTTTTTTTAAAGTATGGAATCTGTCGTGTTGCAGGTGGTAGTAAACAGAAAGCCTGCAAAATGATGGAACTTTAACAGAAAAATAAAATGCAGCAAAAGACATAGTTTCAGTCAGCAAACTTTATTCAAGCTGGGGTTTTCCTGCCCCTCCCGCTTCTGGGATCGTCCGGTCCTGCCGAAAGTCATTGGGCTTTTGGCTGGCCTGCCACTTCTGCTGTGGCAGGTACTGCCACAGTAGGGCTGGAAAATCCTGACCAATGTTTCATTTGATGACGGGTCACATCCACAAAACAGCAAAGAATACTTGTCCCTTTACATACACGAATCGACCTGCTGATTCACCAGAGACATGGACACGCCACAGTTCCCTGTCAATGTCTGAGGCCTATCAAATTTAATTTTCAGGCAAGCCGATAAATGGGCGAGCAGCCCACCGGGCTCAGCTCAGCCTAAGGGCAGTGATTGCCCCTTAAAGGGCAATGACGCAGAAAAGGGTTGCCTGGCTTTAGTGACCAATTGGGATTCAGAGTGGGTTAGCACGCCAGGGGGTGGAGCCCTCTTAGGGGAGCTCGGCTGCTGCACAATTCTTATCACTAAATCATTTTGTATTCACTAATGGAGTATATGAAAGTGCATGATTACACTAAGGCTGGCTAAATGTACCAATTAGGGTCCGATTGTAATTGTACGCCAAGTGATTGTGCTGCAAGCTATGTGGAGCAGGAGGTGAGAAGTCTAACCTTCAGTTCTTAAAGGGACCACTGAAGAACTTGCAGAAAACAGCCCCCAAAATATTTCTTTCTGTGCGACCAGCAGGATGACAAAGCACCTTGTGACGTAAGGGTTGTCAAGAGCATCATATAAATGGAATATCTATTTTCCTTTCAAGTTATTATTAATCATATGCTTGGTGCATTTGAGTGAAGGTTTTTGCCGGTAATGGGAAACTAATCAGATTTTCGAAGCGTGGTCCTTCTGTTGGCAAAATCACCTGCAGCAATGTCAGTGGCAGCCTCTGCCTGCATTGGTGAGCAGTACATTTGAACGGGGGATTGATTTTAAAGTTGTGAGGCCCACGATGATCATTGCTGATGAGCCAGCTATTGGGAGTCAGTGCCAGAATATCGTTAGTCTTCTCTGTCATGCAGAGGTTACAGGTGAGGGTTAAGGGGGCATTTTGTTTGGCTGGCTCTCTGTGGTTTGGTGTCTGATCTAATGAATGGAGCTGCAAGGAGAAGCTGTGAGCTGATAGTCCAGATGAATAATCAACCGATAGAGTACCAGCTCACACTGGCGGCAGTCACTCAGGAGATCTGTATTGCTGTGAGGGACTGGGGAGGGCACACAATTTGAAGTGTGTGGCCATTTCAGTTCTCTCAAATTGGGGGCATTAAGAGGAACAAGGCATAGGATAGAACAGAAAATCTGAAAAAAAAATGTTTTTTTCTGTAGAATTTGAGCCGTGACCACCTTAAATGACAAGTGGACTTGAGGTACTATGTAACTATTTCTTATGTTAATATTTGTGGGGGGGGAGGGGGAGAGGGAGTGGGCAGGGGGGCAGGGGTAGGGTATTGGTATCCCTGGGTAAGAGTGGACAATTGTGACCTCCTCAGGTTTTTAATTCATTACTTTAGACCAATTGTTGATGCTAAAATGACAGCAGCAAATTGGTTGGAGAATAGTTGTTTCAAAAGTTCAGCAACTCCTTTCAGTGTAGTCTTCAGGAGATGTGGCCTGAGATTCTCTGAGCCTCCGTTCCGGAATCAAGCTCGGTGCGGGGGCGGAGAATGGGGTGTCAGACCCGCGATCGGGTCCGGCGCCTTCCTGCGATTCTCCGTGGACTGGGGAAATCGCCGCCAGTCACGTGACTGCGGTCGACGTGGCGTCAGTCGGGGGCCATTGAAAGAGGCCCCCGTGGCGATTCTCCACCGGCAGCTGGCCGAGTTCCATCCAGCGTGGTTCTGACATGGTTGCATCCGGCGGGCACTTGGAGTGGCGGCTGCCGTGGCCGTCCTGGTGGGGGCGGGGGTATCCGTCACCAGGGGGGGGTCCTCCAGGGCGGCCAGGGTTCCGATCGGGGGCCACCGATCAGTGGGTGTGCGCAATCTGGGGGGCTCCTATATTGTTGGGGCCGGCTTGCTGTGTGCGTCCGCCATGTTCACCACAGGCGGCCACCGCGCACATGCGCAGACCCGCAGCTGGAAGTGCAGGACTCTGTATCGGCAGCCGTAGCTGTGCAGAGCACTCCGGTTCCCTGCTGACCCCCTTCAGGTAAGTGAATTGCTGGGACAAGGGGCCTGTTGATGCCGGCATGAAATTTTGTGAATTAATCATCACAATGGACATCTGGAAATAATTGGGGCCTAGCTTTATTAGTCCCCGAAGCCAGACTCCATCAGTGCAGTGCATGACAAAATGGAAGGACGCAAGAGTCATCCTAATTTAGTCTTCTGACCACTTCATCTTAATTATGGCTGGAAAACACAAGGCCAACTGCAACCGGTCTTTGTGTGGTGTACCTGGGTTTTTAGGGACGCCTGTAACCTGATCTCAAAATGGTTCCCTCTACCTTCTTCCCCATGGCAAAGGAAAACACATGGGCTGGATTGTCTATCAGAGGGATCCTCTGTTTTGCCAGCAGTGCACTCACGCCCGCTGGCCGGCTGCCGGGAGGGAGTAAACGGGTGCGGCGGGACGGAGAATTCCGCCCATAATTTACAGAACCAAATTCACAACTTCATAGTTATAACTCCTTTCTGAGGCTTTGGGAAACTCAACACCTGCTGTCATTGTCCCCAAGTATAAGTATTTTGCATCTCCCTCTCAATAAAACAATCTGAGTATTACTCAGAGCTCTAACAGTTAAACTACTCAGGCTTACTGTCAGGCACCCTCCAGCACAGGTTACAAGCCCCCCTTTCATCAACCTTACATTCAAAGCTGAAGTCCCAAAATACAGTAATCTTATGAACCAAAGTGTCCAACCCTAAACCATAATAATCTTATAAACTTCACAATTGTATCACCCTGTTTATTCTTATGGATAATTATTATTCACTAGTAAGAAACACTAATGTTTTCATGAGATGTAAAATAAGTGAAATGAAAATCGCTTATTGTCACAAGCAGGCTTCAAATGAAGTTACTGTGAAAAGCCCCTAGTCGCCACATTCTGGCGCCTGTTCAGGGAGGCTGATATGGGAATTGAACCGTGCTGCTGGCCTGCCTTGGTCTGCTTTAAAAGCCAGCTATTTAGCCCAGTGTGCTAAACCAGCCCCTCGTCATGGATTAAGTGTCATCATGAATTGTGTTAATATGTCACAATCTAATTTTAAACGATTTTTCTTGCATTTGTATGTTTTAATTAGATGACTGCAAGGTTTATTATAATTAAGAAGTAGCTCTTATTGCTCATAGGTTAAAGATATTAGGTTAATGTCCTTTCATTCCCAAAAACAACATTATTAATTACAGGTGCCTTAATTCTACAAATAAATTAAATTGAAGAAAAAGGCCATCTGCTGATAAATATAATTATAGTGCGATAAAATTAAGACAAGATAGGTGATAATGAGCAGGGATTTTGTTTATCTTTCTTGCAGACTACTGGTGATTATGGAGAACACCCAACATAAAAACGTGCTGTGTGGTGTGTTCTTACAATGTGTGCACAGCTGTGGGTATTGCACCTTAGAAGGGAGATGTTGGTCTTGGAAGGGGCCCAGCACATCTTCACCAGGATGTTACCAATGCTATATGTGTTGCATCATGAGGTGTAACATAAGCTGGGCCTGAACTGGGCTGGTTTAGCACAGTGGGCTAAACAGCTGGCTTGTAATGCAGAGCAATCCCAGCAGTGCGGGTTCGATTCCCGTACCAGCCTCCCTGAACAGGCGCCGGAATGTGGCGGCTCGGGGCTTTTCACGGTAACTTCATTGAAGCCTACTTGTGGCAATAAGCTATTATTGTTATTAAATGTATATGTTTAGGGAATGATTTGATAGAGGTTTTTGAGAACTCAAAAGGATAACTGAGAGAAACATGAGGCTGGATTCCCCAGTTCCCAGCTGTTTGTTTCTCGGTGGCGCACCGTCACTGATAACGGGATTCCCGCCGCCTGTCAATGGGATTTTCCGTTGAAGCCACTCCAAACCGCCGGGAAACCGCGGGTGGTGATGCACTGCCTTCGGGAATGGGAAATCCCAGTGGCCGCAGAATTCCAGCCTTGATCCACCAGTGGGGGGAGTCGGGGAGGGCATAATCTTAAAATCCAAATCAAATACTTCAGGAAAGAAGTTCGGAAGCAGGTCTTCACGGATAGGTTGATCCACAAACAGCTGTAGATTTTCGTTTACTTAATTATTTTAAACTTGAAACGGAAACTGTTTTTGCCGAACAACGTACAAAAGGACATGGGAGCAAAGTGAATAAATGATGAGATACAGGGCAGCCTTGATCCCATGGCCTACTCCTGTCCTATGTGAATATGATTGAGGTAGTAGTGAGCATGGTCCTCACGGTTGACAAGCTAATTACTATTTCTCCATTGAAAAGGGGACAGACATCAAGGTTACATTTTCTGAACAGGAGCTGGAGACAATTTGTAATTCGCATCAGTGACAGGCAATATTGTAGCTTGTGTCACAAACACAGGAAATTTCACCACATTTGTTGTTTTTGCAATTTGAAGTATTCCAAAGCCTGACCTCCAGGCCTGAAATTGTGAATTGATTGGCAATGGTCAACACTGGAGGTGACTGGTTTTTAGACCAATATTTTTCGCAGTTCATGCGTTTAGAAAAAAAAAGGTAATGCACAAAACAGGAGTTGAGTTAATATTAATTTTACCGAGATTAGTGAGCAGAGGAAATCATGGAGCCTAATTCCACAACAATCCCTCTGTTTTGCCAGCATTAAGCATTCTTAATTTAACAGAGCCCACATTCAGGTGACCTTGTCGGCCACCTGAAATGTGCACTAGTCTCATTTCAATGTTATTTGAGATCCCTGCAACCATTTCCAAACCCTTTGGCAAAATTAAATTAGTCAGGGGTTGTGCCTTAAAGGGACCACTGCACTTCCCTTAATGTGATAGCTCAGGCACACCTTCTGCCTCCACATTAATATTGTAACTGCTGCCTGCCCGTGCTCATTCCCTTTCCCCAACACTCATCCCCCAATTGCCTCACCCAGGACTTGCCTGTGGGCTGTTGACAGCTTGCAGCAGTTAAGATGATGTGGCCTGAGCACCTATTTAAGCTGGGCTTCAAATTCCATGAAGATTGTTCCTGGTTTGGAAGGTCCATGAATTTAGACCCCACTGTCCCTGAATTATCTCCATTTTAAATCGGACAAAATCATGGCTCACCTTCGGTTTTCTTCCTGCCCTCGGTGTCAACCTGGATAGCAAATGCTGGCAGACTATTCGACCGCAGGGGGCATCACAACCAAGTCTAATCCGGTCCTTGTCTGGTGTCCATATATGTTCCGCTGCCTTTCCATTAAACCTGACACATCATTTTCTCTAATTACCCTTCGGAGGTTTCTCAATGGGAAAATCAGGGACTCTCAATGCATCAAACTGAGCATCTGTGCTCGAACAAGTGTTCAACGCTTGAACATTAAACTGTCACCTCAATAAACTTGAAAATGTGGAGTTTCATAAGGTCTTTCTGTCACATTTACTCTTCCTTTCTTTCTGTTTTAGACAAGTTGGAAACTGTGCCAAAAATGCCAGAACCATAAAAACGACTTTAGACAGCAGTAAAAAAACTGATCGATCTGAAAAGCTCAGACGGATTTTAACATGCTGCAGACATTCTTGTTGTTTGTTTAACAAGTTAATCAACTAAAAATTGACCTTTGTTCAAGAATACCCCAATGCTAAAACAATACATAGTTAAAAATAAAAATGATCAAAAAATTTCTGCTACGACATTTCTACTGTCTTTGAGTACCTTGCTCAATTTTATTCTGGCTGGGAATGTTGAATTTTTTACATTTTCTGTGAGCACTGCATGCACTTGCTGCTTTCAAAGATTTGTCGCTGCTTCTATCCAATATCTTGCTGAGGTATAGACATTGAGTGGATTTGCGTTAACAAAATAGTGGAGCATGTCTGTTCCCAATAAACTCGGGATAATTTGTACACTAATGACAGCAATAACAGAGATGCACGGTTGTGTGAGGTAACCTCCCGTACAGCAAAAGATGAAAGGGGATTGGTAAATCTGTATCATGGTTTTATCTTGGGATCCGTTCGCTTCCTACCCTAGAAGAGATCTTGCTGGAGGAAATGGTCTTTTTCGTTGAAAGCACATTTATTTACATTATAACAATTTATAAAACTTAAGCAAGACCAAGATATAGCTGGAGCCACTCTCAAAGTTGCTTCTCAGTCATTTTCTCTCAGTAAGTGACATTATTGTGACATACCCCATTACACGCTCATTACCTATTATTATAGTTAACCCTTTGCCCTTCATCTCCCCCATGTTTACTCGTCCCACAAACTATTAACCTCATGTACTATTTACAGTTTCCATCCAACTGCTATTTCCTCCTCTTCTTCAAGTCACTTTTGCCAAAGGCATCAATCCCCAACGCTGTTCTCGACACTCTTGGAGAACATGTGGGACCAATGTGTTCTTTTATCATTCCCTTGGAAGATAAACACATTGGTAGAGTGGGATAGCTTCTCACGATAGCTGGTTCCAGGGTTGTGACACTTGTGATCACCTGAATGCAAAGGTTGTGAAGACCAAGCATGATCCAAGAGAGAACCATCCAGGACTTGAACAATCACAACCCCTTGAAAGGGAAGACAACAAACTGAAATTCTCCCTCCTATCTTCTTCTGTGCTTCACACTGGGGAAAGGTGAAAGCACTACTTGACAAAATGAAGCACTTTCTGCTCCGATAAGACCATTTCAGGTGTAACATTCACCGCGGCTGCGACTACAAGTGGAGCATTCAATACCTGCACGAGGAATTAATCTGGTAGCCGAAAAGAAGAATGAGAAACACCCTGAAGACACTGTTGGAAATTAGGAAAAGAGGACTTCCACACACCCCCCCCCCCCCCCCCCCCCCCCCCCCCACACCCTTAGATTTGGATTGCCCTTTCTATAGGTAGCGGTTTCTCTGCCTTGTTTGCTTCAATGTGAGATTGCTCCATTGCAGACAATGGGATCTCTGGGTCAGCCTCAGAAAATAGGATTGCACCATCTTCAGCAATGGAATAAACCTCGGGTCCAGGACCTATAGGAAGTTCCTGCACACTCTGGCCTGAAGACATGCTTGAAAGTATAAAATTAGTGCCGGCCATTTTTACGACAAGGAGTAACAAGAAAGTCAGTGCTTTTTCAGTTAGTTACTCTTCAGCCAACTCTTCCATCTGATCCTATGGCCATTTCCTTAGATGCCATACAGCATTTATTCACTCCTCTACTGCAGTGTGTTCACTTTCTTTTGTCACACCATTTCGAATGTGTAAATCCCTTTCTGTGGCTTGGTAGCGCTGTGTGACTGCTAATACCTGGTATTGTAGTTCAGCCTTATCTTTGAGATAGATGGAGTTTTCCAACTCATGCTTAATTTTAATATTTTTAAGCTTCATTTGATGCTCAATTCTTAAGTTTTTCTAAGATACTCTTCAGCTGTCGAAGCTCTGTAGTTTGGGCCTCTGTTTCCTGACTGAGCTTCCATGGCTTGCCAATGAGATTCAAGAGCAAGCTTTAGCTTATATTTGTACAGATTGATAACCTTTGAACTTTCACCTCTGATGTGATCCAATTTGGAGTTCAGCATCGCAACCTCCCCGAATAACTTTTTTTTGTCAACTTGCAGTTGTTTCAAGTGAATTTCCTACTTTAAAAAAAATCTTGATGGCCACAAATAGGCTTACATTAACATGGCAATGAAGTTACTGTGAAAAGCCCCTAGTCACCACATTCCAGCACTTGTTTGGGTACACAGAGGGAGAATTCAGAATGTCCAAATTACCTAATAGCATGTCTTTCAGGGCTTGTGGGAGGAAATTGGAGCACCCAGAGGAAACCCACACAGACAACACGCAGACTTTGCCCCAAGCCGGGAAGTGAACCTGGGATCCTGGTGTTGTGAAGCCATAATGCTAACCACTACGCTACCATGCTGTGTTCCCAGTCCAACAAGGAAGGAAACATTGCTAGAACTGATTCTGGGGAGTGAGGTGGGTCACGTGAATCAAGTGACAATAGTAAAGCATTTACAGGCCAATGATCATCATATCATAAGGTTTAGGTTGATAATAGAAAAAGACAGGGAGCAATCCAGAGTATTAATAAATAATTGAGGGAGTAGGTGGCAAACCCAGTGGGATAATAATTATTATTATAAGAACAAATCTGAGCCAAATAAATTTGAATCCAACAATGGCAAGAAAAACTGCAATAGAGCAATCAGTTGCCTTTAAAGAGGGTATAGTTTATGTACAGTCAAGATACATTCCCAAGGGTGCAGAGTGGGGGAGGAGTGGAATGGCAGGGGTGGTGGGAGCTAAAGCAAAAGAAATCCAGAGCTGCCTGGATGACAAAAACGATAAAGAGTAAGGCGAAGCAGAATAAAGGTGTGTATGATAGATGCCAACTGAGAGTCAGACTTAATGCAGCGGGTTCAGAGAAAAAGAAACAAATAAGAGAAACAAAGGGAAAGTCTGAGAAGAGATTGATAGCTAAAGTAAAAACGAACTTACAAGCGTTCTATAGGCATTAAACACTGAAAAGGTGATAAAAGGAGGAAAAAGATTGATTGTGGACATAATAATGGGATAGAACCATGAAAATAGAGAGAAGCGGCTTAGGGACTAAGTAATTACTTTGCATTTTTTCCTTACCAATGAAGACAATGCTGCCCAAATCCCTGTGAAAGCAAAGTAGTTGAAATGGGATCAAATTGATTTGTAAAAATGGAAGTAATAGAAAGCTATCAGTACTTAAAGTTCATAAGACCCAGACCAGATGAGATGCATCAAAGTTAACTGGGGGAATTAAAGATGGAAATTGTATAGGCACCGATCATAATCTTCCAATCCTCTTTAGACATGTTATGGTACTGGAGCACTGGAGAAATATAAATGTACACCTTTGTTCAAAAGATGGTGTAAAGATAAACCCAGCAACTACAGGGCAGTCAGTTGAACCTCAGTGGTAGGAAAGCTTATGGAAATGATAATTTAGGGCAAAATTAACAGTCACTCACACAAAGTTGAATTAATTAAGGAAAGCCAGCATAGATTTGTTATGGGCCAATCATGTTCACGGTAGCACAGTGGTTAGCAATGTTGCTTCACAGTGCCAGGGTCCCAGGTTTGATTCCCACTTGGATGACTGTCTGTGTGGACTCTGCATGTTCTCCCCATGTCTGTGCAGCTTTCCTCCGGGTGCTCCGACATTCTGAATTCTCGCTCTGTGCTCGAACAGGCGTCAGGTATTTTCCAGAGATTAGGGGATTTTCACAGTAACTTTATTGCAGTGTTAATGTGAGCCTACTTGTGACAATAATAACAATTATTATTATTAAACTAACTTGCTTGACTTGTTTTTGATGAGGTAACCAAGAGGGTAAATGAGGGTGAGGCAGTTGATGTGGTGTGCATGGACTTCAAAAAGCTACTTGATAAAGTGCCACATAATAGGCTTGTCAGAACATTTGGAGCTCATTAAATAAAAGGAACAGTACTCATAGCTTGGATACAAGAATGGCTGAGTGACAGGAAACAAAATAGTGGCGAACGGATGCCTTTTGGACTGGAGATAGGCTTATTGTAGGTTTCTCCTGAGGTCTGTGGTAGAACCATGCTTTTCTTGAATGAGATCAATGACTTAGACCTTGAGAGCACAAATTCAGAATTTTCCGATGACAACAGACTTTAGAACTCTGAGGAGTGCATTGATAAACTTCAACAGAACTTTAAAAAGCTGGTGGAATAGCTAGACACGTACGTAGCAGATCAAAATTAATGCTGAGAAATGTGAAGCGATTCATTTTGGTCGAAGAATGATAAGAGGCAATATTAACTTAAGGGCTAAATTTTAAATGGGTGCTGGAGCAGTGTTTTGTGCAGAAATCGATCAAGGTGACAGGGCAGGTTGAGAGAGTGATTAATAACACATATAGAATCCTGAGCTTTGTAAATAGGGGCATAGAATCAAAAAGCAAGGAAGTCATACTAATCCTGTATAAAACACTGTTCAGCCTCAACTGGAGACTTGTGTCCAATTCTGGACACCTCCCTTTCGGAAGGGTGTGAAGGCAGTAGAGAGAGTGCAGAAAAAATTCACAAGAATGATTCCAGGGATGAGGAACTTCAGAATTGAATGGAGAGATTGGGCCTGTTCTCCTTGGAGAAGAGATTAAGAGGAGATTTGACACAGTTGTCCAAAATCATGAGGGGTTTGGACAGAATAGATAGGCAGAGAGATTGAGAACCAAAGGATACTGATTTAGGGTGTTTGGAAAAAGAAGCAATGACAACAAGAGGAAGAACCTTTTACCCAGCAAGTGGTTTGGATCTGGAATGCTGTGCCTACAAATGCAATGGAGGCAAATTCAAACCAAGGCCTTTAAAAGAAAACTACATCCTTTTTTAAAAAATTTATAAATTTAGAGTACCCAATTATTTTATCTCCAATTAAGGGGCAATTTAGCATGGCCAATCCACCTTACCAGCGCATCTTTGGGTTGCGGGAGTTAAACCCACACAAACATGGGGAGAATGTGCAGACTCTACATAGACAGTGACCCAGGGCCCAGATTCGAACCCGGGTCCTCAACGCCGCAGTCCCAGTGCTAACCACTGCGCCACATGCCGCCCTGAAAACTACATCCCTGATGAGAAAAATTTGTGGGGCTGCAGGAAAGAGACAGGCAGATTGGGACTAGAGCTCTTAGTAGGTGGTACCAGGCGAGTCACATGGTGTATTGAAGAAGTGCAAGTGGTGATGCAGAGAAGAAGCAAATATCTAGGGGTCATAATTGATGACTCACTTTCCTTTGGGAAATGCAACACTTCAGTGACATTACTCCTGGTGTGAGTCAGGAGCACTGGAAAACAAGTCATCTCAATCATTTCTTTCCTGAGGCTTATAGAATACTGCTTGCATAAATGTTCATTGACAACTTGATTGCTATAATATCAATGTGGTGAATGTATTCACCATAATGCATGCATGATACTGTAACATGTGACCTATGACCTGGAAGTGGTGATATGAACTGCTTCCAGGTACTGTACTATAACCCCGGTATGGCTCCGCCTCTGGCTCCGCCCTCACCGGGGCCATATATAGACCGGCCGCCTGTGGGTGGCATTCATCTGTACAACTGACTCTGGCTCGGCAAGTTAGCTACAAATTGTTAACAGAAGAAACTTTACAATCTGCGTTACTACAAATGGTGATCAAAGAATTCTTACCAATATGTGAATCAGGTGATATTATTTACTTCAGTTACAGGAAAATATTAATATATGTCCTGAATAAAATTGTCTCGTAATTTCCTTTAGTTACAGAATGTTCCAGTTAATCATAGCGCACAAATTTCTTTAAGCAGTTCTGGGTTGATTGCAATTACTGTAAATTGTACATTTGAATAAATCAGTCTAAATACTGAGATGTCTTCAAGGCAGCACGTTGAAAGGTAATTAGTCTAGTTCTGGACATGCAGAGTAAGAGTGTGTCAATCGTGTCTCAGTTAGTAACGGTCTCACTTCTAAATGAGAAGGTTCTGGGTTCAAGTCCCACGCCAGGGCTTGAGCAGAAAAATCTTGGCTGGCACTTGCCCTGTAGTACTGAGGGAGTGCCGCACTGTTGGAGGTGCTGTCTTTTGGACAAAATGCCTCAGGTGGTTATAAAAGATTGGCACTATTTTGAAGAAGAGCGGGGAATTATTCTGGCCAATAATTTATCCACTCAATCAACATCGCAGAAACAAATTTTCCAGTCATGATCATATTGTTGTTTCTGGGAGTTTGCCGTGTCACATTGGCTGCTGTGATTCCATAAAGTAACTGTGACAAAAGCTCATTGACTATAAAAGTGCTTTGAGATTTCCAATGGTCATAAATGCAAGTCTTTCTTTAACAGAAAAATTGGTCTCCGGCAACAACACCTGATCGGAATTGAGTTTTAGAATTAAACTTTTTCCCCTCTAATTCCTGCGGCTAGATATATAATTCCTTTGACGATTACATGAATACAATAAATACATTACAATATGAATTCCAGTAATGTTATGCAGGCAATACCCAAACGTTTTGATGGGATCAATAGGTTAATTGCTTTGGCACTCATAGTTTTGTGCCTTTTTCTTTTATCCAACTTGATGATGAAGTAAGGGCAGCACTGTTCTGTCCAAGAAAAAGGTGACTGAAACAAATAAGAGCTGACTGGTGTCAACTTGTCTGGAACATGTAGTTATATGTGACATCCAGGGGATTGAAGTGCTGGGAAAGTCTTACTGTATTATTACTCTTCTGATGACTCTTGTAGGTGACACAGCTGCAATCCAATGTGCTTACATCTGATGTATATTATTATTTTTTTAATGGAAAAGCACACAGTTTGATAAAGAATCAATTGTGCATGAGGAACCATGTGGGGTCAGTGATATGATCCATTTACTGAGTCGGTGCTCTTGAACCTATCCAGATTTTGATGCTGTTGGGAAGACAGTCACACAACAATAGACCCCAGTGATCCATGACAGCTCACAGCAAGCATGTGCATGCTACACTTTCATAAATGGCCTAATCAATCAAGATTTCCTTCAGAGTTCTGCACCAGATCTTACAGTACAGAAAATGAGTTTTGTTTCTTTGAAATTTCTTGCAGTCTTGTTATATTATGAGGTCATTGCTTTAATTTCGGGGTCCATGGGGATCTTTGAGAGGGTGTCACCCTACCACTGTGACTGTTCACTCCACTTCCCAGTACCCCCACTTGAGCACCCAGGCTCCCACGGTAGTCAGCACTGACCCTGCCCTCTAGGTCTATCTCTCCACCTCCACCCCTGCATAGAAACCCCTGACCCACCCAACCACAGACCCAGACCCAATGAGCAAGACCATTTTCTCCAACCCATGTCCCTACACCCTTTCATTCCCTTGCTGTCTCCTTCCCTACCCTGGACAGCCTGTCTTCCTTCCCTGGTCAGCCACCCTCTCTGCCCCAGACAGTCTGTGTCCCTTTCCTGGATAGCCTCCCTCTCATCCACCCTTGGCCTGCCCCCCATGTCCAGCCTCTATTGCACCACCACCCCCCACCCTCCACTTCATCCGTGTTCCATGTCCAGCCTCTATTTCACCCTGCCACTCTTAACATCCATCCTCTACTCCAAGCTTAGCATTCCTCCCATGTCCAGCCTTTGTACAGCTACTAGCACTTGATTCGAGTCAAGAAGCTGAGATTTGTGAGTGGTCCCCAAGAAGAAGAAGGCAGTATCCACACTTCATACTCAAGGAGGAAGCCAAGCTCACCAGGTGCACACAACTTATGTAAAGTCGTCAATGTGAAATTTCTGAATGGCAGATAACTTAATTGGAGGGGAACTTAATTCCGGTGAAGTGACCTTTTAATGCATGCAAGAGGACTTCCCGACATTGTTTGTTGCGTTTTACCTGCTTTTAAAGTCCTGAGAATTAAATTGCTAACTCTCTAGCGGTGTCACGGTGATGGAGCAAAAACATCAAATTACATACCAAAATATTGATCTTTAAATAAGACCTGTGGATTTTTTTAAAATGGACATCCAAGCCGAAGATGGCTGAGGACGTGAAATCAGTCACTGGCTGAATTTCAGGTGGGTGATACTAAGAGAGACAATGGAACCACATCCTGTTTACAGACAAGGATACACACCTCAAGCTCAAAAGCAAGCCATACATAAACTAATGGACATCTCCTGTGGAGATAATAGGAGATAATTATCATCTCATCAAGAATTATCCTGTGAGCAATGGTCCAGTCTGGTTTATAGATTTCACCTTAAAGTAATGTACAAAGCCAGGTCTGGGCAGATTCGTGCTGCGGGTGTCAGAGTGTGGGGATGCAGAAATAAAGAGCCAGCCAGCAGCAGACACACCTATGGAAGTCCCGTCTGGGTAAATGAAATTGGAGACCCTCACTTGGGGACCGGTCTTAACAGTGGGGAAACTGATTTTCTGCTTCCTGCCAAATGGAGCATCCTGTCCAGCTGGCGAGAGAGGAAGATTCCGCCCATATCATTACCACTGATAAGAATCTGATGGTTCATTTCATTCACATGCTTATGTTTGCAGCATGGTTCTACTGGTCTGTAGACAGTGAAGCCAAAATATCTCAATTACAGCATTATAACACTGAAAAGATTGAAAACATTACCTTAAAGCGCTTAATAATACTTATGTGCCGTTGTCACACAATATCTTCAGGTCAGTAACAGCCCGAGATTCATATGGCTCATTTACATACGAGTGTCAATCATCTGGTGACGCTGTGAGAATTTCCTGATTTAATAGCACGACAGCACTATATATATTTAGACCTATATAAAACAGGCGACAAGGGCAGCAGATACATGGGAACACCACCACCTGGAAGTTCCTCGCCAAGCCACTCACTATCACTGATTTGGAAAGATACCACCGTTCCTTTACAGTCACTGGGTCAAACTCCTGGAACACCTGCCCTAACAGAGCTGTGGGTGTACCTACAACACCATCACCATCACCTTTTCAAGGGAAATTAGGGATGGGCAATAAATACTGGGCTAAGCAACGAAACCCATATCCCATGAATGAATTTTTAAAAACTCATCTTAAGCAACCTGCCGCTGCAGTATGCGATTCTTCATTGAAGCAGATACATATCAGTTGTGGTTGATAGATCCCTTAGTACTCTTGAATGGCACATCCGTCATCTTTATGAAATAGGAAGGAGTTATTCACACCTCCAGGGGGATGCATTGTTGGGATTTTCCACACAATGTAGTGTGTGTGTCAGAGCGTGGGGATGCAGAAATAAAGAGCCAGCCAGCAGCAGACACACCTATGGAGGTCCCGTCGCATCGCATCGCATGCTTCATGGCGACACAGGTAGCCCGCCATTAGTCAGCTGTGTGATCTTCTGGTCCCACCATTGCCAAAAGGGTTTCCCGTTGACTGCATTTTCACCGTGGAGGTGGGATCAGCAGATCTCGGCCATTGTCTCTGCTGGAATCTCTGGAGACTTCGGCCGGGATTCTCCAAAATCCCGGCCAAATATTGACGCCTGCGTGAACACCGGAGTGGTATACCCCGGGCCTCCTGGCCCAGCAATTCAGTGGTCTTCAGGGGGCTAGCATGGCGCTGGGGTGCGGCGTGCTGCTCCGGCGCCGAAAGGCGACCCAGCACGGCCGGCGCAGGTCCGTGCATGCGCATGGTTGCCATCCCTGCGCCGGCATGGAGCAACATGTCGGAGACCTACTGTGGGCCCGTGCGGAAGGAGGGAGGTCCCCTCCAGACCACGTGCGCCCCCTGATCGGAAGCCCTCGATCATGGTCCTGGACCCTTGGAGGGCCCCCCCCCACCGGAGTCAGATCCCCCTGTCCCCCCCCCCCCACCAGGAAGTTCACCATGGCCGTGAGTCCGAGCTCCCGCAGTGTGGTACCAGGTTGGACTTGCCGGAACTTGCCGGGAGTTTGGCCGGTCATCCGCAGACAATCGCCACGGGGGCTTCTTTCAATGGCCCCCGATCAGCGCTGCGGCGAACACGCGCGTGCGACTGCCAGGTCTGCAGAGAATCGCAGAAGCGATGTCGCGCCGGATTTCTGGCATGAATGGCGAATCTCCGCCCCCCGCGCCGGGCGCAATTCCGGCACGGAGGGTCGGAGAATCCCACCCTTTGTGTATCCATGGAATGGAATGTGATTTCACAGGTGCAAATTAGCAGCCACTTCAAACCCTTTGTTTAGCAAAATCTTTTTTTAAAAGAGACTACATACATATACATATTTCTATCTGTATATGTATGATATATATATGACCAGCTGATGAAATTACAAATGAATATTCCATATAACTCATCTTCACAACAAGAGGTACACCACTGACTCTCATGTGTTAGCTCCAGCTATGGTAAACTAGTTTAAAAATAAGTTTATGGGCATGATTCAGCGGCCGCTTCATACTGAATTTGGTGTTGGTTCGAGGTTGTTGAATCTTGTGAGAAACGCTTTGCGAGATGTCGAGATCTGTATTTTGCTCTCACTCATTTAAATATACGTTTATGGGATTCTTCCGGCACCTGGGACCCAACAGCCATGCCAGGGAGACCTCACCAGGCTGCCGTTGGTACTGATTCACACAAACATGGACCTGTCGTATTGGCAACTTTGGGGGGGGGGGGGGGGGGTGGGTGGTGTCCCCCAGGCACTTAGAGACTCTTGATGGTTGGGGACAGGGCAAGGGTAGCACCCTGACCCTCCCTCTAGCACTCAAAAACATTAGCGCTGCCAGCCTGTCACCCTTGCGGTGCCGTCCAGGTACCCTGGCACAGGTGGCACTGGCATCTTGGCAGGGCACTGCCAGGGTGCCAAGGTGGTCCTGCCGGGAATCGGGCCCAGAGTGCCTTGCTAGGTGGAAGGGAGTGACGAACTGTTTCCGGGTCCTCCCCAGGTTTGGGGGATAGGGGGGTTTAAAATGGGAAGGGGTGGGGGAGCTGAAATGGGTGGTAGCAGGGAGATCGGGGAGGCCTACCAAAATGTGAGGAGGCCTTAAATATTCAAGTGCATCCTCGGCAGAGAGAAACTCCCAGAGGCCAAAAAAAGGGCAAAGTACCATTGAATAGCGGGGTGTTTCACAGCACTGCAGCCATGAGAATCAACCCGCTAAACACGTGAGAAACCGGACAGAGAATATTTTTCTTTGAACTGCGCCCTATAAAACC
This sequence comes from Scyliorhinus canicula, assembly GCF_902713615.1. Classification (NCBI taxonomy): domain Eukaryota; kingdom Metazoa; phylum Chordata; class Chondrichthyes; order Carcharhiniformes; family Scyliorhinidae; genus Scyliorhinus; species Scyliorhinus canicula. Next base: position 128,181,125 of record NC_052157.1, on the reverse strand, counting down.
ATTTTCGAGAATCTTGATATCAGTCCCAACACTGAACTCAAAGTCCATCGGCCAATGGTTCTGCCAACCCTTGCCATGATGCTGGAGTTGACACTACTTATGTACACCATATCAGGGCCCTCAGGTAACGTCATCAACACTGTCTTAGATTCACTTTGCAAATCAAATGGGAGGATGTAAAGAACAAACATGAGCTCATCAGAGACAGGCAAGCCAAGTTTAGAAGCTATGATAGTCTGACATCAACTAAAATGGAGGAGCATATCATCAGAATGCTCATTCAGAGCTGCACGAGGGAGCCCATTCCCATAGGAGCCAGCAATCCACCAACAATCTGCCACTACCTCTATCAGCCGACAACCAATGCCGACATGGTGGGTCAGCCTCTAATGTTAAAATAGAGCTCATAAACCATTTGTCAATACTGATATCTCACTTCTACCCAGCCATCCATAAGGAAGAAACATCCTCAACACAAGGGACTGGCAAAAGCATTAAACACCCATGTAAAGTTTGAGAGGAACAATAGCTTTTGGGCACCAATCCTTCCTCAAATTCCAGTGAAGGCAGTTGGTGCACGGATTGTACCCATTCTAAATATTTTTACATCTGGAGTGTTTACAAAGAGAACTTGATTGATTTACTGCCGTTTTTCTATGAAAGACTTACATTTTGGAGAACATTAAATAATACTTGTGATTTCAAGTTAAAGAAGAATCCTAACACGTAATGTTGTAAATAATACAGTGAGACCTCAGAGGAAGTAATAATTATATTAGCCTCCTGCTGTCAAACTGGTCATTATAGCATAATTAGAGCCTTGCACTGTACAAATTCAGTTTCAGTTAGACTATTGCCCTCTTCAACGCCTACTACCTTTCCTAATCATCGTTATTTCACTGCCACTAGATTTATAGTACCGCTCTGTGCAGCCATTTACTTGGTAATATTCCAACCATCCGCAGCATCTACTTATAGCTTGTAATCGGCAACCCCTCATTACCACCATATCATTGAGGGGGCCACTGCTGCAGCTTCGAAAGCAAACAGTAAGCTGATTCCTCTCCAGTCTCTCGGCTGTTGAAGTATTATCACACTTGTAGTGTAAACGTCGGCTTCCTCAGTTATTCCAGAAGTCTGAAAATGGCAAGCCACTGCAGGCCTCCTGCCGGGATCCTATTACCTCGTAATTTTCAGCTCGTTTCTCGTTCACTTCAGCAATAAAACTCTTCTCTCTGGTAATTTCCCATTCTCCTATGTTCCATCTCCTCGAGGCGCAGAGTGCATGCAATCCTCTCAACCAAGGGCTTTATTGAAATGCCGATTGAAATCCAGCACTGAGTCAGACTTGTTACCTTATGTCACACAATGTTAGGTGTAATTTCTTTTTTTGAAGCAACATTGTTAACCTGCAGTACGCAGGAAGGATAGGGGTTGCAATGCTCATACATTTTTCTGATTTATGGGAGTCACCAGGGGGAAAACAGGGTGGCAAATTGCACTGGCAGAGCTCTCTATAACAAACATCTTTCACTTTGCATCGTTCAGCAGAAAGTGCAGAACAAATTGTCCACTGTGTGAATTTTTGCTGAATTTTTAGCAAATGATGTTCCAGATGCGACTCTTGTCAGTAATTTCCTGAGAAATATTGAGGAAATATATTGGTCCATAAAGTCTGTGGATCCCCAATCAGTCGGATTGCCACTCTGCTCCCAGTGTCTCTGCTTTTTCTACCCCCGACTCAGGCCAGGTGAGAAATGTGTCGGGCCAGATTCCTGAGATCTTGTGTCGAGGGCAGCAGGGTTGGAGTTAAGGAAGCCGCGTCCCTTTTTTTACGGCACTAGCTGACGTAAAGCAGGTAGGTTTAAAGGACCAGCCACTTTGAGAAGCCAGGGATAAAGTATGTTTGTCAACTAAGTGGATAGGATGCGGTTGGGAGGAGTGGGTGGGGGGTCGGGGGGGGGGGGGAGGTTATCAGTTGGTCGGGGAGGGGCGGTTGGGTGGTCAGGAGGGTCGGTTCGTCAGGGAGATTGGGTGATTGGGGAGGGGTTTGGTTGATTGGGGGGGGGGGGGGGTCAGTTGGTAAGGTGGGGTTTCAATTAGTAGGGGAGGTTTGGTTGGTTGGAATCATCAAATTTATAGTGCAGAAGGAGGCCATTCGGCCCATCAAGTCTGCACCGGCCCTTGGAAAGAGCACCCTACTCAAGCCTATGCCTCCACCCTATCCCCGTAACCCAGTAACCCCACTTAACCTTTTTGGACACTAAGGGCAATTTAGCATGGCAAATCCACCTAACCTGCATACTATGGGAGGAAACCGGAGCACCCGGAGGAAACTCACGCAGACACGGGGAGCACGTGCAGACAGTTCACAGATAGTGACCCAAGCCGGGAATCGAACCTGGGATCTTCGAGCAGTGAAGAATCTGTGCTAACCACTGTGCTACCATGCTCAGCAGTTTGTGGGGGAGGTTGGTTGGTTAGGGGGGAGGTTAGGTAGTCAGGGGCATGAGGGTCGAATGCTAGCATGGGGCCGATCAATGGAATAGGATCAGATGGTCAGTGGGGTTTGGAGTGGAGTAGTTAGTAGGGAGGCCAGGTGGTTTTGGGAGGTCGGATTGTAAGTGGGGGTGGAGGCATCAGGTGGTCGGATTGTCAATGGGGGTGGGGGATGTCAGGTGGTCAGTAATAGCTGCTGGGTGGTCTGGGAGGTCAGGTTGTCAGTGAGCGGGCTCAGGCAATCATTGGGGGGGGGGGTTAGAGCCAGTTAGGAGGGTTGGGTGGTCACTGGCAGGAGGCTGGGTGGGGTGTCAGGTGGTGGCGGACTGCATGTTCAGTGTGGGGGCATTGGGTGATCAGGGCTGTTATCAGTGGTGGGATGTTTAGTGGGCACGGGGCTGTTTGGCCAGTTGGGAGGGAGGGTGGGAGTCTGCTGATCAGTGGGAGGGTCAGCCACTTGTGGGGTGGTCAGTTGGGGGGGGTGTTGGTAAGAGGGCATGAGGGTACTCAATGGGGGGGGGATAGTCAGTTTGGGCAGGCAGCTGGTCAAAGGGGTGGATATTGTGGTGATGAGGGGGAAGTGGTGGGGTGTCCCATGGTGTTTTGGAGGTCCCATTGCGGGTGCGATGTGTGTCCTTTGGGGCATTGGGGGTCTTGGGGAGTACCAAGGAGATGCCAAAGGGGGGGGGGGGGTAGTTGTGGGTTTGGGGATGTAGTTAGCACCGCTGCCTCACAGCGCCAGGGACCCGGGTTCGATTCCCACCTTGGGGGGCTGTGTGGAGTTTGTACATTCTCCCTGTGTCTACACTGTTTTCTTTTGGGTGCTCCGGTTTCTTCCCACAGTCCAAAGATGTGCAGATTAGGTGGTTTGGACATGCTAAATTGCCCCTTGGGATGAGGTTACAGGGCGAGGGATCGGGCCTCGATAGGATAAGCTTGCAAAGGGTTGATGCAGACCCGATGGGCCAAATGGTCTCTTTAGGGATTCTATAATTCTATGATTCTGGTTGGGGAGGGTAGGGTCATTATTCTAGTTACCCAGGAGTTAGAAGTAATTTTAATTCTTTCTGTTTCTGGATAACTATTGATGTAGGTTAGTTGGAACCATCCTGGATTTGCATTTTATATTGCACTTTTGGATGTTCCCAATTACAGGGCAATTATCCAACGGAAGTTTGATCTTCCAGGTAATTACCATGCAATCCTTGCCTGGGGACTTCCAGATTGGATTTCCCAGTGCATCTTTGATGTACCCCCAGTTACAATGCCCTGGAGCTCAGAAACTATGGACCAATGTTCCAACTATTGGTCCATAATTTCCTGGAAACTCATGTGCAAACAATGGTGTACATGGGATATACGTTAACTCCTAAAACCACAGGACCTATCAATGGAGCAAGACGCTTGTCAAAACAAACCAACGGCGTTGCTACACATATTAGGGGCATAGAAATCGATACTCTGTTTCAGGGCACATTTTACACCATCGACAAGAGAAGGCTAATTTCTCAGACATAAAAAGAAGAAACCTGGCAAAGATGTGTTGTGCCATCAGTATTCCCAATTATGCTGCTCTGCGATTTATGGGCCTTTTCCACATGGGCTTTGATCAGGAGTAGGCACCAGCTGACAGTAGCTGAGTGCCTCTCATAAATCAGAAAAATGTGCAGGCTAACAATGTTGCCTGCAAAGGAAATATGCCTTATATTGCAAGGAAAGGAGGCCAACCCCAGTCTTCCACCTCAAAGCCCCTTAGTCTATCCATGGAGAGGAGTGGGTCTCGTGTCAGATATTTCCAAGCACTCAAAGGTCTGTGGGAATTGGGGCAGCCTGAAGGACAGCAGGAAAGCGATTGGGAGACCTTTCTCCCCACCTGGGGTATTCTTTGATCTTTGGGACAGTCCCATTGCTGGAGAGCAGGACTCAAAAGCCTTTGATGGCTGCAACTTTACTTCACCTTTGTGTGCAATGCTCGTCACCGTGTAACCCATGTAAAAAGCTACACTCGGAGTGCATTTGGACCAGGCGATTATCGTGGACCAGGAAAATTCCGTATTCAAGTCCAGCAGCAGATTCAGTTCTACCTTCAATTTGTTACATCGGTTGAATGCCCCATGAAAATTCCTAATGGAAATGCAAACTGCAAAAGATTGATAAAACAAAAAGACAACACAAAGAATGTGTCACATGAATGTGGATATTTGAGGACGTGTAATGAATTGGATACACAAAATGAATGCTTAAAAGTTAACCTGAGCTCTTTAGTGCAGGAAATTAAGGTCAGTGCAGCCTCAGAGGGGCCTAGGCTGGCAATAGCCCAGCATATATTGCCATACCCAATTGCCCTTGAGAGGGCGGTGGTGAGCTACCTTCTTGAACCACTGCAGTCCATGTGAAGTAGGTACACCCACTGTGATGTTATGGAGGGAGTTCCAAGATTTTGACCCAGCGGCAGCGAAGGAACAGTGACATATTTCCATATATGGAGGGGAACTTCAAGGTGTGTCTGCTGCCCTTGTCCTTCTAGATGATAGCAGTAGTGGGTTTGGAGGGTGCCATCTAAGGAGGCTTGGTGAGCTCCTGTAGTGCATCTTCTAGATGTTCCACACTGCTGCCACTGCATGTCACTGGTAGAGGGAGTGAATTGTCCTGGTTGGATTTGTCCTGCTTTTTGTTTTCAGGACATACTTGGGCAATTTTCCACATTGTCAGGTAAATGCCAGTGTTGTAGCTATTGTAGATGGACTTTCCAGGAATAAGTCTAATTTCCATTTAAATTGGCAATCTGGATTGAATTTTAACAGGGTTGGGAGAAGGAATTATTTCCCAGCCAATGAATGCCCTTTGCCAAAATGTTCCGACTCTGAGTTGCATCATGTATCTTGCTTGTCAAACATGATATATGCCTCAAATAACATATGTTCCAATTTATGTATTAGTTGTGTCTCAACTGGCAGTACTTTGCTTCTAAGTATAACGTTATGAATTGTAGTACCACTCCAATAATGGAAGCAAAACAATCAAGGCCAACATTCCAATGCACTGTCAGAGGCATCATCTGCTGGATGAGACATTAAACCACAACCCTGTCTGACCTTGCAGATGGAGGTCAAAGTTCCCATGACAGTATTTCAAAGGAGACAAGGGGAGGTCTCCCCGCCTTGGCCAATATTCATCCCTCATTCGATGTCGCTAAAAGAGATTCTGTTTTAGTCATACATTTCAAAGTTCCTTTGTGGCAACTGACTGCATAAAATAATTGCTGTGGTGCCTACATTATAACAGTGATTATGCTTCAAAGGTATCTAATTGTCTTGAAAGCATCTTGAGGTCGTGAAAAACATTACATAATGCCAGTTCTTCCTTTCTTCCCTTCACCATCACAGAAATACCCTACAAATGTGGGCTCACATATTATCATAGAATCATAGAACATACAGTGCAGAAGGAGGCCATTCGGCCCATTGAGTCTGCACCGGCCCTTGGAAAGAGCACCCCACTTAAAATTAAACTTAAATATTAGACAAATAGGTAACACGATTTTAATTAAAAATAACATCCTCAGTAAATATAAAAGTCAAATTAACTGAATCAAATTCTGTAACAATATGATCGATACTAATTTATTGGTTATTCATTTTAAAATGTTCAATGATGATATTTTGATCTCCATCATATTTGTTCCATGTTTGTTACAGGATGTTTGAAGTTTGTTGAGCAAAGCCAATATGTGCCCTTACAAACATCTTCCTTTTCCCTTGGGGGAGAGGCACACATAATCTGGCTGTTTTCAGCAGCTTTTACATTCTTTGTACAACGACATCACTCTAACAAAATGTAAATAGCAAATCAAAATGAAGGAGCCATCTCCTCTTTAGTGTGGAGTCAGTGTGAGTGAAGAACAAATGTTTCCCAGGACCTGAGGCATTTATCCCAGCAGGCAAGTGGCTTCTTCAGAGGCCAACAGTAACTATAATAGTGAACCTCAAGCATTAATCTGAGATCAAAGTATCCACTGAAGTAAATCCTGGAGTGTTCATCCGGCGAAGTGAAAGGTCAGTGCCGGACAAGTTCATAGCAAACGTGGAAGCCTGTAGCCTCCAGCAATCTGGAGGGAGCTGTTACCAAAAACTCGACAATGGATGTTATCTCCTGTAGGTTAAATAAATGTTATTGCTGGTTGATGTTTGTGAGAGTGAAGTTGCTGCAGCTGCAATTCTGGGCCTTTGTTGGTTGTGTTAAGATTAATTATATAGGCGGTGATTCTCCGGCCGCGTTGTGCCCTGGGAGAACTCCGGATGAGGCAGAAAACTGGATTTGCACCGGGTGGAAAACAGTTTCCGATGCTCCCGGCCCGCTCCAGCTAGTGCAATCAGATCTCGCTCGAAACTGATCACACCTCATTTTGATTCACTTTAATCTCATTGGTGATTCCCTCCTTAAAAGTCTTTAAAAGTCCTTTAAAGGATGGGACCAGATGCCATGGTCTCTAAGGGGAAGCAGAAAGGGGAGTCCCCCTCTCCCCGAACCTCCAGAGAGCACAAGGGCACAGCAGCCACTGGCCAGATGCTTGGGGGGTATTCTTCAAAAGAGCTAGGGGTTGGGGACCCAGGCTAGGCTGGAAGGGGACCCAGGCTAGGCTGGAAGGGGACAGGTCACAGGTTTCCCCCAGGTTGGGGGGATCGCCTTGGGTCTGTGGAGCCTTGGGGCCTGCTTTCTTTCATTTTAACATCCCACACAGTATAAAGCACAGCTGCAGCCAATCTGTCCTAAAACCCTCTCACAGGTTAGAGACATTCTGCAGCTTGTTCCTTGGCAAAGCAATTCACTCGCCTTGTAGTTTCAATAGGCTCTGTTGTTTCAATATTGCAGTATGCCAAGCCTATGTGCTTGGTTGTGTACATTGAATTTCAAACTCCATTGACTTTTACAAGCCTCTTGATTGACAGCTGAAGGAGCACAAAGGAGGATTTAGCTTTGTTTTTATCTCACTCCATTGTCTATTAAATCTAAAGTGCTTCCTCTTTTGAGTAAGTGCCCTGTCTGAGTGCCTTTTTTCGGTGTTTTGTTTCGACTTTGAAGGGCTTCCGAGAAAGAGCAGGTGCTCTGTCTGACAGCAAATTTTTTAGACTGAATCTTTTTCATCCTCTGTTGCCTGAAAGCACAGAGGTATTTTTCCACCAGAGAAGCAGTTGGTTCCACTCAGATATTAAAGTGCACGGGTTTCTCAATGAGGACTTTCTCACAGCCTATGTTGAAAATATCTGGATAGACATGGGGCAGGATTTGGGAGACCTTATTATTCAGCGATCGCATTGAGCCCGGCCCGGATCTGGGTGCGCTGGGTGAATAGCAGGAGAGGTCCAAATTGAGAATTGAGCCAGGCGCGAACCCTTTTGCAATTCATGCTCCGGATGGCGAGTCTCACCCAAAAATGACGAGAATCATTAACCCTAATTTGCATTCATTTAAATTTCATTAATGAGGTTGAAGTTGAATGCAAAGGCCATCTGGGAATTACCCAACTCCTGTGATGGATGCGCTGTGAAGGATGCTCTGTATGCACGGGCAGCAGACTATATCACCTTCGAGCTGGACCATGCCCATCAAGATGTCCAGGCTGCAGGATTCCCCGACATCGCCGGGATACCCCAGGTCCAGAGGGCGATCGATGGTACACATGCTGCCCTTCGAGCACCGGGGCATTAGGGAGTGTCGTATATTAACAGGAAAGAGTTTCACACCCTGGATGTTCAGATTGTGTGCAACCACCACTTGAGGATCATGCACCTGTGTGCCCGCTGCCAAGGGAGCATGCGTTACAGCTAAATCCTGGGGAACTTAAAAGTGCCACTCAGAATGACAGGTAGGCTCATGGGGGCAAGGGATACCCGCTGGGGCTATGGCTGATGACGCTGGTGCAGAGGCCTGAGGCCAAGGTGGAGACCCGATACAATGAGGGTGAAGCTGCCACCCGTGCAGTCCTTGATTGGTGCATCGGGCTGTTGAAAATGTAGTTCCAATGTCTTGACCGCCCTGGCAGTGACCTACAATACATTCCCCAGAGGGTGTCCCACTTTGTCATGGTTTGCTGAGCCCTTCACAATCTGGTCCAACAGCGGGTCCGAGGAGAAGGACGAGGAAGAGCAGGAGGAGTTTGAGGGACATGTGGCCTCGTCTGAGCAGGAGAATGAGGCGGTTCAGGAGGGGCTGGAGGATGAGCCCGAGGAGGAGCCAGAGAATGGAGGACAGATGGCATCAAGAGTCCGGCATGCCAGGAAGACCAAGGATACCCTAATCATCTCCAGATTCTCCTAAGATGAGGCTGTGTCCATCATCTCAACCCCCTTTCCATTTCCTTCCCTGCCCATTTCCCTCCCTCTCATTTTTCTACCCCACCATTTCCCTCCATTTTCCTCCCTCCATTCGCCTCATTTTCTTCCCCGTCCCATTCTCTGCCACACTCCCTCCCCATCACACAGCCCCTCTCCAGCGACCCTGTTTCCCGTTTCCCCCTCCAAGGACCTGTGTAACAAAACTCCAGGGTGATGGGCCTGTGCCGGCACTGTCAGCGGTCTACCATACAATGCAGAAAAGTGATGATAAATCACCGTGAGGAAATCTCTGGTGCTCCTCAGTTTCTGCCAAATTTTGATTCCTATCTTTCTGCCGAAAACATGCTCACACCTATCCTCTGACTAGGACCTACATCGGGGGCTTTTGATCTTGGACCACTGTGCCCATGGAGCGGAGTTTGGGGGGAGCAGAGGGCAATATGGGGGTAGGGGTGCAGGCAGGCCGGCTGTGAAGATTGATGTGACAGAGGCTTCACATGTATGAGGCATGAGATATTTTAATAGTCAACATTTTATGGTGACAGGTTTCCATTCTCCCTAGCTACAGATAGTGACACCCGCCACCCACCCCACCCCCAGTGCCCAGTCAGTGCTTCTCACTCTTCTTGATCTTCTGCAGTCTAGTGCTACGTCTAGGTGGTGTCCCCAAGATGCACATTGGAGGTTGAGGCAGCCTTCTTCTTTCTGCGTCCTGTGGCTTTTGATGACCTTGGAGGGAGTCCTTTGAAGGATCTGGAGCCAGGGACCCCCAGCCTACTCATCAGTGTCACTGGCATCGCGCGCTGCCCTTGAGACGCACCAATGTCAGGAGAGAGGAATTCGCAAGAATCTCCCTGGTGGCGAGCCCCAGATGGGCTCCAACCCTTCCTCCTCCCTGATGGTGCCCATAGAGCTCTGGGGGTCTCCATGGGATGGAGACGCAACTCAAGTTAGCTTCAGAGGCCTCTGTGTCATCTGACGCTACCAATCTTGGCGCCTCCCCATTGTCTGCACCATTGTGTCAACACCCTCAGCGATGCTCCTCAGTGACTGGGCCATACTCTGGAGTGCTTCGGCAATGTCCATTTGCATCTAGGACATGTCCCTCAGTGACTGGGACATGATGTCGAGGCCCTCAGCCATAGTTGTCGCAGACGAAGCCATGCCTTGCACACCACCACTCAAAAAGCGGTTATTTTCCACTGCGGACGCCATCCTAGCAGTGTTGGGCTAGGTGCCACGTGTTGTCAGCACCGTCTCCTGTGCCTGAAGCCTTTGGAACACTTCCAATTGACCTTGTGGTTGCTGGAAACATTAACTTTGTTGCTCTCGCCACGTATTTCACAAAGCCGGCTGAGTATTTCTGCATTTTTTGTGTTTGTTTAAGTGAGAGATAGAACATAGAACATAGAACAGTACAGCACAGAACAGGCCCTTCGGCCCTCGATGTTGTGCCGAACAATGATCACCCTACTTAAACCCACGTAACCCGTATACCCGTAACCCAACAATCCCCCCATTAACCTTACACTATGGGCAATTTAGCATGGCCAATCCACCTAACCCGCACATCTTTGGACTGTGGGAGGAAACCGGAGCACCCGGAGGAAACCCACGCACACAGGGGGAGGACGTGCAGACTCCACACAGACAGTGACCCAGCCGGGAATCGAACCTGGGACCCTGGAGCTGTGAAGCATTGATGCTAACCACCATGCTACCGTGAGGCCCCATATGGATTATCAGAGCTCTCAGCATCTGAAAAGAGGAAGGATAACCTTATGTATCGCTTATGTATAACCTTATGTATCGCTGCCATTCGTCAATATAAAGGTTCTCTATCCAAAACATTCAACTTTCTTTTAACTTTTATATCTGTTGTATATTTCTCATATTTTCATTCTAAATTATGATTCTGTGAACAATATGCTGAACTGGAGCTGGTTGACCTAACTGCTGATCTCCCTCTTAGTTTGACCATCAGGATCAAGGATGACTTGCTTTCACCTGGGTTCACTGGGTTCTAAGATGGGTAACAAGCATCATCTGCAGACTCTGCCACATGCAACGTTTGGAGGGTTCGGCAGTCCCTGGACGTTTGTGAGCTATCTTCGATGCCTTGGCTTTGCAAGTGTCTTTCCGACATGGTACATTGATATGTTTGATGCCTTCCTGAATAAACCTTCTCCAGTTTGGTCGATCACAAGCCAGGGCTCCCATGAGTCGAGGGGGGTGCCCGATCTCCAGCGACGTTTTGAACATGTGCCAAATGTGTTTCTGTTTCCGCCTGGAAATCTCCTGCTGTGACTGAATTCCAAGTAGTGCGGTCGCTTGCTTTGGGAGGCTGGCCTTAGGTATACAAACAAAATGTACTGCCCAGCAGAGTTAGTTTGGAGCGGTTAGCGCCTCAATGCTGGACATGTTGATCTCGGAGAGAACACTGCTGTTAAACCACCTTTCTTGCCATCACAGTTGGAGGGTCATGCTTCAGAGTCCTAGACAACCTACAGCAGGCAGCTCAAAGCACTGGGAAAGTATGACCAACTGTTGCCCGACTGTCATGGGTACAGGGCATCTACCATCAGAATGCTGCTAATATCAGTGCATAAAGAACAAGGCTTATTTCTATCTCGCCATACGGATCAATGTGATTTTGACTGCCATGATTAGATCTGAATCTAATTTCATTATCCGTGTGTTTTAAACTATGAATACAAAGACTATAAATGTACCCATTATACTGGTATTGAATTTTCAGTTTTACTGTTCAAATACACTAAGCAATCTATATCTAATTTCCATTCACCTTCAATAAATCAGAACAAGGATTTATTAGCTGCAAGACAAGTATTGTTTCATGTATTTTGCAGGCTGTTCAGGGGAATGAGTTTAAAACACTTAGAAATTCTGGGACGACAGCCGATTTTAAATTACATTTCCACAGCCATTCACCCACAATAAAAGGTTAATTTGCTCATAGATTAGCTGTTCCACTAAGTTTTCCGTGGTCATTAATGGTGTTAATTACAAGCGTTTATTCCTTTTGTTCATTTAATAGGATTGAATAATATTGTTCTGCCAGTCTGATGGCATTACCACTGACAGTTGTTTACTCTAATTAAAGAGGCGTCAAAAACAGCGGTAGTCGAAGCAGGTGAGCCATTTGAATCATGCAACAGTGTTCTCTGCTTCTACAGTACTCACAATGTATTTTTGGAGAGCAACACAGAGACAAACCTTGGTAAACCCCACTCGGCCAATTTCACCTCCATCAGCTCCTCTGTTGCATTGTACCCAGCAGTGAGCCAAAAGAAATAGCTGAAGGACTGAGGTGTCATGGAATAGTCTCTCCACTTGCCTGGGTGAGTGTAGCTCCAACAGCATTCGAGAAGCTTGACACCATCCGGGACAAAGCAGCCCTCTTATTGGCACCCCACCTACTACATTAAACATACACTCCCTCCACTATCGATGCACAGTGACAACCGTGTGTACCACTCACAAGACGCACTGCAGCAACTCAACAGGGCTCCTTCAACAGTACCTCTCAAATCCTCGACCACCTAGAAGAGCAAGGACTGCACATGCATGGGTAGATTGCCAATTGAAAGCCTAATGGCTCATTTAAATATTCTAATCTGGATCACGCCCAGCAAGGGCGAAATCTAGATTGCACCTGGTGGAGCAAGTCTGGTTACTGCATCCTGCATCCGGCCCTGAGCCTGATTTGGACCTCTTACGAGATTTACCCATTGTGCCTGGCTCCACCTGGTGGCTGAATCGCACCCACCATCCCGGATTTCATAGGATTGCCCCGTAATTGAGCATTGTCCCGTGTCCTGGACAGTATGCTGTATTCTCTCCACCTTCCAACTTCATACATGTGCAGTATGTGCCTGCGCACTTATATCGCTCTTGGCTTCCCCACCCCACCGGCACTCACAGATTTGCCAGAAACCCATGTCTCCACACTAATTTGCCCCTTAATCTTTTCATCCCCAAGAGTTGGTCATCCTAACCTACACCACATAGACTCCAACACCAAGGCAGTTAGGTTTGGACGACAAATGGTGGCTTCGCCAGTGAAGTCCACATCCTCTGAATCAAAAAAATGGCATTATATTCTCATCGAGAATAGAACATTGTGACTGCTAAAACCATGCCTATTCATGTTGTTGGACAACGATTTGCAAAGATTGCTAAACTGGAAAGCATGCTTTTGAGGTATGCACCTATTGAAGTTCAACAGGAATTCAGGAAATAAAAGTTATACCTTTCACAAAATATGCAAAGATCTGCCAAATGTCCATAAGATTAAGCATTGTGTATATATGTTTGTTGAGGATCTACCTCTTGGATGTCTTCAAGTTCAAATTCAGCTGATAAGTGGTTTGGTTCCCACTTTATGATTTGGATTTCCCCTGGAGTAACTTGCAGTCTGGTTCCAGATTGGGATTGTTCTCCACGATTTATGAGCTTCTTAAGACTAACTCAGGTAGATTTCTCCAAAAACTCCTTTATTTACACCAAAGCACGTTCTCAGCCTACTTAAGTACATCTTGCTCCCTACCCCATCTTCTCTTCTCAGCCTCTTGCACATGACTGCTGATATATCATGGTGCACATCACTATCTCATTCCCCTAATTATTAACCTATTATTGTGCATTTCCCCCCCACCGAGTAAAATCTCAACTATTTTAATAACAATCTTAAACTGTTTTCTTGCACCACTTATGTAACATTTTCAAACTTTGCCTACCTCATGTACTGTTTGCAGATTCGATGCAACTCCTTGCGCCCCCCCCCCCCCCTCCCCCCCACCCCCCCATCACTCAAGTTTTCCTGGAAACCCCTCACTAACCCTGGAACTCCCTCTCTAACAGCACAGTTGGTGTACCTACACCACATAGTGGCTCGTGAAGGCAGCTCACCATCACCTTCTCAAGGGGAACTAGGGACAGACAACAAATGCTGGCGTAGCCAGCGAAGCCCATGTCTCGCACATGAATAAAAAAGAAATCACTGCAACAAAATGATTCCATCTCCATCAAAATATATGGAAATTCAGTTACTAGGGAACATGGGTTTAAGGTGCAAGGAGAAAAGTTTAGAGGAGATGTGCGAGGCAAGTTTTGTTGCACAGAGGGTGGTGAGTGTCTGGAATTCACTGCCATGAGAGCTGATGGAAGCAGATTGGATAGCGACGTTTAGACAGGCATCTTGATTGGCGCAAGCTGGGAGGGCCGAAGGCCCCTGTTCCTGTGCTGTTTTTTGATCTTTGTTCAGTGTTCTCGACTCTGCTGAAGGACTTTGCAGCCAAATGGGGGCATCTGCCTTTTCTGTGGAAGAAAAATACATTAGCGGAGTGGGATGGCAGCTTTCCAGTACTGCTGCTGACTGGACTGTGATCTCTTTGATGACTGAGCTGTAAGAGCCGTGAAACCTTTTCAATGAAAGTTTGTTTCAAGACAGAAGACTTCAGGACATGGACAACTGTATCCTCTTGAACAGGACGAGGACAACTAGCACCCTCTCTGGACTCTTGCTCCCTCTTCGCACACTGGAGAAAGGCCTAAGAAGAGGAAGTATCATCAACTTTATAGAGAACTGCGTAGCTGCATTATTCATTACTGCACTGGTGATGAAAAGATTTTCAACCTCTGAAATTTAAAAAAAATCTGGAAGATGAGAAGTAGAATGATGCAGACATGGCAGGAGATGAAGATAATATGACTTCCCTGCTTAACATACTGCTTGCACTTCTTGTAGGTAGTGGTAACATTGCCATACTTGCTTCAGCATGAGGCTGCTGTGCTGTGAGCAATGTGATGTCAGCATCGACATAAGACAAAAACAGCCAGAGATGTACAATACAATGTTACCAGAGTCCTGACTGGCCCTCTTATGGACTGAACTGATCTTATGGATGGAACTGATCTTTCTACGTATCTTCCCTACAGTTGTAGCACGATATACCTTCACCCACTGTCTATGTTTATGTATTTTCATTATGTATCTTCATGCATTTATCCTGTGTTCTATGTTTTCATGTATGGAGCGATCTGGCTAGACTGTTCGTAGAGCAATGCTTTTCACTGTACCTTGGTACTTGTGACAATAAATCTAAATCTAAGAAGGTAAGACAACAATGGAATAAATCTCCAGAGATGAATGTTCTCTGTAGGACTCTTCTGCTGTAGAAGCTCTGTAGTTTTGACCTCTGCTTCTGCACTGACAGATTACTTTAGTGGAAGGATGACTTACTGATGAGACTAAAGTTTGAGCATCAACTTATTTTCACACCAACTAAGGGGTTCTAACTTCACTCTACAAGTTTGATCCAACCTGGATCAGGTATTTTGTCCTGGACAGCTCACTGTGGTCAACCAGTGATATACAACACATCTCATTGGTAGGTTGTGTGGAACAAATATGACTTCAACTCTTCAGCCGGCAGCACAGTTGAGTCCTCGAGAACGCTAGCAGAGACTTCATTTGCTTTATCTGTAGATTTAAAGAGTGTAATGATCTCTAGGACCACATCCTCCAATGGATCACCCGTTGCTAAAATGGCCTCTTTCTCCTAACTGTTGTCAGGAAAGAGCCAACCTACGTCTAGAAGCTCCTGCTTCAGTGCCTTCAATTTCCATCCCCTCCAGTCTGTCTACGAAAAGAGCTGGGTCTCGTGGATGGTGCTTCTCAAATAAAGAATGACTCATTGCTCAATGGATAAATCTCACCAGCTGCTGCTGAATTGAAATCCCCCGGTTCTTCACCCAATTTTGGAAATTTTGCTTCGAATGATACCTGCCTGTCCTGCTATAGGCCTTCATTGACTTTTATCAGAAGATCCAGTTGCATACAAGCATTTCAGTGCAGTAGGAATGTACTTTGATTGTGCAAGATACAGAGCATCTTAGCAATGTCTTGCCCTTTGTAACCAAAAGTGGAAGTTACCTGGCCTTTCACTTGAAGATCTGTACCATTTGGGCCTTACAAGTTAATTATTGACAGATAGATGTCTATTGCTTTGAGGCATTCAAAATGGTCAGCCAGTAATGTAATCACAGGCATCAATAAGTTTAAACTCAGTTTTAAAACATTTAATTTCTAAAGCAATTGACCAAAATCCTCGTTCTTGATTCTTTACTTCTTCGAGGAAATCTGTATTCTCGTTGCATTCCGTATTCCCAATTTCCTGGATTTTCTGCTTTTCATTCTCTTGCTTTCTTCCTTTAAATTAGTATTTAGATTTATAGAACTGCCTGAAGTGTCCTATTTTTCCGCATTGGAAACATTCTGCGCCTCCTGCTCGGTAATCTTGCCTTCTGTCCTGCCTTTTAGCTCCACAATGTGGATACTTTAAAATGGCTGCAGCAGGGTCTCCTGCTCTTTCCCTCATTTTGGCAAGCTTCTGAGTGAACGGGATTGCCACCTTTGGACATACCCGATATAGATTTGTCTGAAGCCTTGGTATTTACATGGATTGTGGCCCGATTCTGCCCTTTAAGTTTAGCCTGTCTTGCGTATTAAACCGCTTGTTGAAGTGTTAGGTTGCCATTTGTCTGCATATAGTCAAATCGCTTTTTGCTGTGGACTGCAACAACAATGCAGTCGTGAATTAGTTTGTCTTTCAGTGCGCCATCCCCCTCCCCATACAATTGGCTAGCCTATACAGGTCTATAAGGATCAATTCAATAGATTTCCTGGCTTTTGGGTTCTCTGATTAAAACACTCTCCCTTGATTATGAGGCTTATTACTTGCGCAACCAATATCTCATTTAAGTATCGTGTTGGTATGATGCAGTGGGCCTGCTGGAGGTCTCCCGGATCTCAATGTTCATGTGCCACTCATACTAGTCATCTCTGACATCTTGTTTTTGTTCACATCTGAGCACAGAGAAGCAAGCATACAAGGACAGACATAATTAGCAGCTCATTTTGTTCAACAGAGGAAGAGGAAAAAAGGCAAACTTTCTAATATTAAATTGAAAGAAGCAGAGAGTAATTTAATGCTCGCCTTCCCGTCTGTAGAGGCATTCATCATGGCAAACACCCCATGAACAGTTTGGCTGACAGACTTATTGCGCAAAAGGTGCAAAGACACCATAAAAATGACTTTTGGCTGCTTGCCGTATCTGACCTGGTCAGGTTCTTGGGGTCAAAGTTATTCAAATATATTGGACCGATTTCTCATGAGATTGCTGCCTGTGAGAGGAAGGAACGGAGGCACAGTGGTTAGCACTGCTACCCCACAGAGCCATGGACCCAGGTTCGGCTCCGACCTTGGATGACTGTCTGCGTAGGTTTCTTCCAGGTGCTCCCACACTCCAAAGCTCTGAAGGGTAGGTGGATTGGCCATGCTAAATTGCCCCTTAGTGCCCAAAGGTGTGCAGGTGAGGTTACGTGCATAGGGAGGGAGAGTGGGCCTAGGCCGAGTGCTCTTTCGGAGGGTCGGTGCAGCCTCAATGGGCTGAATGGCTTCCTTCTACACTGGAGGGAATCTATGAGAATACACCTCTGGGGGATTAAGGGAAAATGCAGCTCCTGACCTCTGAAACCTGCAGCAGTGAGAAACATGGCTAGGAGCCTATGGGCTCGACAAAGATGGAGTGGGCCTGTGAAGATTTCTTTTAACTTGCCCTCTCGGTCTCTCCGGAGGCCCTCAGCCAAGCTGCAATGAAGCAGACATAAATCCAATCCCAGTCATGTACAGCAGTGTACCCTCCAGGCCATCCACATTCAATGACTGCTCATTTGCTTGATGTACAGCAACCTGGGTATGGACCAATCACTTAAAGTGCTTCTGCTGTCATGAGTACGGATGTTCATTTGCCAATCACTGAAAAGTACTGAACATTGGAATGTTGGGATCAAACGTTTTAACGAGCTTCTCAATGGCTCTCAGCAAAAATTGATCACCGAGAAATTGAGTCACGCTTTTCAGAGATAATCTTTTGCCCTGAGATCAATTATATTTGCAGCCTTTAAAAATTTAAATGCCAGAGCCATTCTGAATGCCAGGAATAAAGTAACATTTCTAGTCTTAGCTGGCATGTGTTAAGGAAATAAGAAATAGGAGCAGGAGAAGCCCCCCCCCCCCCCCCCCCCCCCCACTCCCCCCCACAACCCCTTGAGCCTTTTTAAATATGGATTCCAGGACCCTGCCATTATTAAGCCAGTTCTCTGCGCTGAAGCTACTGAATTCAATACCTTGGGCCAGCAACAGAATTACTGCCCCATGAGGAAGATGTTGCCAGGAGGACTGAGTTGGATTCAGTCGTATCATCATTGGGAGCTGGCTCATGCCAAGTCTTGCTTTCTGAAATGGAGCCAAAATACATCAGGGTAAAAGCCGTTGAAATTTCAACAATTTCATGTTCCTGGAAAGGGGTGAAGTCCATTAAATTTCCAGTTTTGGATTATCTGACTCCTACTGGGCAGAGAGGGGAAAAGTAAATCAGAAAGTTTGCATGCCTGACTAACTGTTACCACATAACATTGCATTATTCCTATTGTCTGTACTTCCCATGCAATTACAGTTACTCTTATGATGTATCAATACTGTGGCAACAAGAGCACGTCAGAGGCTAAGCATTTTGCAACTATTGTCTCACCACCTGGCACCCCCAAATCTTTTTCCACCATCTCCAATGCTTACAGCAAAGTGATGGAATACTCTCCACTAGTCTGGATCAGTGCCACCACTAAAGAAGCCCGACATTATTCAGGTCAGATCAGCCTACTTGGTTGCCACCCCATCCACCACATTAAACATTCATTCTTCCACCGCTGGCACAAAGTGTCCACAGTGTGCACCATCTGCAAGATGCAATGCAGCAACTTGCCAAGGCTTCCTTGGCAGCATCTTCCAAACATGTTACCTCTTCTGCATGGAAGGGCAAGGGCAGCAGATGCATGGGAACACTGTTGTAATAGCTCGCACGCTACGGGTGGGAATGATTATTTTCATTGCAGCTGCTCGGGGTGGGGGATCTCTATTGACCTCTGTGTAAAAGGTGGGCCAGTAAGGCACTGAGCAGAAAGGAACCCGATTGGGTTCTACCAGGCTGTGTGCATATTGTGTTGTAAATAAAAACTTTTGGTCCTGACAATATTCCTGCAGAAGTACTGAAACATAGAGAAGACATGCTGATCTCTCAGATACATGCCCTATTCATGAAGCTCTGGCAGAATGAAGACATTCCAGGGGAGAGATGGCATGATGATCACAACCTTCAAGGAAGATGACATGTTGAGCTGTAGCAACCGCAGGGACATATGATTGCTTCCAACTGTTGGAAGGTCTTGCTAAGTTACTTGTTAATCGCCTCTCACCTATTGCAGTGGAGGTCCTTCCAGAGTCCCGGCAAGACTTGGCATGAGCCAGCTCCCAATGATGATACTTGGCTTCTGACCCACCAGAAGAACATGTGGTCCGATCTTCACAGCATGCTAACCTCAGGAAAGGTTCAGAGAGCAGAACATCTCTTATCACATGGCTTTCTTCGATCTCACAAAAAACTTCCCTTCAGTAAATCGGACTGCCCTTTGGAATGCGCAAAAACGATATGGTAGCCCAGTGGCTCAAATGGCTCCATCACAGACCCCTTCACTGTTAAAACAGGCAACAGACAGGTGATTCTTATTGCACCAACACTATCTTTCTTGCAGAAACGCTGCAACTTATTACTGACAGGCTCCTCTCAGATGTGGTAATATCTTCCACAGCAACTCTCAGAAATTTCCTCTTATGTCCCCCTGGACCATGACCCCAGCACCAAATATCACACCCTTGCTTCCAGGGCTGTCACTTACCTCATTGCCTCTGGAGATCTTTGCTCCACAGCCTCCAATATCATAGTCTCACAGTCCCGCACAGCCCACTTCTACCTCCATCCCAAAATCCACAAACAGGACTGTCCTGGCAGACCTATCATATAAGCTTGTTCCAGCCCCACTGAACTAATTTCTTCCTATCTTGACTCCATCCTCTCTCCCCTTGACAAGCTACATTTGTGATTCACCTGGTGCCTGACATCTGATTAACAATTTTGAGTTCCCTGGAGTAAACTGCCTCCTCTTCATTATAGATATCCAATCCCTCTACACCTCCATCCCCAACCACGACAGTCAGAAGGCTCTCCACGTCTTCCTTGAACAGAGGCCTGAAAAACCCCCATCCAACACAACTCTCCCCCACCTTGGCTGAACTTGTTCTGTAACTTAATTATTTCTCCTTCAATTTGTCTCATTTCCTGCAAATAAAAGGTGTGGCTATGGGTACCCACCTGGGCACCAGTTGTGCCTGTCTTTCTGTGTGTTATGTGGAACACAGTGGTTGGCACTGCTGCCTCACAGCTCCATGGTCCCAGATTCAATTCAATTCCGGCCTCAGGTGACTGTGTGGAGTTTGCCCTTTCTACCTGTGTCTGTGTGGGTTTCCTCCGGGTGCTCCAGTTTCCTCCCACAGTCCAAGGATGTGCAGGGTGGGTGCATTGCTAAATTGCCCCTTAGTGTTCAGAAGGATAGGTTGGGTTATGGGAATAGCGTGGGCTTAAGTAGACTGCTCTTTCCAAGGGCTGGTGCAGAGTCAATGGGCCGAATGACCTCCATCTGCACTGTAAATTCTATTATTCTATGATTCGTTACATCGATTATTATATTGGTGCTACTTCATGCTCTCGCCTGGACCTGGAAAAAATTATCCATTTTGTTTCCAATTTCCACACCTCTTTTACCTTCACATGGAAGGGCAAGGGCAGCAGATGCATGGGAACACTGTTGTAATAGCTCGCACGCTACAGGTGGGAATGATTATTTTCATTGCAGCTGCTCGGGGTAACACTTCTTTTCCCTTCCTTCATTTCTCTGTCTCTATTCCCGGTGATAGGCTGACCAGCAATATTCATTACAAACCCACTGTCTCCCACAGCTACCTCGATCACAGCTTCCTTCACTACAGGTCCTCACACCCCGTTCCTTGTAAAGACTCCATCTCATTCTCTGAGTTTCTCCACCTCTGTTGTATCTGTTCTGATGTTGCCAACTTTGGAAATGGCACTTCTGACATGCCTGTCTTTTTCCTTAACTAAGGTTTCCAGCCACCTGCGGTTGACAGAGCACTCATTCAGGGTTCGGCCCATTTCCCGCTCTTCCCCCATCAGCCTCCCAGAACCATGACAGGATTCCCCTTTGTCCTCGCTTTCCACCCCACCAACCTCCACAGTCAAAGGATCACCCTCTGCCATTTCTGCTAACTCCAGCATGATGCTGCCATGAAACACATTTCCACCTCCCTGTGCTGTCAGCATTCCACATGTACTGTTCCCTCTGTATCACCCTGATCCACTCCTCCATCACGCCCAACTCCTCATCCCCTTCCCACGGCACCATCCCTGGCAATTGCAGAAGGTGCATCACTAGGGGCTGGTTTAGCTCACTTAGCTAAATCGCTGGCTTTTAAAGCAGACCAAGCAGTCCAGCAGCGCGGTTCGATTCCCGTACCAGCCTCCCCGGACAGGCGCCGGAATGTGGTGACTAGGGGTTTTTCACAGTAACTTCATCGAAGCCTACAATAGGCGATTTTCATTTTTCATTTTTTCACTTGCCTCTTCACCCCTCGCCATTCAAGGCCTCAATCCCGCTTTCAGGTTAAGCAGCATTTCACCTGCACCCGATGTGGTCTCGTCTACATTGGGGAGACTAAACACAAACCGTGTGATGGCTTTGTGGAACACCTTCGTTCAGCCCACTGGCATGACCCCAACCTTTCTGTTGCTTACCATTTTAACTCGCCACCTTGTTCTCATGCCCACATGTCCGTCTTGGTCCTCTTGCAATGCTCCAGTGCAGCCCGACGCAAGCTGGAGCATTGCGGCATCCCATCTTCCCATTAGGCAGGTTACAACCCTCAGGACTCAACGTTGAGTTCAACAACATTAGACTGTGAACTTTCTCTTCCATCTTAAACCTTTTTAAAAAAATATCCCATGCATTTATTGTTTCAATGCGAAAACCTTCCTGCACCAAGGATGTGGGGTGGGTTGGAGATGTGGTGGGTGTTTGGGGGTGAGGCAGGGTTCGGGTGAGGCTTGGCTGGGGTGAGGAGGGTTGGGAATGAGGGGCTTTTGGGGTGAGGGAGAATTTGGGAGTTAAGGGGGGTCTGGGGTGTTTGGGGGTGAGGGTGGGGTCAGGGCCATATTCCGGGATGAGGATTACAGCTGGTATGTGTTGGCCTGAACGCTGCAGGCTGCCTAGTTTAAAATGTTTACAGAGCGCTGTGTTGTCAGGAAATTAAACGGTGCGCTGAGTTACTCAGCTGTTAATGGCATGGGGGTATTGATTTCTGGGTGCTGGGTTCATGAGGTGGGGTGGAAGGGTGTGATGAGAATGAGGGAGGTCGGCCTAAGGCTCTGGTTGGATTAGACACAGAAAGAAAAGGGGGGAACAAGGACCAACCCGGGGGGTGGAGGGGTGGCGGGCAAGCATTCAAAAATTAATTCAGTGGCCGACCAGATGTCTTGGCCGGGATTCTCCTTTCTGGGGACTAAGTCCCCACACTGGTGGGAAAACCGGCGCCAACCACTCCGGCGTCAACAGCCCCCGAAAGTGCGGAATTCTCCAGCTGGCGCCGAAGGGACTACGTGAGTTCGCGCATGTGTCAAAGGGTTGGCGTGATCCCCTCGCATGTGCGGAATCGCCGGCGTGTTTTAGTGCATGCGCGTGGTGGGGGTTCTCATCTCCGCGCCGGCCATGGCAGAGCCCTACAGGGGAGGCGCGGAAGGAAGGAGTGCCCTCATGGCACAGGCCCGCCCGCAGATCGGTGGGCCCGGGGTCAGATCCCCACGCGCCCCCCCCCTGAAGACTGCCCCAGCCAGGTCCCGCCAGTTTGCGAGCTGAGTGATTCATGCCAGCAGGACTGGCCAAAAACGGACGGCCACTCGGCCCATCGGGGACGGGCATGCGTGAGTCCCGCCCCCGCCCGAAAAATGGTGCCGGAGAATACGGCAGCCGGTGTCGGGGAGGCGGGGCGGGATTCACGCTGCCTCCAGGAGAATCTCCGGCCCGGTGTGTGTGTGTGTGTGTGTGTGGGGGGGGGTGTCGGAGAATCCCGCTGCTTATGAGTAAATGCCTAACAGCAATGAGAACTCGGGATGATGCAGCCTGAATGGTGCTTATTAATAATAATAATAATCGCTTATTGTCACAAGTAGGCTCCAATGAAGTTACTGTGAAAAGCCACCAGTCGCCACATTCCGGCGCCTGTTCGGGGAGGCCTGTTAGTTGGGGGGGTCACTTGACACGAGCACAGGAATGGCTGTGTTTCCGTGGGCTCTCATTTATCGTGCTCATACAGTCCTTAGTCATGGAATCCCTACAGTGCAGAAGGAGGCCATATGACCCACCGAGTCTACATCAACCCTCCACACATACCTAATTCGGGAGTGAGGGCTCCATATTATGTTCTTGGAAGATTTCTGGCTAAACGTTGGTGATAATATGCCGGGAAATCCTCAGAAAATCATTAACAAAAGAGACCAGTCAGAAGCAACTGGGGCGGAACTGAATTGTCAACATGGAAATGTAATCCGCGAACAGGCTCTTGGTCCGACGCACTCAAAGTCATTACTGCTGATGACTGCTAATATTATTCAGTTCATCGCTGAGAAACTCGATTTATCAGCACAGAATATCAGTGCTCATGCTACAGAACTGCAGAAAACTGGCAAAAGGCTTGGGAAAGCGGAGGAAAGAACTCTTACTGTCGAAAATGCAACTTTGTCAGTTGAGGCCCGCTTGCAATCCTTTGAAAAGTAGCTACACAGTATGTCAGAATTCTTGGACGATCTGGAAAACCGAGGCATATGGAAAAATGGCCGGGTTGTCGGTTTATCAGAAGGAGTCGAGGGTAAGCTCCCAGTTAGATTCTTTGAGAGCTGGCTGCCACGTTTTCTTAAACTGGATACGAAAGCTGGGGCGTATCAAGTTAGAAAGGGCACACTGTGTCCTGTCTTTAAAGCGCGGACAATCAGTGACCCCCAGCTTGTAATTATGCTTTTTCATAACTTTGGAGATCGCCAAATAGAATTGGAGGCAGCAAGACGTAATGTGGCCTTGCTCAAAGATGAAGCAACGGTCTCTTTCTTCCAAGATTTCTCGGCAACAATACAATAGAGGCACAAGGGTTTGATGAAGTTAGTAAATGGCTGAAGGCTATCGGGGTTGGCAATATGACCTTCTTTAGCCTGCTACACTGTGGGTGATATCCAACAGCTCTGCAAAGAGTTGGCCATGGCCTTTGTGAACTTCGTGGAAGACCATCATTTGGAGTAACAATCTGCAGTTCGCTGTAAATTCTGGACTCTATCCCCTATCATTATAATTTCTTCCTAATTCTGTGTTGCTATTTATCATGCTGATAGGGATGATTTAGCAACTGAGCACTACAATGAGTTTTTTTGGCCTTAAGAATGCCAGGGACTTCCATTTGTCTTGAATGGAAAGTACCCCGCAAAAGCATCAGAATGCTCCTTCAAATTAAGGAGCGCACTGTGCAGGTTACCTAGTACCAGGGCTGTGTGATAGATATCCACCGTGTCTTCTCCTTATCCATATATTTATAATGGTAGTATAAGCTATATGGCCTCCTTTGCTTTAATCATGATAAGTATGAGCACCGCCACTGCTGGGAGGTGGGTAAGTGGCTTAAGTCTTAATGTGAGAGGTTAGAGTGTGGGAGGAGCATTCAGCACTCATCGTTACTGTGGTATATCTTACCTCCTCTTTTTTGAGAGGAATGACTCCTTTGTGCAATGATAGAAAGTCTGTCGGTAAAGCCCGATGTGTCTTCATACTTGGTGAGGAATACCCCCTTAGAACTAACAACTTTGTGTGTTTTTTTAAATTTTCAGTTGAAGAATAGTTAACTGGCTCCTGCAAGGGTACAGGCAGGCCTCACATCCCAGAGAATTACTTCATAATGTGTCAATGATGCCTCTGGAAAGGTTAGAGATGGGGGAAGGTATGTTTTGATGCATGCTCCAGCGGGGTGTGAAAATCTCCAGCTTGTAAGCCTGTGTCGATAGTGTTGACCGAGGCCGCGCTGCTCGGTGAACACAAACTCACAAGATTTCTGGAATTTCTTCAATCAATATTTATTTAACAAGCTCAGATAACTATTACCTGATCTTACAGATCTATTTCCCAAATCAGCAATACTTATCTTCCCAGATAAGATCAGTGAGTCATATCTGAGTCATGCTGCCCAGACGCTAACAGGGGTCGATTACTGTTGTTGCTGTCTCTGGGCTCCAGCTCACCGCCTCCAGGGGCTTCAAGCTCAGGGTTCTTCTATCCCCTTCTTGCGATGGTCATTCTGGCGGTGTCACTGTTCTGTTCGTCAGTATATTTCTGACTTATTTTGCAAGGTCTCATTGTTCCAGTTAATCAGGTTATCTCCTGGTGTTTGTCTCATCAGAAACGATCTCATTACTTCAATTATTAGATTATCTTCTGATCACATATTGTCTGTGGAGCCTGCAGCTTCTTATGCCCATATTTGGCTGGAGCCACTCAACTCCTCAAAGTTGGCCATTCTTTTAACCAGCGTGCAATTCGGTCTGACTACAATATCCTGTACTCTCTTTGGCTGAATAAGCAATGGCAGTAGTTACTTTGAAACTTTGCTGTTGGAATATGCGGGGAGTACATCATCCTATTAAAAGAAAGAAGATTTTGTCCTTCCTTAAAAAGGAAAATGTTGGCATAGCTTTATTGCAAGAAGCTCATTTAGAATACAATGAGCAACTAAAATTGAAGAGCGACACGGTGTGAGATGTGTCTTTTGCCACATTCTTGACCAGTAGCCAAGGTGTTGCAATGCTAGTCAATAGAAATGTGCCTTTTTGAATGAAGGCTAATGGGAGGTAGTTATGTGATTCTCAAGGGATTATTTACGGGTAAAATGTCTCGATAATAAATGTCTATGGTCCCCCAAATTATTCCCCTGATTTTGTTGCTTATATCTTCATGAACTTTGCTGAAGTAGCATCAATTAATTTCTTTACAGGTGAGGACTTCAACCGTCACCTTAAACCTTTGATGGGTAAACTTCCCGTAATTAGGAATCCTCTCAACCAACAGGCAAAGGCTTTAGCATCAGTTTGCGAGGAAGTAGAGACTTTAGATGTGTAGAGAACACTGCATTCTAAAAATAAAGATTGCAATTTTCCCACTGTGCTGCACCCGGCTCCAATCTGGGGGCGAGATGCATTAAGGGAGAGGCCCAAATCGGGCCTCTTATCGGGCGCAAAGCCACAAACCCGTAGCACCCAGCACAATCTGGCTCACATCCAACGAGCTATTAGGTCTAATTAAATCTGCGTGGCTTATTTGAGCCCAAATTCGCCGGGCAGCAGGAGCCACCAGTCGCACGGCGAGGCCTCAAACAAATGCCAATTAGTACTGGTCTCCACAAGCATAAACTGGGTGTGATGGCCACTTTGGGTTCTTAGAAGCCATTGGAGTCCCCCAGGGGATGGAGACAGGGCAGTATGCTGGCACTCCCCCTGTCACCCACACACCCGGGCAGTGCAAACCTGGCAGTGCCAACCACCTGGTCACCACCTGGGTGCTAGGCTGGTAGTGTCAGGGTACAGGCTAGCGGTGGCAGGTTGGCAGTGCCAAGGATTGGGGCTCAAGGGAACCATGCCCATGAAAGGGGTGAAGGGTGGGTATGAAGGATTGCAGGGGTGAAGGGTACTATGACGGGGTTTCATAGACTTTGGGAGGAGGTGAAGGTGTGTCCTGAAAAGGGGGGGCCCTGAAAGGGGGTGAGGGGGGGACTTGAAATGAGGGGACCCTCGGTGGCCCCATAGCAGGTTGTGCATATTTGGGTAGGGGAGAGGTAATGTCCATGTCTGCAAGGTAGTATTTACCATGGGTGGGGAGTGTGGCAGATCCTCAATCTCACTTAGAGATTACCCTTTCAAGATAGCTCCCCGATTTCTGAGGAGCTCGGATCACCGACGAGTCCTGCATTGCACTGATGAAAACATTTTTAATTGTTGTTTAGACCAGGGAGAAACGCCCCAAGGACCAAAAAATAATTAAGTGTGGATAAATCCAGATCTTGATCGCACCCAAAACACTGACGGGAAATACCCCGCCAAACACGCCCAAAATGTAACATTGTCATTTTTCGGGGGAATCGCGTGCAAAGAGTTCATATTTGTCCTCTGCTCCCCACCAATGTCATAGAATAATTGACTATTTTTAATACCAAAACCAATCCTCTACTCAGTGAATTCTCGCTCTATAGGTGGTATTGTGTTTTCTGACCACGCATCTGTCATTCTGAAATTTTTATTCAAGGGGTCCCACTTAACCTGCACATCTTTGGACTGTGGGTGGATACCAAAGCAGCCAGAGGAAACAGCTGTGATGCAGTGGGTAGCACTGCTGTCTCATGGTGCCAGGGATAGAGGTTCAATTCCAGCCTTGGGTGATTGTCTGTGTGGAGTTTGTACGTTCTCCCACTGTCTGTGGAGTTTCCTCTGGGTGCTCCGGGTTGCTTCCGTAGTCCAAAGGTGTGCAGGTCAGGTGGATTGGCCATATTATATTGCCCCTTTGTCTCCAAAGAGGTACAGGTTAGGTTCCTGGGATAGGGTGGGAGAATTGGCCTTGGTAGGGTGCTCTTCCAGAGGGTGAGTGCAGACCTGATGGGCCAAGTTTCATTCCTCCACACTGTAGGAATTCTATGGATTCTATTCTATGGTTCTGGGAAACCCAAGCAGACACGGGAAGAATATGCAAACATCACACAGTCATCCAAGGTGAACTCGGGTCTCTGGTGTTGTGAGGCAGCAGTGCTAACCAGTCTGGCATTGTATTACGCGTGTTATTATGTTTCCACCTTGTTTACTTCAATTAATTTATTCATTTATAATTATCTCATAATTAGGTGTTCTTTTTGATGTTTCAGTAAAACATTTGTAGAAGCTTGTAAAGTTTAATGGAAAACATTTATTAACAAAAAGGGAGGGAAGTGATGGGGGCTGGCGGGGAGAGAGGGAGGAAGTGAGATATGGATGGAGCCGCCCATTGCTTACGATATGTCAGAACCCTGACTGACAAAGCAAATCATCTTCATCCAGCTCAAGAAAAGTTTGTGAACAAGAGAAGGACAAAGGAACCTTAGAATAGAATTCATACAGTGCAGAAGGAGGCCATTTGGCCCATTGAGTCTGCACTGCCCCTCTGAAAGAGTACCCTATCGAGGCCCACTCCCCCACCCTATCCCCATAGCCCCACCTAACCTGCACAACTTTGGATACATAGGGGCAATTTAACATGGCTAATCCACCTAACATGCACATCTTTGAACTGTGGGAGGAAACGCTAAACACTAATAATCTAAAACATTAAACTACCAAACAAATGGCTCCCAATGTCTCCTGCCTCTGCTGAATGATCCTGGACTGAGAAACAAAAGTGCAAACAAAAAGATTTCAAAACTTACCTAACATCGGGGCCAGTCGACCAAGTTGAAGCTGTCCCTTGCCTTTGCATTCAGCGGGATCAACGCAGTACTTCACACAATCTGTCAAAAAAGTAGGTCTGGGGTTTAAATGTTGCACACATGCCCATGCACCAGCACTTTTGGGTCACCGTGCTGCGCATGGGTGGCGGTCCAGCGACCTAAGTCAGGGATCCGACAGGAAGTTACGGACTGTTATGTTCCAGATCCTGTGTGAATATAGTAGAGACTCTGTGGCCTTGGGGAGAATACCTCGCAGCCAATATTGATGAGGGAGACTTGGGGAAACATGCGGGAAAACACCAATGGAACCTCAGTGTGACATAGAATGAAGGAAACTCAGTTTAAAATATTACATTGTCTGCGTATGATGCCAAGCTTAAGAAATAGGTTTGACCTTTCTATATCCTCGCTGTGCCAAAAGTGCAAAGTAGTCCAGGGATTGGCCCCCATTGGCCGGAATTCTCTGATCTGATTTCGCCTGCCACCACTGCCAGCGGGAACAGAGGACTTGGCATCCAGCCAAAACTCTATTCCCTGCAGCAGGACTGGAGAATCCTGCCAGCGCGAACGGATGGAGACTTCCGACAATTGTGATCAGTCCTCTATCAAAATTAAATCCTACTGGTTTGGTAGACTTAAAGAGCTTGAAAGGCTATTCAATACGACTTTGCAATTTGATCCTTTGTTCTTAATTCTGGGCCTCCAAGATTGAAAGATAAATGAAAAAATGCGGTATAATATCCTAACATTTGCAGTTTGGAAGAATATCCTCTTCTCCGGGATTAGCAATAAATCTCCTTCAGTTCAGAATGGCATAAAATTATCATAGAATGCATTCCAAAGAAATTCCTAATCAGTATACTCTGATTCAATTTGAATGCATTCCGAAAAGTATAGGGCCCCTATCCCGAATATATAGGTTCTGTAACGTCTGACTTGCTCCTACAAGGTTTTCCAAAAGCTACCTAACTCTGACTTTAACATGCTGGGTGCGAGGGTGTGCACCATAGAATCGTAGAAAAGTTACAACACAGAAGGAGGCCATTTGACTCACCTTGTCTGTGCCAGTGTGAGGTCACCCAGGTTCCCTTTCTAATCCCATTTTCCTACACACGGTCCATAGCCCTGCAGCTTATAGTGCTTAAGGTGCAAATCCAGGTACTTTTAAAAAGATTTTTGGGTCTCTGCCTCCACCACTAACTCAGGCAGCCAATTCCAGACATCCACTACCCTGTGCATAAAAAAGTTCTTCCGTAGCACGGAAGTTCTTTCAGCATGGTAGCACAAGTGGGTAGCACTGTGGCTTCACAGCACCAGTGTCCCAGGTTCGATTCCCCACTGGGTCACTGTCTGCGGAGTCTGCACATTCTCCCTGTCTCTGTGTGGGTTTCCTTCGGGTGCTCCAGTTTCCTCCCACAGTCCAAAGATGTGCATGTTAGGTAGATTGGCCATAATAAATTGCCCTTAGTGACCAAAAAGGTTAGGACGGGTTATTGGGTTACGGGGAGAAGATGGAAGTGAGAGCTTAAGTGGGTCGGTGCAGACTCGATGGGCCGAATGGCCTCCTTCTGCACTGTATGTTCTGTGTCCCCTCCAAACCTTCTACCAATTATATTGGATCTATGTCCCCTTGTTCGAGAATTCTCCGCCAGGGGAAACAATTTTATCCTATCCACTCTATCTCTTCCCCTCAGAATTTCGTACAACTCAATCAAGCTACCCCTCAGCCTTCTTTGTTCCAAGGAAAATAACCCCAACCTCTCCAATCTCTTCCCGTAGCTGCAGTTCTCCATCGCTGGGAACATTCTTGTAAACTTCCTCTGTACTCTCTCCAGAGCAATTACATCCTTCCTATAATGTGGTGACCAGAACTGCACACAATTCTTCAGTTCTGGCCTCACCAGTGTTTTACATGATTCCAACATTATATCCTTACTTTTATATTCTATACTTCTGCCTTGTCTACTTGAACTGCTGCCTTTAGGGACCTGTGACTTGTATGCTAAGATCTCTCACTTCATCTACCCCTCTTAGTATATTCCCATTTATTTTGTGCTTCCTATAACTATTTGATGTGCCCAAATGCATGACCTCACACATCTTTGTGTTAAATCCATCTGCCACTCTATTGCCCACTCCACCTACCCATCTATATAATTTTGGAGATTCTAGCTATCCTCTACACTGTCCACCACTCAGCCAATCTTTGTGTTGCCGTCAAATTCCTAATTGTGCCCCCCACGTTCACATTCAAATTGTTAATATATAACACAAACAGTAAGGGTCCCAACATTGAGCCCTGTGGAACACCACTTGAAACAACTTTCCATTGACAAGTGCATCCGGCGACCATTACTCTTTGGTTCCTGTTATTAAGCCAACTTTTTATCCAGTTTGCCACATTACCCTGTATCCAATGGGCTTTTACTTTTCTCACCAGTCTGCCATGTGGGACCTTGTCAAACACCTTGATAAAATCCGTGTACACAACATCCCCTGCACTACCTTTATCACCTTTGTCATTTCCTCAAAGGATTCGATCAAATTTGGAGGCAAGGCCTTTAGAAAATCCTTGCTGACCATCCCTGACTAGTCCATGCCTTTCTATGTGACAGTTAATCCTATCTCTAAGGATTCATTCTACTAATTTTCCAATCATGGACGGAAGAAAGCTAACCTATAATTGTTCAGTATTTCCTTAGATCCTTTTTTAAACAATGGAACTACATTTGCATTTCTCAAGTCCTCTGATATCTACCCTGTATTTAGTGAGGATTGGAAAATCACCCTCAGATAATCCGTTATCTCCTCTCTGACCTCCTGTAGCAGCCTCGGAAACAATCCATCTGACCCTGGTGACTTATCACCTTTCAAGGATTTCAATCCTTTGAGTACTTCGTCTCTCTTTATGATTATTCTGCCCAATATCTCACTGTGTTCTTTCTAGACTACTATATCTGCATCAACCCTTTCCTATATAAACACGGAGTCAAAATATTTATTTAAAACCCTTCCCACAGCCTTTTCATTTACACACAAGTCCCTTTCTTTACCTCTGATCGGTCCCACTTTTCCCTTATCTAACCTTTTACCATTAGTATATTGGTAAAACATCTTTGGGTTTTCTTTAACTTTACTTGATAATGGTTATTCATGGCATCTCTTTGATTTCCTTATTTCCTTTTTTACTTTGGCTCTGCGCTTCCTATACTCGTTTAGGCTATCTGCAGTGCTTAGTTCTTTGTGCCTATCATACGCTTTCTTTTTCTGTTTGATCTTTCCGTGTTCCTCCAGACAACAAGGGTGGGTCCTAGATTTGGCAGTACCACTCTTATTTTTGAAGGAATATAGAACATAGAACATAGAACATTACAGCGCAGTACAGGCCCTTCGGACCTCTATGTTCCGCCGACCTGTGAAACCACTCTAAAGCCCATCTACACTATTCCCTTATCATCCATATGTTTATCCAATGACCATTTGAATGCCCTTAATGTTGGCGAGTCCACTACTGTTGCAGGCAGGGCATTCCATGCCATTACTACTCTCTGAACATTACCCCTGATATCAAATGCATGATAGCACAGTGGGCAGCACTGTTGCTTCATAGCTCCAGGGTCCCAGATTCGATTCCCGCTTGGGTCACTGTCCATGCGGAGTCTGCACGTTCTCCCCTTGTCTGCATGGGTTGCCTCCGGGTGCTCCAGTTTCCTCCAACAAGTCCAGAAAGACGTGCTGTTAGGTTATTTGGACATTCTGAATTCTCCCTCTGTGTACCGAACAGGCACCAGAATGTGGCGACGAGAGGATTTTCACAGTAACTTCATTGCAGTGTTAATGTAAGCCTACTTGTGACAATCAATATTATTTAAAAAGATTAAAATTAAAATGTAATTTCACCCACTTGCTCTTCTTCGTTTCCCAAAACTAGGTCAAGAATTGCATCTCCTCTCTATCGGTTTGTCATGTTGCCAATAATGTTCGGTCCCACCCAGCAGCGTCGCCAATACTGTGGGTATTTCTATTGATCTTAGTGAACCACAAGCCTTTCCCTTATATCGATCAAATGACCACACAACCAGTTAGTTCATTCAAAAGATGGTTTATTTACATACACAAGAGTTATCTCAACATGCAAACACAATCTCTACTACGAGTTAAACTACACCTATCAGCTACAATAACCTACACTTAATTTCAGGGGGACCGGTACTGTGCAAATGGATAAGATCTTTATCTGGTTTTCACTTGGCTGGTTCGAAGAAAGTGGCTCTGTCTCTGCTGGGCTCATCCGTCAGGTAGCGATCGTTGGTCTTGAACTTGGCTGGCTGTTCCTGCTGTGATTGGGTTGGCACAGGCCAGATCCAAAAGAGACAGAACTCATGGCTGTGTCCTCTTTTATCCTTCTGGGATTTTGCGCTCTTTGGGACGGTCCTTAACTTTGGACCCAATAGTTCGACAGGGCTCTGATCACTGTCTTCGATTTCGGCCAATAAAGGGGCGGGTGCCTTGGTAGTTGGGCGGGTCCTTAGCGGTCATTGACCTTGGCAGTTGGGCTTTCTGAGTAAGTGGAGTGGCGCTGATCAGTCAGTGGCTGTACCGGTTGCTTGATTGGAGTTCTATTGTCCTGGGAAAATGGGCCTTTAAAATGCAAACGAGCGGGGTTTTGATCAGGTCTGGTTACCTGTGTTTCAGATACACATAGGCTCTGTATCTGCCTGAGTCCTGGGTTGGCCATAATTCCCATGGTCCTTTGCAGGTGGCCATCTTAGATGGCTATAGTCACTAATAGGTTGAAAAGAAATTCCTGGACACACTGCATGAATTTTTCTCCCTCAGTGCCCCTTATTGTTGTTTGATTCCTAGTTGATATTGGAATAGTTTAAGTCTCCTACTGATATTGCCCTCTTGTTCTTACAGGCAGAAATTTGCCTCCACATTTGTTCTTCTATCACCCTTTCACCTGGAGGGAGTCTATAGTATACTCCCAGTAGTGTGACTGCCTCTTTTGTAGTTCTAAAGTCAATCTGTCAAACCATGTTTGTTGACCTGTTTAGTACATCATGCCTTCTCACAACTGGAAGTGAATCTTAAACTGTTAGTGCTACTCTCCCTCCATTTTTATCTCCCACACTATTGTGTCAGAAAACTCTATAACCAGGGATATTGAGCTGTCAGATTTTGCCCCTCCTTTAGCCCAGTTTCCATTAATGACATCCTGCTGCCATGTGTCTACCTGTGCCCTTAACTCATCTACCTTGTTTGTAATGCTCCTTGCGTTGAAGTATAAACTGTTTAACCCCACCAATTTCCCTGCTGGACACTTTCTTAAACTTTGCTTCTCCTACAATTCCATCACTACGTCTTCTACATTACTAGTGAAACGTTCTACCTCCATTTGTTGAACTGAATTTGACTTATCTGATCCTCCTCCAGGGATCCCATTCCCTTGACACACTCGTTTACATACTCCCCACAGAACTAGTGAAAACTCCGCAAGGACATTGGTACCATTGCTGCCTGGGTGCAACCCGTCTGGTTTGCACAGGCCCCACGTTCCCCAAAACCAGTCCCAGTTCCTCAAGAATCTGAATCCCTCCTGACTGCACCATCTCTCCAGCCACATGTTCATTTGGTCCAACTCTTATTCCTGCTCTCGCTAGCGCGTGGATCTGGGAGTAATCCTAACATTACTACATTTGATGTCCTGCATTTTAGTTCATCTCCTAACTTCCTGTACTCAGATTGCAGGTCCTCATCCCTTAGTTTACTTATGCCGTTTGTACTAATGTGTGCCATGACTACAGGCTGTTCACCTTCCCTTCCTCGAATGCCGTTCAGCCGCTCTGTGTCTAGGGAGGCATCCTTGATTCACATTCGTGGCCACATAAGAGTCTGTCTGTGCCCCTAACTACTGAATCCCTCATCATTATAGCCCTGCCACATGTTTCACTCCCACCCCTCTGAGCAGCAGAGCCACCCACAGTGCCATGAACCTGGCTGCTGCTTTCCGCTGAGAGCCCCCCCCCCCACCCCCCCCCCCACCCCCCCCCCCCCCCACCCCACCCCCCCGCAAACTATCCAAAGCGGTATTTCTTTTTGAGAGGACAATGACCACAGGAGACTCCTGCACTACCTTCTTGAGTCTTTTACTATTCCTGATAGTCACCCATTCCCTTTTTGCCTGTACAATCCTCACCTGTGGTGTGGCCACCTCGCTAATCATGCGATCCTCGATTTCCTCAGCATCGTGCATGCTCCAGAGTGAGTCTACCCACAACTCCAGCTCCAAAGTCCGGTTAGCTAGAAGCTGCATTTGTACACACTTTCTGCACAAGGGAAGCTGGAATTGTCCCTCATTTCCCACATTGTGCAGGAGGAGCATATCATGGGTATGAGGTCTCCTGTCATGACGTCCCTCTCGCCTAAGCTAGTTGCTCCCTAAAAAAAAATTAAGTTAGCTAGGGACCTTATGTTTGCTAGGAACATTGTTTCTAACCAAAAACCCCTATTATAATTATATAGTACTATTCTATACCTTTTTTTCAGTCCCTACCTGAGTATTAAGCAATGAATTGAAAATACTCAACGGGACTTACTCTCTGATCAGCTGCTTTGTTTTGTCCCACGTCATTTTTTGAAGTGGGGTTTGTGGACTACCCTTCCCCCATTTGAACGTTAGGTTCTCTGTAATCCCCTCCTCGGCTATGGTGACCGTGTTGAGTTTTCCCAGAATGCTACTCAGTGACTTCTCACCAATGGCGTTTTGCCATGTTTTCATGACGTTATTGTCTTTGCCCCATTCCCTCGCTCGTCCTTTCAATGTTTTTTTTGTATAAGTCGAGGTGCCGACCGTAATGATTAAGGTGAACAAACTACGTGATGTCCTCCTGTATTTTCTGTATTCGTATATGGAGAAGCATTCATGCTGTACTGTAGGTTTGAGTGCTTGTGTTACTGGCAAAAATGCAAAAACGTCATTCAAATAATTGGCCATCTTGAGTTAACCCTTAACAATGATAGCTGCCCACATTCTCAAAATCAAGGATACGTGTGAAAACTCATGATTCAAGGATAAAGGGTTGGATCCAGAAAGAGAATGTGTAAATAAGCACAATTGCCGGACCTCTATGCCTGCCATGGAGGATCTCTTAGCCCCCAAGGTATATCTAAGGGTGCAGTTGACCCTGACCATGAGGGATGGATAATTATTGAAACAGCCTGTCAGAACCCCTCGTGATAGAGATATAAAGGGAGAGGACAACAGGTGACTCTGACGGGGCAAAAGCATTGACCTGCGATGATGTTGGGCGGGCAACGGACATAGAGTGAGTGTTAGCTGCCAGATAAGGTGTAGGAATGGCTGCTTCCAGGACCAGGAGGTCAATGGCTGAAGTGAGGGTCTGAAGCTGACCAGCTGGGAGACCAACCTGACTGCCCCTCTCCCCCTCCCCCTCTGTCTCTCTGTCTCTCATCCCTTGCAGCTTTGTCAGAGATCACGGAGTGGAGCCAGCACTGGAGGAGCACAGGCCCCAGCAACATCGAGTTGCCGCATCCAGGGAGAACCCAGTGGCAGGAGGCCAGGGGGCCCTAGGGCAGATGTAAGGGCAGGGTGCAACATAAGCCAATCAGTGGGCTCGAAAGTGAAGGAGACCGAAAGTTTACAGGACCTGGATCTGAACGTTGGTTCAGAAAGTGCCTCAGAACCAATCAATGTAGCTGATTGGTGAGTAAATCCCTGTGAGTATTTTCAATCAATTAAAGTAATTAATTGCTTAACACTGTACTAAGGTAGTGACTTAGAAAAAGCATAGAATAGTACATAATAGAAGAAACAGCATATGTTTAAGGAGGCTCCGCCTCAATAAGGAGTCAGTGTGCAGCACCTGTGCAACAGTCTTGCCAACTTGGTGCCAAGTGGAGCAGGGGGGCATCTGCTCTCTGATGCCGCGAAGATCCCTCAACTTCTATGCTACGTGATTGTTCCAGGGCTCCATAGGTTACACGTGCGGGGAAGCAGTGGACTAGTAATCCAGAGGCCCAGAGTCAGGCTCTGGGGACCCAGGTTCGAATTCCACCATGGCAAATGGCGAAATTAGAATTCAATAAAAACCTGGAATTAAAAGTCTAAAGGTGACCATGAAACCATTGTCGATTGTCGTAAAACCCCATCTGACACGCTAATGTCCTTTTGGGAAGAAAACCTGCCATCTTCACCTGGTCTGGTGACTCCAGACCCACAGCCAGACCCAAAGCAATGTGGGTGAGTCTTAATTGCCCTCAGGGATGGCCAATAAATGCTGGCCTAGCCAGCGACATCCACATCCCATGGATGAATTAAAAAAAAACATTTCACAGTCAATCATCCACAAATGCATCCATGAGGTCACGGACACACTCTATGCTAGGGCATGGGAATACATTACTTTTGAACTGGACCAGGCCCATCAGGATGACAAGACTGGGATTAGGTACCATAATTGGTCTACCACAGGCGATAGATGTCACTCTTTATTAATAGGAAGGGTTGCCACTCTCTTAATGTCGAGATGGTCTGTGACCAACAGATGTAGATCATGCATGTGCGTGCATGTTAGCTTCACACTTGGGCAATCTCAAGTCCCTGAGATATTAAGAGTCACCGCAGGCTGCAAGATGGCTCGTTGGGGCACAGGCATACCTGCTGAGGTCATGGTCAATGACGCCAGTGAAGAGGCCTGAGACCGATGAAGAGGTCCATTACAACAAGGTCACAGTGTCACCCGGTCTGTGACTAATCAGTGCATGGGCTGCTTAAGATGCAATTCGCTGCCTTGACAGATGCAGCAGGGCCCTGCAGAACAGTCCCCGGAGGGTCTCCTGCATCGCCGTTGTTGGCTGTGCCCCACACAAATAGTGCAGCAGCGGGGCAACAGTCTTGACGATGACGACCAGGAGGAGTGGAATGTCTCCACTGATGAAGAGGAAGTCCAGGAGGGAGTGGAGGGAGTGGCCGAAGAGGAGCCAGAGGATGGAGGCCAGGAATGGCCGAGTATTCACCTGGGCAGGAGGACCAGGGATGCCTTCATTGCTTCCAGTTTTCTACAATAACACCATCATGTTGTCCAACAACTCTGCAATCCCCACTCTGAGAGCCTCATGACCCCTCCACAACCAAGGGAGGAGGTCCATCTTAAAACATAAGTTTTCAGTGTGCTGGGCTTGGGAATACTTGTGCCCGCTTAGCTTGTCAATGCAGGAGGATGATGACGACTCGCAGTGAGGAAAGCTCCAATGCTCCTCGCCATTTGCTTATATCTGACTCCTGTCAGTCTGCTGACTCCCCGGTGCATGTGC
Organism: Scyliorhinus canicula; assembly: GCF_902713615.1. Classification (NCBI taxonomy): domain Eukaryota; kingdom Metazoa; phylum Chordata; class Chondrichthyes; order Carcharhiniformes; family Scyliorhinidae; genus Scyliorhinus; species Scyliorhinus canicula. Next base: position 128,143,411 of record NC_052157.1, on the reverse strand, counting down.
GAGTGAGGATCTAGCCTACATCCCTTTGAACAGTAGCACGAGAGGGGGATTAGGGGTGAGGGTCCAAGGTTCACTGACGAATGCCAGAGTCCTTCCAGGATGTATGTTACTCATGGTTTGAGTGGGTCTAACAGTTTTCCTTGCATTGAGGACCTGTGAGAAAAGCTGTGTCTGGATGGGGTGAAGACCAGTCCCAGTGGGAGGAGGGTCAAAGAGAGTGAGGCCTTAAGGTTGTGAACAACAAGAGGATTTAATAAGCTGGCAAGTGCAATTGTCATATTCATTACGACCCCCAAATTTCTGTGCCTAATTTTACCTGTGCCCACTCTGAGCCCCTACAACACCTTAGCCTTGCAAACCCTCCCACTATATCTCAGTGTATTCCCAGGTCACATATCAGAAGTGGAGATGGCCTGCTGCCTTCACGCCGTGTTGCTTGAGATGCCTTTGGCAGGTGGCCTCTGGAGGGCCAGGACCTGGTGAGCCTTGGCCTTTTTTTGGGCACTGATGTTGCCAACTGTTATTCCCACTGCCCCTGAGATTTGCTGGTATCAGGAAAGGGGGATGCAGACGGGCTGGTCACTCCCAGGCTCTCCTGCGTGGAAGGCCCCGTGAGGTGCTCCAGTGTCTCCTCCTCCCTTTGGGTGCTTGCAGGACCCTGGTTTACTCCATGGGATGGAGTGGCAGCTGGAGTGAGCTCCAGAAGCCTCAACATCATCTGGCGCTGCGGGTGCTGGAGGCCCGCTAGTGTATGCACCATGGTGTCAAACCCCTCAGCCATGGTCCTCAGAGACTGAGCCATGCTTCAGAGTTCTCCAGTCATGGATATGGCATCTTGCCCTAGGCTTCCCATGGTGGCCGCCACCCTTGAGCGTTGCCCTGGGTGCCACACATCACCGGCAACATCTCCTGTGACGAAAGCCTTTGGAACTCCTTCATTCAGCCTTGCAGTCGCAGGGATTTTGCTGACAACCACTCCTGATAATCTCAGCTCTGCCTTTGCATCTCCAGCAGCTGAGGGAGGAATGTGTCCAAAGGCACGATACCTGGCTGGGGCACAGCTGAGTCCTGGGATCCATCTGACCTCCGACTGTCCGCTCCCTGGGACGCACGTGTCTTCACCTGATTTGCATCAGAAGCAGTGTGGTGCCCACCAGATAATGACCCAGAAGCCTGTCTGCTAAGTGTTCTCACTGAGGTGCCTGTCTCTGTGATGGTGGATGGTGTGGGTGATAGCTGCGACGTGCCATCCATGCCCTCCTCGGAGATCTCGGAGCAGCTGGTGAGGGCGGCCGGGTGGCTACTGATGGTTGATGGCCAATGCTCATCGGTTGATGTTCACGTAAGGCAAGGGACATCGTTTAGTAAATGACATGGTCAAGAGTTTGGACAACAAAAAACTCACTTGAGGCTAGTCATCTGGATTTAGTTGCAGAGGCTCCACATTTTTCTGTCGCAGGCCAACCTTACTCACTGTGCAGGGCTGTTCCTGGTCCTCTCCTGCGAGCTGCATGGCCCTCTCCTCATACGATGCTAAAGTCCTTAGTCCAGGCATTCCACCGTCCCTCTTCTCTCTCTCTTGTTGCAGCAGTGGGAAATAGGGACACAAAAGGGGATAATGTGAGCCAGTCGCCGGGTGGGTCAGAGGGTGAGGACAACTGGCATGTGTGGGCACTGCGCTTAAGCAGGGATGGGTTCTGATGCGGTGTGAAGGGGGAAGAGGTTTGAGGATGATGTTGGGAGGTCAGGTGCTGGGAATATGCAAAGTGCGGCATGTGGGTTCCAGTTGACATGCTGTGGTTTGACCGAAAGATGGAGTGCCAAGGGAAGGCAGGGGGCACTTACCCTTGCATGTTGCAGTAAGTCACTCATTTTTTCCTACGCTGAACCCCATCCAATTGGTTAGGCTGCTTGAACTGCCCTGTACTGCCACTGTCTCCCAGGTGGGATTGGTGACCCTTCTGGAGGGCCTCCTGCCAACCCGTGGGTAATTTGTGGCTTGCCTCTCCTCCACGGCATCCAGCAATCGAGGGAGGGGCCATCCTCCTGGCTTGAATGAGTTCAAGTGCTGTGGAACCATTTAAATGAAGCGGCCCCTTGATTGAAGTGCTCAGATGACCCCCCCACCCCTGGGGCAGGCACATCAGATGCTTTGCACCTCAGGTGTGGTGTTTAAATGTGGGGAAACTTTTTTCCCCCCCCAAGTATCTAAAAATTGCAATTCAGATCCGCCGTCGGGGCTGGTGGGAATCAAACCGATTTTTGTTCTGAAAGTGACGTTTCTTCGGAAAATTCATTGCCTTTTTGCAATCTCTCCCCGCTACAATTTAATATCGAACACTTTTTTCCTCTCCATAGTTCTGGTGAAGAGTCGGCTGGACTCGAGATGCTAACACTGCTTTCTCTCCCTACAGATGCTGCCAGACATGCTGAGATTTCCCAGCATTCTCTGTTCTTGTTCCAGGTTCCACAGCAGTTTGCTTAATATCGCTATGGTAAACTTTTCGATCGCAAACGGCTGAAGGCAACACCCAAGACACCAACCACTTCTCTAAGAGAATGACCCACGCAGACACGGGGGGAACATGCAGACTCCTTACAGACAGTGACCCAAGCCAGGAATCAAACCTGGGACTCTGGCACTGTGAAGCAACAGTGATAACCACCGTGCTACCTTGTCGACCAATTGTGCGACCGTACCACCCATAGTAGGTGTATAGTATGGTGTATAGTTGGCAGATAGTTGGTGTATTCTCCCGACACCTACGAAAGAATGGAACTTGCCCTGAACACCAGGAAGACCAATGTCTTCTACCAACCCAGAGCAAACTGATCAAACCCAACATCATGTGAATTTCAAGAGTTCAAGAAGGCAGTTCGCCATTACCTTCCCGGGGGCAATTAGGAATGGGCAATGAATGATGTCCTTGGCAGCAATATCCACATCCTGTGTTTGAAGAAAAAGAAATATAACCGGGATGTCACACAACAAAACATCAATATACTTCCTGCTCAACATTATTCCCACTCGTCAATCTGGCGAGATGACTTTCCCTTTGAGAGATAATGTACTCTTTTTGCTACTACTTAGCTGTCATAGATAGCATGAATCATAGATTTACACTTGAGGGCAGAGTTAAGTGCTTTTGGTCTCGTATTGTCTATCATTGCTTTCTTACACTGACAGATCATTACCAGAGGACAATGCTGCCGCGGCATATTGTTCATTCAAGTCTCATTTTATTTTCTTGATGACACCCTGCCTAGTGATAGTATTCATCATAAAGTTATGTTTCTGACTAGGAGGCATAAACATGACTGAAGCCTGACGGAAACATAAGGATCCTGGTTTAGTAACATTTCTTTTAAGAGAGCAAAGAGAAGCATGTGAACAATTTGAGAAGCATTAACAGCCAAACTGTAATGACACTTGTCTGAGGCTATTTGCAGTTGATTAAATGCCATTAACATGTTAGGAAAGCAATTGGAACAACACCACAGTTGTTCATCTGGCCCTCTCTTCCAACATTAAGTGTTCCCACCGGAGTTTCTGTAGTCACAGCGGTAAGGAACTAACATGGTTGAATGTGGTAGTCACCACTGTTGTATTACATACTGCACACACGAGGGTATTATGGTAAGGCCCCTGTACTACAGGTACGGGGGTTGATCCCTGCCTGCTGGCTCCGACCAGTAGGCGGAGTATAAATGTGTGTGCTCACTGAGCTGCAGCCATTTCGGCAGCAGCTGTGGGAGCCACCACATGTCTGCGTAATAAAGCCTCGATTACTCTACTCTCATCTTGTTGTAATTGATAGTGCATCAGTTGCCACCAGTAACACAAGTTATCAGCATAAATGTATGAAGAATGAAGGAAGACATGTTTAAGAGCATGAGTGAATATCTAGATGTTTCACATAGAAACTGCTGCCTATCAAGCAGAAGGCCACTTCTATTTGCAATTTGGGACCCTGAAGTATGTTTGAGGTATTTACAGGGAAATTAGACTTCCCTGAACACAGCCAGCACCGGTTCTCAGTGTTTGCTGGTATAGTTATGGCTGAGTAAGTGACTGCCTACAAACATAAGAACATAAGAACTAGGAACAGGAGTAGGCCATCTGGCCCCTAGAGCCTGTTCCCCATTCAATGAGATTGATGTGACCATCAATTCACAAGACACGTGATTGGAAGTGAACAGTGGTTTTAATAATCTTACAACAGAGCCTGCCTGCGACGAGATGAACTGGCAGCAGGCTCACGACTTCAGAGCTTTATACTTCTGGTTAGTGGGAGGAGCCAAGGGCGGAGACATGGGAGGAGCCAATGGTGGAGCCCAGTACAAACTCCTCATCTCCCCCTATGGGCAGAGCCGCGCAACGGCTCGTATACAGAGCCCACAAGGACACAATACATATAATAGAACATAGTGTGAATTACTAGGTTTATAATTCACCACAGAGATCATGGCTGATCTTTTGTGGACTCAGCTTCACTTTCCGGCCCGAACACCATAACCCTTAATCCCTTTATTCTTCTAAAAACTATCTATCTCTATCTTAAAAACATTGAATGAAGGAGCCTCAACTGCTTCAATGGGAAAGGAATTCCATAGATTCACAACCCTTTGGGTGAAGAAGTTCCTCCTAAACTCAGTCCTAAATCTACTTCTCCTTATTTTGAGGCTATGCCCCCTAGTTCTGCTTTCACCCGCCAGTGGAAACAACCCGCCCGCATCTATCCTGTCTATTCCCTTCATAATTTTATATGTTTCTATAAGATCCCCCCTCATCCTTCTAAATTCCAACGAGTACAGTCCCAGTCTACTCAACCTCACCTTGTAATCCAACCCCTTCAGCTCTGGGATTAACCCAGTGAATCTCCTCTGCACACCCTCCAGCGCCAGTATGTCTTTTCTCAGGTAAGGAGACCAAAACTGAACACAATACTCCAGGTGTGGCCTCCCTAACACCTTATACAATTGCAGCATAACCACCCAAATCTTAAACTCCATCCCTCTAGCAGTGAAGGATAACATTCCATTTACCTTCTTAATCACCTGTTGCACCTGTAACCCAACTTTTTGCGACTCATGCACAGCAGCATGTTTTAATATTTTATCATTTAAATAATAATCCCTTTTGCTGTTATTCCTACCAAAATGGATAACCTCACATTTGTCAACATTGTATTCCATCTGCCAGACTCTAGCCCATTCACTTAACCTATCCAAATCCCTCTGCAGACTTCCGGTATCCTCTGTACTTTTTGCTTTACCACTCATCTTAGTGTCGTCTGCAAACTTGGACACATTGCACTTTGTCCCCAACTCCAAATCATCTATGTCCATTGAACAATTGTGGGCCCAACACTGATCCCTGAGGGACACCACTAGCTACTGATTGCCAACCAGAGAAACACCCATTAATCCCCACTCTTTGCTTTCTATTAATTAACCAATCCTCTATCCATGCTACTACTTTACCCTTAATGCCATGCATCTTTATCTTATGCAGCAACCTTTTGTGTGGCACCTTGTCAAAGGCTTTCTGGAAATCCAGATGTACACATCCATTGGCTCCCCGTTATCTACTGCACTGGTAATGTCCTCAAAAAATTCCACTAAATTAGTTAGGCACGACCTGCTCTTTATGAACCCATGCTGCGTCTGCCCAATGGGACAATTTCCATCCAGATGCCTCGCTATTTCTTCCTTGATGATAGATTCCAGCATCTTCCCTACTACCGAAGTTAAGCTCACTGGCCTATAATTACCCACCCTCTGCCTACCTCTCCTTTTTTAAACAGTGGTGTCATGTTTGCCAATTTCCAATCAGCCGGGACCACCCCAGAGTCTAGTGAATTTTGGTAAATTATCATTAATGCGGGCAGCACGGTGGCTCAGTGGATAGCACTGCTGCCTCACAGCGCCGAGATCCCAGGTTCGATCCTGGCTCTGGGTCACTGTCCATGTGGAGTTTGCACATTGTCCCCGTGTTTGCGTGGGTTTCACCCCCACAACCCAAAGATGTGCAGGGTAGGTGGATTAGCCACACTAAGTTGCCCCTTAATTGGAAAAAAATTAATTGGGCACTCTAAATTTATACAAAAATAAAAATAAAATTATCACTAGTGCATTTGCAATTTCCCTAGCCATCTCTTTTAACACTCTGAGATGCATTCCATCAGGGCCAGGAGACTTGTCTACCTTTAGCCCCATTGGCTTGCCCATCACTACCTCCTTAGCGATAGCAATCATCTCAAGGTCTTGACCTGTCATAGTCTCATTTCTATCAGTCACTGGCATGTTATTTGTGTCTTCCACTGTGAAGACCGACCCAAAAAACCTGTTCAGTTCCTCAGCCATTTCCTCATCTCCCATTATTAAATCTCCCTTCTCATCCTCTGAAGGAGCAATATTTACCTTACCCACTCTTTTTTGTTTTATATATTTGTAGAAACTTTTGCGATCTGTTTTTATATTCTGAGCAAGTTTACTCTCATAATCTATCTTACTCTTCTTTATAGCTTTTTTAGTAGCTTTCTGCTGCCCCCTAAAGATTTCCCAGTCCTCTAGTTTCCCACTAATCTTTGCCACTTTGTATGCCTTTTCCTTCAATTTGATACTCTCCCTTATTTCCTTTGATATCCACAGTCGATTTTCCCTCTTTCTACCGTCCTTCCTTTTTGTTGGTATAAACCTTTGCTGAGCACTGTGAAAAATCGCTTTGAAGGTTCTCCACTGTTCCTCAACTATTTCACCATAAAGTCTTTGCTCCCAGTCTACCTTAGCTAGCTCTTCCCTCATCCCATTGTAATCTCCTTTGTTTAAGCACAAAACACGAGTGTTTGATTGTACCTTCTCACCCTCCATCTGTATTTTAAATTCCACCATATTGTGATCGCTCCTTCCGAGAGGATCCCTAACTATGATATCATTAATCAATCCTGTCTCATCTAGGACTGCTTGTTCCCTTGTAGGTTCCATTACATACTGTTCTAGGAAACTATCGCGGATACATTCTATAAACTCCTCCTCAAAGCTGCCTTGACCGATCTGGTTAAACCAATCGACATGTAGATTAAAATCCCTCATGATAACTGCTGTACCATTTCTACATGCATCAGTTACTTCTTTGTTCATTGCCTGCCCCACCATAATGTTACTATTTGGTGGCCTATAGACTACTCCTATCAGTGACTTTTTCGCCTTACTATTCCTGATTTCCACCCAAATGGATTCAACCTTATCCTCCATAGCACCGATGTCATCCCTTACTATTGCCCGGATGTCATCCTTAAATAACAGAGCTACATCACCTCCCTTACCATCCACTCTGTCCTTCCGAATAGTTTGATACCCTCAGATATTTAACTCCCAGTCTTGACCATCCTTTAACCATGTTTCAGTAATGGCCACTAAATCATAGTCATTCACGATGATTTGCGCCATCAACTCATTTACCTTATTCCGAATACTACGAGCATTCAGGTAAAGTACACTTATGTTGGCTTTTGTACCTCTGTTTTGAATCTTAACACCCCGATCAGTAACCTCTCCTAAGTTATATTTCCTCTTACCTTTTCTCCAGATTTTCCTTGTTGTTGAACCCATATCTTCATGTAACAACCTGCCGCATTGCTTACCATTTACGTTTTTACTTCCCGTTTTATTCCTTTTAGTATTACTGGGCCTATTCACTGAGCTCCCCTCAGTCATTGTACCTTGTACTGTCGCCCTTGTTGATTTTTGACTATGGCTTAGACTTTCCCCCTTACTGCCTTTTGTTTCTGTCCCTGTTTTACTGCCTTCCGACGTCCTGCATTGATTCCCATCCCCCTGCCACATTCGTTCAAACCTTCCCCGTTAGGTAACATTTAAAAAAATGAATTTTGATGTGCTCCATCCAGCTCCATGACGCCAAACCCATCAGCTCATAAACCAAGAGACAAGCTCCTGAATCACAAGCTGATACCATCTTGGTGGTGGTGGTGGTGGGAGGGAGGGGTAGTGAGTACCCCTGATGGGCACAGGGGACATCTCAAAGAAGGAGGTGCCCACCCTTTACTCCCCCTTTGCCCGAGTTGGGAAAGTAGTGGTCTGGTCATTTTCCTTCCCCCTTCCACCGTCCACTGTATTAGGGCAGCCTTCAAGTCGCAACTTAAGGATCACAGTAGACCTAATGGTGGGCAGGCTATCTGACGTCTTACCACCCACTCACAGTAGTATGGGGGGACAGCTTGGGTATGGGTTCGAAGGCAATGGATTGGCCACCTGCTTTAGTTTACATTCCTTCAGTGCTTTATGTCTGTCTAGATCTTGTTGCTGGAGTGACCCCACCACCATGTGACGTAGAGGCAAGCACCCTCTGACTAAACAACGGCAAACACCGCAAATTTATTCTGTATCTCAAATTCATTTGAATTTATAGTGTAATGATTATTTTTTAAATTATTGAATTACGAAACAAGTAAAATGCAAATCCAACACCATTGATCAATCCAACAAACGTAACAAATATTTGAAAATCCTATGTTTAGTTTGTGTCTTTTCACATTGCATCATGAACCTATTTCTAAAATCACACAGAAGGAAGAAACCTTTCTCTCAATTCTGCAGCATGATGCAAGTTAGTTTTATAATCTAATTGTTTTAAATCATAATCCATTTATCACAAATGTTTAAACACAAAACATTTATTATGCAGTTTTGTATAATTTATCATGTTCTATCCCTTGATAGAACTAATTTAACAATATATAATTTATTACTTGGAAACTGTTTCTTCCATGAATCATACAAAACCTACTCTGTTTCTCCGACAGCCTTTCTGCGCTTGGGAAATTTGAGAAACAAGCCCTTTAAGAAAAATGTGTTAACTTGCATTACATCCTGGCGTGGCTGTAGATTTTCTATTGTTACGAAAGGCTTGGATGACGTGGAAGTAAAATTGTTTCAAATTTTAAACACAACCCAAGCTGCCTCAAACCTGTCTGCATCCAATTTAAACAGAGGCAGGTGACCAATCCGCTCCGACTGCGTTGTTGAAATATTTCTAAGAATGCAGTGCACCCCCACACCTTTTAACAAAGTTTATATTTTTAACTTGGCCTGATTTTCCTGGCCTCAGGAAATCCAGCAGGTGAAAGGAGGGAAGAAGGACCAGATCCATTAAGCTTTTACAGTGCTGCTTGTGGGCCAGGCAGGGCAGGAGCTCTCCCGTTTTTACCTCAACAACTGAGACATTCTCTGATTCCCGAGGGAAATTTTTCAACATTAAAATGCTGGAGAAACCTAAGCTGCTCAGTAGCTTCAGTTCAAAGGTCAGGTTTGCTTTAGACCTTATATTAGGTATACATAGGCCTAGATTTTCTGCATATTTGCGAAACTGGTAGAAGAGGCCGAAATCCAGGAGTCTCGCCGCCAACCATGACAACTACAATTGTGGCAGGAATGGAGGCGGGTCATGAACTTGGCAATCATATTTCGCTGAGGCAGCTGTCCATTCAAAACAGCAGCTGCCTCTATTCCCGCCTAATTTTTTATTCGCCAGAAGTGGAAAATAGGATAGATGCAGATTCAACCCGTTGGAGCAGGATTAAACTTTGCAGAATCCTTTGAAGAGTTGGGGTATCCTTTTGGAGAGGCAGGATACCCCTTTGGATATGGTCCTTGGATGACTTTGCGGGAGGTCAGGTGTCTTTTGGAAGAGATAAGGTACCCGTGGGATTGTTAAAGGTGAACATGAATGTGTATACAAAGTGCATAAACCCATTGGAACTATCAAAAGAGTTGTCAAAGGAACTGTCAAAATAAATTAACAAGCTGCCAAGGAATTAAAAATTCCTGCCCTTTAAACCTTTGAACAAAACTACGTGGAGTGGATTTCACTCTGTTGACATAATCTTGAGGTCCATCATTACTAGATGACTGTATCATGGGATGCGGGCGTCATTAGTTAGGCCAGTATTTATTGCCCATCACTAGTTGTCCTTCAGAAGGTAGCGGTGAGTTGTGTTCTTGAACTGCTGCAGTCCCTGAGGGATAGGCATACCCACAATGCTGTTAGTGCAGGAATTCCAGGAGTTTGACCCAGCAACAGTGAAGGACCGCCGATATATTTCCAAGTGAGTGACTTGGAGGGGAACCTCCAGGTGGCTGCATTCCCACGTATCTGCTGCTCTTGTCCTTCTAGATAGTAGTGGTCGTGGTTTTGGAAGGTGCTCCCTATGGAACTTTGGTGAGTTACTGCAGTGCATCTTGTAGATGGTACACACGGCTGCCACTGAGCTTTGGCGGTGAATAGAGTGAATGTTTGTGCAAGGGATTGTAACCAAGCGGCTGCATTGCCCTGGATGGTATTGAGCTTCTTGAGTGTTGTTGGAGCTGCACTCATCCAATCAAGTTGAAAGTAATCCATTATATTCCTGACTTATGCCGTATAGATAGTGGTCAGTTTTTGGGAGGTCCGAAGATGATGTACTCGCCACAAGATTCCTAGACTTTGACCTGCCTTGGTATCTGCTGTATTTATACGACTTGTCCAGTTCAGTTTCTGGTCAATAGTAACCCCCGGGATGGTGATAGTGAGGGACTTAGTGATGGGAATGCCATTGAATGTCAAGGGGAAATGGTTAGAACCTCTCTTTTGAAGGCAGTCATTGCATGGCACTTGTATGGCATAAATGTTATTTGCACTTGTCAACCCAAGCCTGGCTATTGTCCAGGTCTTGCTGCATTTGGATATGAACAGATCCAGTCTCTGAGGAGTTGTGAATGGTGATGAGCAGTGTACAGTCATCAGTGAACATCCCCACTTCTGATCTTATGGTGGAAGGAAGGTCATTGTTGAAGCAGCTGAAGATTGTTGGGCCTAGGACACTAGCCTGAGGAACTTCTGCAGTGGTGCCTTGGAACTGAGGTGATTGACCTCCAACCACCCTAACCATCTTCCTTTGTGCCAGGTTAGACTCCAACAGTGGACAATTTTCCCACAGATTACCATTGACTCCAATTTTGCTAATGCCCCTTGGTGCCATACCCAGTCAAATGATGTGTTGATGTCAAGGGTAGTCACTCTCACCTCACCTCTGGCATTCAGCTCTTTTGTCCATGCTTGAACAATAGTTGTAACGAGGTAAGGAGCAGAGTGATCCTGGTGGCATCCAAACTGAGCATCCATGAGCAGTTTATTGCTGAGAAGTGCCACTTCATAGTGCTGTTGATTACCCCTTCCATCACTTTTCTGATGATCAAGCATAGACTGTTGGGGTGGTAATTGGCTGGTTTGGATTAGTCCTGTTTCTTGTGTACAGCACATATCTGAGCAATTTACCACATTGCCGGGTAGATGCCAGTGTTGTAGTTGTATTGGAACAGCTTGGCTAAGGTTGTGCAACCTCTGGAGAACCAGTCTTCAGGACTAATGCTGGAAAATTGTCAGGGCCCGTAGCCTTTGCAGTATCCAGGGCCTTCAGTCATTTCTTGATTTACCATGAAGCGAATAAAATTAGCTAAAGACTGACATCTATGATGCTGGGGACTTCTGGAGGAGGAGATGGAACATCCATTCGGCACTTCTGGCTGAGGATTGTCGTGAATGCTTCAGCCTTACCTTTTCCATGGATGTTCTGGGCTCCTCTATCATCAAGAATGGGGATATTTGTGGATTTGTTTAATTGTCTACCACTATTCACAGCTGGATGTGGCAGGACTGCGGAGCTTATATCTGATCTGTTGGTTGTGGAATTGCTTAGCTCTTTCTGTTACTTACTGCTTATACTGTTTGGCATGCAGGTAGTCCTATGTTGTAGCTTCACCAGGTTGACACCTCCAGCACTCTTCACTGATCCAAGGTTTATCCCTTGGCTTGGTGGTCATGGTAGAGGGGGTGATATGCTGGGCCATGAGTTTACAGATTGTGGTTGAGTACAATTCTGCAGTTGCGATGTCCCACAGAATCTCATAGATGCCTAGTGTTGGGTTGCTGGATCTGTTCGAAGTCTATCCCATTTAGTATGGTGGTAGTGCCACACAACACAATTGAGGGATGGATTTCACAATCTTGCATTATATTTTCAAGTTTATTGACAGCTACAAGTAATTTTAGACTCTTAGAAGTAGGAATATCAATTCCAATATTAATTTTTATGAGTGATTATACATTTGAAGGAAATGTTTGTTTTCATAAGGGATTATAAAGTTGAAGGAATGTAAATGTGGTGAATGAGCTATAATGAATGAAAGTTTTAAAAATAAATAATTTATCTCAGCATGGGTCCTGAGGTTTGCCCATGGTGGATGTTGTGTGAATTGTCATGGGACTGTCGGTAGTGGGTAGGAGCATGGGCTGGCATGACTTGGCACTAAGTTTGTGTTGGGGCTACAAAGAGCCATCCTGGACACAGGTGCCTCAGTTGGCATGAAGCCTACAAGGGGCTTTGGGGGATGAGTGGGGGGGGGGAACATATAGAACTTAGAACATAGAACGATACAGCGCAGTACAGGCCCTTCGGCCCTCGATGTTGCACCGACATGGAAAAAAACTAAAGGCCATCTAACCTACACTATGCCCTTATCATCCATATGCTTATCCAATAAACTTTTAAATGCCCTCAATGTTGGCGAGTTCACTACTGTTGCGAGTAGGGCATTCCACGGCCTCACCACTCTTTGCGTAAAAAACCCACCTCTGACCTCTGTCCTATATCTATTACCCCTCAATTTAAGGCTATGTCCCCTCATGCTAGCCACCTCCATCCGCGGGAGAAGGCTCTCAATGTCCACCCTATCTAACCCTCTGATCATTTTGTATGCCTCTATTAAGTTAGGTTAGCATTGTGGGTATGAGGGACCATTGGGGGGGCATGAGGTGGCATGAATTGGCATGCATGGAACATGGGGAATGTGCAGGGATGAGGAGCTAAGAGGGTTGGAGATCTGTTTTACGTTTCTTTTTAACCTCGATAAGTGCCAGAGCATTGAGGCAGGCCTCCACACCCAGTAGCCTCCTACTCATTCCATCATGCCAGAATTCCACAAAACCCAGCCACCCCGAAAAGAAAATCTGATCTTCCAGAGAACTTTCTTTCGGGTCAGTTGAGTGGAGCCGAGAACTGTCCCGACTTCCCGCTTCCAATCTGGGAGCGAATATTCAGGCCACTGTGTGAAAATTTCGACATGATTTTAATATGCTAAACCCTTCCTGAAGTCAAATGTTAAGCGGCCATGCTAATGTAAAGAGCAAGTGATCAGAACAATCTAATAGTAGGTTGTTGCTTATTCCTGTCAGATTCTCTGCCCGGTAGTAATTTTGAACCTCTTTGCGGGTTATTTTAGTTCGAAAAAGAAAAATTGTGGAACTACATGAAATAATGTCGGTCACAATTTAACACTTGTCAGACAAGAAAATAGTGTCTTTGGGTCCTGGTTTAAAGGATTTTGAATAAACTATCCATCTGCCTGTTGGTTCACATATTTGATTTATGATCAAATAAAGCATTTGTTATCTTCCTGTAGAACATGGATAGACCATGGTAAAATCTATTTCCAGGCTGTCCTCCAAGACAGATTGTTCATAGGCTGCAATTTATCTCCTGACATTTACTGGCCTTGTGGACAATGCGGAAGGTCTTAGAATCCTTTAAATATTCATCAATATTATTTCCCAAGTAAAAGTAGGAAAATAAATAATGACCTACTCCACAGTTTCCTGATAACAGAAAGCCAAGAAATTTCAAAATGAATTTATTCAGAAGGTAGTAGAAGACTATAAAGCTTGTGAGGCTTCAGGAGGCCAGTTGTTGAAAATTACAGTTAATCAGAATTAAATGTTTTCTCTGAATAAAATCTGACAAATCTAACCGGAAAACATGAACGGGGTTATTGAACTAAAACAGGCTAACAAACTAAAATGAGCAGCATGGTAGCACAGTGGTTAGCACTGGGGTGAAGTCAGCACTGTTGCTGCACAGCTCCAGGATCCCAGGTTCGATTCCCGGTTTGGGTCACTGTCTGTGCAGAGTCTGCACGTGCTCCCTGTGTCTGCGTGGGTTTCCTCCAGGTGCTCCGGTTTCCTCCCACAATTCACCTAACAAGTCCAAAAGACGTGCTTGTTGGGTGAATTGGACATTCTGAATTCTCCCTCTGCGTGCCTGAGCAGGCACCGTAATCTGGCGACCAGCGGCGTTTCACGGTAATTTCATTGCAGTGTTAATGTAAGCTTACTTGTGACACTAATAAGATTATTATAACAGTAAAAGTTGATTTGACGAAAACCTTTGCATTTGGTTGCGAAGATGGCATAGCAACAGGCAATTATTTGGGGTACTGGTGAGCTCTTTAATTGTTTGCTGGGACAGGCAAAACATCGATCTGTTGATATTTTAGAGAAAGTCAATTAACAGTTATTTCACCGCAAATAGTTTGGGCTATGTTTGCATCAAACCAGAGTTCTCTTCTACCCGCTAAAATAATTGGGCTTCATTATCTGCACGGATTCTCCCAATTGTCTACCCTAATAGTTGGATGATCCACTGAGAGCAGAAACTCTGTTTCGTCGAGGTCACTATGAATTTTCTGCCTACCTTACAGAGAGTGAATGATCACTGAAAGCCTTGTGGGATGTATTTAATGTGGAGAATCATTAAAAAATACCTGTCCTTCCTATTTTCCTTCATGCTGACTATTTCCCCCTCCTGCCAATCCAGAAACTGGAATATCATAGAATTTACAGTGCAGAAGGAGGCCATTCGGCCCATCGAGTCTGCACCGGCTCCTGGAAAGAGCACCCTACCCAAGGTTAACACCTCCACCCTATCCCCATAACCCAGTAACCCCACCCAACACTAAGGGCAATTTTGGACACTAAGGGCAATTTATCATGTCCAATCCACCTAACCTGCACATCTTTGGACCGTGGGAGGAAACCGGAGCACCCGGAGGAAACCCACGCACACACAGGGAGGATGTGCAGACTCCGCACAGGCAGTGACCCAAGCCGGAATCGAACCTGGGGCCCTGGAGCTGTGAAGCGATTGTGCTATCCACAATGCTACCGTGCTGACCTGGGATTCAACCTACCAAGTTGTGGTTTTCCGTTTCAGACTTGGGTCTTTAATACCCAAAATCAGTGCCCAAAGAATCCGTTTTGTGGCAGCACCTGACAAATGCACATTGCAACCTTCAGGATTTTTGTTAACTTCAGTAAAAATAGCCAATTGACAGATTTTTGCACTATATCACATTTAAACATTTACTGAGCGTTTAGTCTCAACTGAAGGAACTAAAACCACTTAACAAAAATACATGTTTCACTGGTGCTCTGTTGTATGTCTGGATGACATTTGCGAGGGGTCGGCTGGATAATGCATTAAACATCACCGTGCGTCTGATCGTTTGGAAACATTTCTGTTTTGAATTCTATGCAGTCAGGAGGTAGCTTGGTGCATTATTATGATATCTTTGGATTAGAATTTGGCCCAATTATATGCTTATCTGTGTTTGACTGTCCAATCATCAATGCTAATCCTTGACAAGCTAGCAAGAGTTGTTTTAAGCCCAATGATGGTAAAAAATATTTTCCTCTCCATGTAGAAACTACAAGAATGATTCTATGATCTGTCATCGGTGGAAAGTAGTGCTCAGAGGGAGCAAGGAGCACGTCGCTGTAAGTGGATAATTTACCCAGCCCATAATTTTGCATCCTTTTAATTGATATGTTGTGTGCCTGCAATTTCACAAGGTGTGCCTTCTGTGATTGCCACGAATAGAAGCACAAATTTCAGGATTAACCCTTATTTAGCTTCAAATGTTGTAAATGTTCCTCCCAAGTTTGACAGCCTTTTCCCATTTATCTGCATTTGCCTTCATCACTTGTTGAGATTTCTTTAAATGTTCCCTAGCTAGATCACATGCCCTATTCAATCTTTCTCTGAATTTCATCACCTTATCCAAGAGGGTAGTTTTAGAACTTTACGAAAGATACACAGAAAATAGAAGCAGGATGAAGCCATTCGGCCCTTCGAGCCTGCTACGCCATTCATTATGATCATGGCTGATCATCAAGTTAAGTACCCTGATCCTGCCTTCCCCCCATATCCCTTGATCCCTTTATCCCCAACAGCTTTATCTAATTGCTTCTTGAAATTACACAACATTTTGGCCTCAACTACTTTCTGTGATAGCAAATTCCACAGATTGAAAAAAATTTCTCCTCACCTCAGTCCGAAAAAGGTTTTCCTCTTATCCTCAAACTATAACCCCTAGTTCTGGACTCCCCCACCATCGGGAACATTCTTTCTGAATCTACCCTGTCTAATCTTGTTAGAATTTTACAAGTTTCTATGATTTGATTTGATTTGATTTGATTTGATTTGATTTGATTTGATTTGATTTTGATTTGATTTGATTTATTGTCACATGTACCGAAGTACAGTGAAAAGTATTTTTCTGCGGTTGAGGGAACGTACACATATTCGACAAAAAGAATAATCAACATTGACAAATGGTACATCGACAAACAGTGATTGGTTACAGTGCGGAACAGGGGGCCAAACAAAACAAATACATGAGCAAGAGCAGCAGAGGGTGTCATGAATAGTGTTCTTACAGGGAACAGATCAGTCGAGGGAGAGTCGTTGAGGAGTCTTGTAGCTGTGGGGAAGAAGCTGTTCCTATGTCTGGATGTGCGGGTCTTCAGACTTCTGTACCTTCTGCCTGATGGAAGGGTCTGGAAGAAGGCAATGCCTGGGTGGGAGAGGTCTATGATAATGCTGTCTACCTTCCTGAGGCAGCGGGAGGTGTATACAGAATTAATGTTAGGATGGCAAGCTTGTGTGATGTGTTGGGCTGAGTTCACCACACTCTGCAGTTTCCTGCAATCTTGGGCCGAGCAGGAGCTCTCCCACTCTTCTAAACTCCAATGGTTATAATCCTGTGACAGGTATCATGATGGTTGTTTAAAATTTTACAGCTCGTTTTCTGGAATTAACCTAAATTCAGAATCAATCATTGTATATCCTGCAAAACAAACTACTTCAGAATTTTTAATTGACCTCAGCATTCAACAATTCTGTGCCTTGGAAGTATTATGAAGTGTGGGATAACAGAATGCAGATTACAATTGTATAACGTGAAATTGGACAATAAAGATAAACGTATCTTCAATAGACCCAAAATGTGTTCTTGATTTAAGGTGTCACCAGCTGAAAGATATATTAGAATTGAAAATTTCGGGGACTCTGGAGCGAAGCACTGCATAGGGTCAACTCCACCTCCACGTGCGCAAGGCTCAGCCTGACGCAACTAAAAGTGGTACATAGAGCCCACTTAACAAGAAACCGTATGAGTAGGTTCTTCCCGGAGGTGGAGGACAGATGTGAACAGTGCCAAAGAGGCCCGGCCAACCACGCCCACATGTTCTGGTCTTGCCCCAGACTTGTGGAGTACTGGACAGCCTTCTTCGAGGCTATGTCCAAAGTGGTGGGGGTGAGGGTGGAGCCATGCCCGATAGTGGCGGTCTTCGGGGATTCAGACCAGCCAGATCTATTCCTGGGGAGGAGGGCGGACGCCCTTGCCTTTGCCTCCCTGATCGCCCGCCGTAGAATCCTGTTTGGCTGGCGGTCAGCAGCACCGCCCAGAGCTGCAGACTGGCTGTCCGACGTCTCGGAATCTCTCCAAATGGAGAAAATCAAATTCGCCATCCGAGGGTCAGACGACGGCTTCCACAGAACGTGGGAGCCATTCATGCAATTGTTCCGGGACCTGTTTGTGGCCAACGTACAAGAGGAAGAATAGTCGGGTGGCCAAGAATCAGGGGAAAATGGACGGAAATCGGGGGAAGGTAGCCGGGGGGGGGGGGGGGGGGGGGGGGGGAGTAACGGGTTCGTTATGGGGGTTTGATGGCTAGCTAAGGCTCAAAACCAAACTGTAAATAAATGCCTATAAACATGTGCCTCAGCCATATTGGGGAATGTTAAATATGTATGCCGGCTAAAGGGGGCGGCCACAGTTGTTATTATGAAGATGCTTACCTGTAAATATGCATGTTAATTTTTGCGTGTTCTTTTTTTTTCTTTCTCTCTAATAATTTGTAATTTGTTGGATATAAAATATGAAAACTCAATAAAAAACATTTAAAAAAAAAATAATTGAAAATTTCTACCTGGTATTAGCTACAACACTCATATTTCCTTTTTGCACTAGGTGTAGTATTTGACAGAAATCCGACATCTACCCTTACCATGTGCAACATTATTAATCAATAGTTGTTTAATGCTTGAAAATGCACACATTTGACAAGCCACAATCTTAATTGAAAAGCCAATTTGTTCTAATAGATTGTCAAGGACCCTCCAAAAACCTTTTCTGGTTTTTCAATACAGTTAAAATTGAAAGTTAATTGAAAAACTAATTGAAAAGTTAATCTGCTCCTTTGATACTTTGTTCAAGTTACCTTAATTTACTCCATTAACTACCACATTGAACAGCTACATTACTGGGCAGTCCTTACACTTCTACATGCATCAACATGATTTTACATCAGCGTTTTTCAAATCTTTTTGTCCCGGGACCCACTTTTACCAACCGGCTGACTTTCAGGACTCACACCGACCGACTTTCGCGGCCCACGCCGGCTGAACTTCGCAAATCCCCGCATCAGGCGCGAATCGCTGTAGGGGCCAGAATTGCTGATCCTGAGGCCGTGCTGACGCCGTCGAGAAACGCCATGGCATTTCTGACGGCGTCAACACTTAGCCTCAGGATCAGAGAATCCCGCCCACCATTTTTGCTTATGTTTAATGCAACAGCTGATCCTGCTTGGTCCTCACGATCTTACTTGCTTTGTCATTCAATCATACGTTTCTGCTAAAGAATTCAGCTGATGATTTAAGTTCTCGCTGCCTCCTTTGAAAAAAGAGGTTTGCCCTTGAACTCGCCATGGTCAGTCTTCATAAGCCTTTGACATTTTGAGGGTTTAAACTTTCATTTGCCATTACTTCCCTGCATATAACGCACATAGGCTTTGCATCCTGATTTGTATTGAGATAATTAATATAGTCATACCTCTCAAAATCATCTTAATACTGCTTTGTTCCTGATTTCAACTTCTTCTTAATGGGTTGTTCACCAGAAGCCCTGGAACTCACATTAGCACTGCTTTGTCTTGCAATGGGCTCTCCTGAGCAGCTCACACTAGCACTGCTTTGTCCTGCTGTGGACTCCCCTGTGCAGCTCTATCCAGCAGATTTAGTTGTGAGATCCAGGCCTGTTTTTTTCTCTGGCCCTCTCTTCCTTATTACAAAATAATCGACCTTCAGTTCTTCACAGTCCTGTTGCCTTGCTTGCTCGCAGCTACAAGAGGGAGGAATCTCTCCTCCATGCTTTTGCATCCAAAGCATGGACGTTCGGGTGCATGACATCGGTGGAGGTGCCGGGCGCATGACCTGCTCTCTGACACCGCTCTGCCGGAAGACACCATCATTTTTTAAACAAAATCTGGTCCTGGGACAACCACTGACGACAGGAGAAAGTGGTACTGCGACAACGCGCTGACGGCAGGAGGAGGCCGTTTGTCCCATTGATCTCCAGGCGTACGCATTGCCAGATTTGCCTGAGGGGGCACGCATGCGTGGGTCGGCCGGCATTTTTAAAAGTCGACTGCGGTGGTTGGATGCTTCTCTCGTGTTCGGGAACGCCGTGACTGATCACTCCGCAGCCCTTCCGACACCCTCCCGTGACCTACCGGCGGGTTGTGACACTGCGATTGAAAAAGCCTGCTTTACATTGTCCACACTGTCAGTGCACAGCCTTTTCTAGCTGAGAATGGCAACAGATAGTGCTCGTTCTGTGTGATTGTTCTGATGATGTGGTAATGGAGGTTATTTGCACTTAAAGATGGTGACACTTGTTGAAAGGAAGATTAGGGCTGATGACTAGGTTTACACCCTCTAAAGCGGATGCAAGTGAGACGAACTGTCCCACATCTTTTACAGATCCAATACTGTGATTCACAGCACATCCTGCTTTCACTCATCCGTATGCTGTCCACGTGGAAATTTGAAAACTGCCCAAAAAGGATACTGCACAGTAAATTGAAACAGGGTCTATTCTGTGATAAATTGAAATGCCTCATTCGGATTGACTTGAGCACCTTAATGAACCCTGGAATCCTGCTTGTTTTCCTGCTGCTGTTATCTAAAAATTGCACAGTCTAGGAAGGGGCAGAATTTGGTATGGGACTTGGGTACACAATGTTCCCATTTCTTCTGACTGTCCTTTCTGTACGATTCAAGGATAGCCACAACATACATTATATTTCCTGTCATTTAAACCTGAGCAATCCTGAATGCTAACGATAACCGTAAGCCCCTGAAATTCACTGGGTGGGATTCTCCCCTACCTGCCGGGTTGGGGGATCCCGGCGCCGAGGAGTGGCGTGAACCACTCCAGCGCCAGGCCACCCCAAAGGTGCGGAATCCTCCGCACCTTCAGGGGTTATGCCAGACCTGGAGTGGTTTGCGCCGCGCCGGCCGGCCGGGAAGAGGCTTGGCGCCACGCCAACCGGCGGCGAAGGGGCTCCGCTGGCCGGCGCAAGTTGGCGCATGCGCGGGAGCGCCAGCGTGTGCTTGCGTCATCCCAGCGCATGCGCAGAGGGCTTTGTCTCCGCACCGGGCATGGCGGACCGGTACAGCCGCCGGTGCGGAAGAATAGAGTTCCCCACGGCGCAGGCCCGCCCGCGGTTCAGTGGGCCCCGATCGCGGGCCAGGCCACCGTGGGAGTAACTCCCAGGGTCAGATCCCCCCGCAGCTCCCCCGAGGACCCCGGAGGCCGCCCATGCAGCCAGATCCCGCCGGCTAATACCTGGTGTAACATACGCCGGTGGGACCTGCCGAAAACGGGCGGCCACTGGGCCCATCGCGGGCTAGAGAATCGACGGGGACAGAAAAAATACATTCTGTCATGAGATATGGGTGTCACAGGCAAGACCAGAGATTGTTGTCCATGCCTAATTGCCCTTAAAATAAGCAGCTTGTGGGGCAATTTTAGAGAGCAGTTGAGAATCTTGTGGGTCTGGAATCGCATGTAAGCCAGACCAGGTAAGGAGAGCAGATTTACTTCCCTAAAGGACATTCGTTTCCTCCCCGTGTGTGCGTGGGTTTCCTCCAGGTGCTCCGGTTTCCTCCCACAGTCCAAAGATGTGCAGGCTAGGTGGATTGGCCATGATAAATTGCCCTTAGTGTCCAAAATTGCCCTTAGTGTTGGGTGGGGTTACTGGGTTATGGGAATAGGGTGGAGGTGTTGACCTTCGGTAGGGTGCTCTTTCCAAGAGCTGGTGCAGACTGGATGGGCCGAATGGCCTCCTTCTGCACTGTAAATTCTATGAAATCTATAATTACTGAGACTAGTCCCTGAGGTTCCAGGTTTATTAATTGAATTTAAGTTCCGTGAGCTGCCATGGTGGAATTTGAACCAATGTCCCCAGACCATTAGCCTGGTACCACTGGATTCACTAGTCCAGTGGTTGTACCATTACACACTGTCCCCTTCAACATTAATGCTTTTGTGAAAATAATCTGACGGAGTTATACATGTTAAGGAACCATGAAGTGTAATTTCTATCCCATAACTGAGTTTATTATTCATAAATAACAAAGTTAAAGAGACAAATTGTTCTATGGAATCCCCATCAGTACTAATGGAGCATTTAATCATTTTCACACACTTTTAAAACTTCCGCTGGAAAAAACAGGTGCAATACCTGTTCATACAACCATCAGGGGAGGCATGGTAGCATAGTGGTTTGCACAGTTCCTTCACAGCTCTAGGGTCCCAGGTTAGATTCCCAGCTTCGGTCACTGTCTGTACGGAGTCTGCACGTTCTCCCCGGGCACAATTCTCCCAGCCCTGCGCCGTGCCGGAGAAAAGCTGCAACCATGCCACGCCGCCTTGACGCCAGTGCGCGATTCTCCGAGGTGCGGAGAATCGGCGCCATTTGCGCCGGCTCATTTGTCGCGGCGTCGGGCCGCTGTACGCAGCTGGGCCGCCGATTCTCCGACCCGGATGGGCTGAGCGACCATGCGGAAACGGCAGAGTCCCGCCGGCGCCGTTCACCCTGGTTGCTGCCAGCGGGAACTCTGCACGAAGGGTCGGGGGGGGGTGGCCTGTGGGGCGGGCACAGCGCTCCTTCACCGGGGTGGGCCTCCGATGGGGTCTGGCCCGTGATCGGGGCTCACCGATCAGCGGGCCGGCCTCTACCCGCCCGGGCCTAGTTTCTTCCGCTTTCAGCCCCAGAATCCCCACGCCATGTTGCGTCGGGGCCAGAGCGTTGAAGAAGTCCCCCACGAATGCGCGGGTTGGTGCAGCCCAACTGCGCATGCACGGGTTGGCGCAGCGCCCAGCTGGAGCCGGGAAGGGAGGCTGGAGCGCCGTGAACCGCTCCAGCGCCGTGCTGGCCCCCTGTGGGGGCCAGAATCGCTACTGCCCTTGCC
The DNA here is from genome assembly GCF_902713615.1 of Scyliorhinus canicula. NCBI lineage: Eukaryota > Metazoa > Chordata > Chondrichthyes > Carcharhiniformes > Scyliorhinidae > Scyliorhinus > Scyliorhinus canicula. The sequence continues at coordinate 128,120,921 of NC_052157.1, read as the reverse complement.
CGTTTAGCGCCGTCGTGAAACACGACGCTGTTCACGATGGCACGAACACTTAGTCTCCATTTTGGAGAATCGCGCTCCCCGTGTCTGCGTGGGTTTCCTCCGGGTGCTCCGGTTTCTTCCCACAGTCCAAAGATGTGCCGGTTAGGTGGATTGGCTTGGCAAGTTGCCCTTAGCAATTGGTGGGATTACGGGGATGGGGTGAGGTGTGTGGGCTTAAGTGGGTTGCTCTTTCCAAGAGCTGGTGCAGACTTGATGGGCTGAGTGTCCCCTTTCTGCACTGTAAATTCTATGACCTATGATCTGGAATTGTGACAGTACTCAGACACAAGAAGAAAATTCTGCCTAAAGTGTTGCACAGGTAACCATGGTTATGGTTGATGTGGCTAATGATCTCTTTGCTGCTATGGCTGAAGACAAACTGTACAGGCAAACTGTAACTTTGCCTGCTGGACATTGACTAAGCGGAGTTCTGCTCAGGTATTAGACAGGACAGTTTTTACCAGACAGTTGTCTATCATCTGTGTTGCCCATATTCCGTTAGATTATCCAGACCAAGTTGTTTATTTGCCTGATGCTGAATGTATCTGCTGTCCCCATGGGATCTGACCTCACCTATAAATCGATAGTGAGTAGGTGCAGATTGGCAGACTCAAATCCTAAGAACCCCACAGTATACATAAGGATACTACAGAGTTTGACATCTGTGTAGTTTGTCAAAACAACAACAACCTTTCTACCTACAATAACTCAGAGGAAAACTAAATGAAGATGGATTTATTTACATATTTCACTCCGATGCAATCCTAGCTGGGAAGACTTGTTACACCAGGCCCTGAGTTGGGCCTGCTTTTAAACCTTGCTCATAATGAGCCCCACTCCCTACCCAGGATGCCTGTACTCTATGGGCCCCACGGGGAGATCAATGAAGACTTTCCTGGGATTCTCGTGGGGGTTATGACACTACCCTATCCCCGGCTAGTACCAGCTTACCCATTGTGATATTAGCTTCCAGGGTTAGCAGCAGCTGAATGGCAAGAACCTTAGTCTTAAATGTAGGGAGAATGATTAAGGAGTTTGCAGATGATAAAAATAATTGGCCATGTTGTTGACAGTGAGGAAGAGAGCTGTAGATTACGGAATGATATCAATGGAATGGTCAGGTGAACAGAACAGTGGCGAGTGGAATTCACCAGAAAAGTGTGAGATAATCCATTTAGGGAGGGCACATAAAGCAAGGAATTGTGTACCTGCAGGATACTGAGAAACATAGAGCACCTGCATTTTTACAGATCCCTGAAGGTAACAGGACAGGTAGGTGTAATCCCACTTAACCTGCAAATCCTTGGATACTATGGGGCAATTTAGCATGACCAATCCACCTAACCTCCACATATTTGGACTGTGAGAGGAAACCACGCAGACACGGGAGAACATGCAAACTCCACACAGATAGTTACCCGAACCTGGGTCCCTAGTGCTGTGACGCAGAAGTGCTAACCACTGTGCCATCATGCCACCCCATTAGCTGAGGCAGTAAACATCAGGGCGGTTATGCTAACAAAGCACAAAATACTAGTTAACTCATAATTAGCATACTGCAAACGGTTTTGGTCACTGCATTACAGAAAGGATGAGTTCACACTGGAAAGGGTGTAGAGGAGATTTGCAAGGAAGTTAGTCGGAACTTTGGGGGGGACGTGGGGAAGTGGAGGCTGGATAGTTCTTTTTTGGCTGGCACAAACGCAGTGGACTGAATGGCCTCCTTCTGCATTATACATTTTCTATGTTTCGCAGCATCCAGTCGACTTCTCCCGTCTTTATTGGGCAACCAGGCTGGTTGGTCACGAGGAATATTTTCTTCGGGCTACTTCAACCCCAAAGTAATCCCATCAAAGCAGCACTTGTAAGCTCTTCGGAGCAATTGAGCGCTACTGCAAAAGCATAGTATGTAGCAACACACTGTGAAGTCAAAGAGCTCATTAGGGAAAAGAAACAGGACCGGTGGTTCGTGTTGAGCTGCAAAAGCACACAATAACCTAAAATTGTTTTTCCATTGCCTAAAACCTGCCATCAATCATGTTATAAAGAGCTCCTCTTTTCAATACCAATAACTGGCATGTTGGATACTCTCCAACAATTCTGACCACTTTTATGATCCTGGAAGAACACTGTCCTGACCTAAGCCCAGATTTCCCGAACCAGCCCATGGCAGACGAGAACGGACAGTATTGCGAGAGCGAGAAAGTTGGTTTTATAATTCCAGTTTATGATAGAGCCATCAAGCCTGCAATGGTGGGTCTCCTTTGCCGCCATCCATCATTGGGAATGTATTTAGCATAAGTTTTAATGTCATGAATAGACCCAAAAAGGGATGGTTGCCAGAATCATCCCTCCCCCACGCTGGCAAAATAGGACAATTCGACGTGTTTCACAATGGTATACAAGCGATGTGCATCTGGTGACATGCACTTCGTTCAGGTCATCATAAAACCTCTACAATGCCAAAGGGGGCCATTCAGCCCGTTGAGTCTGTGCCAACCCTCTGAAAGAGCGCTTACCTAGGGTCAGGTCTCCACTCTATCCCCGTAACCCAGTAACCCCACCGAACCTTTTGGACAGTAACGGGCAATTTATCATGGCCAATCCACCTAACCTGCACATCTTTGGATTGTGGGAGGAAACCGGAGCACCCGTAGGAAACCCACGCTGACACGGGGAGAAAGTGCAAACTCCACACAGTCAGTCACCTGAGGCTAGAATTGAACCCGGTTAACTTGCGCTGTGCGGCACCAGTGCTCACCACCATGCCATCGTTCTGCCCTTGTATCGAGGTTCATTCGCCATCTCACATCATGCAGCACTCGCAGCACCTCGGATTCAGTGCCAGGCTTTGCTGCCAGCACCACATCGCTTTCAGGGGGGAGGGGTTAATGGGAAAGCTTCTACATAACACGCCAATGGTAAAGTGATGACAGCTTTGAGTCTGCTGCAGAGCGAGGCGTGCACTCCTGAATAGGGGAAGTGGTCAGAGGCATAGTAAGGGGCTCTGCAGGGTGAGTGCTTCCCTGTGGAGGGTGGGGTGGAGTAATGGGGAAGGTAAGACTCACACACATGACTGGAGTGGCACGGGGGATGAAATGACCTCTCTGCCTGAGGGGAGAAAGTCTCCAAGAGAGTGACATCTACCAACTTTGGGCCAGAATAAGAGGCTGGCAAACTGAAGAAGCACTTCACTTTCCAATGCTGATCTTGTCAAGACTCTCCTTGTCCCAGTCCAGTTTCAGTTGTGTCAATAATGTTACCTGCATGACATCTCCATTAGGGATGCTGACCTGCATTCACCCTCACCTTTCTATGAATGTGGACCACCTGCGCATGATGATCTTCTAACACTTGCCTGCCAGAGATTACAATGCCTCCTCTTGAACACAGACATTGTGCCCTTGTAGCTGGCCCTAGCGAACTGCAACAGGCTCACACAGCATGATACCCTCAAGGTGGTGTGTATGTGATAATAAAGAGCACACATCACCTTCAGTGCATTCTCGTTCCCATCCAACTGCTTCCCTCAGCATAGTGTTCAGTACCATTTGTACTTCCAAAGCTTGCTCAAAGGCTTCAATTAGTGCAATAGATTGCCATTTTTAATTCGCACCACTGACTTTGGCGAGCGTTTAGGTGAGGGGATGCACAGCATTACATTGTGAACAAAGCCTTGCGGCTGCCGAACAGACAACAGAAAGCTGATACATTCTCAAGTGTGTAGGCACGAGCGCCAGAACCATAATTTGGCTGAGAGGCCCATAGCTTCAGCACAAGTGGCAAGGTACGTGCACATAAGTAATACTAGACAGAGATTTAGTTGCCATAGTCCCAGATGACAATAGGCTGCTTTCTCTTTGAGGGGGAGAGCTGACTGATGGTGATTTAACCTGAGGATCAACACACCTCAGGCGAGAGGAAAGGTTGAGAAGGTGGGGTCGTCATGAATAACCTGAACCGATGCGGGGATGAAACCTGCATTGTTAGCTTCCCTCTGCATCACGAACCAGCTGCCCAGCCAACTGAGCTAAACCGGCCCAATTCGACACTTGCACTTATTGGTGATCTTACCACACATACACTCAGAAATTCAGCAACATCACTTCCGGTGGCGGCGATGCGCTGAGCAGACGGACATCAGCTGGCTCTCCTCCCAAACGAACCCATCAGAGGCAATTTATCGGGAATTTCGGCTTAGAAAGCCCACCAAAATCCATCCAAAGGCGAAAGACGCAAGAAAGGACCATGCCTGGCAATAACAAACAGAGGGGACAGTGAGATATTAGGAGCAGCAGCGAAGGAAAGGGGCAGGAACTGCAGGCGCGCAGACAGGCGGCCACACGAGGCGAGGCGAAGGTTCAGGTGAACCAGGAGGGGGAAAAGCCGGCAAATCAAGCAGCGGAGCAGAAGCAGGACGCTGAAAGGGGAGCGAGATGCCACGAAGGAGGCGATCAGGACGGAGATCCACACGATGTTGAAGGAGGTGCTGTCGGAGATGACAGACACAATGCAGTGCACCACAGAAGGCCTGGAAAGGAAGGTGGAGGCACAGGAGAAAACTATCCTGGAGTTGGCGAAAGCTGCCTCGGACCAGAGCAACAGGATTGTAGCTCTGGAAGCCGAGGTGAGAAGGTTGGTGACGGCCGAGGGGAGCCGAAGAGGGAATGTGGAGGAGCAAGAAAACAGGTCCAGATGGCAGAAATTTCAGAATAGTGGGCCTGCCAGAGGGGATAGAGGATAGAGACCCAACAAGATACATCGCCCAAATGCTGGGCAAGCTAGTGGGAGGGAGGACTTTCCAAATCCCCCAGAAATGCACAGGGCACATAGGTTGCTTCAGCCCAGGCCCAAAGCCAGGGAGCAGCCCAGAGCGATTATCGCGAAGCTGCATCGGTGCCAGATCCGAGACAAAATCTTAAGGTGAGCCCGTCAGACAAAATCATGCTCATGGGACGGGCATAAGATAAGGGTGTACCAGGACATTAGGGCGGACCTAGCGAAAAAGAGGGCCGAGTTCAATAGAGCAAAATCAGCACTCGACAAACGTAGGACGTGATTTGGGATGTTATTCCTCAATAACATCTGGGTCACACTCAAGGGGAAGGAATTGTATTTTAACACCCCTGCAGAGGCTGATGAGTTCATTAAAACAAACAAATTGGGGGAAAAGCAATCGCGATAACGATTAAAGCTGCAGGCGCGGAAAAAAGGATCGAAACAGAGACAATAATACCATGAACACTTTGCATATGTTTTTAATTTACGGGGGACTGTGCTGCCTTGTTTTTGGACTTGTCTCTTCCCTCAATGTGAGGAGGGGGAGCAAAGCAAGGGGAGCGAGGGTGTGATAAGCAGGCAGGAGGGCGAGATAAGGGGTGGAAGGAGGCGGGTGAAGCAGGGCCAGGGCTAGACAAGCACTTGGAGGGGAGCCACCGTACCAGTGAGGAGGGCTAACACGGGAGGGCAGAAAGCAAGAAGGGCTGCGGTGTACCTCTCAGGGGAGAGGGAGCACCTGGCACAAAGAGAGGGGGGAACGGAGCAAAAGGGGGAGAAGAACACAGGCGGGAGGACAGAGGGACAGGGGCTGGGGAGGGGAGAGGGGTCGGGGGGGGGGAGCGCAGGACAAAAAAGAAGCAAAGGGAAGGTTGAGGAAGAGAAACGGAATGGACGCAGGCCTCAGCAGGCATGAAGAAGGGCAAGGCACCAAGATGGCGCTGCAAGTAGCCACTTGGAGGGCCTCAGGACGAAGGGAGACCCCAAAGTGCAGGGACGCATATACGTGGCGTACACATTGTTGGCGGCCATGTTGGAGGAGTCCGGGGCGAGCGCAAAACAAAGGAGAAGCAAAGAGAAGGTTGAGGTAGAGAAACAGAACAGACGCAGGCCTCGGCAGGCATGGAGCAGGGTGAAGAACCGATATGGCGCCGCGAACAGCCACTCGAGAGGGCATCAGGGTGAAGGGAGATCCCGGAGTGCAGGGGCACAGCCACGTGGCGTACACAGAGCTGGCGGCCATGTTGGGTGCCCCCTGGACAAAGGCAAACACCGCTGGGGCCCGACCTCATGGGGAGAGCAGCGACCGTGGCCATTTTGGACGGCCCCCTAACAAAGGAAAAGCCCAGAGTGCAGGGGCTCGTCCACTAGGTAAGTATGGGTGATCCCGCAGGACCGGTGGGGGTCAGAAACACTCCACCAGAATTGCTACCTGGAATGTAAGGGGACTCAATGGCCCAGTGAAAAGATCCAAAGTCTTCGCCCACCGAAGAAGCCTATAAGCAGACATAATCTACTTACAAGAGATGCACATGAGGGAGAAGGACCGACTGCTGGTAAGGAAGGGCTGGGTGAGACAGACATACCATTCATATTATGGGATGAGGGCTAGGGGGGTAGCAATACTAATTAACAAGAGGACGAGGTTTATAGAAACCAAGACAGTTACGGACCCAGGAGGACGGTACGTCATGGTCAGTGGTGTCTGGAAGGGGCACTGGTCATACTAGTAAATGTATACACTCCCAAATGGGACGACACAGAATTCATAAAGAAGACCATGGCAGAAATCCCCGACATTGACACACACCGACTGATTATGGGGGGCGACTTTAACTGCGTCCAGGACTCACTGACCGACCGATCAAACCCTAGAACACGGAAAAAGATGGCATGGCGAGAGAACTAGGAGCTTTCATGAAGCAGATGGAGGAAATGGACCCGGGAGAAAAGGAATTCTCAAACTTTTCACAAGTGCACAAGGTGTACACCCATATCGACTTCTTTGCAGTGGGGAAATCGGTGCTTCCAGGGATCACGGGGATGGAATACTCCGTGATCATTATCTCCGTCCATGTTCCACAATGCACAGAAGTGAAGTTGGAGATAGGCCGTGCCCAGCGCCTCACCTGGAAGCTGGATACAGATCTTCTCGCTGACAAGGCCTCCTGCCAAAAAACATCGCGGGCCATGGGCGATTACGTTAGTAACAACCAAAACGGGGAGGTCTCGCCCACCATGTCTTGGGAGGCACTGAAGGCCGTGATTAGAGGAGAGATGCCTACAACGCAAGCAGAGATAGGGAAGAGAGGGTGGCCAGGCAGCGATGAGTTGTCTCCATTCTGGAAGTCGGCAGAAAATACTCCGAGGCCCCGACCGTAGAGCTGCTGACGGAGAGGAAAAAGCTGCAAATGGACTTTAACCTGCTATCCACCAGGAAAGCAGTGTACCAACTCCGTCAGACAAACAAGTAGACAAGGCTGGCCGTCTGTTGGCTAACCATGTGAGAAAGCAGGCAGCCACGAGGGAAATAGCGCAGGTAAAGGATAGCAGAGGCAGACTGGTAACAGAACCAAAGGAGGTCAATGGGGCATTTGAGACCTTCTACCAGGGACGTGGGAATGAAACAGTTCCTAGACGGATTGGAACTACCAGTTGTGGGAAGACAGATGGGGGGAGATGGAAACACCAATATACCTGGGAGAAATCATGGAGAGCATCAGCTCCATGCAGGCGGGGAAGGCACCGGGACCGACGGGTTCCCGGCGGACTTCTATAAAACATTTGCGCCAGTCCTGGCCCCACACCTAAGGGACATGTTCGCGGACTCACTGGCAAGGGGCACTCTGCCCCCCACTCTGGCGCAGGCCACAATTTCACTGAAACTCAAAAAAGATAAAGACTCGACGGAATGTAGATCATATAAACCCATTTAACTGCTGATTGTGGACACGAAAATACTCGCAAAGATCCTGGCCAAAAGGGCTGTAGAGATGCGTACCAGAGGTGGTCGCAGATGATCAAACGGGCTTTGTCAAGGGTAGGCAGCTCACAGCGAACATCAGGTGGCGAACATCCAGGGAGAGAGCACCAGAGGTGATTGTCTCCCTGGACGCAGAAAAGGCCTTCGACGAGTCGAATGGAAGTATCTCCTCGAGGTACTGGAACGGTTTGGGCAAGGAGCGGGATTCACTGCCTGGGTGAGACTCCTATACGACACTCCCAAGGCGAGCGTCCAAACTAACATCACGAACTCTGAATACTTCCAGCTACAGAGAGGAACAAGACAGGGCTGCCCCCTGACCCCACTCTTATTCGGGCGAGCGATTGAACCCCAGGCAATAGCCCTGCAGGATGCGAAAAGCTGGAAGGGCATCCGGAGAGGAGACAGAAAGCATAGATTTTCACTCTATGCAGATGACCTGCTCCTCTATGTCTCAAAGCCACAGGGGGGGGCTGAAGGCAGTACTGCAAATCCTGAAAGAGTTTGGAACCTTTTCAGTCTACAAACATAACCTGGGCAAGAGCGAGGCATTCCCAGTGAACCCAAAAGGGGGAGGGACAGAGCTGGAAGGGCTCCTGTTTAAAACGGCCCAGAACAGATTCCATTACCTGGGGATCCAGATAGCCAGAGACTGGACACAGATCCACAAGTGGAACCTGACTAGCCTGGTGGAGGAAGTAAAAAAGGACCTTCAAAGGTGAGGCTCACTCCCACTCTCCCTGGTGGGGAGAGTGCAGACGATCAAGGTGAACGTACTGCATCTTCATCCCCAAGGCCTTCTTCCAAAACGTAGACAGTCTAATCATGGCATTTGTGTGGGTGTAAGAACCCGAGAATTCCCAAACCGATATTGCAAAGAAGGAAAATCGAAAGGGGCTTTGCTTTTCCAAACCTCCAATGCTACCACTGGGCAGCAATGGCAGAAAGAGTGAGGGAATGGGTACACAAACCCGACACCGAGTTGGTACAGTTGGAGGAGGCCTCCTGTAAAGGAACAACTCTCCGGGCCCTGGCTACAGCAGCACTCTCATCCCCCTCAACAAGATACACAACGAGCCCAGTGGTAGCCGCCACACTGAGAACGTGGACCCAGCTGAGGCAACACTTCGGGCTAACTAAAATGTTCCCCATGGCCCCCATTTGCAGCAATCACAAATTCCCCCCAGCCATGCCAGACCCCACCTTCAAAAGATGGAGGCAGGACGGGGCACACTGACAGTCAGGGTATTTTTACGTAGGGCACAGACTGGCGACACTGGACGAACTGACGAGGAAGTGGAAACTAACAAAAGGACAGGAAATGAGACACCTCCAAATAAAGCACCTCCTACACAAGGAGACAGTAGGGTACCCCGAGCCCCCAGAAACCACACTGCCAGAGGGCCTGATAGGCACAAGCAGCAAAGAGGAGGGACTATGTGGGAAAATTTCTGGACAGTTGCTGGACAGAGCTCGGACACCACTGGACGAGACCAGACAAAAATGGGAGGACGAACTGGGGACAGAGATAGGGTAGGGACTCTGGAGCGAACCACTGAGCAGAGCTAACTCCACCTCCTCCTGCGCAAGGCTCAGCCTAATGTAGCTCAAAGTGGTGCACAGAGTGCACCTGACCAGAACCTGAATGAGCAGGTTCTTCCCGGAGGTGGAGGACAACATCCACTGGGGAGGTGGAGGGAGCCCGCTGACTGCTACACTCCGTTGTCTGTAATGATTTCAGCAGGTATCCTCTGGAAAGCCAAAACCTGGAAGGCCCCCATGAGGCTTCCTTTGGGCCTCCTGCTATGGAGGAGGTCCACCCACCTTGACCCGTGGAGCTAGAGTGGGTGGAGTCACGGGAAAGGGGATTGAGATTGGCTGCCATCCCAGAGTCACCTGGGTGGATGGCTCTAGGGTGCTCACCTGTTGACCCTCCTCCCTATGGATGTCCAAGAACCCCTGGCTAACTCCTTGAGGATAGAGGGCACCTGGACCGAGATTTAGCTGCTCCCCCCCCCCCCACCCCCCCACCTATCACATGGCCACTGATTGATGCCACCAAGGGCTACAGGAAGGCAATGCTGCTCCTGCAGCAATACAGGACCAATGTCCAATGTCCTTGAACAAGGTCTCCATGTTGGCCACCATTTCAACAGTGTTGACCTTGGTACATTGCAGCTGAGAGGGTAAACACTGTTTTCCACACTTGCCACTGCACTTAGTGCTTGAAATAGAAACATTCTGCTCGCTGTGTCTTTGTAAGTAGTTGTCCGATGTGCTGGTTGGAAAAGCCAGCAGATTGTGAATAAGAAGGTCTAATGAAACATTTTTCTCAGAAGACATGCACACAATACTGTGCTGTTCAGGTAATCACAGGGCAACAGGCAGAAGTGGTATTCAGACCAAATTCCTCAATGTTACGTGAAGTGGGGGAGGAACTTTTCAATGGCCACAGGGGATTAGTGCGATAGGCTGATCTTTGATCTGTTCTTCAGAATCTAGTTTGAGAAACACAGGCCTTTGGTACTCCAGAGCTATAAGGAGTAGGAATGAAAAGATTATTGCATAATATCATTGATAATCATGAACTCTTAAGTCTCTGTTGATGTTGTTATCACATGTAATGTATATTGGCTCAGAAATGGCACAAATTTCAATTCTGCCTTAAATCCTGAAAGTGTAGCAGTTTGGGGTAGAACACCAATCCTTGCCGACCTGAAATGCATTGCTCCAGCATTGGGCACATCAGGTCCAATTGCATGACAATTCTTGCCTACATCATCCCTGATTGCTCCAGTGGGGTCAATATCTGTTTAGCACAGACAAACACTTCCTGAAGGCTCCAGGAAAAAATATGTCAAGTTGCTCCTCTGCTCTCTGAGGGAATATTTAAAAAATTGTAATCCACTGCTCTCATTCAATATCTTCATCAATTATGCATTAGCTGCCGTCATAAAGGATAGTCTCCGTGGGGCTGATTAAGCAATCTTAGCCTCACATGAATGGCTGGCCTCACTGGACTATGCAAGGTCAGTATACTTAAGTAATTTATTGGCATTCTCAGCATGTCGCTGATATGCTGAGAGGACATTGTCATGTGGCAATGACTAATGAAAGCCTGCCAGTTGCTTGTTGCAGATGGAGGAAATTTCCTGCTATTTGTGGGGATGGTGTGGGGATGGGAGAGAGGAACAATAGGCAAGGATGGTAAGGAGCAGGGTTCATAAGAGACACTAAGGAAAGGGTTTATCCATGCTCGGACTGATGGCACTCAAAGGCAAACGTAACCCAATTTTGTTTTAGTTGTCCGGTAGTCTCTCCTTAAGTGCCACATCCAAATAGATTCCCTTAGTTGAGGCTCTGCTCAATTACAATGGCTGGCTCATTTAAATGAAACACAAAGGCTCAATAAGTTAAGGGAATAACTTACTGGAATGTGAGAGTACCTTTAAGAAATGTGTGTTTATAAATGGGTATGTATACAGTAGTCCCCCGTTATACCGCGCTCCGCAATACCGCGGTTCGCGATATACCGCGGGGGGGCTTATGGACCCCAACTGTCAGTTGTGTCAATTTCAGCGGCCGGCTGATTATTTCAGTGAGAGCAGCTTCCCTCTCTGGATCAAAGTGAGCCGGCCGCTGAAATTGACACTGCCGGCTGCTCTCTCCCTCCAATCAGAAACATTAAAACGTAAAAGTTGGATGGAGGGAGAGAGCAGCCGGCAGTGTCAATTTCAGCGGCCGGCTCACTTTGATCCGGAAGAGGGAAGCTGCTCTCACTGAAAACACTCAGCCGGCCGCTGAAATTGACACTGCCGAGAGGGGGGCGGGTGTTGGGGGGGAGAAGAGGGGGGGCGGGTGTGGGGGGGGGGGGGAGAAGTTGGGGGGGGGAGAAGAGGGGGGGCGGGTGTTGGGGGGGGGGAGAAGAGGGGGGGGGGTGTTGGGGGGGGGAAGAAGAGGGGGGCGGTGGGTGTTAGGGGGGAGAACGAGGGGGCGGCGTGTTGGGGGGGAGAGTAAGAGGGGGGCCGGCCGGGTTTGGTGGGGGAGAAGGAGGGGGCGGGTGTTGGGGGGGAGAGGAGGGGGGCGGGTGTGGGGGAGACCCCCCTGTGGGTGTGGGGGAGACCCCCCTGGGGGGTGTGGGGGAGAGAGGGGGGCCCTGCGGGTGTTTGCGGGAGAGAGGGGGGCCCTGCGGGTGTTGGGGGGGGAGAGGTGGGTGGGCGGGTGTTGGGGGAGAGCGGGTGTGGGCGGGGTGTGGGGGGAGACCCCCCTGGGGGTGTGGGGGAGAAAGGGTGGACCTGAGGGTGTTGGGGGAGAGAGGAGGGCCCTGCGGGTGTTGGGGGAGAGAGGGGGGGCCCTGCGGGTGTTGGGGGACGGGGGGAGGAGAGGGGGGGGAGGGGGAGGAGAGGGGAGGAGAGGGGGGAGGGGGAGGAGGGGGGAGGAGAGGGGGGCGGGGAGGAGAGGGGGGAGGGGGAGGGAGGGGGAGGAGAGGGGGGAGGGGGAGGAGAGGGGGAGGGGGAGGAGAGGGGGGAGGGGGAGGAGAGGGGGGGAGGGGGAGGAGAGGGGGGAGGGGGAGGAGAGGGGGGAGGGGGAGGAGAGGGGGGGAGGGGGAGGAGAGGGGGGGAGGGGGAGGAGAGGGGGGGGAGGGGGAGGAGAGGGGGGAGGGGGAGGAGAGGGGGGGAGTGGGAGGAGAGGGGGGGAGGAGAGGGGGGGAGGGGGCGAGCCGGAGGGTGTGGGGGAGGGGGCGAGCCGGAGGGTGTGGGGGGACAGGGGGCGAGCTGGACGCTGTGGGGGAGAGCAGGAGGGTGTGGGGGAGAGGGGGAGAGGGAGCGAGCCGGAAGGTGTGGGGGGAGAGGGGTCTAGTTGGAGGATGTGGGGGGAGAGGGGGCGAGCCGGAGGGTGTGGGGGAGAGGGGTCTAGTTGGAGGATGTGGGGGGAGAGGGGGCGAGCCGGAGGGTGTGGGGGAGAGGGGGCGAGCGGGGGGTGTTGGGGGGGAGGGGGCGAGCCGGAGGGTGTTGGGGGGAGAAGGGGCGAGCTGGAGGGTGTGGGGAGGGGGCGAGCCGGAGGATGTGGGGGGAGAGGGGGCAAGCCGGAGGGTGTGGGGGGAGAGGGGGCGAGCCGGAGGGTGTGGGGGGAGAGGGGTCTAGTTGGAGGATGTGGGGGGGAGAGGGGGCAAGCCGGAGGGTGTGGGGGGAGAGGGGGCGAGCCGGAGGGTGTTGGGGGGGAGAGGGGGCGAGTCGGAGGGTGTGGGGGGGAGAGGGTCTAGTTGGAGGATGTGGGGGAGAGAGGGGGCAAGCCGGAGGGAAAAAAAAGAAATTGACACTGCCGGCTGCTCTCTCCCTCCAATCAGAAACATTAAAACTTAAAGTTGGATTGGAGGGAGAGAGCAGCCGGCAGTGTCAATTTCAGCGGCCGGCTCACTTTGATCCGGAGAGGGAAGCTGCTCTCACTGAAACAATCAGCCGGCCGCTGAAATTGACACTGCCGAGGGGGGGGCGGGTGTTGGGGGGGAGAAGAGGGGGGGCGGGTGTTGGGGGGGGGGGAGAAGTTTGGGGGGGGGAGAAGAGGGGGGGGGCGGGTGTTGGGGGGGGAGAAGAGGGGGGGCGGGGTGTTGGGGGGGGAGAAGAGGGGGGCGGGGTGTTGGGGGGAGAAGAGGGGGGGCGGGGTGTGGGGGGAGAAGAGGGGGGGCGGGTGTGGGGGGGAGAGGAGGGGGCGGGTGTTGGGGGGGAGAGGAGGGGGGCGGGTGTGGGGGAGACCCCCCTGTGGGTGTGGGGGAGAGAGGGGGGCCCTGCGGGTGTGGGGGGAGAGAGGGGGGCCCTGCGGGTGTTGGGGGGAGAGGTGGGGGGGCGGGTGTTGGGGAGAGCGGGTGTGGGCGGGTGTGGGGGAGAACCCCCCTGTGGGTGTGGGGGGAGACCCCCCTGGGGGTGTGGGGGAGAAAGGGTGGACCTGCGGGTGTTGGGGAGAGAGGAGGGCCCTGCGGGTGTTGGGGGAGAGAGGGGGGCCCTGCGGGTGTTGGGGGACGGGGGAGGAGAGGGGGGGAGGGGTAGGAGAGGGGGGAGGGGGAGGAGGGGGGGAGGAGAGGGGGAGGGGGAGGAGAGGGGGGAGGGGGAGGGAGGTGGAGGAGAGGGGGGAGGGGGAGGAGAGGGGGAGGGGGAGGAGAGGGGGAGGGGGAGGAGAGGGGGGAGGGGGAGGAGAGGGGGGGAGGGGGAGGAGGGGGGGAGGGGAGGAGAGAGGGGGAGGGGGAGGAGAGGGGGGAGGGGGAGGAGAGGGGGGGAGGAGAGGGGGGGGAGGGGGCGAGCCGGAGGGTGTGGGGAGGGGGCGAGCCGGAGGGGTGGGGGGACAGGGGGCGAGCTGGACGCTGTGGGGGAGAGCAGGAGGGTGTGGGGGAGAGGGGGAGAGGGAGCGAGCCGGAAGGTGTGGGGGGAGAGGGGTCTAATTGGAGGATGTGGGGGGAGAGGGGGCGAGCCGGAGGGTGTGGGGGAGAGGGGTCTAGTTGGAGGATGTGGGGGGAGAGGGGGCGAGCCGGAGGGTGTGGGGAAGAGGGGGCGAGCCGGAGGGTGTTGGGGGGAGAGGAGGCGAGCCGGAGGGTGTTGGGGGGAGAGGGGGCGAGCTGGAGGTGTGGGGAGGGGGCGAGCCGGAGGATGTGGGGGGAGAGGGTGCGAGCCGGAGGGTGTGGGGGGAGAGGGGGCGAGCCGGAGGGTGAGGGGGGAGAGGGGTCTAGTTGGAGGATGTGGGGGGAGAGGGGGCAAGCCGGAGGGTGTGGGGGAGAGGGGGTGAACCGGACGGTGAGGGGGGAGAGGGGGCGAGCCGGAGGGTGTTGGGGGGGAGAGGGGGCGAGTCGGAGGGTGTGGGGGGAGAGGGGTCTAGTTGGAGGATGTGGGGGGAGAGGGGGCAAGCCGGAGGGGAAAAAAGAAATTGACACTGCCGGCTGCTCTCTCCCTCCAATCAGAAACATTAAAACTTAAAAGTTGGATTGGAGGGAGAGAGCAGCCGGCAGTGTCAATTTCAGCGGCCGGCTGATTTCAGTGAGAGCAGCTTCCTTCTCCGGATCAAAGTGAGCCGGCCGCTGAAATTTTAATTGGATCCACGATGGGAGTTTTAAAGTTATTTAAAAATCTATGCTAGCGCTTCCCATTGTGAGTCTACGGGGGTCTGACCTCGCCCCCCGCCCCCCCCCGTAGACTCACAATGGGAAGCGCTAGTATAGATTTTTAAATAAATTTAAAACCCCCATCATGGATATCCGCGGCTCGGATACTACGCGGGTGGCTGTCTTGGACCCCAACACCCGCGTTATAAAGGGGAACTACTGTATAAATATCTGTAGTCAGAGTACCTTTAAGGAATGGGTGTTTAGTACTGCAGTGATGTCAGAGAGTGGGTGGAGCTGGGCTGTCTGTCAGCTTTTTACTTTCATTTTAGGCTGTTTGCTGCAGGGTGTGTTTTAGTTTCGTTTTCAGTGTTGGAACTGAAGCCAGACCAAGCAGGTGTACTGCTGTTCTCTCTGCCATCAAAAGACTGTCTCTTGATCATTTGGTGAATTCTGAATTATAAATGTTCTCAGTAGTGCATGTAAACCTAATGTGCTTCTGTTAAAAGGTGTTTCTTTTGACTTCTGGATGTTGTTTGGGAAGTTATTAAGGATACTTTGTGTTGTATTCTTTGGGTGTTGTATTTGAATTAATGGTTGCTAAGATGTTCACTGTATGTTTTAAAAAGGTTAACTTGAGTTCATAGAATAAACATTGTTTTGCTTTTAAAAAATACTTTTCCATTTCTGCTGTACCACACCTGTAGAATGGGCCGTGTGCTCCCCATACCACAATCTATTAAACGTTGTGGGTCAGGTGAACTCCATGATACACTTTGGGGTTCTCTAAACCCTGGCCCATAACATTACGCCCAGGCACCTAACCCCTTTATCCTTACTTCAATCGTAAGGATATACAATGTGCATTGATATTGCCCATCACACAATTCGATTTGGATGCATGTTCCGGGCATTCCTGAAGAAATAAAAACAGAAAAATGTTGGCAAAACCCACCTGTTCTGGCAGCATCTTGAGAGATAGAGTTGACGTTTCAAGTCTGTATAACGTCTTCTGAAGAAGTAATGCGAACTCGAAACGTTAACTTTGTTTTCCAGCATTTTATGTCTTTATTTCATATTTCCAGCATTTGCTTTTGTTTCTGAAAGAACATAGAACATAGAGAAAGACAGCATAGAACAGGCCCTTTGGCCCACGATGTTGTGCCGAACTTTTGTCCTAGGTTAATCATAGATTATCGTAGAATTTTGGACACTAAGGGCAATTTATCATGGCCAATCCACCCAACCTGCACATCTTTGGACTGTGGGAGGAAACCGGAGCACCCAGAGGAAACCCACGCACACACGGGAAGGATGTGCAGACTCCACACAGACAGTGACCCAAGCCGGAATCGAACCTGGGACCCTGGAGCTGTGAAGCAATTGTGCTGTCCACAAAGCTACCGTGCTGCCCTTAAGAACAAATTAATCTACACTCCATTATTCTACCATAATCCATGTACCTATCCAATAGCCACTTGAAGGTCCCTAATGTTTCCGACTCAACTACTTTCATAGGCTGTGCATTCCATGCCCCCACTACTCTCTGGATAAAGAACCTACCTCTGACATCCCCCCTATATCTTCCACCATTCACCTTAAATTTATGTCCCCATGTAATGGTTTGTTCCACCCGGGGAAAAAGTCTCTGACTGTCTACTCTATCTATTCCCCTGATCATCTTATAAACCTCTATCAAGTCGCCCCTCATCCTTCTCCGTTCTAATGAGAAAAGGCCTAGCACCCTCAACGTTTCCTCGTAAGACCTACTCTCCATTCCAGGCAACATCCTGGTAAGTCTCCTTTGCACCTTTTCCAAAGCTTCCACATCCTTCCTAAAATGAGGTGACCAGAACTGCACACAGTACTCCAAATGTGGCCTTACCAAGGTTTTGTACAGCTGCATCATCACCTCACGGCTCTTAAATTCAATCCCTCTGCTTATGAACGCTAGCGCGCCATAGGCCTTCTTCACAGCGCTATCCACTTGAGTGGCAACTTTCAAAGATCTATGAACATAGACCCCAAGATCTCTCTGCTCCTCCACATTGCCAAGAACCCTACCCTTAACCCTGTATTCCGCATTCATATTTGTCCTTCCAAAATGGACAACCTCACACTTGTCAAGGTTAAACTCCATCTGCCACTTCTTAGCCAAACTCTGCATCCTATCTATGTCTCTTTGCAGCCGACAACAGCCCTCCTCACTATCCACAACTCCACCAATCTTCATATCATCTGCAAATTTACTGACCCACCCTTCAACTCCCTCATCCAAGTCATTAATGAAAATCACAAACAGCAGAGGACCCAGAACTGATCCCTGCGGTACGCCACTGGTAACTGGGCTCCAGGCTGAATGTTTGCCATCCACCACCACTCTCTGACTTCTATTGGTTAGTCAGTACGTTATCCAACTGGCCAAATTTCCCACTATCCATGCCTCCTTACTTTCTGCATAAGCCTACCATGGGGAACCCTATCAAATGCCTTACTAAAATCCATGTACACTACATCCACTGCTTTACCTTCATCCACATGCTTGGTCACCTCCTCAAAGAAGTCAATAAGACTTGTAAGGCAAGACCTACCCCTTACAAATCCGTGCTGACTATCCCTAATCAAGCAGTGTTTTTCCAGATGCTCAGAAATCCTATCCCTCAGTACCCTTTCCATTACTTTGCCTATCACCGAAGTAAGACTAACTGGCCTGTAATTCCCAGGGTTATCCCATTCCCTTTTTTGAACAGGGGCATGACATTCACCGCTCTCCAATCCCCTGGTACCACCCCTGTTGACAGTGAGGACGAAAAGATCATTGCCAACGGCTCTGCAATTTTGTTTCTTGCTTCCCATAGAATCCTTGAATATATCCCGTCAGGCCCGGGGGACTTGTCTATCCTCAGGTTTTTCAAAACGCCTAACACATCTTCCTTCCTAACAAGTATCTCCTCGAGCTGACCAGTCTGTTTCACACTGCCCTCTCCAATAATATGGCCCCTCTCGTTTGTAAATACTGAAGAAAAATACTCATTCAAGACCTCTCCTAGCATGACAGTCATCCTTTTTCTGGATGACATCGTATTGTTAGCTAATATACAATAGCATACTCTACTCACCTCTCGAATGGTAGACTAATCAATGGGATGAGTTGGTGCTGTTTCTAAATTCAATGTTATTTCTTTGTACCGTTCAAATGAAGACCTTTGCATTGTTGATCTGAAGGTTTTCAAGATAAATGTGGAATTTCCTCAAAAGAATTTAAGATATCAGAAAAGGAGTTTCAGCCTTTCAGCCTCGCAAGCCATTTAATAAGATTATTCTGATCTTCTACTTCAACTTCACATTCCACCCAGCAACCAAAAATACATGGCTTGTAGTTTTGAATATACTCAACGACTAAGCATCCATTGCCCTCTAAGGTAGAGCTTGGTCGTACAGAATTTGAATATTGTTGAAAAGAGAGACATATTGC
This sequence comes from Scyliorhinus canicula, assembly GCF_902713615.1. NCBI lineage: Eukaryota > Metazoa > Chordata > Chondrichthyes > Carcharhiniformes > Scyliorhinidae > Scyliorhinus > Scyliorhinus canicula. The sequence goes on along the minus strand of NC_052157.1, from coordinate 128,102,561 downwards.
CAAAACTTTTCGTCCTATACTCATCATGACAAGTGCAGGAATGCCAAATTTCAAACAAACGCCACAATTTATATTTCAAGAGAAAAGGGGTGCTGATTGGTTTAAAAGTCGACTATTATTGGTTGAGGGATGTCCAAGGAGAAAGCAATGAGAGAACCATAGGATCTCCATGTTTCCGGGTATTTCAAAAAAGGTACAAGGCTTGAACATATTCCTTTTGTTTGCAGAGAATGGGTCTCTGCGTATAAATGCATGTCGCTAATAGCAATTAAGTGAGCCAAGTTGCAAGTTTGATTCATTATCTTAGAGTAGTTGTTAATATAGCAATTAGCACACTCAGGATTGTTCTGTCCAATCATGGACTCACATCTCATAGTAGACATTTTATTTTGGGATTTGCAGGTCTCAGCTGGTTGAATATGATCTGCCCTCTACCTATTACGAACAGCCATGGGAACCTGTTTTATTTCCTTGTGGCCCTCACATTCCCTTCTTTAATCTGCATTACCTCAATTTCTATCTGTTTCACTGGTGTTTTGTGTCTCTTTCTTGGTATCCCGTTACCATTTTCTCTTAGATACTTTCACATTCCTTTTTTTCTGCTTGTCTTTCTTCCTCCTTTAATTTCACCTCCCTAGAGTTCGTCTTTGCAACAGTTGGAAGGAAAAGGCAGAAGCACCAGGACGTCAGGCAAGTGGGTGACCTGATCTTGGTGAGCTGACTGACCAGCGCCTGTGTTACACTACTGATTGACCCAGTGGGTGAAGAGAATTTTTTTCCTACTTGGAACCAGTTACGTTCAATGCCACAATTGGCACATGATGATCTAAGAAGAGAATCCAGCGTTTGAAATGGAAATTGGTAGCCGAAAAGACTTATTCCAAATACCAACAATATGTTTGTGCGGCTGTGAAGCTTTATTTTACCGTAGCTATCTGTTCTCCATCGTAATTTTATCATCAGCAAGTAATGAAATCATTTCAGTTCATACCATCACACATTATAGAACATTAACACAAACCTTTCTAACTACCAGCCAACGAAATAAAGTAGGATGCTTTTGAACACCAATGCACAACTTCATTTTTCAATTTATGTTTTTGCAATTTGTTCCCTCGTGTTTGCTTAACAGCAAGAGTCAATTTCTCCTGTCTGCCAGCAGCCATGGATTGAATTGAGAGAGACATTGGCGTGGTGATGTTGTCACTAAAATAGTAATCTGGGGGTCAAGGGACCCAGGTTCGAATCCACCATGGCAGATGGAGGAATTGGAATTCAATAACAATCTGTAATTAAAAGTCTAATGATGTGTATGAAGCCATTGTCACAAAAACCCATCTGTCTCCTTAATGTCTGTTACCTGGTCTCGCATATACTCCAGACCCATCGCAATGTGCTTAATTCTTAACTTCCCTCTGAAGTGGCAGTTCAAGGACACTTAGGGTTGGGCAACGGATGCTGGCCTTGCCAGCGTTGCCCACATCCCATGGAATAATAATTTTTTTAAATTGATTTTGATACTCAAAAGCCACCCAGATTTTTCAGTGGTGTTGAAACTATCCATTTCAACACATTTTATGCTCCATGTGGAGCTGCACTTACCGTTGTCCAAAGCTTTGAGGTTCTTTCGCCACTCTCCAGCTGGACAAGGGAATTTTATCATGAGGTAGGATAATTCCAACAAATAAAAATATAAAAATAAATAAGGCTATTGTTTCAATTGTTTTTATTTATCTTGCGGGTGTTTAAAAAAAAACGTTGAATATATTCCTTCTGTTTGCCGAGGATGGTTCCTGCATATGAATGTATGTTGCTTCTGGCAAGTAAATGAGCCATGTTACACGATCGATGGATTACCTTAGGTTAGTTGTTAGTGTAGCTATTATACAGTTGGGATTGCTCAGAAAGTGCTGTCCAGACACGGAATCTACTATACAACCGGGTCCACAAGAGCCGACCATAGCAGAAAGCTGTAGGAATAAACACACCTCCAATCATTCCAAGTTGCAGAACAGCACAACATCCCAGAGCAACCCTTGAGGCAAACATTAATCGGGTTGTTGTCTGCCAGAATAGTAAACAACAGTGTTCAGCGGCAAGCAGTAATAGGAATGCCTGAAATTTTACCTCCATTGCCGAGCTGAGAATTTAGCTTTCTAACTTTATCAATGTGACAAGTATGGCTGTGGACTTGAATTTTTTTTGCACTGCTAGTTTACGCTGCAATATATTCTGCCCAGTAGGGAGAAGTTGACTTTATTTTATTAACCTGTTTTTTTTTGAGAGAGAAGCCAGAAATAAGAACTGCTGAGCAATGGTGTAATTTAAAAAGTAAGGATCTCTGTATCATTTGCAAAAGAAGAGAATTTTGAGAATATACTGTGCGATTTAGCCATAATCATGTGAACTATAGATTTTTGGTGATACAAAATCCTTTTGCAGAGATGTTTGGTGAAGAGAGAAAGAAGCAAGTTAGTTGAATCTTAAGTGTTGCATTATCTTGTTAAAAACAAATCACCTCCCAGCTGTATTTAATCACACTCTCTGGTAACCATTGCAAAATGTAATTTGTTAAATATGCTCGGAACTAGAGAAAAAAGTAATAAAAAAAAACAAAGCATAATATTCATAAGGAGGTTGATGGCCTCAGAATGCTAAGTAGCCGATCCTTTGCTTCTTGTGATATTATTTTAAAGCCAGCATCAATCCATGCAAATATATATATAGATTATTTTCATCTATGCTACTATTCCCTTGCTTGATCAAACAGTTACTTTTGCAATTCTAAAATGATCCGCCATATCATTCAGCATCTGTAAAATGATACAGGTTAATATATCTGCAGTGTATTTTTAGTATGTTCACACTGTTTTTAATTTTAAGCTTCTAGGATTGGCAGTTATGTTCTTCGAACCTGTTAGGTGCGCAGGATTATTTTTCCAGCTAAAGTGCCCTTCAGCGAGCTATAATTTGTTGGGGATAGGAGCTCCATTCCCTTCCTTGCACGACTGCTGACAAGTCCTTCATGCCTGCGTGATATATTTTTCCCAATCGTTGTATCATATTTGCTGGTTATTGAGATTGAGACAATTGAAATTACAGCCATGACAGACGGTCATGAATAATTAAGACAGAATGTTGTGAAATGCATTAGGCTGCACCATTTGAAATGTAATTTCATATTCCCAAAGTACTTCACAAAATAAAAAATGTGCATAAAGTGAAAAGCTGCCTTGGATAAACAATTTATTTCTGCCTGTCATGTCACTCAGCCAAAGGCTGAGTGCATGAGAATATCACAACACACCAACAATTATAGGTGTCAGGAAAAATTACCCTGCAGCTCAAAGCACTAATCATTTCTTCAGTCCTGTGACAATATGGCATAATGGTGCTATATTAGAATACATGTGACCAAATAGTATACTGTTTGTCCCAAAAAAAGGAATAGGACCGACTGTAGAACACAAGACAAACACATAATTTAAGCCTCCACATATTCTGTGAAATGTTTCACTATTTCGCCCACACCATATATATGCCTGGGTATAGATGAGATCCATCTGCGTTCCGAAGAGTCACGTTAGACATGAAACACTGGGAGGGAATTTCCAGTCCTGCCTTGTCACCAGGATTGTCCAGTCCCACCGGCGATCAATGGACATTTGTCTAAACCATTGAATCTCCTGTGGCACGGTGGTACAGTGGTTAGCACTGCTGCCTCACAGCGCCACGAAGTCCCGTGTTCAACTCCCACCTTGCGTTACTGTGTGGGATTTGTACTTTCTCCCACTGTCTGTGTGGGTTTCCTCTGGGTACTCCGGTTTCCTCCCACAGTCCAAAGATGTATAGGTTAGGTAGATTGGCCATGCTAAAATTGCCCCTTAGTATCGAGAAAGGTTAGGTGAGGATACTAGGTTACGGGGATAGGGCGGGTGAGGGGTACTCTTTCAGAGACTCGATGGGCTTAATGGCCTCCTTCTGCACTGTAGGGATTCTATGATCCCTGCGATAGTCCCGTCACATTGGGGGCCAAAGCATTCTGGCCTTTCACTCTGTTTATCTCTCCACAGTTGCTACCAGCATTTTCTGTTTTTATTTCAGATCCTGTCATAATATCTACTCATGTATATCATGAGATGGAGACAGGCAGTGATTGACACACAGGATAACCAATGAACACACACGACACAGTACAACCAATCACCAGACAGGACACCACTACTATAATGCCGGGCATTAAGGCTCTCTCTCTCTCACAGGACACGCTAGGGAGATAGTCGCAGTGCACAGGCCAATGAACATCATCACCATGTGATAGAGAGCTAGTCTGGTCAAGCCAGTAGGAGGTTATCAGTTAGGTTAATAGAGTGTCAACCCACAGCAGATTATGTACAGCAATCAACAGGTTCAATAAAACAGTGTTGGACCATCTCCTGTGTCGGAAGCCTGTTTCTCGTTTTACTGCATCCAGTTGCAGTCGATGTTAGACCAACACAGATAACACATCATGGTACCAGAGAGCTATTAACTCTAACAAACCTACCTCAAGTGAATCTGCAATGACCAGCACGCAGCCATCCAGCGGCATGGAAAAGATCCAACCTTCTCAGCAATTCCGGATCACCGGCAACCTCGGCGCCAACTGGAAAGTCTTCAAACAGAAGTTCCTCCTGTATATCGAGGCCTCCGACCTCGAGGCAGCATCGGATGCCCAAAAGATCGCGCTGTTCCTGTCGACTGCGGGGGACCACGCCACCCACATCTATAACTCGCTCATGTTTGCCGATGGCGAAGACAAGACGAAGTTCAAGATGATTCTGCTAAAATTCGACAACCACTGCGACATTGAGGTGAATGAGAGCTTTGAACGGTACATCTTCCAACAGAGGCTTCAGGGTAAGGATGAACCTTTTCAGTCCTTCTTGACCCATCTCCGCATCCTAGCGCAGTCATGTAATTATGACTCGACGGCTGATTCCATGATCCGGGATCAGATCGTTTTCGGGGTCCAGTCTGACTCCCTGTGGGAGCAGCTCCTCAAAATCAAACAGTTGAGCCTCTCCGTCGCCATCGAAACATGCATTGTCCATGAGCATGCCAGGAATCGTTACTCCCGCATCAGGGCAGCAGAAAATGCAAAACTAGTCTCCCACGAGGCCGAAAGGGTACAGGCCATCGCAAAAATGCAAGGCCTGTGCATCGAGGAGAGCGGCCGTTTCGCGCGCTTTTCCTGGGTCCCTACGCATGTGCGCCATGACCGGGTGGACGACGAGGCCAAAGACCCCAATGCGCATGTGCAAAAGTCGGCCGACCGCACTGCGCATGCGCAATGGCGCACGGAACGCGCTGACATCAGCGTCATGACGTGTCCAAATTGTGGCTCCGCCCATTCAAAGTGGCAATGTCTAGCCAAAGGAAGGCGATGTCTACAGTGTGGAAAGCCTGGGCATTATGCGGCCTTATGCAGGTCCGCTCGACCGACCAACAGCCAGTGATCCCAGCTGCAGCGCAGACGTGTCCGCTGCATACAACAAGGCATGCAGAATTCGGATCCCGACAGCCCAACCGACCCCGATGCTGACTGCATCGAGTCTCCATACCAGGTGGGTATAATCACCACCCGCGAGCTGGCCTCCACCATGCCTGCAAACCGCCTTTCAATCCTCGCTGTGGATCCTGACAAACTCCTAAATCTGGTCCAGTGCGTCCATGCCATGTCCTCGAAACCGGCGACTGCCTCACCAAATGTAAATCTCCAGGATGAGATAGACGACATTCTCACGCAATACCACAACGTGTTTGATGGAATGGGCACGCTCCCATATCGTTACAAGATATTGCTCAAACCGAATGCCATCCCAGTCATCCATGCACCGCGCCGGGTGCCGGCCCCTCTCAAGGATCGTATGAAATCGCAGCTACGAGAGCTCCAAGACCAGGGTATCATCTCAAAGGTCACGGAACCAACAGACTGGGTCAGCTCCATGGTCTGCGTCAAGAAGCCCTCTGGTGAACTCCCCATTTGCATTAATCCCAAAGAACTGAATCGGGACATCATGCGCGAGCACTACCCGATCCCAAAGCGTGAAGAGTTAACCTGTGAGATGGCTCATGCCTGTTTCTCGTTTTACTGCATCCAGCTGCAGTCGACGATAGACCAACACAGATAACACCTCAGATCCCTCTGAGTAACTACATCTGTGCTACATGGGAGGCCTGCTTTTATTGGTATGAAAAGAAACTCCACTCATTTTGGAACTTGGCATGAAACTTAACCATTGCTTCCAATCTCCAAGATAGAAGCAAGTGGGTTGGGAAGCGTGGGTGGGGATGCAGGGTGGAGGGAGGGGTGAAAAAATGAAATGAAAATGAAAATCGCTTATTGTCACGAGTAAGCTTCAATGAGGTTACTGTGAAAAGCCCCTAGTCGCCACATTCCGGCGCCTGTCCGGGGAGGCTGGTATGGGAATCGAACCATGCTGCTGGCCTGCTTGGTGTGCTTTAAAAGCCAACGATTTAGCCCAGCGAGCTAAACCAGCCCCAGTGGGGGTGCGGTGGAGGGAGGGGTGGGGGGAGGTGGCGGGGGTGGCCAGTTAGAGGTCCTATTTTGAATCTGCACACATCGAATCAGATTTTTCTGGGTTTATCACATTGTATGTTCTGACGCAACGTGATTACTGACAGAAAGGGGAATCCAACACCAGCATAGCAGAAGCAGGGGTGGGAATTCCACCCACACAACGGATTCAGATCCATCCGCACCCTGAACCCCAGCTACATTTACTTATTTTAGGAAATGTATTCCTCTTTCAGATGCCACACACCAGGAAGACGATCTCTGCATCTGACATTGGGTGGGATCATGCAGGAATATCCTTGCCAACAAGTCTAAATGTTGCCTCAAAGGACCACCTTGAAGCAGACATTGTTTTGTGACATAATGCGTGGGATGTTGTTGATCAGTGCATGCCTCTGAATGTGTCAGCAGAGGAAAACAACATAATCAGCATGTATTATTACAAGCCTCGATCTTAAGGGAGACTTCCAGCTTCATCCTTTCATACTGCTTCCTCCCATGACAGTGGTGTGTCCTCTTAAAATGGAGTCACAAGCTTAAGATTTCCTTCAGCTCCGACCTGTTGCTTCCGATTAAGTGTTATCTTGTTCAGCGAGCAGATAAATAGTCTTGAGCTTCTGCTGACCTGCTCTTGTAAATGCAGGGTTTAAGCCTTTTAACAGCTGCTATGTTAGCGATGACTCGTGATGCTCCATTGGTCAGGCTGCTGAGTGGAAATTGTACAGCATATCATTTGCTGCTGAAGCTAAAACCAAAATGACTGTGGGTAAACCAGCAGGCATGTAGGTTTTCAGGAACTTTTAGTTAACTCACAAATGAATTATCTACTGCAATTGCTGGGGGGGGGGGGGGGGGGGGGTTTGGGTCTCCAAGCGTCTCAGGAGTATTTACAAGGCATTAATTTCTCTAAGTCAGGTAGGTAAAAAGAATCTGCCTCTTCGTTATTTATTTCTCTAGTGATCCAGTAAAGAATGTGTCTGAGTTTTCTAACTAGGGGCCGTATGTCACATTATATTTAAATCACCTGGTATGTGGGGGAGGGACAAATCCACACTCAACCCAAATGCTCAGCTACATTTATTGAAAGCAATGCTTCCCAAAAGCATAACTTCATTCATTTTTCATTTTGTAAAACATCTTTCTGATACTGTAAACTAATTACGGTATGCGGAATTATGCACATAAATATCTTCAATGATAAATGAAAGATCGAGCCCATTGCCTTTCTATTGGCCCATTAACTCTGCTCTCCTAAGTGTAACAGCGGTAATCTGTGAGCTCAATGTTTTCAGCAGATGTAATGGCAAACTGATTTTATGTAACAATGTCAATCATTGTCTAGACCTTGTAGTACAAACAGTTTTTCAAACCTCACCCCGGTGAGAAAAAAAAAATCAGCAATTGTCTCCTCTGATTATGATAGGCACATAATCCTCTTGGGTAATGGGACATGGTTGGTTCACCACCATGTCGCTTTTCATTTATACACTGCGCAGATTGAATTTCAGACAAACCAGCTACCACACATCCCCAGACAATTCATCAGTATTGGTTTGAAAAGCTGGAATGAATGTGAAGGGATAAGTCTCGTTGTGATCATCCATTGGCTGTGCTCCAGCAATGGACAAAGTGTAAGTCAGCGTTGCTTCCATTCAAGTTGCTCTTGCCCATTTCCCTGCTGACTCCTCAGCTTTGATTTTCCAGTGTGGATGCAGCTTCGACCCAGATGGCTAATGGTGGGTTTAAGACTTAGTCAAGTCGCACAGTGCTGTTTGCTGGCAATCTTCTTGGTTTAGTTTATGTGCATATCTTTAGGTGCAAGCAAGTGCTGGAGCAGAATAATTAGGAAGGAATGGAACAATTAAAGAGTAGTGTCAGATCGGGGGAGGTATCATTGCACAGCGATAGCATCCCGAACTCTAGGCCAGAGGTTCTGAGTTCAAATCCGACTTCAGGACTTGATGGCTATGGAAGGTGGGTTCACAATGTGGCCAAAAGGGTTGATTATCAGCTTGTAAATCTTACAATGTGCCAAAGGACAGGCAGTAAGAGTCTAGTCAGCAATACAGCAGAAGGCAGTGCCAAACCATTGCAGTACTTGCCCAAGAGTATCCAGTCTAATGGAAGTTCATGGTCGCCAATGCTCTGTTAGATACCTGAAGTAGGAGGAGCTCAGATTGGGGGGGCAGTAATTCTGAAAACCTTTGGATAGACTCAGAAGGCACCTCTAACAATTTGTGAAGCCGAGAGGAGAACGGGATGAAGAAATGTTAGGCAAAATTAAGGGTTAGAAACTCACGGTTCAAACACATGTCTGTAGACAAGCAATATAAGACAAGGACTGAGTCTCTTTTTGAGGCTATACTGGAGGTAATAGTGTGAACATTGTTTGCAAGGAAGGCAGTTGCCTCGTCACTCTGTAGCACCATGCCCATGGTCATTACTGCAGTAGGTTTCCGAGTTTCAGGCTACAGCTGATTGTTACTATCTCTCGCTATGCCAACCCAAAGACCCATGTTAGTTACAAATGCCCTCGCAGCAGATGGTAACCTCTCCCTCTGGCTTTCTGATTTGGATCTTGTGAAGAGAATTTCCATGCATATTGCCAGGTGGCTTCACCAGGGCCTGCAGATATGGATGGTTGTATTTTGGCAGGTGCAGCCAATCAGAGCACAATAGTTGTTGAACAGCCTGGCATGTCTTCTTCATGTTTCACTCTGAAAGCATAACTGTAAGCAGTCCTGTGAATGCGTCCAAAGGTATGGTTACTCAGGCATACAAATATCTCAGCGATGCCATCAAGTGGATTGCCCGAAGTGGATATTCACTCAGAAAACATGAAAATCTGCTACTTCTTTCCCCTGCAGGTGCTGATCTGTGTATTCCGAGGACGTTCTGTTTTTAAGTGGCTATTTTCTATAGGAATATAAAGGTCACAAAATGTAGCTCCGTAGAGCCACTGGTGCCAACACTCTGCAATGGCCAAAATCAGAAAATGGTGGTGCAGCACTTCAGTCCACTTCCGGCATGACCCATATGGTGTCCCATTGCGAAGAAAGGTGTCTGCACAAGTGTGCTGTGCATCTGCTGTGTATGCCACAACCTTGAAATTATGAGGCCGCAGTTAATAGCACCAGGCATCTCGAGACTGTTTCGGAAGGTGGAGGGGGAGGAGGAAGAGGAGAAGACAGGGATGACATCCAGGATCCCTTTGCTTAGGACCGGTTGTCTGTGAATGCCTGACTTCTTCCTTTAGGATGTTATCCATTCACCAGCATGGCTCCATTTTTCCCCACCTTCCCATCTGTGACGTCTGATCTTCAAGGTCAAAATCTTTCAGTAAACGCCATCAACTGAAACATTTTCCAAGAACACATCCAATTATACAAACCAAAGTTAACTACTCACCTTTGTGCATTTCACAGTGCCTGCCTTAATGAGGCCTTAATGAGTGCCTGGCTGAGCGTTCCTTCATAGTGGCTGCAACATTGTTGATGGAAGACTCCTGACTTCTACTAAAGAACACTGCAGGATGCTCTCGGCCAGCTTCAGACCGGGCTTCCCCCACACCCTTCCCCCACACCCCTGGAAGGAGAGTCAGTACTGCACTAACCGTAAGATCACAAGATATAGGAGCAGAATTAGGCCATTCGGCCCATTGAGTCTGCTCGCCATTCGATCATGGTGATATGTTCCACATCCCCATTCTCCTGCCTTTTCCCCGTAACTCCTGATCCCCTTATTAATCAAAAAATCCCTTATTAATCTAGAACACCAGATTTGTGTTTGAGGTGTTGTTACCTATAGGGCTACAGACCAAGAACTGGAAGGTGGAATTAAGACCATAAGACCATAAGACTTGGGAGTGGAAGTAAGGCCATTTGGCCCATCGAGTCCACTCCACCATTCAATCATGGTTGATTTCAACTCCATTTACCCGCTCTCTCCCCATAGCCCTTAATTCCTCGAGAAATCAAGAATTTATCAATTTCTGTCTTAAAGACACTCAATGTCCCGGCCTCCACCGCCCTCTGTGGCAATGAATTCCACAGACCTACCACTCTCTGGCTGAAGAAATTTCTCCTCATCTCTGTTCTAAAGTGACTCCCTTTTATTCTAAGGCTGTGCCCCCGCGTCCTAGTCTCCCCTGCTAATGGAAACAACTTCCCTACGTCCATCCTATCCAAGCCATTCATTATCTTGTACGTTTCTATTAGACAATTAGACAGAATAGTTTTCTTAGAACAAAATATTTAGCCTCTCAAGCCTGCTCCATTGTTCAATAAGATCATGGCTGATCTCATCTCAGCCTCAAATCTACCGTCCTGCCCATTCTCCATAACCCTTCAACCCATTATTAAATAAAGATCTGTCTAACTCCTCCTTAAATTTACCCACTGTCCCAGCTTCCACTGCACTCTGGGACAACGAATTCCACAGATTCATGAACCTTTGGGAGAAGTAGTTTCTCCTCATCTCTGTTTGAAATTTGCTACCCATTAACCTGAGGCTATGGCCTCTTGTTCTAGAATGCCCCACAAGAGGTAGCATCCGCTCCACCTCTACTTTGTCCATGCCTGCTGGGATTGCAAGGATACCCACAGAGAAGACCGATAGGTCCCCAGCAAATTATGCCCCAGGCATATTGGACAGGAAAGGGATCAGGGCGGGTGGAAGGAGGGATGGGGGGGAGGCTAGAGAGAGGTGTGAGGGTGGGGGAGAGGAGGTTGATCTTGAAGGCCAAGTGGGGAGGCAGAAAAGGGGGATGACATCTGGGAGGGGAGGGGGGGTCTCACAATGTGCAGTGCTACCTCTCCCATACACAAAAGATGCAGGGGCTGGTTTAGCTCACAAGGCTAAATCGCTGGCTTATAAAGCAGACCAAGCAGGCCAGCAGCACGGTTCGATTCCCATACCAGCCTCCCCGGACAGGCGCCGGAATGTGGCGACTAGGGGCTTTTCACAGTAACTTCATTGAAGCCTACTCGTGACAATAAGCGATTTTCATTTCATTCATTTTCAGCCGCACCCCCTTCCTGCCTTTTCCACAAAGTTAATAAAATATACAACCCTCTGAGTTTTGCCCACCTGCCCAAGCCAACTGTTATATTGAATGGGCAGCATATAATTCAAATCAATTGGCTTGTTGACAGCTCAATTTCCCATTTTGGCAAGCTGCTGTTTTCAGTGCCGACCCAACTACCATATCCTAGGGACTGGGCTGGAAGTGGGTGGGAAAGCGATGGCTAGCTGCTCCAGTGGGGGATGCAATATCCAGCACATTGGGATTCGCCCTGTGCTGCAATGGAAGCTGTGATAGTAGCTTCCTGACCCTACATGAGGCTAGGTCCACAATCGCTGTCGTGGAGTTGCTCATCCCTTCCAGTGGAATGAATGGATTCCAGGCTCTATGCAATACCCCATGAGAAGTTGGAGTTAGATTCCTCCATTCTCCTTGACAATTACAGGGGGCTGACCAGCAGGCCAGACAATGCACCCAGCACCTTGATGTGTGTGCCCAGTACTCCAGTGCATCAAATTCCTCACCTCAGAGCCCTGTAGCAGAAACCGGCAACAATTTGCACAGAAACTGTCCTTTACCCTTTTTCTGGCTGCATTCATATCCAGTGACCCACCATGTGCTATCCTGACTTGATATAAACCTCTGAAGTTCACACTGTGCGAGTGTCTGAGCTGGTGGCTACCGGTGTCTGGTTCAGTGATGCTGTTTCTTCATCAGTGATGTGGTGTTGCTTTCGCCCTCTTTCCTGAGGCTACTGGGCATTAGCTGATTATGTGAATAGAAACAATGTGAACGGGCATGGGGAACAGGCAGGGGGGTGGCATTAGCCACGATGCTCGTTTGGAGAGCTGCTGTAGACATGGTGGGCCAAATGGTCTCCTTCTGAGCTGCGACCGTTCTGTGATTCTGTGCTGTGGGCAGGTGGCAGGTCTTGGGTGCCTGAAAGCAGACTATCTGGTTGGGGTGAGGGAAGGGCTGGCGTGTGGTGGAAAGCAAGAAGCCTTTGGGGACACCATCAGCAGCTTGCACCTCACACCAGCAGGCAGAATGGGAGAATTGGGAAGTGACATAAGACTGTCCTGAGTATTCATGGTACTGCTGAACACACTGACTGTACTGCTAGCCCCATGATTGGGACCACCATCTTCTCCCTAGGCTTCAAGAGATGCAAGCATGACAGACCCCCCCCTCACCACTATTTCTGCTTTCCTTCCTTGTCCAGCAGGAAAGAGGAAAGAAAGTCAATGATTGTGTTGCACTGCATTTGGGTGATGTGCCTACCATAGCAGCGTATCATTGGAAGGTGTGTGAGGATGAGATAGAATATCTGAATGTTCGGCCTGAGTCCTGACTTCTGGGGCTTGCTGATAGGTGAGCAATGGGGACGGGGGTACATTGCAAAGCATGAGAGGCTGGTGGTGCAGTGGGTAGGTGATGTCCTTTGAAAATGTTTTCACTAATGCTCACCAGCCAAATGAAGTCATTGAACCTTCACTGGACCTTGGGGTGCATCCCTGAAGGCAGCAGCACAGGTAGATGAGATGGTTAAGAAAGCAGATGGGATAATTGCCTTTATTAGCTAAGGCTTTGAATGTAAGTACAGGGAGGTTATGATTAGAAAATAGAAAAAGAACATACAGTGCAGAAGGAGGCTTTTCGGCCCATCGAGTCTGCACTGACCACTTAAGCCCTCACTTCCATCCTATTCCCGTAACCCAATAACCCCTCCTCACCATTTTGATCACTAAGGGCAATTTATCATGGCCAATCCTCCTAACCTGTACGTCTTTAGACTGTGGGAGGAAACGCACCCGGAGGAAACCCACGCAGACACGGTGAGAACGTGCAGACTCTGCACAGACAGTGACCTAACGGGGAATTGAACCTGGGACCCTGGCACTGTGAAGCCACAGTGCTATCCACTTGTGCTTCCGTGCTGGCCAAAATGATGGAGCCATATGGTTAGGCCCCAGCAGGAGTATTGTGTGATGTTCTGGTCGCCACACTATAGGAATGATGTGATTGCATTAGAGAGGGTGCAGAGGAGATTCACCAGGATGTTGCCTGGGCTGGAGCGTTTCAACTATGAAGAGTAACTAGATCGGCTGGGGTTGTTTTCCTTGGAGCAGAGAAGGCTGGCGGGGGACCTTATCAAGGTGTACAAATTTATGGGGGATATAATAGGGTAGATAGGAAGAAACTTGTCCCCTTAGTAAAAGGGTCATTAGCCAAGGGGCATAGATTTAAAGTAAAGAGCAGGAGATTAGGGCAGCACGGTGGCCTAGTGGTTAGCATAACCGCCTCACGGCGCTGAGGTCCCAGGTTCGATCCCGGCTCTGGGTCACTGTCCGTGTGGAGTTTGCATGTTCTCCCCGTGTCTGCGTGGGTTTCGCCCCCACAACCCAAAAATGTGCAGAGTAGGTGGATTGGCCACGCTAAATTGCCCCTTAATTGGAAAAAATAATTGGCTAATCTAAATTTTAAAAAAAAGAGCAGGAGATTTAGAGGTGATTTGAGGAAAAACATTTTCACTCAGAGAGTGGAGGCAATCTGGAACTCAGGTGGTAGAAGCAGGAACCCCCACAACATTTAGAAGCATTTCAATGAGCACTTGAAATGTCAGAGCACACAATGCTTTGGACCAAGTGCTGGAAAATGGGATTAGAATAGAAACATAGAAAATAGGAACAGGAGTAAGCCATTCTGATATCTGAGTCAGCTTCGCCACTCATTATGATTGTGGCTGATCATCGAATTCAGTAACCTGTTCCCACTTCCCCCCCCCCCTCCATACCATTTGATCTCTTTAGCTCCAAGAGCTATATTTAACTCTTACTTGAAAACGCACAGGGCGGGATTCTCCGTCAGCCGACGCCGGAATTGGGAAACACGATTCGGTGGAGCATTTGGCGTCAGCTAAAAACCGAAGTTGGCATACAGAATATCATGCTCCGGTCCCTCAACAGAGGCGTGAATGCGTTCTACACCGCACACTGACGTGGGCATACAAATTGTACAGTAAAGTCCATTGGCGAATCATCAATGGGCCCGACCCAGCATTTTCTGGGCTTTCCGCGATGCTCCTCCAGGAGGAATTGCCAACAGTGAGGTTTACTTGAATCATAGAATCCCTACAGTGCAGTAGGAGGCCATTCAGCCCCTCTGAAAGAGCACCCTACCGAGGCCCAATCCGAACCCTATCCCTTAACCCCACCTAGGGCAATGTAGCATAGCCAATCCACCTAACCTGCACATCTTTGGACTGTGGGAGAAGCCCGGAGCACCCCGTTTACTTGTAGTAAACAAAGTACTTGTGGCAATGCAAATAGGGAAATAGGCACCGTGGCGGCTGAGGGTGCGGGAAGGGTTTACAAATAGTGTCCAACATTTCCAGGAGGCATCTGCCAGTAGCGGGGTGCTGCTAGGAGGTGGGCCCTGAGGTCGGGGTGACTGTGCACAGACAGCCATTGCCGCAGCCTGCAAGGCAGCCATGCTTCTGCACAAGCTGCCAACTGCCCATTGGAAACTTAGGCCACCCCTTGTAGGCACCCTCTGGCCCCAGCCGACCCATCAATGGGATGGGCATGCTCCAACGGAACCAGCACCATCATCTTGGCTGGGATGAGGGTCGCCATGCAGCGGAATTGTGCGAGTTTGACTTGGCACCCATTAATGGGATCTGAATTACTCCGGGGCCGCCACTGTTTTTGTCCACGTAGAACACTCACGATTCAGTCCCAGCGTCAACACTTAGTCATCGGACAATTTGACCAAAATATTTCAGCCTCAACTGCTTTCTGCGGTAAAAAAATCCACAGGCTCACCATTTTCTAGGTGCAAAATTGTCTATCCCATATCCTCAGACTGTGACTGCTGCACCTGGAGTCACCTGCCACCGGGAGCATCCTTCCTGCACCTACCCTGCCTCGTCCTGTTAGAATGTTATAGGTTTCTATGAGATCTCTGAGAAGTTGCCCTTTAGTGGCCAAAAGTGTGCAGATTAGGTGGGGCTACAGGATATTAATCATAATCTTCACAAACTGTCACATGTCGGCTAACATTAACACCGCAATGAAGTTACTCGTCGCCACACGAGCCTGTTCGAGTACAGTGAGGGAGATTTCAGAATGACCAATTCACTGAACAAGCACATCTTTCGGGACTTGTGGGAGGAAACTGTTGCCACCCGAAGGAAACCCACGCAGACACGGGCAGAATGTGCAGACACCGTACAGACAGTGACCCAAACCGGGAATCGAATCCGGGTCCCTGGCGCTATGAAGCAACAGTGCTAACTACTGTGCTACACAGGACAGGGGAGTGGATGCTCTTTAGGAGGGTCAGTGCAGACTCGATGGGCCGATTGGCCTCCTTCTGCATTGTAGGGATTCTATTGAACCTATCCCCCCTCATTCTTTTAAACTCCAGCCAATATGAACTTAACTGACTCAATACATCAGTCCTGCCATCCCAGGAGTTAGTCTGGTAAGCATTCACTGCACTTCCGCCATAGCAAGAACATCCTTCCTCAGATAACGAGACCAAAATGGCACACAATATTCCAGGAGTGGCCTCATCAAGGCATTGTATAACTGTAGCAAGACATCCCTGCTCCAGTATTCAAATCTTCTCGCTATGAAGTCCAATGTACCATTTGCGTTCTTTACAGCTTGCTACATCTGCATGTTTCCTTTCAGTGTTTGGTGTACGAGACCTGGTTGCACATTCCCCTCTCTCAATCTATAGCCATCAGATAATAATCCACCTTCCTGTTTCTGTTACCAAAGTGGATAACCTTGCATTTATCCACATTATACTGCTTCCCGTGCATTTTCCCACTCACTCGATGTGTCCAAATCACACTGAAGCATCCCTGCATCCTCCTCACGGCTCAACCCTGACACACCCACCTTTGTGTCGCCTGCAAATCTGGCGATATTACATTTAGTTCCCTCATCTAAATCATCATTAAACATTGTAAATAGATAGGATTTTGATGGCCGGCACAGACAAGATGGGCTGAAGGGCCCTCTTCCTGTGCTGTAAAACTCTATGATTCTATGACATTGACTTCAGGCATTCGATCTACTTTTGCTATTTTTGCATGTTTACCAGACACACTTAAACAATAGCAGGGCATAGTTCATCCCTGTAATATAGAACTGCCACTCACAATGCCACAGAGGAATATTATAATTCTCGCGCTGGGAATCCTCCTGGATTTCCACTGATTCTTGAGGAGGAAGAATGAGAGCGAGATCTGTTTATATTTCTGTAGTTGTGCTGCTGCAGCTTACAGTTAAAAACGCATGAAATTTGCTTGTACATTTGAAACCTAACATTCTCCCAAACGTTCACAGTTGAAACATAATTTTCTGACAAAAAAAATCCTTTTGATAATTTAATAGCTACAGTGAAGATAAAATGTGTCATTCTGTTCATCTGTTGATCACTCTTTAACCTCACTTCACGGCTATGTAAATCACAGGATCCATGGATAAAGGGATTAGTGGAGTTAGAAGCAAACAAGCTGCAGAGCTTGGTGTTTGCTGCAAATGTTGTAGGGAAGGAGTGCGACTGAGTTGTATTGTTTAATGTTCATCTTTTAATTGGTAATTATAATCAAATAACGCATCTTCCATAACAATAAAAACTGGATCAATACTGTTCTTTTACAAAATGATGCCTCGTTCTTTCCGAATATTGATTGCAAGAAATCATAAAGTTCTACAAATAGCTTTTGTCATGTTAAGTATTTGGCATTTTAACAGTTCAAGTGTTTGAATGTTCCCCTAAGTTTGGGGGCTTTGTATCTTATTAATGATGTACTATTAGTTTCATTAATGGTAAGTCCGAGATCACAGGGTAATAATACACCAAACTGTGTGCTTTCTCCCTTCAAGTCTTTCCTTTTAATTTCCTAGTGTGTCACTATCATTATAATTAACATTTCAGTGTGTTTTATTCCAGAGTAGGGGACAGGGAGTTGATTAAATCCTGAGGTGCTGTCAAGTGCTTTAATCAGCTTGAGATCCTCCATTACAGTAAAAAGCTAGCTGATTGTTCATTATGGGACTATTAGCAGACAGACAATAATGTAACTGTTAAGTTGGCCCACTTGAGCTTGTGCTAGGAATGAGGCTTTTGCCAAACTTGCATAATTCCTGCATTCCCAGCCAAAATAATCACCTGGATTCGTTCAGCTCTCGACTATTATGAGATTGGGTACTGACAGGTGTTAAATATCTCTTTTTCCAAGTGTGTTTAAAAATTTTTGTTTGGATAAATCAGAAAAAAAAATCACAAGCGGTGGTTTATTATTTGATACAAGTTATAAGCTATTTTTTAACTTAGTGGTTTATTTGACACCAGGTTTAGAGTGTTTGGCATCAAACTAATCAAGAGTTAACTATATTTATGCTTCCTGACATTTTTTGCTTTTCTCTGTCTGGAAATAATTTATCCTGCTTTCTATACCATACAGGCCGTGGTATGAATTCAGCAACATGCCAGTAATAGGTTCCAAAGGAGACCAGCTGAATAATTGGATCTTACACTCCAAACAGATTTCTTTAATTGAAAAATCATCCATTACCTAAAATGATTTTCTTTACATTTTAAATACCGAATTTAGAAATGTAGAGCTAAGCCAATGAATTGAAACATAGCCATTTATTTGTAGATCCTCTGAGTAAATTGTATTGTAACTGAGCGTTAATTTTGTTAGTGCCTGTGAGGACTCCTTGTTAAGGATCTTAATGTGCAACATATTCTTTTCATTCAATGCTTAACTCAAATGATAAAATATTATTTCTTAGGATGTGGCTACCACTGGCAAAGCCAGATCTAACTGCTTATCCTTAGTTGTCCTTGAGAAGGTGATCGTGGGCTTCCTTCATGTTTTGCAACAATTTGTATTGCTGTCAGGTAGGACATTTCAGGATGCGACCCAGTGGCAATGAAGGAATGATAATAAATATACAAGTCAGGATAATGTGTGACTCCTACAATTCCTACAGGTGCTGACGGAGGCCTTTCGGCCTATCGAGTCTGCACCAACCCTCCAAAAGACCACTTGACCTAGGTCCACTCCTCCAAACATCCCACCCCTATCTCCACAACACCACCTGCACATCCCTAGACACTGAGGGATTAGTGTGGTCAATCGACCTGCACATCTTTGGACTGTGGGAGGAAAGCGGAGCACCCGGAGCAAATCCATAAAAACAAGGGGAGAACATGCAAACAGTCACCCAAGGCCCGAATTGAACCCAGGTTGTCAGAGGGGGGGGGGGGGGGGGGGGGGGGCAGCTGGCGGACCTTGTTATTGGGCCGCCCACTCAAAATGAAGGCCCGATAATGGGATTCTGAGCTCCCCGCCATGCATAAATTTGCACGGCAAGGGAGAATGAATCACTCCTGGATGCTGTACCTAGTGCCAGCACATACAGGAGCGATTCTACTCTGGCCGGAGAACATAGGGAGGGATTCTCCGTTGCCCGTGCCGAAATCATAATGGACGATCAGGCGGAGAATCTCTTCCGAAGCCCAAATTGGGGGGGGGGGGGGGGGGGGGGGCGCCGATTTGACGCCGGTTTTCTATTCTCCTCCCCCTCTGGCATGGCGTCATCGCATCATGCGCCGCACGCCGTTGAAATGGCGTTGGCACCTCAACAGAAGGCCCTGACCTGAAGCTCCGACCCCGATGATCCGATGTCCCGACCGCGCAGTTGACGTGTGGTCTCAGCAGTCGGTAACCCAGCATAGTGGCCGCGGATTGTATCCAGCGCCGCCACAGTTGGCCGGGAGCCATGCTGCTGGTTGGGGGGGGGTGGGCTTCCGTGAGAGCTGGGGGGATTGGTGGGCGTGGCCAGAAAGTGGCCAGGGGGGTGGCCAGGGGGGCAGTATTTGGTAGGGCGGGTCCCCGTACGGCCGGCGCCATATTGTGTAGCGCGACCGTTGCAAGTCGTCGTCGTGCACATACGCGACCACGGACCCGGCTATTCTCCGTTTGCTTTTGCCGCAGCAGCTGGGAGTTTTACCCGGTGCGGCTGCTAGCCCCTCACCGGTCCCAGGATCAGTGAGGGTTCGACCCCGGTTTTGGTGTCGTAAAATGCCACAGTTCCCACGCAGGTGTCGGCGCTTAGCCGCAGAATTGGAGAATTCAACCATAGTCTCCTGAATGGAGAATCCAGCCCCTTCTTCTTCTTCATCTTTTCCAAGACCTACTGACATGAGAGACAGCATTGACTCAGTTTGCCACTTCTTGCCTTTGGCTTCAACACATGGTGACACTGAGGAAAGTTCTTTCCAGTCCAAAATATGGTGACTTTCTTTTCGAAAAACACCAAACTTGTTGTGACAGTCTTATATATCCTCCTTGGTCATCCTCTGTTCCGTGGCTTGCAGATTTCTCATCATATAGTATAAAGGTCTAACTCTAAATTGGAGCAGGGATCCTTTAGAAGTACTGCTCTCCAAATTCCCCAGCCCTTGCCAATCTAACAGTCCCCATGCTCACGCAAAACATATCGGAAAAGCATTTTAACAAACTTCTGCTTGGGCACAGAATCAAGGCAGATAATCCAGTGCAGTACAGAGGGAGTCATCCACTGTTGAAGGTGCCATCTAGTGGATGAGATGTTAAACTGAGGCGGTGTCTGCTCTGTAAGGTGGCTATAAAAGAAACCATGGTAACTTTTCAATGGGGAACTTCACTTAAAAGCATAGGAATAGAAACAGGAATAGGCCAGCTAGGCTTTCAAGCTTGTTCCACCCCTGGTTAGAACTGTTGCTTCACAGCGCGAGGGACCCGGGCTCGATTCCCGGCTTGGGTCACTGTCTGTGCGGAGTCTGAACGTTCTCCCCGTGACTGTGTGGGTTTCCTCCTGGTGCTCCGGTTTCCTCCCACAAGTCCCAAAAGACGTGCTTGTTCGGTGAATTGGACATTCCGAATTCTCCGTCAGTGTACCCGAACAGGTGCTAGAGTGTGGGACATGGGGATTTTCGCAGTAATTTAATTGCGGTGTTAATGTGAGGCTACTTGTGACACTAATAAAAATTATTATTATTACAATGAGATCATGGCTTATCTTTGACCTCATGTTATTTGACCTCATAATGGTCAACAAAAATTCAGATGTAAAATTAACAATTATCCCCGTGTCAGTTACTGTTTGTGAAAGGAATTCTCATGTTACTGCCACCTTTCACAGATAGGAATGTTGCCTAATTTTACTCCTATCGTCCTAGACTTCGCCACCAGCGGAAATTGTTTATCTCTAGCTAGAGTATTTGTTCTCTTGAATATCTTGATAGCTTTGATCACATCGCTCTTAGCCTTCTAAATTCCAGGGAATACAATCCTAGTTTATGTGATCACTTCTTGCAATTTAATGCTCGGGGTGGAATTTTCCCCAAAAATGGTAAAGTGTCAATCTCGGCACGTAAACCGCTGCATGTCCCATCGGCCACCGGTGGCGTGATCGAGACCGCAATCTTTCGACACTTCAGGGAAAAAAAAGATCCCCAGGTGAAAAACAGTGTGCCTGAGGCGCGAAGCGTCTGATTCGTCCGCCCCTGTGGGTCATCTGAGCACTTTAATAATTTAAAACATTTAAGCATTTAAATGGCCCCGCAGCATGTGCTCTCATTCAGGCCAGAGAATGGCAGCACGATTCACGGCTCCACGATTCGCAGAGGGAGCCCTCATCCCTATGCTGGATGCCATGGAGGAGAGATGGGCAACAAAAAACCATCGGGGTGACAGCAGATCCTCCAGCAAGATAACAGATCCCACCTGGCTGCAGCACCGGTCAGTGACAGCAGCCTGCACAAGAGGATGGAGGTGCAATGCTGCAAGACGATAAATGACCTACTCTGTTCTGCCAGGTTAAGTGGTCCTGTATCCTCTCTGCACTCCACCTTGCCGTCACCCCTCAGAATATCACCTGGGCCCCATGTGCTGTCACCTAACAGGGGCCCAGCGCCCGACTACCCACAGCTTCCTCACACTCCCTGGCACTCTCTTCAGAACCCGTCCCTTCTTACACACAGTGGCCACACATACCAGGCGCCATCGACATCTGGCCTGCCAGGCAGCCAGCTCACATTATTCTAATTTGTGTTTCTGCAGGATAGGCTCGTCCACAACCGCCATGAGTGAGGGAAGATGGGTCGTGAGATGTCCGAGCTGAAGATCCTGGCTCCTTTTGAAGAAAGCAGCCTGGAGCTCACAGCGGAGGAGCGGGAGTGGGTCTGCACTGAGAGCGACGTGGGCCTGCGACAGAAAAGTGAGGAGCCATGACAGGTTCATCCAGATGACCAATCTCAAGTGAGTTCTGTGTATCCCAGACCACTGGTCTGGCCATGTACTGAGCTAAGGAACATCACCTGATGAGCCTGGCCCTCCCCCAGCAGTGTCGCACCACCCACCCTCAACACGACCTCGGAAAAGCATCAAAGTTATTACCCGCACCATCCACCAGCGCAGAAACGTACACCTCGGTGGGCAATCTTATAGAATCATAGAATCATAGAATTTACAGTGCAGAAGGAGGCCATTTGGCCCATCGAGTATGCACCGGCCCTGGGAAAGAGCACCCTACTTAAGTCCACACCTCCACCCTATCCCCATAACCCACCTAACCTTTGTGGACAACTTAGGGCAATTTAGCATGGCCAATCCACCTAACCTGCACATCTTTGGACTGTGGGATGAAACCGGAGCACCCAGAGGAAACCCACGCAGACACGGGGAGAACGTACACACTCCGCACAGACAGTGACCCAAGCCGGGAATTGAACCTGGGATTACTACTTCTGATGCACATCAAATGGAGGCAGGAACGTCCCAAGGATTGGACAGTTGGTGGTCTGCTGCATTCCAGGACTCAGCTATGCCCCATCCAGGTACCTTAGAATCTTTAACCCACCTCCCAATGGTATAGCTTCACCCCATCGGGATGCAAGTGTTCTCAGTGGGTCTCCTTGCCTGCCAGACGGAAGTTTCATTCACCGTGTTAGCACTCAGAAAGAATTCAGTGAACCCTAGATGCACAGAACTTCACTCAGTCATGAGCCGGGGAGTCAGCGTGCTGGCAAAAGGCAGACAAGAGTCAGACATAAGCAACAGCTGAGGAGCATCACAGACAACTCCTCACTGAAAATTGTCATCAACCTCCTGCTTGACCAGTTAACAGGCACTCAAGGACTCCCCAGCATGCTGATGATAAATATCTCGGCCAACTTCATCCCCGGCTCGCAGTGGGGTCACGATGTCCTGGGGTGGTCTGGTCATGTCGGACAGTGAGATAGCCTTCCTCCAGGAAGCATGAGGCAATGAGGGTGTCTCTACCCTTCCTGCCCATGTGCACCCTCATCCCCACCTGGCCTCCATCCTCAGGCTCCTCAGCGGGCTCTTCCACGGCATCCTCAGGTACATCCCCCTCATCTAAGGGCACGTGCCGCTCCTCGAAATCGCGCTCAGAAAAGCTCCTTGCTCCCCCTGCAGGCCCAGCCTGTGGAGTGCACAGCAGACCGCAACAATGCGGGAGACCCTCTAGGGGCTGCATTGAAAGGCCCCACCAGACCTGTCAATGCAATGGAACTGCATCTTCAACAGGCCGGTGCACCGCTTGATGACAGCTCGGGTCGCACTGTTCGGCTCACTGTACCTGATCTCCGCAGCGGTCCATACAACCTGTATGGCTGGTGTGACCTCTAGCCTCTGCACTGGCATCATGACCCACAACCTGAGGGGACAACCCTTGACCCCAAGGAGTCATCCTGTAGCCTGTGATGTCCTGCAAAGATTTCAGGGATCTGAAACTGGCCGGGGATGCAGCTGTCATGCACGCTTTCTGGAAAACAGGCAGACATTTGCACGAAGCACATTTGTTGGTTGAGCACCAGCTAGGCATTGAGGGAGTGGAACCCCTTCCGGTTGATGAAAAGATTAGAATTAGAATTAGAATTAGAACAGTACAGCACAGAACAGGCCCTTCGGCCCTCAATGTTGTGCCGAGCAATGATCACCCTACTCAAGCCCACGTATCCATCCTATACCAGTAACCCAACAACCCCCATTAACATTATTTTTTTTAGGACACTAAGGGCAATTTAGCCTGGCCAATCCACCTAACCCGCACAGCTTTGGACTGTGGGAGGAAACCGGAGCACCCGGAGGAAACCCACGCACACACGGGGAGGACATGCAGACTCCGCACAGACTGTGTCCCAGCCGAGAATCGAACCTGGGACCCTGGAGCTGTGAAGCATTGATGCTAACCACCATGCTACCATGCTGCCCTTCACACAGGATCTCCCTGGTGCGGCTGGAAGTGGAGGGTAACATGGGTGCAGTCTATCGTCCCCTGCACCTGTGGCACACCAGCTATGCACCCAAAGCCTGTAGCCCTCTCAGCCTGTTGGGCCTGGTCCAGGTCAAAAACGGATGTAATCCAGAACCTGTGCATACAGAGCATTCGCCACCTTACCGATGCAGTTATGGATGGATTCATGTGAAATACCACAGAGGTTCCTGTGGAGCCCTGGAAGGACCCTGTGGCAAGAAGTTGAGGGCTGCCATGACCTTGACAGTCACAGGGAGCGGGTGGCCTCCACCGCCACATGGTGCCAAGTCCGCAAGGACATGGTACAGACGCCGTACAGTCTCCACCGTAAGACGGAGCCTTCGATGGCAGATGGTATCGGACACCTCCATGGAGTACACATGAGTCTGGTAGATCCTTGGTCTTCCTCAGTGTCTTCGTACACCCTGTATGGCTGGTGTGACCTCTCGCCTCTGATCCAGCACTGTGGCTCCCTGGTCTTGTTCTGCAGGGTCTTTCCTTGCAGCCACCTCACTTTAGCTCCATCCCGATATCACTCTGAATCCTGCAAGACATGAAAGAGAGACTGAGAGAGAGAGTCAGGTTGGTGCCGCATCTGGTAACCATCACTATCTCCCCTGATACACTTGTCTTCCTCACCTGCAAGCAGCCAGTCCCAAAGCTTTGCCAGCAGCAATCCCACGCTCACAGTTCAGGTGCCTTCCCATCTCCAGAATATGACTTATCCGGCCTATGCCCTCTGCCACTTAGACTTACCTGTAGCCATCCATCTGTGTATTCCACTCCCTTAAGTTCACTACCACTGGGGGTCCCTAAAGGAGGGTCCTGTGCTCCCTTAGCCCACTGGCTAAGGTCAGCTGGACAGCTTGAGGGGGCTACTGGATCCTGACGGGCAGACGTTGGGGTCCCGGTGTGGTGAATGTGATTCACACGGGATTATAATCTGTATATATATGTGTCTATATTGTAAGTGCAGTTGCACTACCTGACCACCAGGGGGAGTGGCTCTGGGAATGCTCGAGAATTGCACTGGGCTTCTCCCTTGGCACCGCCCAGGACTCCTCCCCCCCGTGAGCTGCTGTATAAAGATCAGTGCCACAGGGTCAGCCGGCCAGTTCACCGAAATTTCAACGGCTAACAGGCTGGCTCTGTTGTAAGTATATTAAAACCGCTAATCTAATCCTACAAGCACGTGTCCATAGAATTGTTGGTTCCAACAATTTAATATACTTAGGAAACAGTCGAAGAAATCATGGAAGCAGCCCTCAAGCCCGGACGCCTAGAACGCGACCCACAGGATGCAGAGGCTAAGGAAATTTTTTCCCACTGGCTGAGATGTTTTAAAGCCTACCTGGCAGAAGCCAGCACCGCCGGAACAATGGAGGAACAAAAACTCTGCCTACTGCACGTGAGGGTAAGCCACAGAATCTCCACACAGCTGAATCCGGCCGGTTCTTACACCGCAGCGCTGGCAATATTGGACAAAATGTATGTTTGGTCCATTAACAAGGTTTATGCACGCCACGTGTTTACGACTCGCCGTCAGCGGCCTACAGAAACGTTTGCCGAGTTTGTACAGGAATTGAACAATCTTTCCAATGACTGTAATTATCAAGCCGTTACCGCGGCTGAACATAGGGAGCTTGCTGTGCGGGACGTTTTCGTAGTGGGCCTTAGGTCTAACTATGTGCGCCAAAGATGCTAGAAAAGGGGGCCCAGGACTTAGAAACTACTGTGGAGGCTGCTACCACTATGGAAGTTTCCTTCCGCAGCCTCACATCCTTTTCCCGCAGACCCCGCAACCTCATCGTGGACCCCCGACCAACAATCCCCCCAGGCCTGTGCCGCACGGCCCCCCCAGCTACCGCGCTGCCAAAGCCAGTTACTCTGCTGCCCCAGCCAACTACTCAGCTGCTCCAGCCAGCTACTCAGCTGCTCCAGCCAGCTACTCAGCTGCCCCAGCCTGCCATTTCTGTGGCCAAAGCCAGCACCCGCAGCAGCACTGCCCAGCCCGATCTGTGACTTGCAGCAGCTGCGGGAAGAAAGGCCACTCTGCCAGAGTGTGCCTTGCGAAAAGGCCCCAGTTTTTAACTCCTCTGCAGAGAGAACAAATCGCTCCCAACAACAGCGGGCCCGCGGGGCCCGAAACACTGCGGCCTACGCCCCGACTCCGCCCCCTCCCGCCACGTGCGATCCATGGGGGCCGCCTTCTTGGCAAACCCCCACCATGCGGCCGGCCATGTGCGACTCATGGGGGCCGCCATCTTCCTCCCCGCTCACCACATGCGATCCACGGGCCCTATCTGCATCGTCATGCTCCGAAAGCTCATCTGAAGAATACGACTTACCCGGGCACTCACCACGCGGCCCGCAACTCAACACGGTCACCCTGGATCAATCCCGCCCCAAGCACCTACGAAGTTCGATGGCGGAGGTCCAGATCAACGGGTACAGCACACCATGCCTCTTTGACTCCGGGAGCACCGAGACCTTTATACATCCAGAGCTGGTAAGACGCTGTTCGCTTTCTATTTTTCCTGTGAGCCAAACTATCACCCTCGCTTCGGGCTCCCACTCAGTCCAAATCCAAGGATGGACCGTCGCTACGCTCACAATTCGAAGCGCTAGTTATTCTAAATTTAAACTTTATGTCCTGCCTGACCTCTGCGCGCCACTCTTATTAGGCCTGGATTTCCAGTGCAACCTCAAGAGACTCACCCTCAGCTTCGGCGGGCCCCTGCCCCCACTCACTATCTGCAGCCTAGCCACGCTGCGCATCTCCCCCCCCTCCTCTCTTCGCCAATCTCACTCCAGATTGCAAGCCAGTAGCTACTCGCAGCAGGCGATACGGCCTACAGGATAGGGTCTTTATCCGATCGGAGGTCCGACGGCTGCTCAGTGAGGGGATCATGGAGGCCAGTAATAGTCCCTGGAGAGCTCAGGTGGTGGTCGTCAAGATCGGGGAAAAGTTTTGCATGGTCGTCGACTATAGCCAGACCATAAATCGCTTTACGCTCCTAGACGCGTATCCCCTCCCCAGAATTGCAGACATGGTTAATCAGATCGCCCAATATCGGCTATTTTCCACGGTGGATCTGAAGTCTGCATACCACCAGCTCCCAATCCGCCCGGAGGACCGCCACTACACGGCGTTCGAGGCCGATGGCCGCCTCTTCCATTTCCTCCGGGTTCCCTTCGGCGTCACTAACGGGGTTTCTGTGTTCCAACGAGCAATGGACCGAATGGTGGACCAGTACGGGCTGCGGGCCACGTTTCCGTATCTGGACAATGTTACCATCTGCGGCTATGACCAGCAGGACCACAACGCCAACCTCCACCGTTTTCTCAAAACGGCACAAAAATTAAACCTCACTTGTAACAAGGAGAAATGCGTTTTCCGCACAAACAGACTGGCCATCCTCAGCTACGTCGTGGAGAACGGAGTCCTGGGCCCAGACCCGGACCGCATGCTTAGAACTCCCCCTCCCTCATTGCCCCAAGGCCCTCAAACGGTGCTTGTGGTTCTTCTCATACTACGCCCAGTGGGTCCCTCAATATGCGGACAAAGCCCGCCCACTCTTTAAGGCCACACGATTTCCCCTGTCTGCTGAGGCGCGCCAGGCCTTCAGCTGCATCAAGGAGGACATCGCCAAAGCAGCCATGCGGGCGGTGGATGAATCCACTCCCTTTCAGGTTGACAGCGAAGCCTCAGAGGTAGCTCTAGCAGCCACTTTAAATCAGGCAGGGAGGCCCGTTGCATTTTTCTCCCGTACCCTATCCGCTTCAGAACTCCGACACTCCTCAGTCGAGAAGGGAGCACAAGCCATCGTTGAGGCTGTTCGTCACTGGAGGCACTACCTCGCAGGTAGGAGGTTCACCCTCATCATCGATCAACGATCGGTTGCCTTTATGTTTGACAACTCGCAAAGGGGCAAAATAAAAAATGATAAAATCCTTCGGCGGAGGATCGAACTCTCCACCTATAGTTACGATATTAAATATCGACCGGGGAAGCTCAACGAGCCCTCGGATGCCCTATCCCGCGGGACATGTGCCAGCGCGCAGATCAGCTGTCTGAAAGCCATCCATGTTGACCTCTGCCATCCAGGGATCACCCGGCTCGCCCACTATATCAGAGCCCGAAACCTGCCTTTCTCCAACGAGGAGGTAAAAGCGGTCACCAGGGACTGCCCGATCTGTGCAGAGTGCAAACCGCACTTCTACAGACCAGACAGGGCCCACCTGGTCAAGGCTTCTAGGCCCTTTGAACGCCTTGCGATCGATTTCAAAGGGCCACTCCCCTCCACTAACAAGAACATTTATTTCCTCAACATCATCGATGAGTTCTCCCAATTCCCTTTTGCCATTCCATGCCCTGATATGACCTCCCACACAGTCATTGGGTCCTGCATGGTGTCTTCACCCTGTTCGGTTTCCCCAGCTACGTGCACAGCGACTGGGGTTCGTCCTTTATGAGCGACGAGCTGCGTCAGTACCTGCTCGACAAGGGCATCGCCTCGAGCAGGACTACCAGCTACAACCCCAGGGGGAACGGGCAGGTGGAGAGGGAGAACGCGACGGTCTGGAAGACCGTCCTGCTGACCCTCCGGTCCAGAAAACTCCAAGTCTCCCAATGGCAAGAAGTCCTCCCAGACGCGCTCCACACAATCAGACCTCTCCTCTGTACAGCGACAAATCAAACCCCTCACGAGCGACTCTTCATTTTTTCTAGGGGCACTACCACGGGAGTCTCACTTCCGGCGTGGCTGAGGACACCAGGCCCGGTCCTCGTGAGGAAGCACGTCAGGGGGCACAAAACTGACCCCCTTGTTGAAAAGGTGCGCCTCCTCCATTCCAACCCCCAGTACGCATTTGTGGAGTTCCCGGACGGTCACCAGGACACAGTATCCCTTAGGGACCTGGCACCCGCTGGATCCAGCCCCCCCCCCTCCCCACCCCCACTGAGGAACCCCTTACCCCGTTCCCTAAGCTGCCGCACCCTCGCGCCCCCGATCCCGCAAGCTCACCCCACCGGTTCCATGCACCAGAACCAGCCCGCCCCCAGTCTCCGGTCGAGCCAGAGGTGTATAAAGTTCGGACGAGACCCGCCCCGGAGCCTGCCATCGTACCCCAGCTCTCAACACCCACCCAGCCACATCAAGAGGCTGCAACCCCGGTGCTCCGCAGATCGAAAAGAACAATTCGTCCACCGGACAGACTAATTCTGTGAGCCACCACCCCCGCTGGACTCGATTATTTTCACAGGGGGTGAATGTGGTGAATGGGATTCACACGGGATTATAATCTGTATATATATGTGTCTATATTGTAAGTGCAGTTGCACTACCTGACCACCAGGGGGAGTGGCTCTGGGAATGCTCGAGAACTGTAGGTTAGGTGGATTGGCCATGCTAAATTGCCCGTAGTGTCCTAAAAAGTAAGGTTAAGGGGGGGGGGGGGTTGTTGGGTTACGGTATAGGGTGGATACGTGGGTTTGAGTAGGGTGATCATTGCTCGGCACAACATCGAGGGCCGAAGGGCCTGTTCTGTGCTGTACTGTTCTATGTCTATGTACTGGGCTTCTCCCTTGGCTCCGCCCAGGAATCCTTCCCCGGGAGCTGCTGTATAAAGATCAGTGCCACAGGGTCAGCCGGCCAGTTCACCGAAAGTTCAGCGGCTAACAGGCTGGCTCTGTTGTAAGTATATTAAAACCGCTATTCTAATCCTACAGGCATGTGTCCGTAGAATTGTTGGTTCCAACACCCGGCAGAGAAGCAACCCCATTGCTTCTTGATCCCGTGCCACCAAGCTTTGAGCCCTGAACCCTGAGGATTCATCCCATTCCTTGACTTTGATCTATTTTAAGTTCAAACTATTTTAAGTGCCTGGGGACACCGCTTGCTCCCTCTCCAGGGACACCCAGCCATGGATGAAGCTGCGGAAGAGGGGCAGCCAATTATATTGGACAACCCCCCTCTGTTGCCCACATAGCCTCGCAGATTCGGCAGGCCATTTAAATTGCCATTTACTTTGGCAGGACCGTAATATCCTGCCGAGAGTTCAATCACCCTATCCTTGTAGGACTAACTCGTCTATAAATCCCTGGTCTCCGTCTCTCACCTTTCTTAAATAGCAGTGACATGTGTAGTTTCCAAGATCGAGGAACAGTTCCGGAATTGAGAGGGCATCTGCTGTATTCTCACCTCCTTCCTTTCAAACAGATCACCCTGATCTTGTGAGGCCATTTGTGAGGCTTTACAGGGTTTTTTAAATTATTTCATGGGGTGTGGGCATTGCCAGCAAGGCCAGCATTTGTTGCCCACCCCAAATAGCCCTTGAACTGAGTGGTTTGCTAGGTCGTTTCAGAGGGCAGTTAAGTGTCACATCGCTGCGGATCTGGAGTTACAAGTGGGCCGGCCAGACCCGGTAAGGAGGGCAGATTTCCTTCACTAAAGGAGAACTAGATGGGTTTTTAACAACAATCAACTATGGCTTCATGGTCATCATTGGAATTTTAATTCCAGGTGTTTTATTGAATTTAAATTCCACACCTGCCGCAGTGGGTTTAAAAAATGGGCCCCCAGAACATTACGCTGGGTCTCTGGATTATTTTTGCAGTGACAATACTGTGGTGAACGTATTGTACTAACCATTCACCACTGTATTACACTGTATCACGCTGTTGCCCATGTGAGCTCCACCTATGGACCATTGTACGATATTACCTGGAATGTATCATGTTGGTGCCCTTGTGGGCTCCGCCCCTGGCTCCGCCCCCTTGGGGGAGGTATAAAGAGCAGTAGCCCTGTAGGCAGCTCTCAGTAGCAAAGCAGTCGCAGGCAGGCACTGTTCTAGTCGATTAAAGCCACAGTTCACTTCAACTCTCTGTCTCGCGCGAATTGATGATCGCATCAAATACCACACTGAGTCATTGCCTCCCCACCAGCCTGGCTGTCAGGTCTTTTGCACTATGACAATAATACCACTTCAAAAAGTGATTAATTGGCCATAAAAGCAGTATGGAATATTCCAAGGTCATGAAAGGCGCTATATAAATGAAAGCTGAGCGCAACAATCCTGAGCTACTTCTGCTGGGTTCACTGAATTGGCTCTGAATTAAGAAAAAATAAAGAGAGGTTGAACAACTGGAGGCCTGCTCCAATGCACTTCACTGTGGGCTGGCTTTAGTCCAACTCCTTTACATCTGGTTGCAGAAATATCAGCCCAGTCCTTGGAGTGGTTCAATCCTCCTGGACTATGATTCCCAGTGCAGCGCAAGTGCACGCCTCCGTGAGAAACGTACACAGACAGGGGGCTAATCCCCAGTCAATGCAGCTTTTTCAGCTTTCAGCATGAGAGTGCCTGCTTACATTCCAACACAACTGTGTTCATTTGTCATCAACTTTGTTCTTCCTCTTATGCTGTTTGCCCAGTGCAGTTAAGCGTGTCTGCCTTCATTAGCCCAGCTGTTTGTGCAGCAGACAAAGCTTACACACAGGCTCCGCAGTCCATTGGGCACAGTATTAACATTTAATGCTTAATAACGGTTGCCTTCCAGCTTCTGATTTAGTGTGAACTCGGCTGGATTCCTGCTGAGTGTGCAAATTCTATAACCCAAGGTGAAGCCAACACTGTCACCTACAGTTTGCTCAGCCTATTCGGAAACCAGCAATACAAATGATTATTCCATTAATCAGGCATAAATCGAATACACTTGTAGTTGATTAAAATTTTCACGGTTCATTTATCACACTTGTGCTGTTTTCATGCTTGTCTGTCAGTGTATTTTCTGCATAAATAAATCATGAAAGAAATTTGTTTTGTTTCATCTCCACAATTGTGTTTGCAAAATAAGACGTGTGATCTTCAGAGCAGAGGAGTCTATAATCTGCTCTCCTGGAGAACACATAAAGCATATGATGTGTTTATAAGTACCTTCGGCTGCTTGGATTAGGTATGGCACTTGCATGAAATTCCAAAATGTGGTTGAGGCATTCATCAGAAGCAAACTGCAGTTTTCCAAATACTCACTCACGCACCGATTGCTCCTCAGATGATTGGACGAATCTGCAGGCTCACAGGCTCATGGTTTCACACTTGCTTTTGGGATCTTGAGGAGGTCCCAAGCTTGCCCGCTCATCATGCCTGTCAGAAAGTCAAGCCGGTGCTTTTTATGATGTCCCAACATTTTAACTTTCTGACCATAAAGTCTCCCTCTAGAATTTCTGACAACCAAAGGGTAACGCTTTCTGCCAGAAGCTAGACCTCAGAAAATCACCTCATGTGAATCACTAATAAGTTAATACATAAGGGGGTGCAGTGGCTAGCACTGCTGCCTCACCCCGGTTTGATTTTAGCCTCAGGCAACTGTGTGGAGTTTGCACTTTCTCCCTGTGTCTGCGTAGGTTTCCTCAGGGTGCTCCGGATTCCTTCCACAGTCCAAAGCTGTTCAGGTTAGGAGGATTGGCCATGCTAAATTCCCCTTTGTGTCCAAAAGGTTAGGTGGGGATAGGGTGGGGCGTGGACCTAGGTAGGGTGCTCTTTCGGAGGGTCAGTGCGCACTCAATGTGTCAAATGGCCTCCTTCTGCACGGCAGTGATTCTATCTTTCCAGGTACCTATCCTACAACTAAGTAGGATTTTATCTCCCATCTGCTGCCCATGTGTTTCAACCAATTGTCCCTGAAGAATTTTGGACATTTTTCTCTCTGAGAGGGCTGTGGGGTGTTACTTTCTTGGCTCCATAGTGCTTTTTGGCACTCAGGTTTAGGCGCTAAATATTGTTGTCATTTAAATTTGGGCTATCGATGTTCCAAAATGAAAACCTTGGGCTGGATTCTCCGTTTCAGTAGCTAAGTGCCGGCTCAAATGGAGAATTCGCGGGCATTTTATGACCACTAAATCGGCACCGAACCCTGACTGGTTCCAGGACCTGTGAGGGGCTAGTAGCAACGCCATGTGAAACTCCCGGCTCCCATGTCGAAAACATCCGGAGAATGGCCGTGTCCCTGGCCCCCCCCCCCCCCCCATGCGTATGACAACGACCCGCCATCCACAACCCCGCAGGACACCTCCTGGCCACCCCAACCCTCGCAGAAGTCCCCCCAGCCAACGGCATGGATCCCAGCTGAGTGTGGCGGCACTGGACACTGCCCACAGCAGCCATGCTGGGTTCCCGACCACTGAGACCCTGCGCGGTCGGGAACTCGGCCCATTGGGGGGGGGGCATCGCTGGAGGGCCTGCTGATGATGCACCAACGCTGTTGCAACTGCGTGCGCCGCACGATGCCACTTCCAAGGAGGCAGAGCAAGGCTGACCAGTGTCAAACTGCCGCCGCCCCTGATTTAGGCATCGGAGTGGATTCTCCGCCCGATTGCCGATTATAATATCGGCTTCGGGCAATGAAGAATCCCGCTCCTTTTGTGGTGATTGTCCCTTTAAGGGCAACACAGCAGAGTAACGGTCACATGGCCAATTGGGACTGCGATTGTAGAATTACCCCATGGTGAGAGAGGCTCCGAGGCAGAGATATTTTGGGAACTCACTACAGCCATGAGGCTACTGTACAATTCCTATTCATAAATACCTTCTGTGTTCACTAATGAAGTCTGTGAAAGTGCATCTTTACACCTTTACATTTATGTTCCAAAGAGGTTGGCATTAACTTGTTTTAGCCACCAGCCAACCTGTCAGTTAACATCAAGAATATCTCTAAATCACTGCCTAATGCTTCCCTCAAATTGATCCCTAAGCCTGCATGAAACCAGATAAAGAAGATGTTCCACAATGGAGACTAAGGCTCCAATATAGCAATAGCCTGACCATCCAAAAGAGGTACAGAGGCCTTATCGTCTCTACTAAGAAGGGATTGGGACTCTGTTATGACCCTGGCATTGCCACATGTTCTCTAGAGAACTGCAGTGCTGTATATAAATCCTTGATCATTAATCCATGTGTGTTGGGGACTCCTCCAACCAAGTTCTGATTTTTCGGAGACAGTTGGGTTAAAAATGAACGCCAGAATCTGATCATCGGATTCTCAGACTATGAATCAACAGTAAAATACATTAGTTATAATGACGCAGAACTCCTGATCTCCAGATGGTTGTACTCTGGAGGTATCCCGGAAGTCCAAAAGTTTTGGCTTCCGATGGACTTCCCATGCATCTACAACACTCCAAACTTTTGACAGAGTCGGTGAATTTGGATGGCTCCATTTCACTCACCAGAATAGTTACCAAGGAAAGGTTAGAAGGATTAAACCTAGTTATAACTCATGGATAACTAAACTACTGACCCCCTGACTACCCCTGTGACAGGCCCCTTTGATCCCCTGGCCTCCCCCAACTATTCCCCCGAGACCCGCCTTACCCTACTGATGTTCAGACTTCCCCTTCCCCTTTCACTCCCCCCCCACCCCCCCTGGACCAGCCGGCCCACCCTGCCCCCTCAGCTTCTTGCTTGCCACCTTACCCCCTCACCCACCCACCAGCCATCCCACCCCTTCACCCACTTACCTGTGCCCTACCCCCTCACCTGCAAACCTATCCCCTCATCAATCCCACTGTCACCCTACACGCACACGTGCTGCCCTTAAACACTTAGCCAGTCCCCATAGCTTCTCAATATGGCTTTGGGACCTGTAAACTCTCTACCTATTGGAATATGGCAACTACCGTCATAAAAAGGTGGAATGGCTTCACTTCGCCCTAAAACCCTGCACTGCAAAGGAGGGACTCCCAGAACAGATAACCTCTGCATTTCTGAAGTGGCTCCATTCAGTGGTCTGGGCAAGAAATGTCTAGTTCTGCTGCAAGGTGAGGGATTAGGAGCTGAGCGGCAACCTGATAGTGATTTCCACTCCTCAGGAGATATGGCCAAATATCAGTCTTTCTCACTGCTTTGGGAGTTAGCATCAGTCTACCACATCAGTTGCAGGGTGAAACTGGAGTCCATTGGAACCAATAAGATTCATTGGTTCACGAGCCAAAACTGGAGGCAGGCAAGAACATTTAATCAGTCAGGAGGGTGCTGTATGGGGGCCCTGCCCCCTTTCGCTTTCTGTCCAGATTAAATCTGGGGTGGAAAGCTTCATGGCCAGCCTGCCTGGCCTGCCTACAATTAAGACTCTTTGGGAAATTAATGGCCTCTTAAGGGCCTCAACCCACTACCACTGGTATTGCCCAGTGGCATGGTGCGCAGTCACAGACGGGAAGCCCAGAAAGCAAATTCTATCAGAGTTGCTTGCCAGATCCCATAGAAAGTCCCTCATTCAAAGGTACTTAGTGCCTGATCAAGTGACCCACCATCCATCGCAGGCAGTGCCAAGTTGTTTCCGCTGCTGGAAACGCACATAGTGAGAGGCGTAGAATAGCCGAGGGATCCATGCCACAGCTGGGTGAGGGTGGACTGGGGGTTGCAAGGTCAAATCTGGAAGGCATGCTCATTGAGAACCATGCCCTGCATTTGCAGCTGACTCCCGTACCACCCTCACTGATCATGTGGCCTGCATCTTGGGTGCTCCGGTTTCCTCCCACAAGTCCCGAAAGACATGCTATTAGGTAATTTGGACATTCTGAATTCTCCCTCTGAGTACCCGAACAGGCGCCGGAATGTGGTGACTAGGGGCTTTTCACAGTAACTTAATTGCAGTGACAATATAGATTATTATTATTATCCTTCAGATATTCTAGGCTTCTCCCTGATTGCATTGCCAGTAGCTGCCATGCTTCTACTGACACTGTCTGCAATGGACGTCCGAGGGTGTCTCATTGGCCCGCAGCTCTCAAGGGGCAGAGGTTCTGCTCCCAGGGCCCTTGATCCCGGGGATGCCCAACATTGGCCACATACAAATAGGCCTTCCCGAAAGGAGACAACAAGAGGCTCTCGCTGACTCTGCAGCTGGCGGGCAAAACACCCAACTCACATTAATTACCAACCTAGAGCTGGGAGATATGAGAGTAGATGTACCACAATAAAGAGCTATTACCTCATGTCCGAAAATGAACCGATTGATGATTTGTCAAAATTGTACTTCTGCGTTTATCTTGCTTTTGTCTCTAAAGTTTTCAAATATGACAATTGAGCAGAGAAGCTGAAACTATAAAAAGAAACTTTATATTTTGGCTGAAACAAATATTCTATAGTTGGAATCTAATCTGTAGGCTCAGTTTTGTTAATACTTTATTCCACAACCAATTTGGAAGCCATAATTGATCAACATGGCTGTGGGCCATGCAATTAACTCACTACCATCTGATGAAATAGAAGAAGCCCATCAGCTTTGTTCTACCTGTTCATATAAATAATTGCTGCATACAGCCGGAGCTAAATCTATGGAGGTAGGAGCATTTTTGTGAGCATGCTAGGTATATTTAGCCTCCTGCCAAGTTGACTCTCTCCCTCCTTCTCCCTCTTTGAAGAGCTTTCCCTGCTCAGTGTGACCTCAATTGTCTCTCAAGTCACATTATATGCCAAGGGGAATGTTTGTGAGTTAACCCATGTCTGGGAGCAACCAGCTTGTATGGAAGACTTGTGGTCCCAAAAGATCCATCAGTGCCCATCACAGCACTCTCTGGTGATGTTTTTTTCAACATGAAACAACTGTTGAACGCACCAGACAATTTTAGCAATAGGTAACAAAAAAAGCCAACCTGCAATTAGCCTGTAAGTAATTGATTCCTTTAAAGAGTGCTGTGAGGGATCCTTCCCGCTGCTGAATGCATTTTCAGCTGTGCAATGTTAAGCAAGTGCATTTGCTGGAGTGTTTAGTTCCAAACTGAAGCCATTGGCATCAAATCAGTATTGCCAGGATCTACTTACACGCTTCCATGAAGCAGGCATTCTCTGCACGCATTCTAATGCCCTCACCAAAATGGCACAAGTGCAATTTGCCCCACACATTTTTCCTGGCCATTTTAGAACTCTAAAATAAACTGTAAAAACACTAAACACAAAATACTGGCATTAACAAGTCTAATCTCTTGCCCCACAGATGAGTTTTTAACTCATTGACCGCCCACCCCCCCACCCACTTGCGCAGTGTTAAAATTGATTCCATGTTTTTGTGGACATTGGATGAGAACAGAATGTGGATTAACTTTGATCTCCCACTTGTTGAAAGGACTTGCCAAAATCTGACACACGTGGCCAATTGGGGGAAGTGCCAGATGCTGGCACCCAAGATAATCCTGTGACAATACAGAACTGAAAAACACTTTGCATGTCTATAATGCGTCTCCATATTTCATACATTTAAATTGTCTGCCAAAGCAACCAGCAGCCAAGTCCCTGAAGGAAAATATGAAGACAAATATGCAGCAAACTGCGAACCTTCTTGCTGATATAATGGAGAGAAGAGAACCGTTCTTAGCTTTTGGCTTCCAATTCAGAATTGTCACTTTGACGACAGTAAGACTCCCTCCCAGCAGCTGTCTGAAGGCACTGACTAAACCATCACACAGATGACTGCGCACTGTTTCAGGCCTGTCTGGTAGAAGCTATATAAATGTGTTGAAGCAAGGAATCAAACACAAACCCTGTAACAAATGTATTTTATAGTTCACTGTCCTCAGAAGAGCCAATTCAATCGAATTGAGCACTAGGAAAGCAGGAGACAGAAACAGGGAATATGGAGAGTCAGCCCTCCACCAGGTTCTTTCAGACAGCTCTTTTATCTTCAGTGAGTTGAAGGTGAGTGTGTGTGCATTGTGTGTGCTAACCTCGTTAGGTACCCATATTTCATTAAAAATATTCGTGGGCAGCATGATAGCATTGTGGATAGCACAATTGCTTCACAGCTACGGGGTCCCAGGTTCGATTCCGGCTTGGATCACTGACTGTGCGGAGTCTGCACATCCTCCCCGTGTGTGCGTGGGTTTCCTCCGGGTGCTCCGGTTTCCTCCCACAGTCCAAAGATGTGCAGGTTAGGTGGATTGGCCATGATAAATTGTCCTTAGTGTCCAAAATTGCCCTTAGTGTTGGGTGGGGTTACTGGGTTATGGGGATAGGGTGGAGGTGTTAACCTTGGGTAGGGTGCTCTTTCCAGGAGCCGGTGCAGACTCGATGGGCCGAATGGCCTCCTTCTGCACTGTAAATTCTATGAAAAAAAACTTCTGCATTTAGTTTCATTTTTGCCAGTTTATGTGCATCCATAGGACCGAATATGGGCCGAATGGCCTCCTTCTGCACTGTAAATTCTATATCTATATCATAGGAATAGGTGCTCTTAAAGTGCCTTTTAAAAAAAAAGTCAGCATCTACTGTATAATTAAGTACAGTGCCCTTTTCTTGAAATGTTCAGGAATATTTACATTTCAGGATTTGGGAAGGTTTTTAGGGAGCTATTCTCCAGGGCTGTTAGCCCTAGCATGGGGTCCCACTGCCCATTGAATTGGGCGGGAGGCCCAAAATGGGATTTTTCACCAGGTGTCAAACCCATTGCTACTCTCTCGACCGGCAACCCCTGGTGATATTAGGAATCAGACCTTATTAGCATCCATTTTTGGATTCTCTCTCTGTGTACCCGAACAGGCACTGGAATGTGGCAACTCGGGGATTTTCACAGTAACTTCATTGCAGTAAGCCTACTTGTGACAATAAAGATTATTTCAATCTCATTAGTGAGATTCAAGTGGAATGTTATGGCCTCCTGGGATACTTCCGTCCTCCCCCTCCCCCAACGAGAAGTCCCACTGTCTACATTCAATTTCATGATCCATTACTTTTTGTAAGCCTCTTGATTGACAAGTCCTATCTACTTCAAAGGAGGGATTGGCTTTGTTTGGTTTAACGCTGAAGTTCTTCCTCTTTTGAGCAAGTCTTGTTTCAAACGGTAGCTTTTTTAAAACTTTGTTCTGTAGCCCTTCCTTGAAAGATCAGGTGCTCAGTCTGAGTGCTGCCCCAGCACCCTGACATCAAACGTTCGAAGGCTACAGAGAGAAGACTTTTACCTTCATCTGACAGATCATTGATATTGGCTTGCTGGGAGAGACATCAAAGCTTTGGAGACCACCAAGGGAAAGATCTTTCAACTTGACATACTGGGAGAGAGATTAAAAGTTTTCAAAGGCAGTACTCAACACCCATCCTGGGAAACCCTCAAATTGAGCCGCTCCAGACCAGCCCGTGTCCACACCCCCGATCCCCACCTCACTGGAGAACCCTCCCTTGGTGACCCAAAGGTAAGTGTAGAGAGGGTACTCACCTCCTTGCTACCCCTCAAATTCCATGGCGCCAGGTTGGCACTTCCAAGGGGAAAAGCCTGAGAGGGGGCATTTGACAACC
Source organism: Scyliorhinus canicula (assembly GCF_902713615.1). NCBI lineage: Eukaryota > Metazoa > Chordata > Chondrichthyes > Carcharhiniformes > Scyliorhinidae > Scyliorhinus > Scyliorhinus canicula. Next base: position 128,063,320 of record NC_052157.1, on the reverse strand, counting down.
CATAACGGGGTGCTATTTACTTGGGGAGGGGTTGCCAGTATTTAAGGGGGTGTCTTTCTAACGTTTGAGGGTGGGGCTTGCGAGCAACTCGGGGAAGGTGGCATTGGCAGTGATTTTGCGAGGGGTTGCTGTCGGGTTATTCTGAGATTGGGGTGCCCTTTAAAAATGGCGCTCTGATCTCTGAGGATCCAGCCTAGCCAGCTTCTGAAAGTCCCAATCTACCTTGGCTCTAAAAAAAATTCTAAGTCTGGATGGATTGCGCTCTGGATTCCAGCAATCCATCCAGCCGGAATAGAACCTCATTTCCTGCCAGAGACCACTTTTGGGAGATTTGCACCATTAATCTTAAAGTAAACTTGTTTTAAAGACACCTCAAGTACAATACTGCTTCATGGAGTCAGTGCAAGATGCAAGGAGTTAAACTGGCCCTACAGCCTATCTGCAAATCTTGGCACCGCTATCTGCTAATGACCCAGGATAACTATCTAGGTCAGCAGGGTGGAACACTGCCACCTGCAGCAAGGACACTGGAAGCCAAATTGCAATGTAGCAATGACCTTGCTAGTAACCAACAAGGTCAACATTAACCTCAATTGTTAGGCCCCTGACTCTGTCTAGCTAAGGCTACAGCTTTAATACCAGATCATGCAGACGCAGAAGAGTCAGTCAGCAAGGTGAGAGTCTCAGCTTTGTGATCACATTCTTGCCACTGACTTAGAAGACAATGAGTTCAAGCCTCCACTCTAGAGATGTCCACCGGCATCAGTGCACCATTGAAGGTGCCATATCTTGGGAGGTCTCACACGATTGCCCTCTCTGCCTTTTCAGGTGGTTGTAAAATATCCAATGGCACTGTTTGAAGAACAGCTGGGGAATTCTCTGATGTCTCAATATTTATCTCTCACACAACACCAAAACAAATTATCTCCTCAGTTTTTAATTGCTGTTTGTAGGGCATTGCTGTGTCCAAGTTGGTTGCAATACAACAGTGATTATACTTAAAAGTATTTCAGTAGATGCAAAGTGTTTTGGGGTGAAAGAGGCTGAATGTAAGGGTTTTTAAAAAATATTTTAATCTCTTTTCCCAGTGACTAGCTTAATTTGTCCAAAGACTGATTAATCTCTCACTCTACAGCTACAGGGGTGATGGATGCTGTCCTGTATCGAACTTCAAGTCCAGCTGAGAGTCAATAACTGGCCAAGTGTTAGCTAATTTGACATGTGAAGCACTCAGAAGGTTTGTACAATGCTTTCAATTGGAGTGTGGTTAAATGTAGATCTCATTAAGTGTTGCAGGGTAGCCTTTCTGCCGCATACACATTTGCAGGTTGCCTTGCAGCCTGTGACTGCTGAATCACCCCTATAGTGTTAAATTCATGAATATTTTGTTTTATCTCTGCATCTTGCAGCTGGCTTATCACCGCAGGGCTTCGTTGTAAACAATTATTTTGTGCTAAGTGGAGTTGTCCCAGTGATTGATGTCCTATGCAGTTCTGACACATTGATTTGGGACTTGCCCTCTATAAATATTGTTAAATAAACATCTGCACTAAGTTAGTAATCACCGCATTGCAAACGGAGAAGGTGGCTCCATACTGCAACAGGACTTCCTTGGAGAATATAAGAAGGACATACGTAATAATCGCTAAAAATTGACTTAGTTGTTTCATGCCAAGTCGGAGCTTTAAAGACTTATGAAAATGCTACAGATTTGGAAAGTCATGAAACCTGAGGTTTCAAAAATCCCTATTATCACCTAGAAATTGAGTCTTAAATGTCACCACCCCACTGCAGTTTAACAATTCACAATTAATTAAGAAAATTACAGACATAAAATAATAAGTGTAAACATGCAGGGGCAGCTTATTTTTCCATCCAATTTTTGCTCCCCTGAAGACATTTTTTGCTCAAGTGTTGGGCCAAAAGCATAGGCCGCTCTCTGATGCCATGATCATGGAATCATAGAATCCCGACAGTGCAGAAGGCGGCTATTCTGCCCATTGAGTCGACACCGACCTTCCAAAAGATCACCTGAGCCCACTCCCCCGCACTATCCCCAAAACCTAGCACAAGGATCGTGGCCAATCCACCTAATCTGCACATCTATGGACTGTGGGAGGAAACGGGAGCACCTGGAGGAAGCCCATGCAGACACGGGGAGAACATGCAAACTCCTCGCAAGTGGAGATGGGACAACTCCACTTAGCACAAAATAATTGTTTGCAACGAAGCCCTGCGGTGATAAGCCAGCTGCAATCGAACTCGGGTCCCTGGCGCTGTGAGGCAGCAGGGCTTACCCCTGTGCCACCTATGATAAGGGAGGTGATACTGCTGCTGCAAAGGATTTTGCAGTTCCTTTAGCAGTTCTTACTGTAGTCAACGATAAGGAAGATAACTTAACGAGGGATCAGCAATTGCAGGTATGACAATATCTGAAGCATTTAGTCTGCATCTCCAGGAGGGGCTAAGAGACGCTCTGAAACCCACCAGTGTATTTCAGAGGATTGCGCATGTCACCATTTCTGCCACATAGGAGAGGTTGTCAACAAGCTGTGAAATCTGCTCCAGTTTGCCCTCTGAAAGCTTCTGGAACAGGCATAGAACATACAGAACATACAGTGCAGAAAGAGGCCATTCAGGCCATCGAGTCTGCACCGACCCTTTTTAAGCCCTCATTTCCACCCTATCCCCGTAACCCAATCACCCCATCTAACCTTTTTTTGGACACTCAGGGCAATTTAGCATGACCAAGCCACATCTTTGGACTGTGGGAGGAAACCAGAGCACCCAGAGGAAACCCACGCAGACAAGGGGAGAACGTGCAGACTCCACACAGACAGTGACCCAGCGGGGAATCGAACCTGGCGTTGTGAAGCCACAGTGCTAAACACTGTGCTACCATGCTGTCACTATTGTTGTGAAAGTGACCATAAAACTGTTAGACCACCCAACCTCTCCTAGCTACAGCCAGGAATATCTGCCACAATGACAAGGAATAACTGTGTCAGGCGAGTGAGTAACACAACAGGAGCCATGCCTTCATCATTACCTCTGCTGAATGAAGCATCGACCTGACCGAGCACCCTGGACGGGATTATCCCATTTGGCAGCAGAGTGCCCACGCCGTTGGAAACGCCGTCATGAAACATGACGACGTGAAAGAGCCGCTGGGAGTACCGATCCTGGCCGCTCCAGCCTGCCATCCCCGCGCAAATTGTGCGCCGCAGGATCCGCGCATGCACAGCGGCACCGGCGCCAACCCGGGCATGCGCAGTGGCCTCCCCAAACGCGCTGGCCCCGACACAACATGGCGCGGGAGTTCAGGGGCCGGCGTGGAAGAAAATAGGCGCGGGGAGCGAGAGGCCGGCCCGCCGATCGGTGTGCCCAGATCGCAGGTCTGGCCCCATCGGAGCCCCCCCCCCCCCCCCCCCCCCCCACCCCACAGGCCTCCCCCGACCCTGCGTGCAGAGTTCCCGCCGGCTGCGGCCAGGCGTGGCCGGCGCCGGCGGGACTCTGCCTTTTTAAAGCGGCCGCTCGGCCCATCTCGGGCTGAGAATCGACGACCCGTCGCCTCCAGCGGCCCACGACCGGCGCCGCGCAAAATGCCCCAGCTCCAATGGTGCTGATTAGAATTGTGTGCTGGCGTCGGGGTGGCGTGGCCCGGTGGCAGATCCCGCAGTGCACAGTTCACGCCGGGATGGGAGGCTGGAGTGGCATGAACCGCTCCAGTGCCATGCTGGCCCCCTGTAGGGGCCAGAATCGGTACTCCCAGCGGCCCTTTCACACCGTCGTGAAACGTGATGGTATTTCCGACGGCGTGGGTACTCTGCCACCAAATGGGATAATCCCGTCCAGGGTGCTCGGTCAGGTCGATGCTTCATTCAGCAGAGGTATTGATGAAGGCATGCCTCCTGTTGTGTTACTCACTTGCCTGACGCAGTTATTCCTTGTCAATGTGGCAGATATTACTGGCTGTAGCTAGGAGGGGTTGGGTGGTCTAACAGTTTTATGGTCACTTTCACAACAATAGTTACAGCATGGGAGAATCCCACCCACAACCTCTCCAAGGAGAAACAGTATAATAGACAACGCCAAAGGCTGGGCTCACCATTCAATGGTGAGTAATCGGCAGACCAGAATTTCCACCGTCTAATGGAACCACGCAAGAACCCCAAACCCAACAATGATGTCTCCTGAAAAGTCTTAATTTGTTATGTGGCCACACACAGATTTACTGCCACTGGGAAAAAGAGGGAACTTTGTGGTGTAATGGCATTTAAAATGCTGCCTCTGACTGAAGAGGCATCTGGGGTGAACATATTGTCTTATCGTGATTTAATAAACTCAAATATAGCTAGGTAGTTAAAAAGGTGACCCTGAAATTAAGGCAGCACTGACGTTCTGAAGTTTCACTGTAGGTACCTGAGAAACATGGGAGAGTCATCTAAGACTATCCAGAATTCTAATAGTTTGCTGCGTGCTACACAATGTTGTCAAATTAAAGGACTGCTACTTCTTGAATTTGATGAGGGCCTTGACGAAAAAGGAACCGGACTTCCATCTCCAGAGCAAGGCGACATTTCACAGCAGGGGGAAGAGTTTGAGCAAGATCTTCACCAGCCCACAACTACAGATAGGAAACAATGTCTCAATGCTGATTGTTCTCAATTGAAAAGAGCTTTTGTACAGAAATAAAAATCCTTCCATCGTAGCTGGTGATTCCTACAAACGCAACTGCCTCATTAGGACCTGCATTCCCAAGGGCAGCTAGAGAGAGCCTCAGTAATAGAATTCTCACATTTCATTTACTCAACCCACTAAGACACATGTTTGGAGAAATAACCTCTGAAGCCTGTCATCAATCAATTTTTATTTTCGTTTGTGGCATTTTCCAAACTGTAGCAATAATTTCAAAGATTAATTAATACTGCTTGTTGCCTTCTTATGTTGAAATATTAAATCCCCCAATGCTCCTTAACTCTTAATTCTCCTCCAAGTCCTTGTATCCATTGGAGTTTAGAAGAGCAACAGTGACTTAATTGAAATATAGTGAGCAGGATATTCTGTCCCTTCCCACCAACTGGTCCTGTGAAGTTGACCCCCACAGCAGGCGAGTTATACAAAGTGCCATGGTGGAACTGGAAGATCCCACAGGTGGCCAATGATAAGCCACCTTTGCTATTGGAAACCATGGAAACCACGCCGAGTGGGGGGGTTGCAGCTGGAGGCCAGCGGAAAACCCAGCCGTAAGATCCTAACGTGTCTTAAAAGTGGATCAGGAAAGGATCTTTTCTCTTGTGGAAGAATCCAGAACCAGGGTCACTGTCCAAAAATAAGTGGTCGACCATTTAAGAAGAGATGAGGAGAATTTCTTTACCTCAGGAAGCCATGAGTCTTTGGAGCTCGCTTCATCAGAAGTCAATGGAAGCAGTGTCTGAGTTTTTGATGAGCAAGGGGATGAAAGCTTATCAGGGGTAAGCATGTTGGAATTTGGGGTAGAGGGTACAATCAGACCAGCCTTAATCTTATTGAGTGGCGGAGCAGGCTCGAAGGGCCGAGTGGCTTACTCCTGCTCTTAATTAATATGTTTGTATGTAAGAGTGAGACAAGATGTAGAAGTAGGTGGCGCCAACATTTTTCCTTTAAGGAGGGAGGTGTCTATGGTCTCGCAGAAGCAGCTGCCACTGATGATTTTGGAAAGGACATTCCAGTACAGGGCACCTACATGAACAGAAGGAGCCTCATAGAACATAGAACATAGAACAGTACAGCACAGAACAGGCCCTTCGGCCCTCGATGTTGTGCCGAGCCATGATCACCCTACTCAAACTCACGTATCCACCCTATACCCGTAACCCAACAACCCCCCCTCCCCCTTAACCCTACTTTTTAGGACACTACGGGCAATTTAGCATGGCCAATCCACCTAACCTGCACATCTTTGGACTGTGGAAGGAAACTGGAGCACCCGGAGGAAACCCACGCACACACGGGGAGGACGTGCAGACTCCGCACAGACAGTGACCCAGCCGGGAATCGAACCTGGGACCCTGGAGCTGTGAAGCATTTATGCTAACCACCATGCTACCGTGTTGCCTCCTTTTAGTTGATCTTTCAGGTGGTCGTAACGCCAACCTGGAAAATTAGCAATGGTTGCTTCTCAAATTTTAGAAAAATTGACACAACTCAATCTGACATATCCAACATTTGGCGGAACTGGAAAATTCTGCCCCAGAAGCCAGTAGACTATATCTGCAGGGAATGACAGCCTTGTCAGACGTTGTATGCAAAATGAGCGCTGTGTTTGTGCCTGAGCTGACCTGCATAGCTATTGACAGTTTTATTGTGCCAGGATTAATTATCCCAAAGCTCTCTTCCCTGCCTTCCAATCAATTGCCCTCCACAAACCCCAATTTAAATGCAGTCGTCCACACCTATCCCCCAATGATGTCCTACTCCCCCAACTAGAGTACGCCGTGCGCCTTATCAACGGCCTTAGGCCATTGCCTGAGGCCCGCCCCACGTTACTCCGCCCCCAACTGGCTGAATTCTCGATGGCATGCGACTCTCATGGTCTCATCCATCGGGAACTCAGCGTGGCGGCCGCGGACTCAATCCGCGGGCAGGGGGGACATTATTCGGGGCTGTGGGCACTATGTGTGGGCGGTACGGGGTGCTTGAGCCGCCAGAAGGGGGGAACTATTTTTGTGGGCCGGGTACGCGGGCTGCATCCGCCATGAAGCACCGTAAGGCCGCTGCAGGCCGCCGCCATGCGCATACATGGCCATGGATCCAGCAATGCTCCAGGCCATATCGGCAGCTAGAGCCGGGAGCTCTACGCTGCCTGGCTGCTATCCCTCCCCGGAGCAGGGTGGCCATTTTGCACCAGTTTTCCTGCTGTAAAACACCACGGGTGGGATTTTCTGATCCTGGGGCTAAGTGCTGACGCCGTCGTAAACGCCGGAGCATCAACAGGCCCCTAGGATCAGCAATCCTGCACCGCACAGGAGGCCAGCATGGCACTGGAGCGACTCACACAACTGCAGCTGCCGAAACAGGCGTCAGGACGGGCGCCGTTGATCCACGCATGCGCACCACGGCCGGTACAAGTTCCCGCATGTGCTTGGGTTTCCTTCTCCACGCTGGCCCCGACGCAACATGGTGGAGAGCTACAGGGGCCCGGCGCGGAGGAACATAGGCCCTCACCGGCATAAGGCCGCCCGCCAATCAGTATGCCCCAATCGTGGGCCAGGCCATCGTGGAGGGCCCCCCCCCCCTGGAGTCGGATTCCCCTCCCCCCACCAGGCCACCCCCGCAACATGAATGGTGAGGTCCCTTCGGGTAGGATCATACAAGAACGGCGGCAGCGGGACTCGGACTACCTTGGCGGGCACTTGGCCCATTGTGAGCGGAGAAATTGAGCGGTCTCTGGCCAGCGCCGCGCTGACTGTGCCAGCACCAATGGCATCGGAGTGTAATTGCGTGATTCCCGCCCTCCCCCCGGCGATTCTCCGACTTGGCGCGGGGTCGGAAAAATCTCACCCCACCATTTTCACGCTGGCTTGGTGCTTAGTCTCCAGAACGGAGAATCCAGCCCCCTAGCTTCACGGGCCTGCACTAACTCCCTGTCCCTTTATATTTCCAATTCAATATCCATATTCTTTCTTTTCAAATCAATCCCTCATGCTCCACCTCCCTACCTCTGAACCTCCTCCTCCTCCCACATATCCACACCCTCCAACTCTTAGCCTCCTAAATGCTACCACTCCATTCGTGTCCGCAATTGGTTCAACACAGATCACTGAAATCTGCATCATTCTCCAGGACTCCATCTCGATAATACTTTCCCCTGTTCTTCATCCAGTCACACAGTTGACCTTATTTAAACTAAGCAGAGGCATCAACCCAAACAAGGACCTGTGCAAATTGACAGGATTGTTTGTGATCGCCCAACTATGGGCCTATCATTCATTGGCATCTGCTTTGTGTTTGTGCCCAACGGGGGTTGTTGGGAAACTTGACGGGTAACTTTTCAACTTTGCACTCCCAGAGGCAAATGTTTGTTGCGTAATGCATTATTTTCCAACAAGTACTCTAGATTGACAGAAAAAAGTGTACCTCAGGCCCATTGACTTCAAGGGGTAGCGATCCAAACAAGATATAATATGGGCAGTTAGAACATAGAACATAGAACGATACAGCGCAGTACAGGCCCTTCGGCCCTCGATGTTGCACCGACATGGAAAAAGACTAAAGGCCATCTAACCTACACTATGCCCTTATCATCCATATGCTTATCCAATAAACTTTTAAATGCCCTCAATGTTGGCGAGTTCACTACTGTTGCAGGTAGGGCATTCCACGGCCTCACCACTCTTTGCGTAAAAAACCCACCTCTGACCTCTGTCCTATATCTATTACCCCTCAATTTAAGGCTATGTCCCCTCGTGCTAGCCACCTCCATCCGCGGGAGAAGGCTCTCGCTGTCCACCCTATCTAACCCTCTGATCATTTTGTATGCCTCTATTAAGTCACCTCTTAACCTTCTTCTCTCTAACGAAAACAACCTCAAGTCCATCAGCCTTTCCTCATAAGATTTTCCCTCCATACCAGGCAACATCCTGGTAAATCTCCTCTGCACCCGTTCCAAGGCTTCCACGTCCTTCCTATAATGAGGCGACCAGAACTGTACGCAATACTCCAAATGCGGCCGTACTAGAGTTTTGTACAACTGCAACATGACCTCATGGCTCCGGAACTCAATCCCTCTACCAATAAAGGCCAACACACCATAGGCCTTCTTCACAACCCTATCAACCTGGGTGGCAACTTTCAGGGATCTATGTACATGGACACCGAGATCCCTCTGCTCATCCACACTACCAAGAATTTTACCATTAGCCAAATATTCCGCATTCCTGTTATTCTTTCCAAAGTGAATCACCTTACACTTCTCCACATTAAACTCCATTTGCCACCTCTCAGCCCAGCTCTGCAGCTTATCTATGTCCCTCTGTAACCTGCAACATCCTTCCGCACTGTCTACAACTCCACCGACTTTAGTGTCGTCTGCAAATTTACTCACCCATCCTTCTGCGCCCTCCTCTAGGTCATTTATAAAAATGACAAACAGCAACGGCCCCAGAACAGATCCTTGTGGTACGCCACTCGTAACTGAACTCCATTCTGAACATTTCCCATCAACTACCACTCTCTGTCTTCTTTCAACTAGCCAATTTCTGATCCACATCTCTAAATCACCCTCAATCCCCAGCCTCCGTATTTTCTGCAATAGCCGACCGTGGGGAACCTTATCAAACGCTTTACTGAAATCCATATACACCACATCAACTGCTCTACCCTCGTCTACCTGTTCAGTCACCTTCTCAAAGAACTCGATAAGGTTTGTGAGGCATGACCTACCCTTCACAAAACCATGCTGACTATCCCTAATCATATTATTCCTATCTAGATGATTGTAAATCGTATCTTTTATAATCCTCTCCAAGACCTTACCCACCACAGACGTTAGGCTCACCGGCCTATAGTTACCTGGGTTATCTCTACTCCCCTTCTTGAACAAAGGGACCACATTTGCTATCCTCCAGTCCTCTGGCACTATTCCTGTAGCCAATGATGACCTAAAAATCAAAGCCAAAGGCTCAGCAATCTCTTCCCTGGCTTCCCAGAGAATCCTAGGATAAATCCCATCCGGCCCCGGGGACTTATCTATTTTCACCTTGTCCAGAATTGCCAACACTTCTTCCCTACGCACCTCAATGCCATCTATTCTAATAGCCTGGGTCTCAGCATTCTCCTCCACAATATTATCTTTTTCTTGAGTGAATACTGACGAAAAGTATTCATTTAGTATCTTGCTTATCTCCTCAGCCTCCACACACAACTTCCCACCACTGTCCTTGACTGGCCCTACTCTTACCCTAGTCATTCTTTTATTCCTGACATACCTATAGAAAGCTTTTGGGTTTTCCTTGATCCTACCTGCCAAAGACTTCTCATGTCCCCTCCTTGCTCGTCTCAGCTCTCTCTTTAGATCCTTCCTCGCTTCCTTGTAACTATCAGACGCCCCAACTGAAACTTCATGCCTCATCTTCACATAGGCCTCCTTCTTCCTCTTAACAAGAGATTCCACTTCTTTGGTAAACCACGGTTCCCTCGCTCGACCCCTTCCTCCCTGCCTGACTGGTACGTACTTATCAAGAACATGCAATAGCTGTTCCTTGAACAAGCTCCACATATCCAGTGTGCCCAACCCTTGCAGCCTACTTCTCCAACCAACACATCCTAAGTCATGTCTAATGGCATCATAATTGCCCTTCCCCCAGCTATAACTCTTGCCCTGCGGGGTATACTTATCCCTTTCCATCACTAACGTAAAGGTCACCGAATTGTGGTCACTGTTTCCAAAGTGCTCACCTACCTCCAGATCTAACACCTGGCCTGGTTCATTACCCAAAACCAAATCCAATGTGGCCTCGCCTCTTGTTGGCCTGTCAACATATTGTGTCAGGAAACCCTCCTGCACACATTGTACAAAGAATGACCCATCTAATGTACTCGAACTATATCTTTTCCAGTCAATATTTGGAAAGTTAAAGTCTCCCATAACAACTACCCTGTTACTTTCGCTCTTTTCCAGAATCATCTTCGCCATCCTTTCCTCTACATCCCTAGAACTATTAGGTGGCCTATAGAAAACTCCCAACAGGGTGACTTCTCCTTTCCTGTTTCTAACCTCAGCCCATACTACCTCAGAAGAAGAGTCCCCATCTAGCATCCTTTCCGCCACCGTAATACTGTCCTTGACTAGCAGCGCCACACCTCCCCCTCTTTTGCCCCCTTCTCTGAGCTTACTAAAACACCTAAACCCCGGAACCTGCAACAACCATTCCTGTCCCTGCTCTATCCATGTCTCTGAAATGGCCACAACATCGAAGTCCCAGGTACCAACCCATGCTGCCAGTTCCCCTACCTTATTTCGTATACTCCTGGCATTGAAGTAGACACACTTCAAACCACCTACCTGAACACTGGCACCCTCCTGCGAAGTCAAATCTGTGCTCCTGACCTCTATACTCCCAATCTCCCGTACCCCAAAACTACAATCCAGGTTCCCATGCCCCTGCTGAATTAGTTTAAACCCCCCCAAAGAGCACTAACAAATCTCCCCCCCAGGATATTGGTGCCTCTCAGGTTCAGATGTAGACCATCCTGTCTATAGAGGTCCCACCTTCCCCAGAAAGAGCCCCAGTTATCCAGAAATCTGAATCCCTCCCGCCTACACCATCCCTGTAGCCACGTGTTTAATTGCTCTCTCTCCCTATTCCTCATCTCACTATCACGTGGCACGGGCAACAACCCAGAGATAACAACTCTGTTTGTTCTCGCTCTGAGCTTCCATCCTAGCTCCCTAAAGGCCTGCCTGACATCCTTGTCCCCTTTCCTACCTATGTCGTTAGTGCCAATGTGGACTACGACTTGGGGCTGCTCCCCCTCCCCCTTAAGGACCCGGAAAACACGATCCGAGACATCACTTACCCTTGCACCTGGGAGGCAACATACCAAACGTGAGTCTCTCTCGCTCCCACAAAATCTCCTATCTGTGCCCCTGACTATTGAGTCCCCAATTACTAGTGTTCTACTCCTTTCCCCCCTTCCCTTCTGAGCAACAGGGACAGACTCCGTGCCAGAGGCCCGTACCCCATGGCTTACCCCTGGTAAGTCGTCCCCCCCACAAGTATCCAAAACGGTATACTTGTTACTCAGGGGAACGACCGCAGGGGGTCCCTGCACTGACTGCTTCTTCCCAGTCCCTCTTACAGTTACCCATCTATCTCCAGTCTTTGGTGTAACTACTTCCCTGAAGCTCCTATCTATGACCCCCTCTGCCTCCCGAATGATCCGAAGTTCATCCAGCTCAAGCTCCAGGTCCCTAACACGGTTTTTGAGGAGCTGGAGTTGGGTGCACTTCCCACAGATGAAATCAGCAGGGACACTGACGGCGTCCCTCACCTCAAACATTCTGCAGGAGGAGCATTGTACTGCCTTCCCTGACATCACCTCTAGATTTAAAAAAAAAACAAGAAAAAGAAAAAGAAAGGAAGAGCTTACCTGATATTAGCTCAAACCCTGCTCCCGCTGAAAGTTAAGCAAATTTAAAGGCACTCACTCACGTTCACGACAGGCCCCTGCTCCCGCTTCCCAACCACCGTGGGGTGGGGGGGTTGGTTAGAGGAGGAGGTAGGGTGGGAAACACTCTCGAAGTGTTTCGGGTTTAACTGTCAGTTGCCAACAGCCCTTCCACAAACCACCTTCAACTTAGGCTGACCGCACTGCACGTATGCAAATTTCCCCAGAACAGCTGATCAGTAGCTCTGCTCTGCTGCCCTCTGATCCTCATTGGCCAGTTTTCCACACTCACGCAAAGTGAAGTGGTATTTTCACCCCTCTGCCACACCCCCATTGCTAATTATGGTGCTATGACAAGGTCTTATTTGCTCTGTCCTATGCTACTATTCTTGTCCTCAGAAAAAGAGAATGATATACCGATTTATCAAAACCAGAGAGGTTCCCCTGACCATTCACCATATTCCAATACTATGGGCGGCATTCTCTAATAATGGGATCATGTCCCCACGCCGGTATGATAAGCGGCGCCAACCATTCCGGTGTCAACGGTCCCTGATAATGGGGCATGCTCCCCTTCCTAGGGGGCTAGGTTGGCGTTGTAGTGGTCCCCACAGCTCCAGCCGGCGTGGTACGGCCCGCACAAGTTTGCCCATACGCGGAATGGCCGGCGGATTTCCGTGCCTGCGCGGGGGTTCCCTTCCCCGCGACGGCTCCCGGGCAATATGGCGGAGCCCTACAGGGGCCTGGCGTGGAGTACAATAGGCCCCCACAGATCCAGCCCGTCTGCCGATTGGTAGGCCCCGATCGCGGGCCAGGTCACCGTGCCCCCCTCCCCCCCCCGGGTCGGATCCCCCCGTCACCCCCCCTCCAGGTCAGCCCCCACACACTCCCCTTCCAGATCCCGCCGTGTGGGACCTGAGTAACCCATGCCGGCGGGACTCGGCCAAACTCGTCGGCCACTCGGCCCCGGAGAATCACCGGGGGGGGGGGGGGGGGGGGGGGGGGGGCTGTCAATGACCCCCGACCGTCGCGGCGGGAATCCCACGGGCACCCGAGATTCGGCGCCGGACAATGAGGAAGCCGGCGTCGGGGCACGATTCTTGCGCCCCCTCCTGGGGATTCTCCGACTCGGCGGCAGTCGGAGAATCCCGGCCTATACATCTGAGGTTATTTGGCGCCATGGATCTGGCATACAATCAAGACACCTTCTCACATTTCTCGCTTCCTTTTACACAGTGCATTTTTGACCAAACTCTTTTTCTGATCCCTCAGCGTCACGTTTAGAGGACACCCCAATGATGTGCTGGGGAATGCCTTGAGGAGGTTCCCACATGAGGGTTTGCCCGGCAATTGCCCAGAAATGCCATCTTCCTCTGGATAATTGCCCTGGGATGGGAACCATCCAACAGAAGCAATGTGAATCGCGAATGTGAGAAGAATTTGCCAGTTTTTCCCTGATATTTAGTCTGAAAGAGGAAAAAAACAATTCTAACTCCAGAGTAACTATTCAAAAAATCACGGCCTAGCAACGCACAGGACCCCCCCCCCCCCCCCCCCCCCATACACGCGACCAGCTAGGGGACCCAACACACCACCTCCATCTCTGACCCGATCCCACCGCTTCCCCCATGCCACCAACCCACCAGCCCAATGTCACCTCTCCAGCCCGCCCCCCTGTTTGTGTGTGCCCAATGGGCTCGCCCCCAGCAGTGAAGTCCATGCTTGTTCCTCCGCCGGCCTCCCCCCCTGTTTGTGTGTGCCCAATGGGCTCGCCCCCAGCAGTGAAGTCCATGCTTGTTCCTCCACCGGCCTCCCCCTCTGTTTGTGTGTGCCCAATGGGCTCGCTCCCAGCAGTGAAGTCCATGCTTGTTCCTCCACCGGCCTCTCCTCTGTTTGTGTGTGCCCAATGGGCTCGCCTCCAGCAGTGAAGTCCATGCTTGTTCCTCCGTCGGCCTCCCCCTCTGTTTGTGTGTGCCCAATGGGCTCGCCTCCAGCAGTGAAGTCATTGCTTGTTCCTCCATCGGCCTCCCCCTCTCGAAGGCAGGACTTCCTCTCAGCTGGGTTGGAGTCTCAGCCTGAGCCAACTAACCAGTTGATAGCCAGGATCGGGACGGGGGGTTTCCCTGCCATGCACCGCTTTGAGCGTACATAGAACACAGAACATACAGTGCAGAAGGAGGCCATTTGGCCCATCGAGTCGGCACCGACCCACTTAAGCCTTCATTTCCACACTATCCCCGTAATCCAATAACCCCTCCTAACCTTTTTGGACACCAAAGGCAATTCCGCACAGACAGTGATCCAGCAGGGAATCAAACCTGGGACCCTGGCGCTGTGAAGGCACAGTGCTAACCACTATGCTACCTTGCTGCCCTAAGCACTGTGCTGTAAGCACTGACGTGGACCAGCTGGGTCAAATGGACTGTTTTTGCACCCTACATTATATATATTTATATCTGCCACTTCATGTTTGAATGTAAATATATTGTACATAACCTGAAATTGTTGCAATTTGGACATATTGCCCATGTCACAGAATGTGCTGGAAAGACATATTGAACATGCCACACATTATTAGATCATAAACAGTTTGAATGGCAGGAACAACATTTTTAACTGGAAGAGATTTCATTACACCTCGATCAGATTAATTTACAAACATTGAGTAAATTCAGTTTGATCAGTGAAACCTATGTTAAGTATATACCAAAATATATTCTGCTTAAGTAATGAATGATGGGAATTGGAAATACAAGAACAAAATTAATATAGATAGACAAAATAAAACGTATCGGATTAATATTAAAAAAGCCTCACAGCTGTAATCATAAATGATTCATTCAAGTGTGGAATGTGAACTTGCGATTCAGGTTCTTTATTTTTTTCTTATTATTTTGCTGTGAATAACCCACCAATTGCGGGTATTTTCTAGACAAGGGAAGGTAAGATTTATTTGTTGCCTGCAGCGAGTCATTTTAAGTGGAAAACCAATCAAGTATAAGTCAAAGGAGCATACAGAAAACAGAATTAGATTTAGAGGGACAAGCCCACTGAAGCACACTCAGGGAAACGATTATAAATAGAGAAAGATTTGCAATGCTCCAGGTTGAGTGTTCTTGCTTCGTTTTTAACTGAAGGCTTCAATTGAGACTTATCCACATTGTCCTCCTTTTTTTTCGAACATAATAATCTCCATTCAAGTTTTTATTCCTGCGATGCCGCGATAACATTGTGGCTCCGTTCAGTTGCCCGGCCTTCTTGAAAGCTGCTCCCTATCTTGATCACAACACTTGCTGCAGAACGAAATGGCTGATTTCAGAATGTAATGTCTGAAGGTCTTGCCTTCTTCACCAGGGGAAGCTCACGAATTAGCCACACTACGATTACACAGCCTGCTCAGGAAGGTCCTCTCCCTCTTTTGTCAGCAAAATGTTTTCGCGGATTTTGCTCATCTGGTGTGAAATGATCGGCAGAAGAGACCTGCAAAGGTGAAGAAAAAAAACAGCATGCAAAGGCCATCAGTGACACACGGTGAAGTGCAGTATCATCATAGTTATAGAAGCACCCCTTCAGCAAAACAGCAGGATTGTTAATGCATTGATATATCCATATATGCCTCCAGCATGATAGATTGTCCTTATGATGCAGATGTGTCTTTTTAATGTATCTTTTCCTGAAAATAGCTCAAATGCCTGCTTTTCATCGCACTCCCAAGTGAGATTTCAGATGAAGCATCAGGTGAGTGGAAAAAGCTTTCAGCTACAAATAAGAGGCTACTTAAGTTATGAGAATCAAACATTGAGGGTAATTTGCATGGAGAGATTTAGACGAGCAGAGTGACCTGAGTGGGCAATCAGTGCTGGGATTGAGTTGAACTAAGTTTACAGCACAAGCGGATAAATGAGGCAAATATTTCCAGAGTTACTAAGGAGCACAGCACCAGAGGGGTGGCTGGATGAGGAGCTGCACTCTGATATGTACAGTTTTGGATATCCTGGTTCAGCGAGGAATGTGGGAGAATGACACATGAACAAGGGAGATTACAGGTTAATTTGATAAAAGTGATGAAAAGATGGTACAGGAAGATTGACAGCAGCTGCTTGCAGTGATTGAAGGGTCTAAACTGACAGTCCAAAGTGTTAAGGACGGGGACCTCTGAGCAGAACGCAACAAGGTGTATTTTTTAAAATATAAATTTAGAGTACCCAATTATTTGTTTTCCAATTAAGGGGCAATGTAGCGTGGCCAATCCACCTAATCTGTACATCTTTTGGGTTGTGGGGTGAGACCCACGCAGTCAAGGGGAGAATGTGCGAACTCCTCACGGTCAGTGACCCACGGCCGGGATTCAAACCCGGGTCCTCAGCGTCGCAGTCCCAGTGCTAACCACTGGACCACGTGCTGCCTTAACAAGGTGTATTTTTGAGAAGAGTGTGGCGACGGTAAGCAGGCTTCCTTGTAAATTTAAATCAATAGAAAGAATAAACATTTATTTCTCACAGCACCTAAAACATAATCACAACACATATTTCCCACACAAACTAGATGAAAGTTGTCATAGTCCCAGAGGCTTCTCTCTTCTTTTGACCCCCCCCCCCCCCCCCATCTATACAGGGCACTCCCAGGCCCAATCCACCATGTGGGGAAATGCCAGCTTGACACTTGGCAGTGCCAGAATTACACCCTGGAAATTCCCCTGCTAACTAGCAGTGCCACCTGGCCAGTACCAGTCTGGCATCCAGGTGGCCAAGCCAGCAGTGCCAACATGTCCAGGTGGCACCAGCAATGCCACCCTGGCAAAGGACAAGCACCTGAGGGCCACCGTTTCCCTGGGAGGTGCCCACAAGTGTAGAGGCCAGCACTGAATGGTGCTTGCCCATGATCTCCAAAACAAGTGGAGTTAGATCTCACGCCATGGGTAGATTGTGGGAGTGCATATTGGAGTGAGACTAGCTGTCTCACTCTAATATGCAAATTTGCTAAAAGGTGATCCTCCCACAATGGGCGGGATTCAAAATGTGACGTCTTGTGAGATCACATTAGATCTTGAGAGGTGTGACGAGCCAGGTAGATCCCAAAAGAAGGATCGCCTGCATCTATCTATCGGCAACGTTACCTTTTGTGGATAGTAGGTCGGCCTTTTATTTGAAATTCCATCTGCTACTAAAAGTTTTAAAAACTTGCCAGAAATATGTTCAGTCATGTCTGTCTCTGTATAGAAACCACAGAAGAAATCACCTGACTTTCTGACTCCATTTTATGAAGCTGCAGCATCCATATTCCATGTAGCTTTTTAAAAGTGAAATATCCATCCCCCAGTAAGCTTTACTGGCATTTGATGTGACCGTAACAAAAAGTTACATTCAAGGGTTAGATGAAGTGGATTGGTATGAGGCTCATGTTATCACTGGACCCATAATCCAGAGACCCAGGATAATGCTCTGGGGACATGGGTTCAAATCCCACCATGGCAGATGGTGAAATTTGAATCTAATAAAAATCTGGAATTAAAAGTCTAATGATGACCATTAAACCATTGTCAATTGCCGTAAAACCCCATCTCATTCACTAATGTCGTTCAGGAAGGAAATCTGTTGTCCTTACCTGGTCTGGCCAATATGTGACTCCAGATCCACAGCAATGTGGTTGACTCTTAATTGCCCTCAGGGTGGGAAATAAATGCTGGCCCAGCGATGCCCACATCCCATAAACAAATCAAAGAAAATAAGCACAGAACAGCTGGACTGAATAATTGTAATTGTACATGAAGGAAGGTGAATAACGTTGAGATTGGCAACAATCTTCAACATGTGCACTCAATACACATCTTTAACTGCAACCTGCAACAATTGCTCTGAGATAAGAGATTTGAAGTACAAGTCAAGTTACTCTCTTATGCACCTTCCAGCTGATGGATGAATTGCAATGAAGGCCGAAGTTTTGTAATGTACAGTTCCTACACTTCCCCATAGCCAGTGGAATGAGGAAGACAGATAAAAAGTAACAAGTGCCTTTTGACCCATCCACATTGCTATTGCCATTGACATTCCTTGCCTCACTATTGTAATCTAATGTGCGGTATGGAGGAAAACAATAATTTCATGGCCGGTGGAGCAAGAAGTCGCACCAGTGAATAAAATCACAAACAGTAGTGCATACGCAGAAATTAAAATTTTGACAGCCTGCTTTGTAGACTTCTATTAGGTTAAGTCTACACCAGCACTCCATGGATTGTTTGCATAGAGGAAATAATAATACATTCTACTGCAACGTTACCAACACTGGAAAAGATTGAGGTGGCAGGCGTTTAGACGTAAATTTTAGAAATTAGATATCCAAATGTACTAACACAAAGGTGGCTTAAAACGCCAAATCATATTAGCTGTAAGAGGCAGTTCAATATTATTAAAGAAATCTTTCTTTTCCGGGCCTTTCTCTTCTGTCTTTTCTTTCTCTCCTGTCTTTTCTTTCTCTCACTGTTCGTCTGCATTTCTTTCTTTGCTCACACTCAACGTTGCTGTGAATTTGCTAAACAGCCAGAGAAATTTTGAAATTATTAGCAGCAGATGCAGAGAAATAATGGCACGTTGAATGTACACACACAGGCGATTCTGATCAAAATCGCCCATTGAATCTCCACCCACTGAATGCAAAACATTTGGTGGTCCTTAGTCCGCTGTAAGTTATTATCATAAAGTACAAAAGTGGATCTGGAATATTTAAATCCATCATAGAACCCCTATAGTGCAGAAAGAGGTAATTTAGCCCATCGAGTCTGCACCAAACTCCTGAAAGAGCAGGTCACCTCAGCACATTACCCCGCCCTGTCCCCGTAACCCCAATCAATCTTTGGACACTAAGGGACAAATTAGTATGGGCAATCCACCAAACCTTACACAGGGAGAACGTGTAAACTCCACTCAGTTACCCAAGGTGGGAATCGAAGCAGGGTCCCTGGTGCCGTGATGCAGCAGTGCTAACCACTGTGCAACCATGCTGCCAACAAAACTCCAGTGGAAGAAAAAGAAGGCCAATTTGCCCATCATGTCAACACAGACAGTTACACAAGGTCAGAATCAAACCCGGGTCCCAGGTGCTGTGAGACAGCAATGCTAACGATTGTGCCACCGTGCCGCCCTTAATTCTATATCCACCTCCAGGCAGCATTTAAAAAAGCAAAGCAATTTTCCACATGGGCATTTTGCAACAACTTTAATATTTACGAGCGACAAATAGGAGTGCAGTTGAACTGAAGCACAGGTACTTAATATTCTCCATGTGAAAAGTTAAAGAGAACAGATGGAAATGAAATCGCTTATTGTCACGAGTAGGCTTCAAATGAAGTTACTGCGAAAAGCCCCTAGTCGCCACATTCTGGTGCCTGTTCGGGGAGGCTGGTACGGGAATTGAACCATGCTGCTGGCCTGCCTTAGTCTGCTTTCAAAGCCAGTGATTTAGCCCAGTGCTAACCAGCCCCTGGAAGTGACCATCCCTTCCATTAGCTGCAAGAGAAAGGACATGGGAGTGCAAAAAGAATGCTGAACAATCATCAAGCCCTATGACGACAAGATGGGTAGTAATGAGCCAAAAGCGACAGTGAACCCTGTCTCACCCATTTCTCACTCAGTATGGTCATAACTGTTTTCATTGGAGCCTTTAAGTAAGCAGCCCAGACATTCACATGTTTCAGGCCACAGGCTCTTGCCTGAATTGAGGACCTATGATGTACCCCAATGCAATTCTGGTGCAATCATAGGCGTGTCACAGATTCTATTGCCTATTGGTACCAGGTGTAGAGTAGCCTAACCAGTGATATTTGATGGGCTGGTGGCAGGTTGCCTATCTAAATGCAATTTCCAATTTATTTTTGAGATTTTTGACAAATGGTTCACTGCTGGATCACTCGAACCCCCACTCCTGATTGCTTCGCCCGCAGATCATTACTGAAAATTCGGCTGCAAAGTAGTGATCACCCTCCAATCGGCAGCTGTTTGGCAGGCTGTTTCAGTGCTCACAGCTTTCCAGTTATGAATCCCAGCCCTCAAACTAACTCCAGCCGAATGTCAAGAACATGGGGCACTGCCTGTCCAACCTGCACCAGGCTTAAAACTTAGCCCAGGCCCGTCTTCACAGAATCATAAAGTCACAGAATTGTTACAGCACAGAAGAGGGCCATTCCGCCCGTCGTATCTGTGCTGGGTCTTGGTTGGAGCAACTTATTTCGTGTCACCCTACTGCCTTCTCCCCAGAGCCTTGCACATTGCTACTCGCCATTTGGAACCTTTTTTGTCATGTCTCCCTTGCTTCTTTTGCTAATTACCTTATATCTCTACCCTCAGGTTCTCAATCCTTCCACCAATGGGAACATTGTCTATTCTGTCCAGATCCCTCATGATTTTGAATACTTTGATCGAATCCCCTCTCAACCTTCTCTTCTCCAAGGAAAACAGTCCTAACCTCTCCAATCTATTGACGTAGATGAAATTCCTCACCCCGGGACCATTCCCTTGAACTTTTTCTGCCCCTCTCGAATACTTTCACAGCTTTCCTAAAATGAGGTGCCCAGAACTGGATGCAATACTCTAATTGAGGTTGAACCTTGTTTAATTTAACACAATTTCATTGCTTTTGTATTCTATGCCCTTATTTAGAAAGCCCATAACCTGTATGTGTTGTTAACTGCACTCTCAACCTGTATTGCCACTTTCAACGATTTATCCATATGTCCACCCAGGTACCCCTGCTTCAGCACCTGCTTTAAAATTGCACCCTGTATTTAACATTGTCGCTTTGTGATCTTTCCACTCAAATGAATCACTTCACAATTCGCTGCAACAAATTTCATCAACCATCTGTCCACCCATTCCAGAAACCTGTGTCCCTTAACTTCCTCATAGTTCAAATGCTTTTAAGTTTTGTACGATCCGCAAATTTTTTAATTGTGTCCTGTCCGCCAAAATTGAAATCACTACAATATACCAGGAAGAGCAAGGGTCCGCCATCAAACCCTGGGGAAATCCACTCCACTGCCTCCCTCCTTTCTTTAATAGGGGTTTTTAATTTGTGTTTTTTCCAGAACCGTTCCAGAATTTAAGAAATTTTGTAACACCGCAACCGATGTGTCAATTGAAATGAAATGAAATTCGCTTGTCACAAGTAGGCTTCAATGAAGTTACTGTGAAAAGCCCCTAGTTGCCACATTCCGGCACCTGTTCGGGAAGGCTGGCACAGGAATTGAACCGTGCTGTTGGCTTGCCTTGGTCTGCTTTAAAAGCCAGTGATTTAGTCCAGTGTGCTAAACCATCACTCAAATCACATCTCGGATGTAAACCATAGGACTTGTCAGCTTGTAGTCCCATCAATTTGTCCAATCCTTTTTCTCCAGTGATCTGTTGTAACCTGCCCGGATCCTATTGGCCGTGGACAATTGGTTACTCCAAGAGATCGTAATTGTTTTAATTTCCTCCCTCACCTTTGGCCCCATGTTTTTCTGCTTTTAATGTCTCCAACCGAGACTAACGGAGCCTACCGATGTTCCAGGACTTCTTGCTCTGCCAGAAAATAAGGAAAGCTTTTGTCTAAAGATCACTCATTGCATCAACAGATTTATTACCTGGTGGACTCTAAAGAGACAAGAAGAATACAAAACTGCAGGAGGAAAAAAACATTGTAATCGAATGGAGAGAAAGGCAACATAAAAAATAATATGACTTTGCCGGTTGCTTTGGCTTATACGGAACCATTGTTCAGACTTTTGCACAACATTTGAGGGTGGAATATTTGTAAAAGCATATATTCTGTATACACTAGCTTAATTCTTGTGTGCAATGTTATAAACATAGTTAAGTTCCATTTTTTTTCTTTATTCTGTCATGGGAAGTGGGTTACGCTGGTTGTGACAGCATTTGTTGCCGATTCCTAATCACCCTCAAACTGAGTGACTTGTTCGGCCATTTTGGAGGGGCAGCCAGGACATTACTGTAGGTCTGGAGTCACATGTAGGCCAGACCAGGTAAGAAATGGCAGATTTCCTTCCCTGAAGCACATTAGTGAACAAAATATATTTTTATAACAATCCAGATTTGGTAATTGAATTTGAATTCCACCAGGTGCCATGGTGAGATTTGAACCCATATCCTCACAGCATTATTAGCCCGGGCCTCTGAATTACAAGTCCGGTGACATAACCACTGTGCCACCATCTTCCCCATAGGTGCTGTATGTTTATGCTATACATGTATAATATATTTGTGCCGTGCAACTTGAGCTTATCTTGAATGACTCTTGAAGACAGCCAATTTTTAAAAAAAGTTAATTTTTAATAATTGATCATCAGCTCGTTTTCTAAGACAGAATCACAGCAAAACTAGATTCTGAAGCTCCCTATGCTACAGGTGCTGTTTTGGGGCCAAATTGGTAGCCAAACTACCCATGTACACCATCAGTGTGGCCAGCACTGAATGCCATCTTGATGATGGCGTTAGCCTTGACACTAGGAGGATCTGTCAGAAGTATGCAGCTAATGGCATCTGACAACATGTAACGCCGATTGGATGCCAGCACTTTCATTGACAGCCTCACCATCCTCGCTAAAGCCCTCCTTTAAACATACCCGGCTAAATGTGTTTAGCAACGGGAAGTTACCCCAGTGGCATTATTCAACACCTTTCAGGTACAGTTGCTGATTACCCTCTCTCGGCTCTGTTTGCATTTGCGGACGTACTTGGTGCCTTGATGAGTTTGTTAATGTTGGTGAAATCTGTAGGTAGTACTGTTGCACTTGGACAAGTCCTTGGTTGAGGTTGCAAGGTCAGACCAATTGCTTCCACTCAGTCATGCTATAAATGCTATTCCTTTGGTCTGGAGTATGAAAGGGAGAAGTAGAGACAGTAAAGAAACAGTTGCTTGCAGAGGGAGGGTTCTGAGATGTAAGAGGGTTCTGAGTGTTATGTTCTGTGTTGTGG
Organism: Scyliorhinus canicula; assembly: GCF_902713615.1. Taxonomy (NCBI): domain Eukaryota; kingdom Metazoa; phylum Chordata; class Chondrichthyes; order Carcharhiniformes; family Scyliorhinidae; genus Scyliorhinus; species Scyliorhinus canicula. Next base: position 128,040,206 of record NC_052157.1, on the reverse strand, counting down.
CCATAGTACAGATACACACAGAACATCTAGTTCTTTGACTCGTAAGATAGTTTATTAACAAAATGAACATGTGGTAAGATTACTAATGAATTATGATACAAATGGAAATGAATAAATGAATTCAGTGAATTCTCCTGGAGCTACTTCTAGTCCGACTATCCTCTAGTATGACTTACTACCAACTGCCGGATATCTCGATTCACATGGTGGATTTCTATCGCCACCTGCTGGTTGGAGGTCATATCGATAATTATATACATTAATAGATAACTATGTACATCACTGTACACATGCATATCACCACACTGAGCAGGAGACCTCATTCACCTATGGTATTCTTGGAGAACTTCTCTAACCTACACCTAATCAGGAGCAGAGTGTTTCCCATCAGTGCTTCATGAAGGAGTGGCTCACAGAAATCTGCCATCGCTTGGTCCAGACTGCAGTCCCAGAACACAGCACGGACAGCACTGCCAACAGCAGTGAAAATGATTGCAGCTCTGAATTTCCAGAGAACATATCTAACATTAGTATTGCTGAAAAGAGAAAAAATATTTCGACAAAAGATGTCTTTTTCAGCGATACTCAAGTTCTGCACGATCAAACGATTATATCCAACATCAGTCAGTTCACCATCCACTGCTGCAACAGAAGAATGATAGATCCCCTTTATGCTAGTAGGGGGGAGTTCATTGTGTAATCTCTGCACAGAGAGAAGCCGGTGGAGGAAGCACGTGGCTTTGCCAGGTACATTATCCAACAGCGTTGGGTGACATCTACTGCACACATGTGGCTTTTAGGGCTCCAGATCTCAATTAATTTTAAAATCTTTTTGTGGGACATTTGTGTCACTGGCTAGGCCAATATTTATTGCCTATCCTTACTTGTCGCTGAGAAGGCGGTGGTGAGCTACCTTGTTGAATCACTGTAGTCCGTGACACACCCACCATGATGTTAGGAGTGGAGCTCCAGGATTTTGACCAGATGACAATGAAAACACGAAAATATAGTTCCAAGTCAATGGTGGTTGATTTGGAGGGAAGCTTGCAGGTGGGTGGTGTTCTCATGTGTCTGCTGCCATTTTCTTTTAGGTGCTAGAGGTTTGAAAGGTATTTTTAAAGGAGCCTTGGTGAGTCAATGCAGTACACCTTGTAGGTAGTAAACACTGCCGCTAATGTGTGTTGGTGGTGGAGGGAATCCATGTTTAAGGTGGTGGATCAGATGCCAATCAAGGAGATTGCGTTGTTTTTGATGGTGTCAAGCTTGTTGGATGCTGGTGGAGCAGCACCCAACCAGCCAAGTGCAAAAACTTTCTATCGCACAATTGACTTATGCCTTGTAGATGGTCAACAGGCTTTGGGAGTTAGAAGGTGAGTTACTCAGTGCATAGTTTCCAATGTCTGAGCTGATCCTGCTGCCATAATTTTATATGGCTGTTCCATAGAATTCCTATGAACCATAGAATCTCTACTGTGCACAAGGAAGTTGTTTGGCCCATCGAGTCTGCACCGACCCTCTGAAAGAGCATCCTACCTCGGCCCACTCCCCCACCCAATTCCTGTAACCCCACCTAACCTAAGGAGCATGGCCAACCCGCCTAACTGTTCCAGTTCAGTTTATGATCAATGGTAACCCCCACCCCGCCCCCACACACCCCAGTGTATTGATGGTGGGGGGATTCAGCAACGGTAATACCATTGAACATCATTGGGTGATGGTTAGATCCTCTCTTGTTGGAGATGGTCATTGCTTGGCACTTGTGTGGCTCAAATGTTAGTTGCTACTTATCAGCCCAAGATTTAATGTCATCCAGGTCTTGCTGCATCTGGTTGCGGATTGCGTCAGTATCTGAGGAGTTGCAAATGGTACTGAACACTATGCAATCATTAGCAAACATCCCACTTTTGATGTTATGTTGGAGGAAGTTCATTGATGAAGCAGCTGAAGAGAACTGGAGCTGGACACTACCCTGAGGAATTCCTGCAAGAAAGTCTTTGGGCTGAGATGATTGACTATAGTTATTCAACTACAGCATACTCCCCAACTCACCAGACGACACTTAGAGTTGAGTTTCAGTTTAAACCTTTATTGCAAGGGGGGCTAAGCTACCACTAGATGGCTTTTCAGCTTCCCGATCACAACAAGAATTGAGCAATAACACTTTGTGTGTTATCTCAGGTAATTAACTTATGCCAATCAAAAGGATACATTTTTTTCAAAAACTATCTATGCCCATTCACAACTAATAATTAGGATTACATAATGCATTACTGAAGTACATTATAGTTGAACCACCGCCAGTGAAACCAGTGAAACTCACACAACAGATACCCATTGGCTTCAATGTTGCCAGGGCACTTTGATGCCACACCTGATCAAATGCTCACCTCACTGCTGGAATTCAGCTCTTTTGTCCATGCTTATACTGAGTCTACAACGAGCACTGGAGTTAAGTGGCTTACTGAGCATCAGTGAGTAGGTTGTTTTGTTGCTGCTGAGTAAGTGTCGCTTGGTAACACCTTTCACCATTTTGCTGGTAATTAAGAGTAGAGTAGCTGTCACCCACATGATCCTTTCTCCCCTGTTCTGGCTGCAGGCCACACATACCTGGTGACTCACACAGACCCCCCCCCTAGAGGATGTGTAGGGTCAGTATCTGAGCAGGCAGCTATGAACATCAAAGCAAATTACTGCGTTTCTTTTTCATCATCATTGTCCTGCTTCTCTTGCTCACTGCCTCTTGCACACTGCTGCCTGGTCCACATGACAGCTCCTGGGTATCTGAAAGGAAATAGGAACAAGTGTAGGATTTTGGTGGGGGGGGAGCAGGGTGGGGGGCTTGGGCAGAAAGGTAAGTAGCCCATGCTTATAGTATCTGCAGTTGAAGAGATTATGTGATGAAGGGGAAGTACGATTTGAGAAGGTGGTTTAGGTAGGAGCTGGGTGCCATCTTCCATGGTCTCAGTCCCACTGCTGGCCATGACCTCAGTGACAACCACTCCAATTATGGCGACCACTGTCTCACCCATGTGAGTGAAGATATGCAGCCATGCCTGACCCCACTGCTTAGCTGCTGCTGCCTCTGGTTGTGTGCCAACTTGTCTTGCAAGAGAGAGGGAAGTGTGTCAGTGAGGGTTCTGCTTTGTGTTAGGGTGATTTGTCTGTCATGGTTGAATAACTGAAACAATGTACGCAAAGTGTGTGTGTGTCCTACAGCAATGGTAAGTGTGCAAGGGCCGGCTGGAGCACTGTATTTAAGTCGGGGACTGATAGAGTCTGTTAGTTGGTGACAGAGGCGGGTGTGGTAAACTGAGCAGTGTCGGAGGCTAGTTGGGCAGCACGGTAGCACAAGTGGACAGCACTGTGTCTTCAGCGTCCCAGGTTCGATTACCTGCTGGGTCACTGTCTGTGCGGAGTCTGCACGTTCTCCCCGTGTCTGCGTGGGTTTCCTCCGGGTGCTCCGGTCTCCTCCCACAGTCCAAAGACGTGCAGGTTAGGTGGATTGGCCATGCTAAATTGCCCTTAGTATCCAAAAAGGTTAGGAGGGGTTAGTGGATGATGGGGATAAGGTGGCAGTGAGGGCTTAAGTGGGCCAGTGCAGACCAGAGTCAGTACAGACTCGAACCACTCAAATGTTAGTGGTTCATTTGGCATTTGAAGGTGAATTCACTGACCTCGACTACTCACGTGTGCCTTTTAAGGGATAGGAGCATGACATGCCTAGAGAGGAAGTGTGTCATGTGATCCACTTTAATTTCACTTCTACTGAGAGCAGAGGACACACAGACAGCTTTGCTGTTGATGTGTCTTCAAGCTTTATGTTTGTGTATAAATATTCCCGCATGCCTCGTCTCAATCAAAGAACCCACAACACGATTACACAAACCCTTGTGAGAGATTGCTACCTTTGTATCATCATAAAAACGCAACAGTGTGAGATCATTAAACATCTTGTGGCACTGCATATGAATCCTCAGGCCAATATTGTTTCCTTGACCACTGTGGCTATGTGCTCCCATTCCTTTTTGAGCGCTTGTCTGAAGGGACTTCTGATACACTTTAGATACAGGACCTCTCCCCTCTTGCCCATCTCATGCTCCATCAAAAAATCTGCGAACCTACACTGTGCCACGTTGTGACATATTCATGCTCCCTGTAGGTCAGACGCTCTCTACAATGCCTTCCAGGATCTGCTCCAGCCAGGATACAATTTGCCTTTAAGTACCACAAGCTGGCTGTAAGTAGTGAAGGATAGGTTCAAGTGGTGCTCGCCGTGCTCATACTTGAGCTCCCTGCTGAGGTGCACAGCCACTCACCATTGTGTCTAAATTATTCGACAACGCAAGGTCTACTTACAGCCTGCCTTATTTTGAACAGGCGCCAGTTAAACATCCAACACAATCCCCGCTTTCAGGGTAACCAACTTTTTACCCCAATCTCTTCACACAATTCAAAATTTATTTATAAATTTAGAGTACCCAATTATTATTCCCAATTAAGGGGCAATTTAATGTGGCCAATCCACCTATCTTGCACATCTTTGGGTTGTGGGGGTGAAACCCACGCAGACACGGGGAGAATGTGCAAACTCCTCACAGACAGTGACCCAGGGCCGGGATTCGAACCCAGGTCCTCAGCACCGTAGGCAGCAATGCTAACCACTGTGCCACCGTGCTGCCACACAATTCAAAATTAGCACGCACAAGACAGACTGTTAAGGCAAATTTGACTGACATTTTGAAAGGAGGTTGCTCAATTAGAATGAATTATTCAGCCGTTGTCTATTGAAAGGAATAAATTATATTCCTTGACCTTTTAGGCACCAACTTTTATCCTGAATGGACACAGGCCAAGCTGATATCTTGCCTCCAGGATACTGCAATTATATCACCTGATAAAGAGGAGCCCTAGACATGATTTAGTGACATGACTAAAATAGGGACCAAGGGTGGAATCCTACCAAAGAATGGAGAAGTGTCAATTTTGGTGAGAATTCCACTGATGCTGTCGGCAGGATTTCTTTCACACGAAATTTTGAGCTTAGAACCATAGAATTTGTTCAGCACAGGAAGAGGCCATTCAGCACATCAAGTCTGCACCAACCCTCTGAAAGAGCAGTCTACCTATGCCTTCTGAAACCCCGTCTGACCTACACATCTTTGGACACCAAGGGGCAATTTAATAAGGTCACCTAACCTGCACATCTTTGTTCTGTGGGAGGAAACCAGAGCTCCCAGAGGACATCCAAGCAGACCCTGGGAGAAAGTGCAAACTCCAGTCACTCAAGGCTGAAATTGAACCCAGGTCCCTGGTGCTGTGAGGCTGCAGTGCTACCCACTATGCTGCCGTGCTGCTGTGATCATGTGGATTGGCAATGGTAAATTGTCCCTTAGTGTTCAAAGATGAGCAGGATGTGTTGCGGGGATAGGGTGGGGGAGTGGGCCTAGGTCGGGTGCTCTTTCGAGGGTTGGTGCAAACTCGATGGGCCGAATGGCCTCCTACTGCACTGTGTAGATTCTATGATTCTATGACCTTCATAAACAGAAGTTTTTCTCCTGATGTGAATCACGCTCATGGTGATTCCCATTGATTCACTCGCCCCCAGGGACACTTAATCAGTGCAATCATTGCCTCCCCAGCATTTGATCCAGATCCGTTGCAGGTGAGATTCCAATCAGGAAGCCTGCTCCAAGATTTTCTTTCTGGAGATTCAGGGAGCCCTGACCAGACCTCTGGATAGAGCCCAGCAGAGGTAGGGGCGCCCAACACCCACACTGTCCCACAAGCAATGTGACTACCCCTGCCTGGGAGACTACAGCAGCATTAGTGAGTGCCAGCTCACCCCAGAGGAGGGCCAGTCAGCAATGCAGGAAGAAAATGAATGACTTACTTTGTGCGACCAGGGCAAGTATGGCACCTCCAATCTCTCACCGCACCACCTCAATCACCCCTCACACCTCCAAGGAGATCACTCACCCAGCCACCTAAGGTGTTGCCCACTTGTCACAAGGCCTTCTTTCATCTCCACATTCCGCCAATCCGCATGGTGACCCCCAGTCTCAATTCTGCTTCTCACATCCCTGCTCCCACTCAAATCCCATGCATACCACTCCTCAACTATCTGATCTGGCTGGACTCTCATCTACAATCTCGGCACCTCTATTCAGACAGGACAAAATCAAACACAGCAACCCTGAGTCATGTGGCAGCTCTGCACCTTCACCCCCCATGAGGAAAGAGCCCTTGAGCTGGCGCCTCTGCTGATGGCGAAGTGTGTGCACTAAGAAAAAGTGAGAGCCCTTAGGACACACAGTCATTCCTCAAACCTCACATGAGTAAACATGTACCATCATTTATCCCCGGGATGTACTAATGCCATCTCCCTTCCCTTGCAGGGCAATCAGAAGAGCAGCCTGGACCACCCTCGTGCCCGCTGGAAACCTCAGGCACGAGCAGCTCAGAGGGAGCCTTCTCAGACATAACTGTCGAAGAGGCGTCACATCTGTCACCACACTTTCCACCAGCATAGATACTCACACCTCAGTGGGATTACCTGGTAGGCAGGCTTCTTGATCACTCACTGGTGAGCACCTCACAGCTGCAGATCAACAGCAGGTTGAGGCAGGGACTTCCCAGGGGTCCGGCACTCCAAGGGATGCCGGAGCCCAGGACTCTGCTGAGCCCTTGGCCGATGACGTGCCCCTGGGTATGGTTGATCCTGATCTGATGAAATTGCAAAGGCAGAGTTGTGAGAATCACGAAGGGATGGCAACATCCCTCATCGGATGGCAAGGCCAATTGGAGGAGTCCAATCACCTTCTGACTGAGGACATGGTGCCACCAATGCAACACAAAAAGGTCACCACTGTGAGGGTGGCATCAGCTTTGGAGACCTTGGTGCAAGACGCAGCGCCGGCCCTAGGGTTGCTGGCGCCCCGAGCAAGCTGAACTTCGGCGCCCTTCGGGGGGGGGGGGGGGGGGGGGTGCCGGGGGGGGCGGGGCCGGGGGGGTAGGGGGGGCGGGGCCGGGGGGGGGGGGGTAGGGGGGTGGGGGGGGGCGGGGGGTAGGGGGGGCGGGGGCCGGGGGGTAGGGGGGGGGGCCCTGGGGGGGCGGGGCCGGGGGAGGGGCGGGGCCGAGAGGGAGGCGGGGGGCGGGCCCGAGGCGGGGGGGGGGGGCGAGCCCGAGGCGGGGTCGAGGCGGGGGAGGAGGCGGGGCCGAGGCAGGGGGGGGCCGAGGCGGGGGGGCCCCGAGGCGGGGGGGGGCGGGCCCGAGGCGGGGGGGCCGAGGCGGGGGGGCCCCGAGGCGGGGGGGGCGGGCCCGAGGCGGGGGGGCCCGAGGCGGGGGGGGCGGGCCCGAGGCGGGGGGGCGGGCCCGAGGCGGGGGGGTGGGAGGGGGGGGGGGCGGAGGGGGCCGCCCTGGGGGAGGGCGGCCACCGCGCATGCGCTGGTTGACACCGGCCCAACTGCGCATGCGCGGGACCCGAGTCTCTGGCGCCCCCTAGCACATGGCGCCCCGGGGACTGCCCGAGTTGCCGGTACCTTGGGCCGGCCCTGGCAAGACGTGCATTCCATGGCAGGTGATGTCCTGTCCATACAAGAGTAAGGCGGGGCTTCTGGATCTCATCCCAGCAGCCCCTCTATCCCATGCAGGATCACAGGGCCCCCGGGCACCCGGAGGGAAGAAGATCAGCAGAAGTACGGCCTGGGGCCCTTCATCCAGGGGACCCCGGGGTGTCCAGTTCATCTGACACCCTCGCCCTGTAAACGACACACCTCCAGCCCCACACAACAAGGAGGATCGGACCGCAACACCCATGCTGCCCGTCAGCACATCTGGACCCTTAATCTCCAGGCCCCACAAGGGATGCCAGCCACATTCATCTCAGGCAACAGGGTGTGAAGGTAGCAGACCGTCTGAATCTCAGCTTTGGATCCTGGGCAGACACCTAGATGTAGTCAGAGGGTTAGGAGGAGTAAGAATCTGCAGGTGAAAAAAGCCCATGTAAATAAACATCACTTTGTTCACCAGCAGATCCTACACCCTGTCATTTCATGGTGCCATGTTCCTCAAATCCCCGCACCCACTCGGTGCTTCCTCCCTGGGCAGTGTGAGAGAGGCAGCGCTATTTCTCTCCCCCCTCCCATACTGATGACTCAGTAAAGACACGCTTCTGCTGGTAGCACCCCCCTCCCTCCAGCCTCAGCATCAATGCTCAGGCCTCTCATTGCAGCCACCATTCTCCAGTGATGCGGATGCCATGGGCTGACACCGGAGTTGGACACCGGAGGAAAACAACAGGATCCTTGACCTCGAAGGGAGCTGTTGCAGATGTGAGCTGATCCTGTGTCTCTAAACCCCACGAGAAGCCTGTTCATTGGCAGGACACATTCAGCTACCGATTAGGCAGGAGTCAGACATATCGCTGAGGGAGAGAGGAGCATCGCTCTGCCCTCAATGTAAGTTATCATCATTTCTCCTGCAGAGCCCAGCCAATGGTTTTGGTGCCCTGCCTGTGCTATAGGGCACCATCACGAAGCCTACCTGCTGGCACCACACAAATGCTGAGATTACAATCCCCACGATAGGAGCTCGCCTCACCCCTAGTCCTGCTCATCCCAAATCGAGAGGCTTTGAAGGGATCCTAGCATGACGGCCCATGTGGGCCCTGGCCATAGCCAGAGATCCTTCCTTCTCCTCCTCCCCGGTTTGCCCCTCACTGTCCTCTTCGATCCCCTCCTCATCCGAGGAGATGTGGCACTCCTCCATCTCCTTCTGGTCCAGCTGGTCTGCCCGCTGCAGTGCCAGGTTGTGCAGAGCGCTGCAGATCCTTGATGCAGGACACCACCTGAGGGCTGCATTGCAGGGCACTCCCCAACCGGGCCAGGCCTTGGAACCGCAACTTCAGCTGTCCAATCGCCTGCTCGACCAGCACGTACATTGTTGTATCGAGCCTACCCATCAGTTTGTGGCCTCTGCACTGGTGTTATCAGTCACCTCCTTCTGGGGTATCACCTGTCACTGAGGAGCCAGCCCTCCAGATGCTGCTGTCCCTCAAAGATGCCTGAGATCTACAAGCACCCCAAGATGTAACTGTCATGGATGCTCCCCGGGAAGCGGGCGTATTTCTCTTTGATTACGCTGATCTTGAATCTTGATGTGGTAGTGTTACCAAAGAATTAGACTTTGTTTTACAGCAAACTATTTATTATTAACAAGACCCTGAAGAATTACTATGCTGTCTAAGATTAATAAAGGTGGAAATAATGGTCTAACACTAACTTACACTGAGATACTACAGAGCTACTCTAATACGCAACGTACCCCTTACTACACCTTGTCCTGGAACACATGGTGCGTCCAGGTCACATGTCTGCGTCCTCGCTTTGTCGGATGATAGAACTACAACAGTAAAACATATAACTTATAACACACATACAAATGATGATGATCTGCTCATATTATATACAGATGATAGTCTACCTACCATCACAACGGGTACACACCTGCATGATTTGCATCTTGTGGTCACAGACAATCTGCACATTAAGGGTATGGAATATCTTGCGGTTCATAAATAGCACCGCATGATGCCATGGTGACTGCAGGGCCACTTGGGTGCAGTCTATCACATCCTGCACCTGGGACATGCGTGACAAACAGGTGAAGCCCATGGCCCTGGTGTCTTGGCTCTCGTGGTCCCGGTCCAAGTTAATATATGTGGGCCCTCACATAAAGGTCAATCTGTAAGCCTAATGCATTTGTGCGCGGCTGACTGGGAGGTGTAATGCACTATCAATTATGACGAGACGAGAGTAGAATGTAATCGAGGCTTTATTACACAGAGATGTGTGGCCTCCTACAGCAGCTGATGAAATGGCTGCTGTACGGGGAGCACACACATTTATACTCCGCCTACTGGGCGGAGCCAGCAGGCAGGGATCTACCCCCCTACCTGTAGGACAGGGGCCTTACCATAATACCCATATATACAATATCATACAACAGTGGTGACTATCACATTCACCCCCTGTTAAAAATGAGTCCAGCGGGGTGGTGGAAAACTATATTCATACAGATTGGTTTTAAAATTACAGAGAAGGTTACAAATTTAGACGATCAGGTGCCTTGATCTGTCGTTGAGAGCGCCTCAGCGGCGACTCAGGCGTCGGCCTGGTCTTCGGTGACTCCGGGAGCATGTCGATATCCTCTTCACCCCGGATGGGAGCAAGGGGAGGACGGATTGTCTTGGAGCAGGGGCTGCAGTGGGGTGCGCCGGGGGAAGGGAGGGTGGCGCCGGGGAAGAGGGGGTGGGGGGGTGTGGGAACCCAGCTGGTGCCAGGTCCCTGAGGGAGACTGTGTCTTGGCGGCCGTCGGGGTACGCTACGTAAGCGTACTGCGGGTTGGCGTGAAGTAGTTGTACCCTCTCAACCAGGGTCCGCCTCGTGGAGCCGCACGTGCTTGAGAAGGAGAACGGGTCCTGGAGCTTCCAGCCATGTTGGGAGCGAAACCCCAGAGGTGGGCTTCCTGGGGAAGGCAAAGAGACGTTCATGGGGGTTTCGTTAGCCGCAGTGCACAGGAGCGACCAAGTGGAGTGGAGTGCATCGGGGAGGACCTCCTGCCTGCGGGAGGCCGGGAGACTCAGGACCGTAGGTTCAGCTGGATGGCCCTCCAGACCGTCCCATTCGCCCGCTCCACCTGCCCGTTTCCCCTGGGATTGTAGCTGGTCGTTCTGTTCGAGACAATGTCCCTATTGAGCAGGTACTGGCGCAGCTCATCGCTCATAAATGAGGATCCCCGGTCGCTGTGGACATAGGCGGGGAAACCGAACAGAGCAGAGATGGCGTTGAGGGCTTTGATGACGGTGGCAGATGTCATATCAGGGCATGGGACGGCAAAGTGGAATCGGGAATACTCGTCGACCACATTAAGAAAGTACATGTTGCGGTCGGTGGAGGAAGGGGCCCTTTGAAGTCCAGGCTGAGGCGTTCAAAGGGACGGGAGGCCTTCACCTGGTGCGCACGGTCTCGCCGGTAGAAGTGGGATTTACACTCCGCGCAGACCTGACAGTCTCTGGTGATAGTCCTGACTTCCTCGATGGAGTAGGGTGGATTGCGGGCCTTAATGAAGTGGTAAAAGTGGGTGACTCCTGGGTGACAGAGATCGTCGTGCAGGGTGCGGAGTCGGTCCACTTGTGTGCTGGCACATGTACCTCGGGACAGGGCATCGGGGGGCTCGTTGAGCATACCGGGGCGATACATAATCTCGTAATTGTAGGTGGAGAGCTCGATCCTTCACCTCAAGATTTTATCATTTTTGATCTTACCCTGCTGTGTGTTGTTAAGCATTAAGGCAACAGACCGTTGGTCAGTGAGGAGAGTGAATCTCCTGCCGGCCAGGTAATGCCTCCAATGTCGCACAGCTTCAACAATCGTTTGGGCCTCCTTTTCAATGGAGGAGTGCCGAATTTTGAAGGCATGGAGGGTGCGGGAAAAGAATGCCACGGGCCTGCCTGCCTGGTTCAGGGTGGAAGCCAGAGCGACGTCTGATGAATCGCTCTCGACTTGGAAGGGGAGCGTCTCATCGACCGCGTGCATCACGGCCTTGGTGATGTCGGCCTTGATACAGTTGAAGGCCTGGTGAGCCTCAACCGTCAGTGGGAAAGCGGTGGATTGAATGAGTGGGCGGGCCTTGTCCGCATAGTTTGGGACCCTCTGGGTGTAATACGAGAAGAACCTGAGGCATCGTTTGGGGGCCTTGAGGCAGTGGGGGAGGGGGAGTTCCATGAGGGGGTGCATGCAATCGGGGTCGGGCCCTAGAACTCTGTTCTGAACCACATTGCCGAGAATGGCTAATTGGTTCGTGCTGAACATACACTTCTCCTTGTTGTAAGTTAAGTTGAGGAGAGTGGCGGTGTGGAGAAATTTGGAAAGGTTAGCGTCGTGGTCCTGCTGGTCATGGTCACAGATGGTGACGTTATCCAGGTACGGGAAGGTGGCCCGCAAACCGTACTGGTCAACTATTCAGTCCATCTCCCGTTGGAAGATTGAGACCTCGTTGGTGACGCTGAAGGGAACCCTAAGGAAATGGTAAAGGCGGCCGTCTGCTTCAAACGCAGTGTATGGGCGGTCCGCCTTACGGATGGGGAGCTGGTGGTAGGCAGATTTCAGGTCCACTGCCGAGAAGACCCAGTACTGTGCAATCTGATTGACCATATCAGATATGTGGGGAGGGGGTACGCATCGAGCTGCGTGTACCAATTGATGGTCTGACTGTCCTGTTTTTCTGCCCGGTTTTCACAACCACCACTTGGGCTCTCCAGGGGCTGTTGCTGGCCTCGATGATACCTTCCCGCAGCAACCGCTGGACCTCAGACCTGATGAAGGTCCTGTCCTGGGCGCTGTACTGTCTGCTCCTGGTGGCGACGAGTTTGCAATCCAGGGTGAGGTTTGCAAACAGGGAAGGCTGGTCGACCTTAAGGGTCGCAAGGCCGCAAACAGTAAGGGGTGGTAGGGGCCCAACAAATTTCAGGGTTAGGCTCTGGAGGTTGCACTGGAAGTCCAGGCCGAGTAGCAAGGCAGCGCAGAGGTTGGGGAGCACGTAGAGCCGGAAGCCGCTGAACTCTATGCCCTGGATGGTGAGGGTGGCGATGCAGTACCCCCGGATCGCCACGGAGTTGGATCCGGAGTCCAGGGAGATTCTTTCGTTAGCGGGGTGTACCGAGAGGGAGCAGCGCCTTACCGTATCGGAGTGGATGAAGCTCTCAGTGCTCCCGGCGTCCAAAAGGCAGGATATCTCATGCATGTCGACCTTCATCTTTGTCGAAGCGGTCGCGAGGTTGTGCAGTCGAGACTGGTCTGTCGTGACTAAGGCGAGACACGGCTGGTCGTCGGCGGTTACAGGCGATGAACAGCCCGATGAGGTGCTTGTGGGGCAGGGGTCATGAGGCGGGTAAGATGGCGGCACCCACGTGCCGCATGTGTCCTGGGGCAGGCAAGGTGGCGGCGCCCATTGGTTCTGAGGCAAGCAAGATGGCAGCGCCCACGGGCCACACGTGTTGTGAGTGGAGCAAGATGGTGGTGCACACGGGCTGCATGTGGTCTGAGGAGAGGAAGATGGTGGCGCCCACTGGCCGTACGTGGGTGGTGCAGGGACAATAGTGGCGATTGAGCGGGCCCGGCACACTGCAGCGAAATGTCCCTTCTTGCCACAGGCCTTGCAGTGCATGCTCCGCGCCAGGCAGTGCTACCGGGGGTGTTGTGTCTGTCCGCAGAAGTAGCACTTGGGTCCCCTGGGGTTGGTTGGCTGCCGCATGGCGCAGGTGTGGGGTTGGCTGAGGGCGGTCGCTGATGGGGTTCACGATGGGGTGGCCGCTGGCAGGGTCCACGATGCACAGGGGAGGGTGGGCCGTGCGGTCGGGGGCATAAGCCTGTACGTTGCATGATGTGACTGTGAGCGAGAGCGATAGTTTCTTGGTCGCTGTGAGGTCAAGCGTGGCCCCTTCTAAGAGGCGCTGGCAGATGTAGTCAGACCCTATACCCGTAACGAACGGGTCTCTAATTAGCAGGTTTGAATGTTCAGAGGCCGAAAAGGCCTGGCAGTCACAGTCTCTCACCAGGGCGAGCAGGGTACGCCAGAAATCTTCCACAGGCTCACCGGGAAGTTGGTGCCGCGTGGACAGGAGGTGCCTGCGTAGATCTTGTTGGTCTGCTGAGCGTAATTGTCCTTCAGTAGTGCCATGGTCTCTGCGTAGGTAGGCGCGTCCTGGACGAGGGAAAAAACGTTGGAGCTCAGCCGCGTGTACAGAATCTGGAGCTTCTGAGATTGGGTCTGACGCAGACCCGATGTATGCTTCAAAGCAAGCTAGCCAATGTTCGAAGTCCTTTTTGGCATTGTCTGCTTGAGGATGCAGCTGTAGGCGATCCGGCTTGATGCGGAGGTCCATCTATGAAAAATCTCTGTGTAATAAATTGATGCACTATCAATTATGACGAGGCGAGAGTAGAATGTAATCGAGGCTTTATTACACAGAGATGTGTGGCCTCCTACAGCAGCTGATGAAATGGCTGCTGTTCAGAGAGCACACACATTAATACTCCGCCTACTGGCCGGAGTCAGCAGGCAGGGATCTACCCCCGTACCTGTAGTACAGGGGCCTTACTGTAATACCCATATATAATATAATACAACAGTGGTGACTACCACAAGGTGTCACAGAGATCATCGCTGCTGCCCTGAAATGAGTCGTTCGCATATAGGTTCAGAGCAGCTGTCACTTTAAGGGCAGTACATGGCAAAGGTGACCCACCATCCACCAGGACAAGCACAATCTTTTCTGGCACTGTGGTTCCAACATCTACAGATAGGATGTCTAATGTCTAAAGACTCTTTGATGGTACTGTCTCAAATGGATCTGTATTTTGTCCTTCAGTTTATTTAGTTTAGCTTACTTGTTTTCCATCAAAATAGCTGGAGTCCCAAACATTGAACTCCAATGCTCATACAAAGAGTTAACATCATACAGGATACACTGGTGTGAACCCCAAATCTTCATGGTGAACAGCAATGGGTCCAGCCTTCCCCACCTCAGCAAGATGCTGGTCCTGACCATGTGCAGCGACACGTCTCTGTTTCTGCTGTTGCTCTATCGCTATGAGTAGAAACGAAAACTCGACTGGCTCCATGATTCTCCAGAATTATGCACTGAAAAGAGAAGGAAACCAAAGTGAGGGGTGAGGATTCCTGAGAAAGCCTTGACCCTCAGCCCTCCACTCCACTGGGATCTCCTTCCATGTGCTTCCTCCTTAGTGAATGCCTCTCCACCAGCCTCACACCCTCCCCTCTCACACTGGAATATCCCCACAGCTGTCAGCCTCAACTCCACCAGGATTAGGCACCTGGGCTCCCGAAACTGTCACTGGCATGTTTATCCCGACATCTCCCAACCCCTTCCTCCCACTTCACTTACACTTGCAGTAGGTAACAGGGCAACTGAGTGGATACATGGGACTCACATCTGCATCCTCACGGGACACCTCAAAGACACCCCCTGTCATGACCTATAATGGGGTGAGTGTTGATAGACTTCACCCTGAAGCCTTGCATTGCCATCCTATTGCATTATTTGAAATATATTATTGTAAAGTTCTTTCAACTAAATCTGTTTTCCATCAACCATTGTTATTCCACCATTTCCCTGCCACCATCTTTTGCTGGAAATCATGTAATACAGGGTTGCCATGCAGTGAAAATTATCTCAGTTATCTGTTCAATTACCTTTTGGGTATCTCCATCCTCAAACTCAATTGTGAGAGTTCAATGGATTTTGATCTTATTTCATCGATCCATCACTGAGGAATCCATTCTTACAATGTGTAGGTACAATCCAACAACTCCCCACTTGGCTTGGATTTCTCAATTTGGCTGCTATAGTTAGTGATTGCTCTTCTGGCAACAGATAAGTAGACAATTGGATTTTCACTGCTTGCTGGCTAGTTTACGAGAGCACTTCATTGCTTCTAATCAATAAGCAAGGAGCTGAGATTCTTAGAATTCCTTAATCTAAGAAAATTTAACATCCGTCGGTCAAAAGCCCTGGGTTTAGACTCTCTCGTTACTGCATTTCTATTTACTGTACTCAATTCACACTGACTCTAATGAATGGCAGTGCTTTCCAACCAGGGGAGCAATTGGAACATATACAATTTATTTCTGACCAACAAAATGGTCAGAATTGTCAAAATTACCACAAAATGCAAAGACCGGAGTTCTGGGTGGGAGTAGTTTTCTTAATAATTTTTGTATGACTCAGAATAAATCTGAAAAAAGGTCATTAATATACAGAATTATCTGCTTAAGTCACTGAATATGAAAAGAGTGGTTTATATTTACTGATTGGATGTTTGAATAGAACCTTCATGTGAAGCGTAAGAGGCAGTAAAAAGGGGGATTTTGCTTGTATTTTCTTCCGCAATTTATCTTTGGTAAGGTTTATACAGGATAATACTTCAGCAGAAAGCATTGAGATTACCCAGTGCACATATGGCACCTCAGGGTGATGCTTGGAAATTGGACATCCTCCCTCACCTGGGGCGGAATTCTCCGACCCCACGGGCGGTCGGAGAATCGCCCGGCGCCGACATCAATCCCGTCCCCGCCGTGGCCCGAATTCTCCGCAACCCGGGAATCGGCAGGGGCGGGAATCGTGCCGCACCAGTCGGCGGGCCCCCCGCGGCGATTCTTCAGCCCGCGATGGGCCGAAGTCCCACTGCTGACAGGCCAATCCCGCCGGCGGGAATCAAAACACCTCTAGTGCCGGCGGGATTGGCGGCGCGGGCCGGCTCCGGGGTCCTGGGGGGGGCGCGGGGCGATCTGACCCTGGGGGGTGCCCCCACGGTGGCCTGGCCCGTGATCGGGGCCCACCGATCGCCGGGCGGGCCTGTGCCATGGGGGCACACTTTTTCTTCCGCCCCGCCATGGCCTTCACCATGGCGGGGGCGGAAGAGACCCCCTCCCCTGCGAATGCGCCGGTATGACATCAGCAGCCGCTGACGCACCGGCGCATGCGCGGACTTCCGCCGGCCAGCCAAGGCCTTTCGGCCCCGGCTGGCGGGGTGCCAAAGGCCGTTCACGCCGGTCGGCGGAGCGGCAACCACTCCGGCGCAGGCCTAGCCCCTCAATGTGAGGGCTTGGCCCATTCTCCGCACCTTTGGGGAGGCCCGACGCCGGAGTGGTTGACGCCACTCCAATACGCCGGGACCCCCCTCCCCGCCAGGTAGGGGAGAATCCCGGCCCTGATTCTTAAAGACACTAAGGAGGTCATTTTCTCTTTGGCATTGCCACATTATTGATGGGAAAACTAACCCCAATCGGCGGAGCATAGAGGAGAAAGTATCAGTTTTCCACCTGTGCCCAAAAGGAAAACCCTCTCCCCCACCCCCCAGACCAAGAATGAAATCATAACTTAATAGGTACATAATCACTGACCAGCGAGTGGAAAGATCAAGGTGGCTCTTCACTTCTTTCAAGGCAATATAAAATGTTACCTTCGCTGTGTTCGGAACATCAGCAGGTCAGTCGGTTACACCAATGTTTGCATCGAGGTAAAGGGCCTCCTTCTACATTTATTCCTTCTGTTCCCTTTTATCTGCTCCTTTCTCGTCTAGATGTTTCGATTAAATGCATAACCTGCTGACATTGTTCACCTTCAATGGGTAGTGGTAATCCAGAGGTCCAAGCTAATGCTCAGTGACATTGGTTCAAATCCCACTGTGGCTGTTAGTGGAATTTAAATTCAGTTAATAATATCTGACATATAAAGCTAGTCTTAGGAACAGTGATCATGGGTGTGAATCTCCCAAAGGTCCGCGTGAGAACACGTTTAGCCGTGTGCTTCCCGGCACGCGCAGTGCCGAGAAACACATGGCTATTCAACGCAACTCACCTTGAACAAGGGGCCTGAACAGGGAATGCATGGCCGAAGCCTCATATAGCCCCATTGTGGAGAGTGGGGAGCTCTGCTCACTGGAACTCCCCATTGTAGCGAGACATCGGGATGCCATTTTGAAATGGCGTCCTGATCTCTGGAGCCCCCAAAACAATCCCCAGCCTCCCATCCATCCCAAATGCAATGTAGGAGGGTCCCCGGCCTGCTCCACCCCCTCCCCCATACCCACACAGGGCACCCTGCTCTATTGATATGCAGATTTTCTCAAAAGTGATCCCGCCCATTGCGGGTGGCATTCACCTGGCAACGTCTCACAAGATTGTATTGAATCTTACGTGAGGCTGCAAGCCAGGTAGACCCCAGGAAAGGGGTCTCCCAGCTTTCAAAGGCTGCACTGCGCCACAGTGAGCTGCGTTTCGGGCACAGCATGACCGCTGGATCACGCCCCATGAAACAGTTACTGTTTTAGAAACGTACCTGGTTCACTAATGGAGGGGGGGGGGGGGGGGGGAATCTGCCACCCTTACTTGGTCTGGCCTGCGTTTGCACTGTTGCTGATTCTTAACTTCTCGGAAATGGCCTAGCCACTTATTTCAAGGGAAATTCGGGATGGGCTCACAGGGGGACATCTCGGGCAGAACTTTCCCATATTTTTTCAGGGTGTCAGGCTCTGACTAAAATCCAGCAGGTAGCTCTTCAGGGGCACAGCCGAGATTTTAGTCGAGTTTTGAGCCACTCAAAAAACAAATTAAGGAGGCATGGTTTATGCTGTCACTGTGGCGGGCGGGTCCTGATAGAGCCCCCAATGCCGGCTCCACAGAGATCGGGGCACCAGGAAGAACGCCCCACAAACACAGGGGATCACTCTCCTCCACAAGCATCAGAGGGCTCCACCCCACCCCCCCCCCCCCCCCCCCCCACCCACCCTACCACCATCAGCATCGGGTTCCCCTTACCCACCACAGCATCAGCATCAGAGGCTTCACACGCCCAGCAAATATAACCCGAACCTCAGATCCAATGGGGCTCGCGCGAAGGTCCCCTGGCACTGCCCCCGGCAGAGGTTGGCACTGCCAGGACATGTCCCTCTCCTCCCTGGGACTATACTTGCCTTTGCACCCCGGGGAATCCCCTCGACTGATTCACATTTTAAAATAGTTGTAAAGCTCACCAGCACAATGTGACGTCAGCAAGGTTTGAATATTCAGTGAGGGAGGAATCATGTGACGGGAGGGTTGGCGGGGGGTCGCTAATTATATCAAAATATATGTCAAGCTCTAAACTTAGGTCTTCGCCCTTTCTGGGTGCGAACCTCATTACATCAACGGCGACGGCCGGAGAAAATCAGGAAACGAGATCTCCCCGGCGACAATATAGTTTCCCGAATCCCGGGAGAATCTGCACCACGTCGCCACATAAAATGTTGGCATCCAACAAGAGAAGTCGAGGTATAAAAAATACCTTTTTATTCAGCATACTGTACATGAAAATGCAGCACAAACAAATTACTGGAATCATTAGTTCTACATCATCATGAATTTATAAAAAGATTACTCTTAGGGGAAACCATGATGATTACTTTATTTGTGCCGTTAACCTACATTAGGCTGCGGTGCGATTTATTTTGTAGCCAAATAAAATATTTTAAATGCTATTATTTCAACAAAAATCAACATTTCCCTCGCTTTAAGTATTTCAATAAATGTGGCGTAATCGCTTTTAAGCAAACATCTTTGAACAGCCTGGGGACTGTAATTAAAAATTACTCCTGCCTACAATTGTTCCCGGAATTGCAATAATGAAAAACTCTTCTAACAAGAAAGCAAACACATAATTAAATTACATTTTTCAGACTTGCTCATTTTTCTATCACATTTCCATACGGCCTTTTCAGACAGAAGTTAAGAGGTCTATATCCTAGATAAAAAGCAAAGCACACTAATTACCTCTGAAGCATCTTGTAACTCTGAAGATGACCTTTCCTACAGTAGGATCTTCATCTCTTAAAAGCCTTATTAAAGGACAGCTACAGCACTTAATCAATCAGTGGGGACATTACAGGAGCAGACCATCATTTTCCTGCTTTTAATTCACTTACCACCAGATAACAATGTCCTATTTATCAAAGGAGAGACATGTAAGCCTAATTTTTTCTCCCTCTCTCAGTGAAGAATAATCATTACTGAACAGCTCTCTGGACAAAGTGTAACAGATGGTAACATAAATGATTTGTAACAGAACCTACCTTCCTTTGTACAATGTCACTCTGTAACCCAAAACAGTGGATTCTGCTGGCAGTAACGCAGCTCAATGCAACACTTAAACCTTCATCTCCGTGGCACAGTTGTGAAATGGTTGTGTAACTGGACTAAGGATCTGGAGACATGAGTTTGAATCCCGCAATGGCAGCTGGAGAATTTGAATTCACTTAATTAATTGAATGAATCTGAAATAAATCTGAAATGTATAAACCCGGAATGGTGACTATCAGATGGAATTCATGGAATTCTTTGCTAAAGTCAATGCACCTTTGGATGGTCGCATTTAATGGTGCTGCCCATATTGGGAGGGGGATGTAAAAGTCTGCCCCATGAAATGAGCAGGATTATCAAAAAAACTAAGGGTTCATTCATACTCTTTATGGAAGGAGAGCCTTACCCATTCTGGCCTATATGTTAATCCAGACACAAAGTTACTGAGCTGATACTTTTCTCTGAAATGGCCTAGCAAACCATTCAGTTGTGACAACACTTTGGCCCTGGCATCAGATTCAGAAATGACAAAGCCATGCCAAGGCCTGTCAACATTGCAAAGTCCTCATAGAATTATAGAATCATAGAATTTACACTGCAGAAGTCGATCATTCAGCCCATCAAGACTGCACAGGCATTTAGAAAGATCACCCATGCCTCCACCCTCAGTCCATGACCCATTAACCCCACCTTACCTTTTGGACTCTAAGGGGCAATTTAGCATGACCAATCCACCTAACCTGCACATCTTTGGACTGTGGGAGGAAACCGGAGCACCCAAAGAAAACCCACGCTGACATGGGGAGAAAGTGCAAACTCCACAAGACAGTCATCTGAGGCTGGAATTGAACCTGAGTCCCTGGAGCTGTGAGGCAGCAACGCTAGCCACTGTGCCACCGTGCCGCCCTCCTCGTGAACATCTGAGGACCTGTGCCAAAATTGGGAGTCCTGTCCCACTGACTAGTCAAACAACAGTCCACCCTACCCGCAGAATCTTATCTTACAGCCAATGTTGCAGAATCCTCCATCATCATTGTTCCACTCGCAGGACAGGCCGAGCAGAAGTGGAGTCATGGTGGGAAAGAGGTACTGAGGGAACAAAATGTATTCCGAGTGAAGGGCTTCAATGTCTAACACTAACAGTGGCTCGGTGACACCACAGTTTCCGGAGCCCTGAGGATAGAGTTAGCAGACTGGGCCTATGTTGGCAGGTAATGGGAGGATCAACATGAGGTTACTTCACCAACTTAGCTGTTACAGATGCATCTTTCGCTGTTGTAGATGCATTCATCCACGACAGTATTGGTAGGAGTGACCATTGGACAGTCCTTGTGGAGACAAAGTCCCAACTTCACATTGAGGACACTTTCCATCATGTCATGTGATACTACCACTGTACTAAATGGGAAAGATTGAGAACATATCAAAATGCTCAAAATTGGACATCTCTGAGGCACTGTGAGGAGCAGCCGAATTGTTGTCAGCACAATCTACAATTTCAAGCCTTGGTTTATCCCTGATTCTACCATTACCATCAAGCCAGGGTGGCAGCCCCGGAAAAATGAGGAATGTAGAAGAGTATGCTTGGAGCAGTAACAGTCATACCTGAAAATCAGGTGCCTTCCAAGTGAAGCTACACCACAGACCTGCATACGTATTCATCAGAGGGAGCAGCATACTCCAGATAAAGATAAATCTTCAAACCCTCAATGGATCATCTCAAGGCGTTGACATCGCATTAGTTCCACTTGTGAATGGTGGTGGACAATTAAACAGCTAATGGGAGGACTGAGCTCCTTAACATCCCAATGCTCAAAGATGGTGAAGTCCAGCACGTGAGTGCAAAAGACAACGCTGAAACATTTGCATCTGGCTTCGACCAGAAGTAAGGTCCTTATCATGATGGAAGTCACTCTATGTGATATCAAGAAATGGCTGAGGCACTGGATGCAGCAACTACTATAGGCATCAGCAGCATCCCAGCTGTGGTGCTGAAAACATCTACTTTGCAACGAGCCATGTTCCTAGCCAAGATATTCCAAGTATAGTCAAAACATTGTCATCTAACTATTAAAGTGGAAAATTGCTCAAGTATGTCCTGTTCTCAGGGCAGCACGGTGGCCTAGTAGTTAGCAGAGCTGCCTCATGGCGCTGAGGTCCCAGGTTCGATCCGGCTCTGGGTCACTGTCCGTGTGGAGTTTGCACATTATCCCCGTGTCTGCGTGGGTTTCGCCCCCACAATCCAAAAATGTGCAGAGTAGGTGGATTGGCCACACTAAATTGCCGCCTTAATTGGAAAAAATAATTGGATAATCTAAATTTATTTAAAAAAAAGTATGTCCTGTTCTCACAAACAGGGGCAAATCCAATGCAGCTCATTTCCATCCCGTCAGTTTACTCATCATCAGAAATGTAATGGAAGGTGTCGCTGCAGTGTTATAAGCAGCCCTCGCTCAGAAATAACCTCTTCCTTGACACTCAGTCTGGGTTCCCAAGACTTCTCAATCCAAATCCTTATCACCACCTTGGTCCAAGCATAGTCAAAACATGGAACTTTAGATGTGTCAATAGAATGACTGCTCTTGGTATCAAGGTAGCATTTGACCAAATGCGGTATCGAGAAGCCCCAGTGTTATATCTTTGTGATTGCCACAAAAAGAAAAGGTATGGAGATGCCACACTCTTCGGTTCTTACAAACACGATGAGGGTTTTATTAGGAGATGGGCATTGTCCAACTTTCTCTTCAATTTGAGCATCTAGTCCAAGCCACCCAAAATTAACTGTGTGCCAGTCCTTCATCCTCACCGCACCAGCTTGCCACTGTTTAGCACACTGGGCTAAATCGCTGGATTTGAAAGCAGACCAAGACAGGCCAGCAGCACGGTTCGATTCACGTAACAGCCTCCCCGAACAGGCGGCGGAATGTGGCAACTAGGGACTTTTCACAGTAACTTCATTGAAGCCTACTCGTGACAATAAGCAATTTTCATTTTCATTTTCATGCAGTTAGTCAAGAACTTTGTTACGCAAGCACGGAGGAATGATTATTCACATTCCCCTTCAAAGAACTCCATTCTGGACTGTCAACTCAAGTCATTGAGTGATGTAGGACATGAGGTCTGGATTTTTCCAATGGATGTCTGACATTGTTCCTTTTTGGATCATGACCATCGCTTCCCCCAACACCAGATCAGTTCTTGTGTATCGCTGAACTTGGGATGTAGTCACAGGTACATGAGTGAGAAATACAGGATGTGGGTGAAATGTTTTCCACGGTCTTGCTTGATTTGTAATTCCAATCTTAACAAAGCATCAACATTTACATGTTGCTCTGACTTACGATATTGCACATTGTAAGTGTGTGCCGACAATGTCAAAGACTATCTTTGTAACCTACTAGCTTCTAAAGAAGGAATAACTTTACACAGCCCAAAGAGTGTCATCAAGGGTCGATATTCCATGAAAAGAGTAAAATGATGTCCATGAAGGTGCTGGTGGAATCTTCTTACCCCAAAAATGATGCATAGAGTCTTTTTTCTAGCTGAGCATAATTCTGTCTTCTCCATGAGGGTTAAAGCATGCAGGGACACGATTAATTACTGCAGCCTCCTTTTACACAGCATCTTCCCCTGCAAGTAAGAGAGAAGCAAGTAAGTGTACTGTGCAGTGAATGTTTCGGTAATGTGGCTGTCATGATTGAATAGATGATAATGTGTGGAAACGTTGAGATTTCGGTGCAGAGTTTACAACAATTTTAAGTGTCTGAGGGAGGCAGTGGCGTAGTGGTATTGTCACTGGACTAGTAAACCAGAGACCAAGAATAATGCTCTGCGGATCCAGGTTCAAATCCTGTCACCGCAGGTGGTGAAATTAGAATTCAAGAAAAAAAATCCGGAATTAAAAATCTAATGATGACCAAGAAACCATTGTCAATTGTCGTAAAAATCCATCCGGTTCACTGATGTCCTTTAGGGAAGGAAATCTGGCGTTGTTTTCTGGTCTGGCCTCCATGAGACTCCAGACTGACAGCAACATGGATGACTCTAACTGCCCCCTCAAGGGCAAATAGGGATGGGCAATAAATGTGGGCACAGCCTGCAACGCCCATATCCCATGAATGAATAAAAAAAATGAGGGTGAGTTAAAGCATATTTGGGCCACTTCCCGACATAAAATGGAACATTGAGTTGCATGCAGGGTAAATTGGACAATGACAGAGAGGCAAGCAGGTTGCAGAACCTCTCTGTGGATTCTGTCTGTGAAGAAACCAGACAACACAGAAACTAACAAGCTGTGCATATTAATTGAGTGATTCCCGATGATTCCCAGGCACAATGGACACAACAATTAGAAGAGATTGAAACATTCTATAGCAGGTCAGACATCCCAGTGCCAGTGGAGTCTGAAACAAAAGGACACAAACAAGGTAGAAAGAACCGCCCAGTGATCGAGGAACAGCCCCGTTATTGGGGAAATTCAAATCAATCGATTGGGAAGAGACCCAATCGATTGCAAGTTTATAGAGGGTCCGCCCAGATGGGCGCGAAACCCAAAACAGTATAAGACAGAGACCCCAACCCCATCTCTCTCTCTTAGCCAGCCCTCCTCGCTCTCTTAGCCAGCCCTCCGCTCTCTTAGCCAGCCCTCCCAGCAGAACACCTTTGCAGCAGCTCTCCAGGAACTTGGAAGCGAGAAGGAGAGGCCTGGCCAATTGCTACACCGACAAGTAAGTGTCATACAATGCACGCTACGAGAGTAGACACTCCTGACCCCTTTAGTCCACACCAACTGGAAGCCTGCGGATCCAGGACAAAGCAAGAGGCCATTGTTCCCTGATCCGGCAGTTCCCTTATTCCAGATAAGTATTGGCCTAGTAGTGGTAGGAACAGTTTAGTCTTAGTATTATGTGCATGAGTAGTAAATAACTGTGTAATAATAAACGTGTCTTGTTTGAACTTACTAACTGGTGTATTGAGTCATTGATCTGAACTTGAACTTGAACCTCGTGGCGGTATCATAAAGATACCTGGCGACTCTAGAGTTTAGGAATAAAACAGAGCCAATTGAGTGTAAAGCACACTCATCCAGAACGAGTAACATATTAGATATAAGTCTTGATTTATAGAGGTGGTTTGTCGGTGAGTGGATCTTTAATTGTGCTTGAGGTGATGGGCCACCTCCAACTGAATGTCTTGCTGGGCCATTTTGGAGGACAGTACCACATTGCTACAAATCTAGAGTCACATGTTAGCCAGACTGGGTCAGGATGGCAGACTTCCTCTCTTGGAGGACACTGTGAGTTAGTTGCATTTTTACAAACCTCCAATAGTATCACGATCATTATTAATGATACCAGCATTTTATTCCAGATTTATTAATGAACTGAATTTAAATTTCCCCAGCTGCCTAGGTGAGATTTGAACTCATATTTCTGGGGCATTCATCCAGGCCTCTTGGCTACCAATAATATCACCGCTACCGTCTCCCTGTTGGTGCACCCTACATATCCATTGGTCATTTCAGAAACCCAGTAGTTGCAGCACTCCAACCTGCACCGACACACTCTCTGATATGCATAAAAGATGCAAAATTCAGGAATGGTACAAGCAGAGAGAAATGTAAAATATTTCTCGTCAATGGAATGAAACAGTTTGAATACCTGCTGAGAAATATCTTATTTTTAATTCCCTGTATATCCTGAACACATAGCCACTCTACTGTGATGACAGTTTAATCAGCTTTCAGTCAATTCCAGACGTACTTGTCACCAGCACAGCTTGCCTTTATTGAGGCTAATAATATGTATTATTAAAAAGTTCTGGATTGCGGAAAGTGAGTGGAAGGCTGTAATTTAAACTCAGGGTTCCATTGACATTACTCAAGCTATATTCTCATGTTTTATGACGCCATCTGATCCCACAGAGTAAGTAAACTGCGACCAGATTGTGTGTCTCACATTCCACTGGCAGCTATTTATTGTTAATGAATTACCAGCTTTGTGGTTAGTAATATTCACAATGGGCTTGAGTGGATAAAAAAAGAAAAAAGGCTCCGGGCTCGTTTTTGCCAACACTTTCGCTGGAGGGCTTTGCTGCTCTCCCGTGAGAGCAAAGGTCAAAGCTGCTTGAATGAAGATTGTGGAGAACGGAATTTCCTAATTTTTACAGATTGGAGAACAATTGAGGGAGCACTATATTGGTGCCAGAAGAGTTCACACTGTCCACAGCAAACTGGAAGGGGGTAGTATAAGAAGCATCGCGATAATCCATTGCCATTTTCCATGCGTTCCTTAACTGCACAGAAGCTGCAGGTAATAGGGCAGCACGGTAGCATTGTGGATAGCACAAATGCTTCACAGTTCCAGGGTCCCAGGTTCGATTCCAGCTTGGGTCACTGTCTGTGTGGAGTCTGCATATCTCCCCGTGTGTGCGTGGGTTTCCTCCGGGTCCTTCGGTTTCCTCCCACAGTCCAAAGATGTGCAGGTTAGGTGGATTGGCCATGATAAATTGCCCTTAGTGTCCAAAACTGCCCTTAGTGATGGGTGGGGTTACTGGGTTATGGGAATAGGGTGGAGGTGTTGACCTTGCATAGGGTGCTCTTTCCAAGAGCCGGTGCAGACTCAATGGGCCGAATGGCCTCCTTCTGCACTGTAAATTCTATGAACAGATTCCTTCGGGCAAGCACATAAGGCGGAGGAATCAGTTGGGTCCACGGGTTTAGAGTTGGGAACGGAAGGGAAATGGAAAATTCAATGTCAGGTCAAAAGTTAGACATGTGGGGCAGCGCAGTGGTTAACACTGCTGCCTCATGCCGCCGAGGACCCGGGTTTGGTCCTGGCCCAGGGTCACTGTCCGAGTGGACAGGCACATTCTCCCAGTGCCTGTATGGGTCTCACCTCCACAACCCAATAGGATGTGCAGAGTAGGTGATTGGCCACATTAAATTGACCCTTAATTTGAAAAAAAGAGAATTGGGTACTAACTACTAACTTATACCTTCAGCATTTTAATTTTCTGCATACCTCCAAGGGAATCCTTGCTACCTGAGCATCGCCCACCTCTGCCAGTGGGACTGACAGCCTTCCAATGTTGTGGGTCCTCTGATAGGGCCTGCAGCCTCAAAAAGCTGTGCCCCTCACTCTTAATTGAATGGGACAATTTTCTAATTGACAGCATCATGCAAGACCCACAGGCTCACAGGGCACACAAACCATTGTGGACATGGCCTGCATTTAGCCCAGATGGCAAAATACATTGAAAGGCTTAAAATTCTGCCCATTGTGTTCACTGTAATAATCACTCTTGGGACATTTTACTATGTTTCAGTTGTTAAATAGATGTTATTGTAAATGCGAAAGGTTCAAACCTGCAGTCATCGCAATTGGTATGCAGACTGCACTGGAATATACTGCCAGAAGGATGAATACTTGAAGGGAATATGTGATGTGACCATCAATTCACTCGAGACACGATTGGAAGTAAACTGTGCTTTTAATAGCCTTACAACTGAGCCTGCCTGCGACCAGAAGAACTGAGAGCAGGCTCACGGCTGCAGCACTTTATACTTCCGGTAGTGGGAGGGGCCATAGGCAGAGCCATGGGCGGAGCCAAGGGTGGAGCCCTGTACAAGCTCCTCATCTCCCCCTATGGGCAGAACTGCACCACGGCTCACAGACAGAGCCCATAAGGACATAATACTATGCAATACAATACAGTGCGAATTACAATACAGTATGAATTCACCACAATATGGGATTACTCTAAAATACAGCTGGCATAAGTGTGATGGGCCAAATGGGCTTCTTTTGTGCTGTATTATTCCATGATTCAATGATGAGCAAAATACCTCCACAAATTCTTTTCGTATTTGAGTCAATATTCTCCAAGAATTATTTGGAAATGTTCAGGGGGATACCCTGCAAAAGCTGTGGGAGAGTATTTCGAGGAGAATACCCTGCAAAGTGATATAACTGCAAAGGATTGCATCTCTGACTGCTCAGCAACGATGCACCAAGGGTTCTGACAGATTATTGCACAACAGATACAAGGGCCAGGATTCTCCGACCCTGACACCGGCTGCCCTATTCTCCAGCATTGTTTTCGGGGGCCGGCGGGATTCCCACCACGCCGGTTTTCGGGGGCCGTTGACAGCGATTTTACGGGCCCCAATGTGCCGAGTGCTCGTAAAGTTTTGCCCTGTCCCGCCGGCGTGAATTACTCACCTCACGATGGTGGGACCTGGCAGGTAAGTGTGCGGGGGCGGTCCTGGGGGGAGCGCAGGGGTTCAAACCCTGGGAGGGGGGCCTCACCGTGGCCTGGCCCGCGATCAGCGGGCTGGTTCCGTGGGGGGCCTTCTTTCCTCTGCGTCGGGTCTCTGTTGGGCTCCGCCATATTGCCCGGGGCTGGCGCGGAGAAGGGAACCCCCGCGCATGCGCGGAAATACGCCGGTCGTTCCGCGCATGCGCGGGCTCACACAGACCATTCCCCGCCGACTGAAGTGGCACCAACCACTCCAGCGTCAACCTAGCCCCCGAAAAAGTGGAGAATTCCTCACTTTCGGGGACTGTTGATGCCGGAGTGGTTGGCACCGGTTTTCCCACCAGCGTGGGGACATAGCCCCATTTTTGGAGAATCCCGCCTAAGATAACTTCATAACCATACGCAGGGTGCCTCAAGGTACGGGGATCAATATACACCCTGAGTAACAGGTATACACCGAGGTTAGAGTCTGTCAAAATGACTGAAGCAAGCACCAGAATTACAAGCTACTTAGGACCTACAGCATTAACAGTGGACTGTTGTCAAACACATCGGTAAAAAAAAATGTGCAATGGCAATGGGCTGAATTCTCAGATCCCCGACACCGAAATCACACGTTCGGCGCCGGGCGGAGAATGCCATATGGCGCCAAAATCGGGGGCGGCGCCACTTTCACGATGCTTTGTCCCCTGAAAAGTGCCGTAATCTAGGAGTATGCCGCGTATCATATCCACGGTCTCCATACATTGGCTGAGGCCCGCCCCTGATGCTCCGCCCCGACCTGCTGAGTTCCCGATGGCATGGGTCTCTCATGGTCTCACTGGTCGAGAACTCGGTGTGGCGACTGCAGACTCAATCCAGCGGCGCCACAGTCGGGGGAGGACTGACCCGCGGGCAGGGGTGATCATTATTCGGGGCTGGGGGCACTGTGGAGGGGCGGTCCGAGGCGCCGAAGAGGGGGATTATTTTGCGGGCCGGGTCTGCGAGTGGCATCCGCAATTCTCCAGGCTGTATCGGCAACTAGAGCCGGGTGTTTAATGCTGCCTGGCTGCTAGCACCCCCCACCCCCGAACAGGGAATCGGTGGCTGTTTCATGACGATTTTTCGCCACTGTTTTCACGCCGACGTGGGGACTTAGTCTCTAGAACAGAGAATCCAGCCCAATGTTTTGCTGCACTGACAGTATTTTGAGCTGACCGATGGAATCCTGTACTGAATATTAATTAAATGGTTTTGTTTTAGGAAATGTATGTGCAAAAATATGAAATCAAAAGGCCTTCTCTCAGACTACTGCAACTTCATATGTATGCTAGTTTTTCAGTAGCACTGGTGCAATTGCCAGTGAGAGGCCATTTTGAATCAAAACCAACAACTTGAAAGTGACTGATTGTGAGCAACAAAATCTCATTAAAATTGTTAACCGTTTTGTCTACCCCTGCTGTAGTGTGGTCCTTTAATTGTGTAAAAGTATTGGAAATAAGATGGCACAGAACTGAAATGTTTCATTTACATAATTCAGCTTTTATAATGATCAAATCCTTTATAACTTGATTGTTCATAACATAATATCATGGTTGGTTTTAAACATTACAAAGACGCACACACTTTAAAGGTAGCTCCAGTCTAAGGTAGAATAGTGCAAATTCTTGTAGTCATGTGGCATACCTCTTGCTAAAGCAGGTGATCTGATTTCTTACCCACAGTTACAAAAATGACGGACTTGGACCAAGATTTGATGGATGGATATCTTACAACTGGTTATCAGAGTCGGGTTGCCAATTCTCCTGGACTGACCTGGCGTCTCCCTGAATTGAAGATTAATCCATCTCCTGGACACTGCTGTGAGCAATCCGGAAGAAAACCATTGCAACATTAAAAACTGTGTTGCATTTAACTTTCTTTGAACATTTCCATTATTAAAGTATTGGTCCTGGGAGAGGAAAGACTGTTTGAATTGAGATTCAGATACCATCCAATCAGGTAACAAAGATTCTGATCTTTTTCCAATTGGCAATGGAATGGGAGGCACCATAGAACATAGAACATACAGTGCAGAAGGAGACCATTTGGCCCATCGAGTCTGCACCGACCCACTTAAGCCCTCACTTCCACCCTATCCCCGTAACCCAATAAGCCCTTCTAACTTTTCTGGACACTAAGGGCAATTTAGCATGGCCAATCCACCTAACCTGCACGTCTTTGGACTGTGGGAGGAAACCGGAGCACCCGGAGGAAACCCACGCAGACACGGGGAGAACGTGTAGACTCCGCACAGACAGTGACCCAGCGGGAATTGAATCTGGGACCCTGGCGCTGTGAAGCCACAGTGGAATCCACTGTGCTCCCGTGCTGCCCAACCATGAAATGGTTGTAGTGGGTGAGGGACAATGGGAGAGTTGCATGGTTCGAGGCAGATCGCAGAAGGTCAAGTGATGAAACCTCCAGGGATATGTCCAATCAGAACTGGCAGTATCAGCCAGAAACTGTAATAAGAGGACACCAAAGATGGACCCCCGGCCTTAAGCACCTTTTTTTGCAAACCTCAGAAAAAACACCACAGGAAGGTCCATTACACAGTGGTGTTAACAACATTTCATGGATCTCACCGTAGCAAGTGGTCATTCAGGAACTGACCAAATTGCAGTGCAGTATTTTTGAAGTTGCTTGTCTGATTGGCTCACCAATAATATGTCCCTTCTGGTGGATCTGATTTCATTGAATTCCCTGTACTCAGTATTACAGCCTCGACTTCTGCACAGATTAACTATGACTTGTTGCTGAGCTACTGGTTATTTGAAGGAATGAGCGATCAGAGTCCTCCGGAAGTAGCATCAAGTTCCCGAAGGTTAGGAGCATGGGGCTGATGTGCAACCAAAAAATAAGAAACAAATTTTTCTTTCAATTAAAAAGAGGGTGCAGCATAGGATAATTTATGGTCCATGGACACCACAAGGTGGCAATAGGCGCAGGCACCTTGGCAGCCCATGAACCTACGCAACATAAGGTTATATAGAACTGCTGTGTGCAACACTTTCCACCCCAGGTACCAATGCGTAGAGAGCACTCTGCCGAGGACCTCCATCACTGGACATGGCACGCAGGGCAGGTCTGGGTGACAGGCAAGGACAAGGAGGTGGAAGGTGTGCAGAAGCAGCCCATACAGGAACTCCTCATGCATTGTGCTAAGAAAGCGGTGGGTATTTCCGTAAGGCAACACAAATTGTGGGGCACCGGTGCCCGAGCTAGGGTTTGGGACGTGGGGTCGATGTGGAATTCCATCTGAGGACAGGTACGCTCAAACGGGAGACTACTGCACACCTCAGCATCTTCGAGATTTTGTCCTCCATTTGGCCGAAAATCACAGTTTTAAGGCACTAGATGGCATCGACCGCTAGCTAGACACCCATAGATGCCTGAAGCGCTAGTTCAAGCAGTCACCCAGCCCATGCCTCTGCCGGCCAGCATGTGTTTAATTCTTCTCATTTCAGCAACCACAACTCTCATCTCCACCAAACACTGAAGTTATAGCAGTAGATTTCTGAGCAGCGGCTCCGTGACGACAACCACTGCTACGGCGCAAGGCAACCGTGCTCCAAACTTTGACCAGACCCTAGTAAATGACAACAATACCTGGAAGGAGTTATGAAGACCCATCAGGTCCATAAAAAGGAACTGCACATCGTAATTCCGTTCCTTGCGCCTAGCGGAAAAAATAGGTTGCCAGGGCACACCATCTCTACCTGCTGAGGACCTCCTCCTGGCCTGTCCTGGGCCTGGCCAAGTTGACCAATAATAGGGCTGAGCAGCTGGCAGTCGAGGGACTCGTCCCTCCTGACAATCTGGCCCTCTTCCACGGCTATGTTCACTGCCGGGTTCCCCAGCACATCTGAGGCCTTCTGTGGTCAGTGGGCACCACAGGGGCTATGGTACATAGGAGGCCCTCAGAATAATTTTATTTTAAAGCTTGATGAGTTTTCTTTAAGACTTTGGTGATGTTGACAATACCCCTTTAAGAGTCTTTCCTCTTGTTTGATTTGTCAAAGTGTTTGATTTGCTAATTTGTTCACTTTTAATCTGTTACTTTCACCCTGAGTTTTGATTGGTGCATTCAAAAGAAGCACAGCTCTGGTGTGGGATTCTCCAACCCCCCGCCGGGTCGGAGAATCGCCCGAGGCCAGCGTCAATCCCGCCCCCACCGTGTACCGAATTCTCCGCCACCCGAGAATCGGCGAGAATCGGGCCCCCCCCCGCGGCAATTCTCCGGCCCACGATGGCCGAACTCCCGCCGCTGACAATCCTCTCCCGCCGGCATGGATTGAACCACCTCTGGTACCGGCGGGATTGGCGGCGCGGGCGGGTGCTGGGGTCCTGGGGGGGAGGCACGGGGTGATCTGACCCCGGGGGGGTGATCTGACCCACAGTAACCTGGCCCACGGGGCCCACCTCCCCTGCGCATGCGCCGGTATGATGTCAGCAGCCGCTGACGCTCCGGCGCATGCGCGGACTTACGCCGACCGGCAAAATCCTTTCGGCCCCGGCTGGCGTGGCACCAAAGGCCGTTCACCTCACCTCAATGTGAGGGCTTGGCCCCTAAAGGTGCGGAGAATTGCGCACCTTTGGGGCGGCCCAACGCCAGAGTGGTTCACGCCACCCCCCCGCCCTGCCGGGTAGGGGAGAATCCCGGCTAAATCAACCCACAACATTGTAACCAATCCTTTCTGACTGATTATATATTGGCCAGATTTCTCAGGCCGTTGCGATTCTCTATTCCCGCCGGCAGCACACCCCCACCCCCGGGTTTCCCAGTGACGTGGGGTGGCCTCAGTGAGAAATCCCAGCTGACAGCCAGATTAAGTACAGGAGCAACATGGCGGATAAACTGAGGTCTTTATTAGTGTCACACGTAGGCTTACATTAACACTGCAATGAAGTTACTGTGAAAATTCCCTAGTCGCCACACTCCAGCGCCAGTTCGGGTACATTGAGGGAGAATTCAGAATGTCTAATTCACCTAACAAGCACATCTTTTGGGACTTGTGTGAGGAAACAGGAGCGCCGGAGAATGTTGACTCTGCACAGACAGTGGTCCAAGCTGGGAATCGAACCTGGGACCCTGGCGTTGTGAAGCAACAGTGCTACCCACTGTGCTGACATGAATTGCTAAATGGTCTTGCTAAATGGTTGAGATTACCTTTTACATGTTGGTCAAACCACAATAAAGTTGCAGAATTCGAGAGTGTTGAAGACACAGCCTCACGATTGCAAACAAAAAATTAAAGGCACAGCACTGAGCAGTGTTAACTGACAGACCCCTTTTGGAGACATTGCAGCAAATAGCCCGTCAGGTCTGTGAGTGGAACAGTGCATTGAAAGGACCAGCACCAGGTTAGGTCATTGGGAAAGCTGAGTGACCACGGTGTGAGCCAAGATGGATAGTGGGCATGGCGAGTCAAACAAGGATCATAAACATCATAATAGTTGGGCCAGGAAAGGTTGCAATTATGACAGGTAGCTTTAGGAACTGCTGAACTAGAAATTAAATAAAAAGCAGACGCCACTTTGTGGTGTGTTCCCATCGTAACTCGTCTTTGTAAGGAAATCACACAAAAGTAGCCACACAAATAGTACTCATCTGAGGTACTATCGAAGGAGGAAGTTTTAAGGGATATTGACAGAAAATCCCCCCATTTAAATTGGGAAGCAGCACACCTACTATCAGAAAATTTAAAAGGCATACAGAGCTAAGGTTTCTTGATTCAGGTTTGTCTGAACCAGACAAGCAAACCATAAAGATGCCCCTAGCAATGGAGAATGAAGGCCTACGCAGGTTGCACTTGTCAGGATGAACAGAAGAAGAACTACAGAATCCACAAAAGGTATGCAATACATTGGAAGACTGTTTCAGAATCAGGTCAAACTTCTGTATTCACTGACCAGAGTACATGTCATTGAAACAAGAGCCTACAGAATCCATAGATCACTTCATCACTTGGGGCAGCATGGTAGCACGTGGTTAGCACAGTTGCTTCGCAGCTCCAGGTCCTAGGTTTGATTCCTGCCTTGGGTCACTGTCTGCACGTTCTCCCCGTGTTTGCATGGGTTTCCTCCGGGTGCCCCAGTTTCCTCCCACAGTCCAAAGATGCGCAAGTCAGGTGCATTGGCCATGCTAAATGCAGGCCATGCTTTGGGGCAGCAGGGTAGCATGGTGGTTAGCATAAATGCTTCACAGCTCCAGGGTCCCAGGTTCGATTCCCGGCTGGGTCACTGTCTGTGTGGAGTCTGCACGTCCTCCCCCTGTGTGCGTGGGTTTCCTCCGGGTGCTCCGGTTTCCTCCCACAGTCCAAAGATGTGCTGGTTAGGTGGATTGGCCATGCTAAATTGCCCGTAGTGTCCTAATAAAAGTAAGGTTACGGGTATAGGGTGGATACGTGGGTTTGAGTAGGGTGATCATGGCTCGGCACAACATTGAGGGCCGAAGGGCCTGTTCTGTGCTGTACTGTTCTATGTTCTATGTTCTAAATTGCCCTTAGTGTCCAAAAATGGTTAGGTGGGGTTACGGGGATAGGGTAGGGGTGTGGGAATTGGGTGGAGGTATGGGCTTAGGTAGGGTGCTCTTTCCATGGGCCAGTGCAGACTCGATGGGCCGAATGTCCTCCTTCTGCACTGTAAATCCTATGATCAGCAGATGCAGAGAAAATAGTCCATACTGTGATTTTTCAAATGCAGGGCTAGCAGACAGAATTGTTGAGTTGGTGATCACCTCTACTTGTATGGAAACATTCCAGAATGGTCTGCAAGACAATCTCAGAAAGTGATCTGCAAGGCGATTCTCGCAGGTCAACAGGTCCTAAATGCCACCCCAATTGTTGACACACTCACTTGAACACCCAAACCAACAAGACATGAAGTATGGGCCGGGATTCATCGATATCGTGGCCAAGTGTTGACGCCGGTGTCAAAACCGGCGCGATCGACGTCGGCATCAACAGGCCTCCAGGCCAGGTAATTCTCCTCTTCTTCAGGGGCTAGAATGGCGGCGGAGTGTTGTGCACTGCTCCGGCAGCGAGAGCCGGCCCTACACGGCCGGCGCGAGTCCGTGCATGTGCGCCATGGCCGGCGCGGCTCGGCGCATGCATGCCATGGTTGTCTTCGCACCGGGGCATGTGCGTGGTTGCCGTGCTCATTCTGGGGGGGAACCATGTTCCTCCGCGCCACCACCGGGCAACATGACTGAGCCCTACAGGGGCCTGGCGCGGAGGAACATGGCTCCCACCAGAACGAGTACGCCCGCCAATCAGTAGCCCCTGATCATGGGCCTGACCACCGTGGAGGCTCCCCCTCGAAGTCAGATCTACCCACCAGGACGGCCCCCGCAGCCAGAACGCCGAGGTCCCACCGGGTGGTACCATATGTAAACTACGCCGGTAGGACTTGTCGAAATTCCGCGGGCACCCGACCCGTCGAGTGCGGAGAATCGCCGCGGGGGCCGCTTTCAACGGCCCCCGATCGACGCCGCAATGACCGTGCGGGTGCAATTGCCGGCGATTCTCCAGTCGCCGGAGAATCGGTGGCCCGGCGTCGAAGTGGCATGGCTGCATTGTCGCGCCCCCCAGGCGATTCTCCGACCCGGCGCGGGCTCGGAGAATCCCGGCCATGGTCTCCTGCACGTAACTAGGAAATGGCCAACTTTTCATCAATTCTATAAGATATGTGGCAGAAAGGGCCATTGGCAGTGGCAACACATTAGCGTAAAGGCAAATGGAGCTGAAAAGAGTCATCCATTGATCCAAATAGACCATACATAACAGGCACCTTAGAGCAATATCCGGTATCCCGTCAGAAACATACACATATAAATTTAATATCTCACTCGGACAGTACTGTTTTCAACTACTTCATTTTGGGCTGTCAGCTAGGATCGCTATAAGCTCACATGGACCACATTAGATGCACTGTGCCAGGGTACATTTGTATCACAGACAATATAGTTGTTGTGGGAGGAACAAAGCAAGAACATGACCACAATCTGCATTTAATGATGCAAGCGGCACGTAATGAAGGATTGATGGTCAGCAGTCTGAAATGTGCCATCAACATGTAACAGATCAATTTCTTCAGTTCTATTTATTCCCGAGCCAAGTTAAATAAAGGATGTTTACGCCATGCCAGTTCCTCAAGATAAATACAGTCTTCGATGATGTCTAGGCCTCTTTAATCTCTTGTATCCATGCATTCCCAATTTTCCTGAGAAATCTTCAACGCTAAGGGAATTGTTGAGAAAGGTGTATCTTTCCTGTGGCATGAAAACCACAAATGCATCAACAAAGCACTGAAATGGTCACCATCTGAAGCAATAGAACATAGAACATACAGTGCAGAAGGAGGCCATTTGGCCCATTGAGTCTGCACTGATCCACTTAAGCCTCACTTCCACCCTATCCCTGTAACCCAATAATCCCTCCTGACCTTTTTGGTCGCTAAGGGCAATTTATTATGGCCAATCCACCGAACCTGCATGTCTTTGGACTGTGGGAGGAAACCAGAGCACCTGGAGTAAACCCACGCAGATACGGGGAGAACGTGCAGACTCTGCACAGACAATGACCCAACAGGGAATTGAACCTGGGACCCTGGTGCTGTGAAGCCACAGTGCTATCCACTTGTGCTGCCATGCTGCCCTAATACTAGGGAGACAGCTACCATGGAGATAAATGCCTAACAGTAAGGCCAGGGTATATATACAGAAAGGCAAACTGACTGCATATGCTTTAAAAGATCTGTTTATAACACAATAGTACAACTACTCCAATATCGATCAGGAAACATTAGCCTCGGCCAGAAGCCACTGGAAATGATTTGGCAAAATCCACTGACCAGTGCTCTGCCAAGATTGGAATGTCCCTTGATAAAGATTCGAATTCACAACTGTGAGATTAGGTACAAGCCAGGTAACTTGATGATCACATTGGAAATACTTAGTAGATTGCCTAACCCAGCAAAAACAGAAGATGTATCCTTAGATGGGCCTCACGGTAGCATGGTGGTTAGCATCAATGCTTCACAGCTCCAGGGTCCCAGGTTCAATTCCCGGCTGGGTCACTGTCTGTGTGGAGTCTGCACGTCCTCCCCGTGTGTGCGTGGGTTTCCTCCGGGTGCTCCGGTTTCCTCCCACAGTCCAAAGATGTGCGGGTTAGGTGGATTGGCCATGCTAAATTGCCCGTAGTGTAAGGTTAATGGGGGGATTGTTGGATTACGGGTATACGGGTTACGTGGGTTTAAGTAGGGTGATCATTGCTCGGCACAACATCGAGGGCCGAAGGGCCTGTTCTGTGCTGTACTGTTCTATGTTCTACGTTCTATTTACATTTGACCGCGTTGACATCGAACTTGAAGAGTTTCCAAATTGACCTGGTACACTTTGCCCAATACAAATGCTGGCATCTACAAGAAAAAACGTCGAAAGATTCTACATTACAGAAACTGTGGAAAACCATCATCGATGGATGGCCTGATTCAATGCATCATGTCCACAAATATGTGAGACCATTTTGGTCTTGTCAGGATGAGCGAATCAGAATTTTTGTGATCTGTGTTGGGAAGCAGAGGTAATTTTAAGTAAATATATTGTTGGATATTAGAAATAAGGCATAAATTCAAGTGAGTTTAATTTAGTGTTTCTCTGTAAGAAAGGGTAAAACTATAATTAAATTAATGTTAAACAAAGATGCTTGCATGTATAAGGTTTTTGGTTTAATTTCAAACTGTGGCTCTATTGTGCTCAGAGAGTTTACAACATGAAAAGTAAATAGGAGCTTGGAGAAAGAATGAGCTGTTGCTTAAAAAACAGGGGTCACCTTTAGGGAAATCTATGCACATTTGTGAAGATAAGTGGAAGTGAAGAAGCATTATATTGTAGTCAAACTTGCATTTTGGGTTTATTGAACCCATTAGCAAAAGGAGCACAGCAGCTAGAGATAAAACAGCTTTCTCAGCTCTGCCAGAATCAGATGTAGAACAATAAAGTCATGGGCAAAAACCTAAGTCCCAAAAACTAAAGGACAGTTGGTTCTAGAAACTAGAGAATGAAGAAAGGTTTCCAGGAAGATTGAAGTAAAAAGGAAAACAAAAACCGGAAGTTGAGCAAGGCGCTATCCTCTGAATTTAAATACAGATCAGGAAACAGCTGACTGGACAAAATTGGCTGGAGAGAGAAAGGATGACTCTGGATCACTCTTTGTCAAAGCTTTTTGGCATGGTCAATCCACCTAACCTGCATATCTTTGGACTGTGGAAGAAAACCGGAGCACCCGAAGTAAGCTCAGACAGACACAGGGAGAGCATGAAAACTCCACACAGATAGTAACCCAAGCCTGGAATTTAAGCTGGGTCTCTGGCGCTTTGAGACAGCAGTGCTAACCACTGTGTCACCGTGCGCCATACAGTGTTTGGCCTATTGCTGCTGGGAAGCGAAGCCGTAATCATCCGATGGTTTGCTTGTGGGATCAGAAAACAGCGAATCATTGCACAATGTGAGCCAAATTTTTAAATTATAATGACATGTCCCACTCCTCAAGAGTGGGGTACAGACACATCACACAATCAACTAATGAAGCATGCATTTGTATCATGCTTCATGAAGGGAGGGTTAATCTCAACCCCGTAGAGTTTTGTTTGAGGAACTGTTTCCATTACGCTCTCGGCATTGTGGTACCATGGGTGGTGCCACAGAGTCGAGACATAGTGGATGGGTAGCTCAAGAAATCACTCACAATTCTCAGTTAAGTTTGTTCTCGCATTTTTAATTGAATTATCACATAGACATCATCAGATCAATGGAAGTGAAGAATTTGTTCCATTGGGAGCATTATACATGTAAATTGTATCCTACCACTCAGTAGCAACACACTCTAGCATAGTATGTCTCAAGAATAAAGAGTTAATGAATATTTGTAACAGTGTCGAACACAACACATTGATTGATCAATACGCTTCACTCCGATATGAGTCAAAGATATGCAGAAAATGATTCTATAGATCTTCAGCTGGCCATGATTATACAGAATGTGCAGTACTAACAGGCCACAGAACAGACAAACTGGTAAAAGCTCACATTACACTGCTCTTGCTGTTTATGTGTAAGGATGCCAAGACACAGTTACATGATCAGAGTCTCATTGTCAATGGACAGATGACAGAGCAAGATACAAAACAAAATCAATGCCTTCAGGAACTGTATTATGCAGCTCGTGCCCACTGCTTTTCATACAAATTCGTGATTCCCATTGGCCGTGACAGACTTCTTTCAAACCACAAATAAATAGAAATCCAGAAAGCAATTATTTGAAATCTGCTTATTCAATAGGGGAATTTGAAGACAAAGCTCATTGTTTTAGTCCTGCTTTTTACCGCTATTACTTAAAATAGGTTATACATGAATTATGATTCAATACACTGATAATATGTTTCTTATTATCGGGCTGTGGGCATCACTGGCATTCATCACCATAGTTGCCATGAAAAGCTGGCTTGCTAGGCCATTTCAGGGAACAGATAAAAACCAACTGCGTTGGTGTGGGACTGCATTACCACATAGGCCAAATCAGCCAAGGTGGGTTTCCTCCCTTTAAGGACATCAGGGAAGAGTTAGATTTTTATGACAATTCAACAGCTTCATGGTCACTTTCGTAAAAAACTTGTATCATTTTTTTATTTTGGATTTTTAAAAACTCCCCTCAGACTGCCTTGGAGGGATTTGAACTCCCGCTCTTTGGAATACTGGTCCATTAATGTAAACAGGGCCAGGGAGAGCAATCAAGGGCCCTGATGATTCTCCTGTTTCTAGATCCCTTTTTCCATACAACTTCTAACCACCCGGCACAGTTGTTAGCACTGCTGCCTCACAGCTCCAGGGTTCCAGGTTCAATTCCAGCCGAGGGTGACTGTACGTTTGGAGTTTGCACTTTCTCCCCGTGTCTGCGTGGGTTTCCTCTGGGTGCTCCGGATTCCTCCCACAGTCCAATGGTGTGCAGGTTAGGTGAATTGAGCCATGCTAAATTTCCCCTTGGTGTCCAAAAGGTTAGGTGGGATTACGGGGATAGGGTGGAGGTGTGGACCCGTGCAGACTTGATGAGCCGAATAGCCTTCTTCTGTACTGTAAATTCTATGATCCCCTGCTCTTTAACCCTCCCCTTCAATCATGAATGATATTTTTTCCCCTTTCCAGATTCACCAATCATTCAGAAAAAAACTCCTAATAACCTGATAATTCCCATTGTTGGAAATCTGGTTACAAATATTGTCCAATACATATGCAGCGTGGCATTTCTTAAGTACGGCACCAATATAATACAATATTAGTTTGTGTGCACCCTATAAGTGATCACACCACAATTATTAAACAGAAGGTACAAATATTACACAACTGCAGTGTGCAATATTATTGTTACGATCCCAGGGGATGGATCAAGGAGCCAGAAGCTGAGTGGGTGCACGCGGAAGAGGCCTCTGTATGGGGACCTCCCTTTGGGCACTCGCCATGGCAGCACTCCCATCCCCACCCAAAAAGCACTCCAGCAACCCGGTGGTGATAGCCACCCTCCAATCCTGGAACCAACTACGGCAATAATTTGGCCTGACCAAAACGTCGGACAAAGCTCCCATCTGCAACAACCATAGGTTCACACCAGCACTGACTGACGCCACCTTTAAAAGGTGGGGGCAGGAATGGAGGGACACTGACAGTCAGGGACCTATACATGGACAGCAGGATCGCAACACTGGAAGAACTGACAGAGACATTCCAGCTTGCCGGGGGAACGAGCTAAGGCATCTACAGCTCAAAAACTTCCTATGAAAGGAGTCAAGGACGTACCCACAACCGCCACGACAGACACTACTGGAAGAACTACTGGACGCAAGCATAATAGATAAAGGAAACTGTAGTGACTTGTATGACCGACTGATAGAAAGGGTCGATACTATACTGGACGCAACAAGAAAGAAATGGGAGGAGGACCTGGGGATTGAGATAGGGTGGGGACTCTGGAGCGAAGCACTGCATAGGGTCAACTCCACCGCCACGTGCGCAAGGCTCAGCCTGACACAACTAAAAATGGTACATAGAGCCCACTTAACAAGAACCCGTATGAGTAGGTTCTTCCC
Organism: Scyliorhinus canicula; assembly: GCF_902713615.1. Classification (NCBI taxonomy): domain Eukaryota; kingdom Metazoa; phylum Chordata; class Chondrichthyes; order Carcharhiniformes; family Scyliorhinidae; genus Scyliorhinus; species Scyliorhinus canicula. Next base: position 127,999,091 of record NC_052157.1, on the reverse strand, counting down.
GGAGGTGGAGGATAGATGTGAACGGTGCCAAGGAGGCCCGACCAACCACGCCCACATGTTCTGTTATTGCCCCAGACTTGCAGGGTACTGGACAACCTTCTTCGAGACAATGTCCAAAGTGCTGGGGATGAAGGTGGAGCCATGCCCGAAAGTGGCGGCCTTCGGGGTTTCAGACCAGCCAGATCTATTCCTAGGGAGGAGGGTGGATGCCCTTGCCTTTGCCTCCCTGATTGCCCGCCTTAGAATCCTGTGGTCAGCAGCACCACCCAAAGCTGCAGGCTGTCCAACCTCTCGGAATCTCTCCAAATGGAGAAAATCAAATTTGCCATCCGAGGGTCAGACGACGGCTTCCACAGAACATGGGAGCCATTCACGGAATTGTTCCGGGACCTGTTTTTGGCCAACGAACAAGCGGAAAAATAGCCAGGTAGCCAAGAGTCAGGGGAAAGTAGCCAAAGCAGGAGAGGAAGAGATAGACCGGGAGGGAGGGGGCGGGGGTGGGGGGGGGGGGGGGGGGGGGGGGGGAGGGGTGGTACAGCTAAACCTAGGAGGAAAGAAAGGTGAATCACAGGAGGGGGGGAGGGGGAAGAGAGGGAAGAGACAGGGAACAAGACAGGAGAACCAGGGAGGTGGGGGGGAGGCAGGGAAATGAGAGCCGGAAGGAAGGCATGGGATGCAATAACAAACATGGCATCTCCAGGAGCAGGGAACAAGGAGAATACAGACGAAAGACGGGAGGAACGGCAGAAACGGAAGTGAGCGCGAGACGGCAGCAAGATCCATCCGGGAGAAGCAAGCGACAACACCAACACTAAACCCATTCGAGTATTGCCCACTGTAATTGTTTCTCCAGCACCCAAATGTATATCCAGGTGTACAGAGTTGCTGCTGTTGAGCTGATGCACAATATCATACCAGTTATTCTATTTTATTTTTTATTGTATTTATTTTTTATTATTTACTATTTTCTTTTCTTTGGTATGTTTGGGTGTGCCGTTCTCTTCTATATATGTGTATATATATATATATATATATATGTCTCTTATCCTGTGTACATAACGGTAAATATACTTTGTTCAAAAACCCAATAAAAAACATTTATAAAAAAAAATCAATGTTCGCAATCATTAACTGTCAAAATGAATATTGATGTTCAGCTTTGTACGTTCGATTATGTAATGGAGCCGGTAGCTTCCTCCACTTGTCCGGGAGAGGATTTCTAATATATATGGGATTCTCCTAAAATCTCTTATGTTGGCATGGAAAGAATGCTCAATTATATATACTTTATTCAATAAAGTCTGTGAAAATCTGGCTGGTGTTTATGCGAGTATTTCAATGGTTGGAAAGCACTGTGGGATATCCTGAGTTTGTGAATAGTGCTATATTTATGAATGTATTGGTACTCTTTTTTATTCGTTCGATGGATGTGGGTGCCGCAGGCTGTGCCAGCATTTATTGCCCATCCCTAATTGCCCTTGAAGGTGCAGTTAAGAGTCAACCACATTGCTATGGTCTGGAGTCACATGTAGGCCAGACCAGGTAAGGGCAAAAGATTTCATTCCCTAAAGGACATTCGTGAACCAGATGGGTTTTTATGACAATTGACAATTGTTTCATGGTCATCATTAAACTTTTAATTCCAGATTATTAGTTTTTTTACTCGATGGGCTGAAAGGCCTCTTTCTGCACTGTGAATTCTATGATTCTATGAAGTCAAATTTCACCACCTGCAGTGGCGGGATTTGAACCTGGGTCCCCAGAGCATTACTCTGGGTCTCTAGCTTACTAGTCCAGTGCCAATACCACTACGCCACCGCTTCCCCCATCTTTTGTTGCAACATTGCATTTTTTTAAACTCAGCCTAATTTTCAATCTCAATAAGGCAGTCAGATGGGAGCAGCAGCTAAAGTCATGTAATATTATTCCGTCCAGGTCAGGCTCAGTGCTATTCCTTTAAATCCTGTCATAAACAGCTTAATGTGCAAACAATCGCAGTTTAGGTTTGATGGAACCATCAATTCACTAGACATGTGCTTTAAGATATGAACAGTGGTTTTAATCTACTTACAACAGAGCCAGCCTGTTCCGCGTTGAACTCTCGATGAACTGAACAACTGGCTCTGAGCCTTGGTATTTATACAGCAGTCCAGGGGGAGGAGTTGTGGGCGGAGCCAAGGGTGAAGCCCTGTACAAACTCCTAAGCATTCCCAGCGCTACTCCCCCTAGTGGTCGGACAACGCAACTGTGCTTACAAATGCACGGTCTCATGTATATACAATACAGTGTGAATTACGGAGTTACATTCACCACAAGGTTCCTGTACTAACTCTGTTTACAAGCTATAGGAAGAAGCAACTCAAGCTTCAGTACTACTACGCATAACTGAGATTTGCCCTCTAACTTCTAATAGTCACGTTTTCAAAATCCGGTTACGCTTTCCTGAAATGGTTAGAAAGGACAGTTGCGGTTGTCTCATGAGCTTTGAGAATGTCTGAGAGAAGAAAGTGTTCAATCTTTGTAAGGAACGAACCAGTCAGTTTAAAATTCTTGAAAGAAAAGAAAAATCAATTTGAATTTTCCAAGAAGCAGTTTGAATGACTAGGGTTTCCCACAATGATAAGAAATTAAACGCCAATTACTGTGCATACTTGAAAATTATTTGCAAAGTAATAGCTTCATTCTGAGAATTGCAATAGTTCTAATTAGCTGGATAATATATATGTACCTTTATTTTTCCAATTAAGGGGCAATTTAGTGTAGCCAATCTACCTACTCTGCACATCTTTGGGTTGTGAGGGTGAGACCCACACAGACACGGGGAGAATGTGCAACTCCACACAGACAGTGACCCAGAGCCGGGATCGAACCTGGGTTCTCGACGCCGTGAGGCAAAAGTGCTAAAGACTGCACCACCATGCCGCCCCCATAATTAGCGAGATTATAGACGTTCTGCTGCAATAATATTAGAGCAAAACAGTGCGGATGCTGGAAATCTGAAATAAAAGCGGAAAGTGTTGGAAAATCTGGCCGCATCTGTGAAGAGAGAAACAGGGTAAACTTTTACGTTAGTCCTTCTCTCGCCACAGATGCTGCCAGATCTGCTGAGATTGTCCAGCTGATTTTATTAAATACATTTGCTTAATGGATTGAAACTAAGGGTGAAACATTCTGCAGACGCAATGGCTCAGCCCCTAGCTTAAGCATGGGGCAGAGCCTGCCTCTGCGTGGGGTCACGGGGGCCAGGCCAGCGCAGAAAGGAACACAAGGAAGGGGGGGGGGGGTGCAGAGATGGGTTGAGGCACAGGGATGCCTGATCTGGAAAGGCGGTCATTGATGGAGGGTTCGCCTGAGACCAGAGCATGGTAACCACCTCTATGCTACCCACTTGCAGTAATTTATGTACAGTGTCAGTATCTGGACTGTGGGATGCGGAAGCAAAATCCAGTGATAACATTTTGTCATCATCAGCTTCATCTTCCTTTTCCACCAGTTGCTTTACCATGACTGCCTGATTAGGTGGCAGCTCTTGGCTATCTGAAAGGAGAAAAGCATAAGAGGTCTGTCACTGTGGACTGCTGGCCACCAGTCAGCTCCTGCTGTCTTTGGGTGAGGACCACCATGATAAGTGAGTGTGGTGCAATCTGTTTGGTAATGTCATGATTGAATAGCTGGCAGTGTGTGCAAGCTGTGAGGTGTAAGTGTGAATGTGCAGCAGTGATAACTGCGTAAGGTGATGGGAAGCTATAGAAGGTAGGCAAGAATCCTGAATGATCGAGTCTGTTGATAGGTGAGTAATGTGAGTATGGTGTCTGAGGCTAGTGGTGCAGTTGTGAAGGATAAGGCATTCAAAGTTCAATTCACTGACCTTGACTACTTGTGTCAGGTCATTGAACTTTTTTGTGCTACCACATCCAGGTTCTTGGTGCTTGTTTCCTGGCATTGACTGTCACTGCTAACTTCTCCCACTGCCTTCTGGGAATTAATGTCTGCTCAGCCTTCCGGCAGGCACGCTGTAAACACTGCACTTCTTTTCACCTCCTCCACCAAGGCCTCTGGTGCAGCATCCAAGAATCATTGGAGCTTGCACCCACCCATGTTGTGTTATTACTTAGACTTTTGCCACAACAAAGTGATTTGAGCAAGAACTTCTACCACTGCACCAGCCACAATGCACCTCCTTTTAAGAGCTGTAGGCTGGATTTAAGTAATTGATGCTAGCTTTACCTCATGCTGGTCTCGCTGTGTCTTTTGCCGAGATGTGCAGCCACTCAACAACACTCAATGTTGGCTGCATTCTACAATCATGGTAATGAGCAGGCAACACAAAATTGGCATGCTTCTGACATTACATTGAACGGAATCCCATTTTTGCTCCTATTTGAAATGAAATGAAAATTGCTTATTGTCACAGGTAGGCTTCAATGAAGTTACTGTGAAAAGCCCCTAGTTGCCATATTCCGGTACCTGTCCAGGGAGGCTGGTACGGGAATCAAACCGTGCTGCTGGCCTGCTTGGTCTGCTTTAAAAGCCAGCAATTTAGCTGAGTGAGCTAACCCAGCCCCTATTTTCAAGGACTGTTCAATTTATCCCCTTAAATTTTAACCTGACTGTACTGAAGCTAATCTGAGGAGCAGAATTGAAAACCTTTGGTAAATAAAATAAATAAAAATTAATTGAAAATGCCAGAAACGTGAAATAAAACAGAAAATACTGGAAATACACAGCAGGACCATCAGCGTCTGAAAAGGCAGAAAGAGGTTAACATGTTTTGGGTGGAGGCCCCTTGTTAACATGCTCTGTGATCTGATGGTGAACAGTGGAGACTGCTGTAATCTATCATACCTTCCCCTCAGCTCCATTGTGCTGGTGTTAATCAAAGCAGATAGCAGTGTGTTGCAGAAAGAGATGTCATTGAGCCAGGAGTTATACACAGGCAGAACAGGCAGGTGGTGAAGTAAGTGTCTGTCGACAGATGTTATGATCATTTGGTACTTAGGAAGCATTTCAGTAGCTGGCTTTATTTTCTTCAGCAAGTACCAATGGATTAGATAAGCGGTTGATAAAGGATTTAGGAGTGCTTCAAGAAATGACACAAGGCATTGATTTACTGAAAATAACTAATCTGGTTTTCCTATGTTCGTGTGTGATCTAGGGCCCGATTCCGCGGACTTTAAATAAAATCTGCTTTCGAGTGCCTTTGGGTGGGGTGATTCTCGGCGACTGCAGTGCCGAGAGTCACCCCTCTATTTACCGGCATTTTGCTGGTTCTTTTGGCCTTGGGGGTTTCTGCTGGTGAGCTGATCTCGCCGGCAGGAACCGCTGCTCTCCATTCGGGGTGTCATTTTGATCGACAGCCCCAATCTTCTCTCCCCCCCCCCCCCCCCCCCCTTTTCAGGCCCACCCCTGCTTTCTGTCCACCTCCCTCGCCCTCCAACCTTGTTGAGGCCCCTGAGCACTTCCTCTCATTCCCCCTCCAATTCGCAAGGCCCCCCTGGGCCCGAGTCCTGAGAGTGTCAACTTGGCACATGAGCACCCTGGTACTGCCAGTCCCATCTTCACATTGAGGATACTGTCCATCATGTTGTGTGGCACTACCAACATGCTAAATGGGATGGACTTACAAGAGATCTAGGAATAGACTGGGTATCCATGAGGCACTGTGGGCCATCAGCAACAGCAGAATTAATCAACCACAATCTGCAGATTCATGGCTCGGCATATCACCCACTCTACCATTACCACCACGCCAGGGGATCAACCCTGATTCATTGAAAAGTGCAGGAGAGCATGCCAGGAGCAACATCAGGATAACCTGAAAATGAGGTGAAGCTACAACACAGGACTACTTGCATGCCAAACAGTATGAGCAGCAAGTAACAGACAGAGCTAAGCGATTCCACAACCAATGGGCCAGATCTAAGATCCGCAGTCCTGCCACATCCAGTCGTGAATTAAAAACTCATTGAAGGAGGAGGCTCCACAATATCCCCATCCTCAATGATGGAGGAGCTCAGCACATCTGTTCAAAGATTAGACAGAAGCATTCGCAGCAATCTTCATCCAGAATTGCCATGTGGATGTTCCATCTCGGACTCCTCCGGAGGTCCCCATTTAACAGATGTCAGTCTTCAGTCAATTTGATTCACTCAGCATGACATCAAGAAACTGCTGAAGGCGCAGGATACTGCAAAGGCTATGGACCCTGTCGATATTCCAGCAATATTCCTGACAACTTGTGCTCCAGAACTTGCCGTACCCCTAACTAAGCTGTTCCAGTACCACTACAACACTGGCATCTACCCAGCAAAGTTGTAAATTGCCTACATATGTTCTGTACACAAGAAAAGGACAATCCAACCCAGCCAGTTACTGCCCCATCAGTCCATCATCGGTCATCAGTAACCTGATGCAAGGGGTTATCAAGAGGTGCTCTGAAGCAGCATTTACTCAGCAACAATTTGCCCATGGTTGCTCAGTTTGGGTCTCACCAGTGTCACTCAGCTCCTCATCGAATTGCAGCCTTGGTTTAAACATGGCCAGAAGAGCTGAATGCCAGAGATGAGGGGAGAGTGACTGCACTTGACATCAATGCAGTATTTGACCAAGTATGGCATCAAGGAGCCCCAGCTAAACTGGAGTCAATGAGAATCAGGGAGGAAACTCTCTGCTGGTGGGAGTCATACCTGGCACAAAGGAAGATGGTTTGGAGGTTGGAGTCAATCATCTCAACCGAACGCCACCATTCCATGAGTTCCTCAGCGTAGTGTCCTAGGCCCAGCCATTTTCAACTGCTTCCTCTTCCTTCCTTCTTTCCTTACCTTCTTTCCTACCTTCCTTCTGCCAAAGGGTCAGAAGTGGGGGTGTTCACTGATGATTGCACAACGTTCAGCACCATTCACAGCTCCTCAGATGCTGAAGCTGTTCACATAAAAATGCAACAAGACCTGGGCAATATCCAGGCTTGGGCTGCCAAGTGTCAAGTAACATTTGCACAACACAAGTGCCAGGCATGACCATCTGCAACAAATGGGGATATAACCAAAGACACTTGACATTCAAAGGCATAACGATCACTGAATCCCCCACAATCAACATCCTGGGGGTTACCAATGACCAGAATCTGAATTGGACTAGCCATATAAATTCCGTGGCTACAAGAGCAGGTCAATGGTTAGGAATCCTGCAGTGAATAATTCACCTCGTGACACCTCAAATCCTATCCAACATCTACAAGGCACAAGCCAGGAGTGCAATGGGACACTCTCCACTTGTCTGGATGAGTGCAGCTCCAACAACACTCAATACCATCTATGACAAACGAGCCTGCTTGATTGGCATCCCTTTCACAAACATTCATTCCTTCACCATCCACAAATAGTGGCAGCTGTGTGTACCATCTACAAAATGCACTGCAGTAACTCACCAAGATTCATTAGGCAGCACCTTCCAAACCCACGACCATGACCAACTAGAAGAACAAGAGCAGCAGATACCTGGGGACACGACCGCCTGGAGATTCGCCTCCAAGTCACTCACCACCCTGACTTGGAAATATATCATCGTTCCTTCACTGTCGCTGGGTCAAATTCCTGGAATTCCCTCCCTAACAGCACTGTGGATGTACCTACATCTCAGGGACTGCAGCGGTTCAAGAGGCAGCTCACCACCACCTTCGGAAGGGCAATTTATTGCCTGAGGGATGAGCAATAAATGCTAGCCTAAATGGCGACACCCACAGCCTGTAAAATGATTTTATTTTTAAAGTTGAGAAGAAAACTTAAATGAACCTACGGAATTGCAAGGAAACATGAATAGAAAGTTATGTCGATAGGGTTGAATGAAGTGGGGTGGGGCGAGGATTGTATGAAGTATCGATATCAATGTAGACTTGTTGGGCTGAATGGCCTGTTGAGGCGCTGTAAAATCTCTGGCATGAATTTTTCGGATGGTGGGGTCGCACGTCCTGCCATCAGATGAAACACATCACCACTAATTCCGTGTGCCCTACAGCAATCTTACGCTCAAATGAACGTTAAGTGGCTGCAGGTGGGACTTCCGTCCCTTACTTAGGAGGAAGCCGCAGCTGAGAGAGCTGAAGAAAACAGAAGAAGAAATGCAGGGGGAGAGCTGAGCCTATGCTCGGGAACGAGAGACCCAGCAAGTTCAAGAGATGGCACAAAGACTCTGAGGGAATAGGCCGGGGCCTCATCTGGGATAGGGGCAGACTTCCTGTCTGAGGCATTGCCCGCCTTAGTGTAAGATTGATGTGTGGTCTGAGCGGGCAGGCACCCATTCCACAAATTTTACACGCCCCCTCCCCCCACCTAAAAAATGCAGTTTAAGAGCATACAATTCTGCCCCATGTTAGTATATGCGCCACCCTATCAACCACCGACATTTTTGAAGGGATTCAATGATATCAGTCCTTTCAATGGAATAGTTCACATTGTGAGCTCACGGTGAGCCCACATGGATCTAATTGCCCCATATGTCAGTGTCAAGGGTCTAATATGCACCAAGCTCAAGAGTAATACTTTTGTTTGAAGTTCCATCCATATAAACAATCATCTTTGCGACTGCACAAGAGCCAGATGTGGATCCCCTGGAGACTCAGTCTGCCAACAGCGACAGTTCCCCAAAGGCCTCTGCTCACATTTTATAAGTGTTTTCTAATCTCTCCTTTGAGCTGATTCACAAACAATTGAATTCAGCTGGCTTTTCTCCCAGCTTGCATTTAATTTATGATGCATTTGCTCCAATCTATCCAACAGAGATGGATAGGTAACAGGGCAAGGTCGTCATTTTCTCTTTAATGCTGGCATTTAGATTCCAGTTTTTCCAGGATTAAAAAAAAATAATTTTTCCATTTCCCAACTGAGAGACGTCATTTTTAATTGGGAACAATGGAAAAAGAAAACATTAATAAATATTAATAAACACTTTTGAACAAAACTGGGAAATCCACTGCTCTGAAGTCTATGACAATTATTTCCATCTGTGCACCTAAAATCATTTCAGGGGACATTAATCTCTTAACACCTTTGTGCTGAGATTCTGGGATTTTCAAATTAAAAAGACAACCTCTGTTAAATTGCATCTGAGAAAAAACTGTGAATTCACACAGAAACTTAAGAACAGTCAAATATTCAGGCCCTCAAGCTTAATTCCCCTTTCGATACGTTCATGGCGAATTTATATATCAGCCCCATCCACTGTGGCGTTATACGTCTTAATATCGTTGGAGAATCACATTTGCTGAATATGATTACCACCCCTATCCCTCTTCGGGAATAAATGTTATAAGGAGAAACCCCCCACAATACGTATTCATGTCCCTTGTTGTCTTGCTTTATGCATTAGAACCGTTGGTTAGAGACACCCTGGAGACAAACCCTTCATGTAATACACCCTCTGCTGTGGCAACATGATGTTTAGCATCAGTGACATTAAGGTATTGGACCGTTGATTGCGGGGAGGGAGAAGACGTTCCTTCTGGTCTCGCTGAGTTGGCTTTGAACTCTTGAAGCCACTGGCACTCTATTTCAATATCTATATAATATATAGGTACAGCATCTCAAATCCAGAGTTGCCCAAACACCAAACATTTTTAGAATGTGCCATTCATCACTTCCAGCTGAGGAAAGTAAAATAAACTTTTTATTTTAGCTAGGGGCTGCACTGGTGTGATGTGGTGCCACACTAGTTACCCCTTTGGGATTTTGCATGCTGTTCTATTTCCCCATTCTGAACAACCTTTGTCCCACCCAAATTTGGCTTGATCCCGGGGACCACTCATGGCCTTATCTGCCCAACCTGAAATCTGGCAGGATCTGAAATCTGGAGTGGCCTTGGTCTTAAGATTGGGGGAGGTTAAGAGAAACTGTGCTTGTGCGAGAAAGACAGAGAGAGGCTGCAATACACACTGTGTTAGAATTTGCAGTATAGAATTGTATGACATTGGTACAGAGAAGATCACAAAGGTGTAACTCAGAGTGGTTACTTTAAATTTATGAATAAGAAATACAACTTAACTTATAGTTAAGGAAATCATCCTAATGGGTGGAGGAAATGCACAATTAAATCGTCTTCTAATCGAGCTCTATTCATGCCAAATGTATAAAATTTAAAGATACATCGTGCCATGTAAAACGAATGGAGAATGATTCAATACTCTCTATGGGATGTGGGGTGGTTTTCAGTTATTTGCAAAGAGTTCAACTGCCATAATGCACATGTTCCGATTTTGATTTTCTTGATACAACATGCTTTATGGGCAATATGATGGAGTGAGCTGGGTTCCTGTTATTGCCACTGTAAGTTTTGCAATGAGTTAGTCAAGGGATCCAAAATTCAGATTATTCTAATTTTTTCTGGACCTATGTGCATCGAGGCTTACTCCTTGTCGGAGATACCTCCAGACTCCAAAACCTAGTGGGTTATTTCTTTGTGTATTATATTTCCACATTGTCCAGATTGCTTAGATTCTCATAAGGTCCTGCAGTGTCACGATTGCCATCAACCAGTCCCTGGTGAAAAACGTCCACCGAAAGAAATTTATACACCAATGCTGCAATTACTCATTGGACTGCTCATCCCCCAGTAGTGAGAGAGAATTGACATCAATGAGTTTGCCTCAATTACAATCATATGGCTGCAATCCTCATAATTGTTATAACTATGGGCCTCATCACATTGCAAATACACATGGTAATAAGTTATTCACAACCTGCCCCATCACAAAAACGGCAGTGCCTGCAAATCAGGTGCTAAAGCCGTCACCTTCTTCATGATCAAACCACTCCCACAATGCAGGAGAGTTACATGGCTTAAGACTTTAAATCCTCTGCACGTTGATAGGATTGTATGTTCGAGCATAAATACTGACACTGAGGCATATTGAGGATAATGAGCTCCCAAATGTGCAACATTGGCTGCTCGAAAGAACTTAAGTACCATCCATTCCGGCCAATGGGCCAGTTTCTAAAGTGGGTGCCAATGGCAACATTCTCAGCGTCGATATACCTCTGATGGCCATGCACAGCACGTCCTTTGACACCTGCAATCAAATTAGTGAGGATAGCAGACGAGCAATATTGGCTCTTGAGATTCAATGCCTAATCTGGGACAATATGTGACACTTCAGTGAGGGTGAATGCCTTGCACCCAGCACATCTGCTCATGGACTCTGATCATTGAACATTCCTTAAAGTCACACTTGGATGAACAATGAAAGATACAAGGAGCATCTTAGTGCTTGAGCTTTTGTCATCTGGAATCTTATGTGATACACCAGAATTGCAGATGTGACCTTTCCCTTGAATCTCTCTGCGGATGAGCCAAGCTAGAGCTTGCCAGAATGCAGAAGGTTATTGAACCTTTTCTTGTATTGAATCCATGACTGATAATGGGCTCCTGCTGTGCTCACTGCAGCCACAGTTTGTATCAAGGCCGTCTTGGCTGTGGCAGATAGATTTTTATGGCCTTCAGTACAGAGTACAGATCTCATCCTCTGGCCCACTTCCACTCACAATTGAAGGTCTCCATTGCAGAAGGAGTCCATTCAGCCCATTGAGTCTTCACTGACCCTCTGAAAGAGCACTCTATCGAGACCCATTCCTCTGCCCTGTCCCCACAACCTGCACATCTCTGGACACCAAGAAGAAATGTTTTGGCATGGCTAATTCTCCTAACCTGCACAACTTTGGACTGTAGGAGGAAACTGGAGCACCCAAAGGCAGCATGGTAGCACAGTGGTTAGAACAGTTGTTTCACAACTCCAGGGTCCCAGGTTCGATTCCCAGCTTGGGTCACTGTCTGTGCATTCTCCCCGTGTCTGCGTGGGTTTCCTTCCTGTACTCCGGTTTCCTCCCAGTCTAAAGATGTGCAGGTTAGGTGGATTGGCCATCCTAAATTGCCCTTAGTGTACAAAAAAGGTTAGGTGGGGTTACTGGGTTGTGGGGATAGGGTGGAGGTGTGGACTTTGGTGGGTTGCTCTTTCCAAGGGCCGGTGCAGACTTGATGGGCCGAATGGCTTCCTTCTGCACTGTAAATTCTATGAAACCCACGCAGGCATGGGGAGAATGTGCAAACTCCATACGGACAATCACCCACAGCTGGAGTAGAACCTGGGTTCCTGATCTGTGAGGTAGCAATGCTGACCACGGTGCAGCCCTTGATCAGAAAAACGTAGAGCAGCTGGACTCATCCCCTCTCCCATGTCTTGTCCGTGCGAAATTCCATATGTTGGGCTTTAACTTCACAGTCTCCATGAGTATTGATAGCCATAGCGGTTTCCTCACTCGTAATCATATTTTTTGTCATCAAAATGTGTAGCTGTAAGGGACGTGGTCAACGATGTGAGTGCATCCTGACAGATGGGTGACACGAAGGCAAGTGGATATGCTAGTGAGCATGGTACTGTTCATCATTCATGCATCCACTAAGTCGTGGTAGCTAACTACATAACTACAGGATATCTGTACCATGTAGTGGTGTCAAGATGATGCCATCTCCATGGCTATGTCTTGGGAATCCACTCCATGCTTTCAGTGGCTCAGTAGAGAACACTTTGATTAGGCTGCAAAATGACAATTTTCCGAGAGTAAAGGCCCACGATGGGCCATCTGCTCCAGGTCAGGACAGCATTTACATTGTTCACACTCACCTGAAAAGGCATCAAAGTCTCCTCAGATAAACCAAGGTTACACCGTTGACAACCAACCTCTTCAATGGATCTTTCTGAAGGCCTTCCTTACATCTGCACCTGTGCCACCCGGCCCACCTTTGATTACTTCCAGATGTTTCAGCCCCAACTCCTAATTCAAACAGCAGTCCCCAAACTGAAAATCAGAAAGGCGGGCGGACATTAAACAATTGGGTTCACGGAGTCGGGAATTCTATCAACTCTCTCACTCAGCCCACAGACGAGAATCCAGGCAAGGATTTCCACTCCTGAGGGTCAGGAAATCTCCCAGCTTGCTGCATCCACCGAGGGAAAAAGTGATCTGAATGGCAGGATCTTCGTTCCGGTGAGTGGGGTGGAGGGGGGGTGGGGGGGGGGGCCTGCAGGATAGAGTTAACCACATAAAGGACATTGCTTAATACCGCTGGTGGGGTACAGTAGCTGGTGGGGGGGGTTGCCATGCAACATGCTTGACAAGCAAACCCTGCCATGTTTCCTTGGTGATTCCAAGACCACCAAAGGCACTCAGTGTCTGATCATGGGACCTGGCACTGGGAACTAGGGCTCAGAGCCACTCTCTTACCCTCGCTGCTAACTCCCACACATGCTCCCTTTTGGCTTCCATCTCAAAAACCCCTTCCTACCATCACACACCTATCGCCTTGGTCCTAGGCCACAGGTGATTGTGCTGTCGGGGTATGAGAAGTCATGTGGGTGGATGGAGAGGCATGGGTTGGCATAGAGATATGAAGCACCTTGGAAGCTGGGTGAGGTGTGTGTAGGCAGAGGCTAGCATGTATGGAGTGAAAATCTAGGCCAGTTGTTTCCAGTGGCGTAAACATGATAATAAGAAGACACAGATTTAAGATTATTAACAAAAAGCAAGAGGTGACATGAAGGAAAAATAACATGCAGCAAGTTGTCAAGACCCAGGGCTGGATTTTTCCCTACCCTGCGGGGCGGGTGGTCCCGGCGAGATGGTGTGGCATGAACCACTCCGGCGTCGGGCCGCCCCAAAGGTGCGGATTTCTCTGCACCTTTAGGGACCAAGCCTTCACCTAGAGGGGCTAGGCAAACGCTGGAGTGGTTCCCGTCCTGCCAGCTGGGGCCGAAGGGACTTCGCTGGCTGGCGAACATCCACGCATGCGCCGGAGCATCAGCGCCTGCTGACGTCATCCCCGCGCATGCGCAGGGGAGGGGGGTCACTTCCGTGTCGGCTATTGCGGAGGCTATGGCCGACACGGAAGGAAAAGAATTCCCCCACGGCACAGGCCCGCCCGCGGATCGGTGGGCCCCGCCTGGGGAAAGATCGCCACGCTCCCCACCCCGGACCCCGGACCCCGGAGCCCGCCCGCGCCGCCTGTCCCGCCGGTAAGGTAGGTGCTTTGATTCACGCCGGCGGGACAGGCATGACAGCGGCGGGACTTTGGCCCATCGCGGGCCGGAGAATCGCTGGGGGGGGGGGGGGGGGGGGCCTACCGACCGGTGTGGCGCGATTCCCGCTCCCGCCGAATATCCGGTGCCGGAGAATTCGGTGGCCGGCGGGGGCAGTATTCACGCCGCCCCCCGGCTATTCTCCGACCCAGCGGGGGGTCGGAGAATCCAGCCCCTGGACATCATTGCCTGAAAGAGTTATGGACGCAGATTCAATCGCAATTTTGAAAAGAGAATGAATTAAGAGAATGAAGAGGAACTAAATTTAAGGGCTACAGAGAAAGGGGAATGGGATGCATTGACCAGCTCGTTCAAAGAGCTGGCATAGGCATAATGGGCTGGTGGCCTTCTTCTGTGCTGTTTCTGCCATTAGAGGCAGTTCAGAGTAGATTCACTAGATTGATTCCAGGCACGAGGGGTGTCTTAAGAAGAGAGATTGAGCAGTTTAGGTTTATATTCTCTCGAGTTTAAAAGAATGAGAAGGGATTTAATTGAGGTCTATAAATGATAAAAGGTATTGACAAAGTAGAGGTATAGTTAGTGCTTCCTCTTGAAGGGCAATCTAGAACAAGAGGTCACAGTTTAGGGTAAGGGATAGCAGATTTAAAACAGGGATGAGGAGAAATGACTTCTCTCAAAGGGTCATGAATCGGGGTAATTCCCTGCTCCGGTGTGCAGTGGATACCAGGACATTGAGTAAATTTAAGGAGGCAGACAGATCTTTAAATGGTCATGGGCTGAAGGATTTTGGAGAACGGACAGGAAAGTGGAGTTGAGACCGAGAGGAGATTAGCCATGATCTGATTGAATAGCGGAGCCTATTCCTGCTCCTAGTTCTTATGGTTTTCCGGTCATTCTATGGGTTTTGCTCAGTGGGCTAGACAGCTGGTTTGTGATGCAGAACAAGGCCTGCAGCACAGTTTCAATTCCCGTACCAGCTGAGAATTCTGAATTCTCCCTCTGTGTACCGGACAGGCGCCGGAATGTAGCGACTAGGGGCTTTTCACAGTAACTTCATTACAGTGTTAATGTAAGCCTACTTGTGACAATAAAGATTATTAATTAATTAATTCCTCTTTAATTCCAGATTTACATTGGCTGACTTATTCACATCAATTGCTTGAAATTTGTAAATACTCAAACTGTAATTACTATGGGGGCCTCACGGTAGCATGGTGGTTAGCATCAATGCTTCACAGCTCCAGGGTCCCAGGTTCGATTCCCGGCTGGGTCACTGTCTGTGTGGAGTCTGCACGTCCTCCCCGTGTGTGCGTGGGTTTCCTCCGGGTGCTCCGGTTTCCTCCCACAGTCCAAAGATGTGCGGGTTAGGTGGATTGGCCATGCTAAATTGCCCGTAGTGTAAGGTTAATGGGGGATTGTTGGGTTACGGGTATACGGGTTACGTGGGTTTAAGTGGGGTGATCATTGTTCGGCACAACATCGAGGGCCGAAGGGCCTGTTCTGTGCTGTACTGTTCTATGTTCTATGTTCTATATGCCAGAACTAACCACCAAGTCTATCTGTCAGGTGACAACGATTTAAAAATACTGTCCACTACCCCTATATTCATTCAATCACATTCTCTATTAAATATAATAATAATTTTTATTATTGTCACAAGTAGGCTTACATTAACACCGCAATGAAGTTACTCTGAAAATCCCCCAATCGTCACACTGTGGCGCCTATTTGGGTACATTGAGGGAGAATTCAGAATGTCCAATTCACCTAACAAGCACATCTTTTGGGTCTTGTGGGAGGAAACCAGAGCACCAGGAGGAAACACGTGCAGACACGGGGAGAACATGCAGACTCCGCACGGACAGTGACCCAGCCGGGAATTGAACCTGGGACCCTGGCACTGTGAAGCAACAGTGCTAACCACTGTGCTACCATGCCACCCTTATCAATACAAGTCCCTTTCAAATTTGCCATCTGATGAATTGCCATTAAAACACCAGAATGTAAGGCTCGAGGTTAAAAAGGAGCAATTTCTTAACAATATCTCAGACTAGTGAGATTGTGAGGACAACGTGGCTGTAAATTAACAAAAAGCTGTCTGTGTCAGAGAAAAAAACCAACCACACATTCAATGGATTTGACTTTTTAATCTTTTCCATTTTATCTATGTTACATCTAAGATCTGTCGACCTGTCCTTTATGCATTTTGAAAGGCAGTGTGTGATGGCAAATTGCCCAGTAAGGCACTTTGCTACATTTATACCCTGAGGAGAAACAAGAGACAAGAAAGACGGCTGTCGATGAAAGTACAAACTGCTTTGGAACAGTTTATGCAAAGAAAAATGAATGTGCTTCCGGATAAGGTAGTGGAGGAAGAAATCTAGAATTGTATAACAAACAGTCTGATATTCTGATGCAGGCGTGAAGCTCTAATTCTTTGCTTCTGGTTGCATGAGCTAAAGTAGGTCGTTTGTTGTTCCTTATTTTCACCCATCTTGTCCTTGTTCGTGAATGCTGCAGGATAGCACCTAAGTTTGGGAACAGGCGAGAAAGTGGACACTGCAATTTTCAGGCTGCTCCATCCAGGTCGTTACCTCAGTCAGGCAATTTATAATGAACCCTCCAGACTCCTGTGACTGGGTGTTCAATGAGCCAATCACAATGTTTACGCCAATTATACTATAATTCTCAAGTTCTCTCCTTGATTTGGCAATCCCCTGAAAAGAGTTGTGGTGATGCCACTTGCTCTATGGTACAAGTTGCTGAAATATGCCTTTAAGCATATGCTTGTCGTCAATAGAAGAAGAAGAATGAACAATCTTTATTGTCACAAGTAGGCTTACATTGCAATGAGGTTACTGTGAAAAGCCCCTCGTTGCCACACTCCGCCGCCTGTTTGGGTACACTGAGGGAGAATTCAAAATCTCCAAATTACCTAACAGCACGTCTTTCGGGACTTGTGGGAGGAAACTGGAGCACCTGGAGGAAACCCACGCAGACACGGGGAGAACATGCAGACTCTGCACGGACAGTGACCCAGACGGGAATCTAACCTGGGACCTTGGCGCTGTGAAGCCACAGTGCTAACCACTGTGCTACCATGCTGCCCACAGTAGCACAGGAGGGAAATGTGCCATGTCATCCAGTCTCAGTTTCACTTTTGCTTTGAGCAGAGCGCACATGCACAGCTCTGCTGGACACCAGTTCATGTTACTGTTTCCTTGCTTGCTGGAAGAGTCTACTACTCTGCTTTGCTGTTTTGTTTCAACCTGCGTTAGGACTCAAGCTGCCAGAAAGCCTGCTGCCTGATTAAAAACCTGGTGCTGTTGCTGCTGAGGTTGCAGGTGCCTGGAGCCTGTGAGGCCCGAGACCTTAATACCTGAGGATTTGGAGGGGAGCAAGTATACTGGGAGACTAAGAGAAAAATAACTATATTTATAGCAACCAGAACTGGTTGTCTGGACTTTTTATGTGGGGTCCCTGTGGAACTGTGTGTGCTTTATAGAGGAAGGAAAATAAGATAATTTAAAAGATTTGGGAGATGTGGGAGGTGTGTGTTTGTATGTAACACCCCAACTTCCACCGCCACCCCCACTCCCCCTCCTGTCATACTTAAGTCCAGAAAGCTGGTGCTCCAGGTGAAGAAAGGCTGGAGAACAGTGTTGGACTTGTCAGGATGGATCATGTGGTCCTGCAAGGGCCCAAGAAGCGAAGCCATCACTCGGCAGAGATTCTATGTGCCCTGAGGGAGATCAGGTGCCGGTTCTTAAAGAGGCAGTGATTCCCTCTCTCAGACAGCAACGCAATAACTGAGCGAGAGGGGCATCTCCCCGGTCGTGATACTCTGCCCAAGCAGTCCCAGAATTCCCTGAAAAACCCCACGGTCAGCCCAAGGACTTGGCCCTGAGGAGGCTGTTGAGGGTGTTGGTCAATTCCCACAGGGTTATAGGTGCTTTGTGGTGTCCTCGAGTCTGACTTCTGGCAGATCCTCCCTCAGAACTCTGCAAGCATTCTCGCTGGACAGATCTGGAGAGAAAGAACAGAAAAATAGGCTTGGGTTTGATCTCCTATTCCCTGCGTTCTGAGACAATGGATTCATTGTCGGCCAGACGCATAGGAGCTACTGACAGACTCGTACCTTTTTTCTAGCACGTAGAAGAAAGAAGAGCCAGGTTCAATGGCCTTGAGCAACCAGATCCGTGACCTCACGTATGCGTCTCAGGACCCAACGGGTCACAGGCCCCTCGGTGCACCCTGCTTCTCTTCATATGCTGATCCCAGGTACTCATCAGGCAGACTGAGGCTTGACTCCAGATAGAGCACCTCCTTCATCAACTCCTCGATCCTGGATTTTCTCTTTGTCGATCCCTTCACATACTCCTGACAGAAGCGGAAATGAATGCCACCGGTCCAGGGTCAACTGCACTCTGCCTCGGTGACTTTGGTGCAGGGATAAGGGGAGAATTGATGGGGGGGGGGGGGGGGCACTAGGGCATCCACCACCTCACCAGACAAGCAGGCTTTAAGTTATCCTTGCCACCAAAGTCCCATCCACCTCCCGCTTCCAACCCCTCCATTACTGAGTGCTGGGGGGAGGGGGGATCTGGGGGGTTGGGGAGGGGTGCGATATGCAGCTCAGAGCCACCAATCAGCTCAACCTCTGTCACAATCCCATTGCCAAGATCATCAGCAGAGATGTGCTATCTGGTCTCCTGCGAGGGTGTTGGGTGGCAAGTTGGTTACGGCTTGGGTTCTTGCCAGTGTATACGGGTTACATGGGTTTAAAGTAGGGTGATCATTGTTCGGCACAACATTGAGGGCCGAAGGGCCTGTTCTGTGCTGTACTGTTCTATTTCTACTGTCCTGGACCGTTGTATCCACAATAACATCCATCTGGTCCGGAACTTGACCCAATATTCTCAAGAGGGCTGCTCTGTCAAGGGCCTTCCTGTCTCTTGACTGGCTTTTGACAGATGATCAGAAATATTTATTTGGGACTCTGTTGGCCTTTGAGTTTGGGATGCATATTATCACTCATATCAGACTTGTTGCCACGCAATGTCTAGTTAAGGTTAATGGGTGCCTGGTGGCATTCATTCATTTGTGAAAGGAGTGCATCAGGCCTTCCCCATGTCTGATATTCTATTTGTATGGAGCCTTTCCTGAGCCTCTTGAGGAGCAAGGTGGGAGAGTGCTGAAAGCATTGCGTTACGTCTGCGAAGAAAAGCTTTGAGGACCGTGTCACGCTGGTGCTCAAGGAAAGAGCTGGTCAGCAGATGGATCGCTCGTGTGAAATCGCAGTGCATAGCCTGTTGATTTAGTGAGTGGGACAGCACATCAAGAGGACCAGTGCTGGGTTAGCTCTGTCAGGAAAGGAGAGTGACCAGGGTGTGGGCTGGAAAGAGCTGCAACAATGCCACTTGCTCCATGGTATCCGTTATCTGCTCTATTTGATGTAAACGTACCGAGTATATGACAAGGATTGGGAAAACAATAATCTGAGTTCTTCATTTGAAGGTAAAATTATATGCAGACAATGATAACCGGAGGTTAAGTGTGCACGTCTGACTTCTACAATCTGTTGCTGTAGACAGTACAAAGTCATGGGGTGAATACATCACAGCATGTCTCAGTGGTAGTGATGGAAAGCAGTTTAAGTTATGTCCTTAAAGGTACATGCACATCATATCATAACCTCCCACTTTTCTTCCTAAACTGGAGGTTTACCCTTAGAGAATCAAACTATTCCCATGACAGCAAAAGAAAATAACCGTGTCTAAATATGCCCTGGTACTTATATCTCCAAAACATATCGGCATTCTGTTCATCTGTCCTGACTTCTTTGCAGTGAACTTGGCTGGAAGCTGCTGTATGTTTCCAGAATTCTGGGTAGGGGTGCTGTGTTTTATTACTTGGGTGTTTCTATTTCAGCTTTTCCTCAGCTTATTGAAGCCCTACCATCAAACAGTAATTTGAAGTGTGAAAACAGGGACTGCAAGATTCACAGAGGAAAATTCAACAAAGAAAAAAAACTTTTGACACGTTTCTTCTAGCTGCTGGAACTGGTGGGAGCTGTTGCTGGATGGACTCTTCCTCCCTGTCCCAATCGGCTGTGTTTTAATCTACCCCCCCCCCCCCCCCCCCCCCCCCCCCCCCAACCCGACCTCCTGTAGGGTCAGTATGCAACAGTAATAGATTCCTCTGTCTGTCGAGTCGTGCTTAAAGCTCGAGCTGCCAGTCTATTTAGTCTTTCTTACTGCACAAACATTGTAGCACTTAGACTTATACTAGTTAAACTCACCCAAAGTTGAACAGTCTTACCGGAACCCAAAGCTGCTGTCTGATGTGCTGCCCTAGAAAGAAAATTCCGACAGAGCTGCAGAATCAATTACACATGTTGAGTTAATACTTTATTGTTGTACTTTATTACCGCAGCACAGAAGCACAAGTGACTAGCACTGTGGCTTCACAGTGCCAGGGTCCAAGGTTCGATTCCCCGCTGGGTCTGTGCGGAGTCTGCACGTTCTCTCCATGTCTGCGTGGGTTTCCTCCGGCTACTCCAGTTTCCTCCCACAGTCCAAAGACATGCAGGTTAGGTGGATTGGCCATGCTAAATTGCCCTTAGTGTCCAAAAGGTTAGGAGGGGTTAGTGGGTCGGTGCAGACTCGATGGGCCGAATGGCCTCCTTCTGCACTGTATGTTCTATGTATTTCCACAACAGCTCTTCTGCTGCATGTGGAATGGTTGAGGATTTTACTCTTCTCAGTCAAATTTTCAAAAACCCATGGGACCACCATGTTACATTCTTCGATTTGACATAAAACGTATTAATTATACAACAAGGATTGGTATATTGGTTGTTTACTTGAAGATAAGACTATGTACAGACAATAATAATTGGGAGGTTGGGTATGTATGTTTGACCTTGACAAGCAGCTGCTGTGGAAAAAGTACAAAGCCATGGGACTGATGCTTCACCTCCTGTCTCAGTGGTAGTGATTGATAGCAGATTAAGATATGTAACCTCAAAAGTACATGTACATTATATCGCAATGGTATCCTGAAGTTAGGAAAACCTGTCCCGCAGAGTTCCTGTGATGTTAAAGGTTCACAGGTTCAGATACGAGGCTGCCTGCAGTGGAATCCTCCATCAATTCCTGTCTAAAGGTAGGCTCAGGAGAAGAATATACCCGCTGTTGGGCGCCATTATTTTGGGGGTCCGTTCAGCTCAGTTGGCTGGACAGCTGGTTCATGATGCAGAGCGAGGCCAGCAGCATGGGTTCAATTCCCGAACCAGCTGAGGTTATTCATGACGGCCCCACCCTTCTCTACCTTGCCCCTCACCTGAGCTGCGGTGATCCTTAAAGGGGAAAGCAGCCGATGGTCATCTGGGGCTATGGCGACTTTAGTACCCTTGTCCGTATCGTTAACCTACAGCAGGAGCTCGCAGCTTACCCAGATCATCTTTCTCTCATGCCTATGCTGACCGCTCCTCACTTCTGAATGATGTGGATTTTAGTGACCTTAAGATAAACTGTAGTTGCCAAGGCTCTGTTACCTGCACTGACACTCAGGACAAGGGCTTGCATGACCGAAACTATTGTAATGCTTTAAATACTCTGTTGCTCTTTGTATCTGCAAGCTCAACTTGGGAGCAAGCTACAGGAAGAAAATAAGTGATCTATTTATGATACATTCCCAAGATAATGCCTGAAAAAAGAAATGAAATTGTTAAATATTGGAACGACTAAACTAGCACAGCATACAGCTGGCTGCATGAAGACAGGCAGCTGGGGGGGTGAAGGACGAATAAGTGAAGGATGCTTGCTGGGTGATTGCACTGTAGTTCAATTGGTTCTGTCCTATCCTCTTCATTTTTTTCTCTTTTAAAGCAAGCGCCACTTCCTAATGTTGGTCCAATTGATTGACATAGTGCTTTACCTATACAGTTCTTCATGGTACTTTGCAGCCATGGACTTTAAACAGAAGAAGCAGAAGCAGGAAATCTCTATAAACTGCAGCCCATACCAACAATCTAAAGCAAAGAGCATTTATTTCTGGTATTACATGCAATTACATCCTCCAACTACTGTTATATG
The DNA here is from genome assembly GCF_902713615.1 of Scyliorhinus canicula. Classification (NCBI taxonomy): domain Eukaryota; kingdom Metazoa; phylum Chordata; class Chondrichthyes; order Carcharhiniformes; family Scyliorhinidae; genus Scyliorhinus; species Scyliorhinus canicula. The sequence goes on along the minus strand of NC_052157.1, from coordinate 127,976,912 downwards.
AAAGAATTCTGTGAAAAAGGGTAACATACAAGTTAGGAGCAGGAGCAGGCCTCTTGGCCCTTCCATCCTGCTCCACCATTCAACAAGATCATGGCTGGTCTGACTATAACCTCCAGCCTAGCCTCGGTAACCTTGCACCCTCTTGTTTATCAAGGATCTATCAACCTCTGCCTTGACAACATTCAAAGACTCTGCTTCCAATAACTTTTGAGGAAGGGAGTTCCGAAGATTCACTATCCCCTGTGAGAAAAAAAAAGGAGAAGAAATACTATACACAGTACTCCAGATGTACGGCACGATTGGCGGGGTGTTTCTCGATGGCCACATTGGCGAGATCAATCCCCGTATTCAACAACACTTGGGGTGCCAAAAATATGCCCGCACAGGATTCTCGACACCTGGCTTCCTTGCCGTTTTATTCGCGCCTCAGCTTCTCGTCACTAAAAAGGGGAGCCCGTTTTAAACGCTCCCTCACTCCCGGTAAACACACAAGCACGACAGCGCGCAGACCTGCTCCTCGCTTTTGAGATGCGGACCTGGTCAGGCATCTCGACACCATCGATGAGAGACGCCATTGGTGAAGGTGATGAGAGACCCCGTTCCCCCGAGGGTGGTAGCAGGACCAGCAGCAGGGTCAGCATCGCCGTTCAATGTCGCAAAAAGAACAATGACCTCCACTGAGTTGCAAGGTTAAGTTACCACCTCTCTCCTGGCATCAGTTCCGCCTGCCATCCCTCAAATTCCCAACGCTTCTCCACTCCCCGACAAATCAATGGCTGACACCTCGCACCTTGCACACATCCAATTTTCGTGAATGTTCCCCATCACCCCTTGGTACCCATCAGCACAACCCCTTCATGTCCGGGTCCGGTTCTCACACATGCTACCTGCTATATACTCCCCAAACCCATCAAGGGTGCGACTCACAATGCCCTCTCCTTGTCCCCGCAGGACAAGGTAGGCCTAATAAGTGGGAAAGGGCCCGAACAGGGAGCCAGAGTTCCGAGTCCTCACCCCATATGAGGAACGTGCCCTGGAACTTGCGAGGTTGTCTGAGGAGAGAGCAGTCACTGACAGCGAGGTTGGCCTGTACCAAAGAAGTGAGTATCCACTGCCCCTTCACCCAGATGACCTGTCTCACAGGATCTCTCACTGACTACATGACCATTGTCTCGCAGGATTTCCATCTAATGAGGCTGGGTCATCCAGAGTTGGGCCCCCCCACCCTCCCCCCGCCACTCAAGAGACCACCTTGGAGAGCATCTCCGAGGAGACCAGCGTTAAGCTATCACCCACACTTTCCACCAACGCAGCGACATACACCTTGGTGGGCGACATTAGTGGACAGGATTCTAGTGAGCACTACACAGTTGCAGGAGAATATAAGGTGGAGGCAGGGACATCCAAGGGAGACAGCAATCACTGGTCTGCTGCCCCAGGACTCAGCTGGGTCTCAGTCAAATGCCGAGCCTCTGAACAAGGTTCTCCCAGAGCTGATGCAGATGACATTCAGGAGGGGATGTCAGCAACATTCCAGCAACTGCAAAGCCGATTGGAGGAGTTCCAAAGGTTTTGGGCACAGGAGATGGTGCTGACAATACGTGGCATCGAGACCAACACTGCTAGGGTGGCGACCTCAGTGAAAAACCTGGGGCACTATGTCCGAGTCTTGAGTGGTGGTGCCCAAGGCATGGCTCAGTCAGTGACGACCATGGTTGTGGGCCTAGACATCTGGTCCCAGTTGATGAGGGACATGTCCCAGACGCAGGTGGACGTTATCGAGGCACTCAGAGCATGGCCAGTCACTGAAGAGCATCTCTGAGGGAATCAGCACCATGGTGCAAGTAATCAGGAGCTTCCAGGACTGGCAGCACCAGATGATTGAGAAGCCTCTGGAGCTCACTCCAGCTGTCCCTCCATCCCATACCCGCAGGCCGCGACGGGCACTGTCAGGAAGGAGGAAGCATTGGAGGTCAACCCAGGACCTGCCCCCAAAAGATGATGGTGGTGTCCAGTTCTTCTGAAGCCCCCCCTCCTGACACCAGCATATCTCAAGGCTAGCGGGCAGAACAGGGTGGTACAGCAATACCTGTTACACCAGTATGTTGGCCGGGGCCCCCTTGCTCCAGGTCCTCCAGAGGACATCCGGCAAGAGAATCATAGGCAACAGGGTGTGGAAAGCAGCAGGCTGCCTCCACCTCTGATTTGCATCCTGGGGACATACCTTGATATAGCAGTACGCCACAAAACATCAAGAAGAGTGAGGAGCACTGAGAGGGCACTGAGGGGGATTTACTAACTGTAACTAGGGGGAATGGAAATGTAAAATGTTCACTATTAAAACATGGAACACCTGTGAAGCCTCTGTAATGTTAATCTTCACAGTGGGACCGACCGCATTCAGGGGATGGGTGTGAGCGCAGTGTCAGCAGAAAGACAGGACTCAAACTTCTGCAGAAACTGAGGAGCACCAGAGCTTACCCCACAGCAAGTTATCATCATCCTCCTGCCTTGTATAGAGACCCGCTGACAGTGCCAACACACGCCCATCACCCTGGAGTGATGTTGCAAAGACCCTTTGAGGGTGGAACAGGGTTGTCAGGGAGAGGGCAGTGTGATAGGGGCACTGGGAGGAGGAGTGAATTATGGGGGGCGGGGGAGTGAAATGGGGGGAGGGGAGGGAGGGAATTTGGAGGGGGGTTGAGCTAATGGACAAAATCTCGCCCTATGGGAATCTGGAGATGATGAGGGCCTCCCTGGTCCTTCAAGCATGTCAGACCCCTTGCCGCCGCCGTCTGCTCTCCATCCTCCGGTTCATCCTCCTGCACCTCCTGGTCTGCCTCTTCCTCCCCAGACGAGGCTGCATGTCCCTCCTCCTCCAACATGTCACCCCCGGATGGTCCTCAAAGATACGGGTGATTTCCGAGTGCCGCAGGCTGAAGCTATCATGCACAGTCCCGAGTAAAATCATAGAATTTACAGTGCAGAAGGAGGCCATTCGGCCCATCGAGTCTGCACAGGCTCTTACAAAGAGCACCCTACTCAAGCCCACGTCTCTACCCTATCCCTGTAACCCAGTAACCCCCATTCAACCTTTTTTGGACACTAAGGGCAATTTAGCATGAGCAATCCACCTAACCCGCACATCTTTGGACTGTGGGAGGAAACCGGAGCACCCGGAGGAAACCCACGCAGACACAGGGAGAACGTGCAGACTGCGCACAGAAGTGACACAAGCCGGGAATCGAACCTGGGACCCTGGATCTGTGAAGCAACTGTGCTAACCACTATGCTACCGTGCTGCCCCAGTCGGCATACATGTGTGTGATACAGAGGTGCTGGTCACTCATGATCTGAACATTCAGGAAGTGGAACCCCTTCCTGTTAATAAAGGGCACTCGCTGATGGCCCGTGTGTGCAAGGCAATATGTATGCCATCAATCGCCCCCTGGATCTGGGGAATCCCGGGGATGACAGCAAATCCTGCATCCTGGTTGCGGTGATATGCACTCATGCATATCTGTATATAAACTGTACATAGTTGCACTAACGTATTTATTTGTATATAACAGTACCAGTGTATATATCTAATGATCAATACATGTCGTGACAGTCATGACCTCCTGCCAGTAGGTGGAACTAGACACCCATGGACACACACATATATACCAGGGGACAGACTAGACAGAAGCATTCAGTAGTAGGACGGACAACGAGACAGTCGCATCTCACCTCAGCTCCACAGTAACGTAGACATAATTGTCTCTACATAGAATTGCATAGTTACCTTTCTGCGTGTCAAGAATAAATACTTATTACAACCACATCCTCATGCTCTTTGCATGTCTTCATGATCAGGGGAGCCATAGAACAACACACTGGGCATCTTGGCAGGCCTGGTGCAGCTCAAGGGTGCTAAAGCCTGATGCCTGGGCACACAGAGCATCCATCACACCCCGGATGCACCTGTAGATTGCGAGATGCCACACAGGTCCCCACTTGAGCATAAAGGTTGAGGGCTGCAGTGACCTTCACGGCTACCAGGAGTGGGTGTCCTGCTCCTCCATGGGTGCTAGCTTCGCAAGACGGCGTCTTCTGCAGCACATGCTGCCTGTCAGCCCATTGAATGACCAATGACATCTGTACACCTTGGGCTGTTGCTGGCCTTTCCTTCTGGGTCCCTCCTCAGCCTCATGGGCCAAGTATTCACGGTGTGTGGCAGCCGCCTGCACATGGGGTATCGCCTCCAGCCTGCCTCTTCATTGCTGCCTTCTCCAGTATTTACCCACCTTGGCTTCCACCAGCAACTTGAGGGCAGCCTCTGGGGGATGGATGCCTGCAAACATTTTGGTATCTGTAAGGAATTGGAGAAAGTGAGAGGCTGACAATCAGTGAGGGATTCCTCCCCAGGACCCTCAAAAGTCCCGACCCTTATGTGTCCTGCCTTCTCTCAGAGTGTCATCTAATGAGCCAGTTGTGCTGGCAAACCTTGCTCTGCACACTTACCCCCGGCAACATCAGGAGCCCCTAGACCCCAGACCCAGACCTCTGCTGGGAACATTAGGGAGGCTATGCTCAGGTGTTCTCCTCTGATTCACACACTTACTCTTTGGTCGCGAGAAGATGCACAGAGCTGAAGTCCTGCTCTTTAGTGTTTGATTGTTGGCAGCTGCCTCTATGATGCTGACGTTCCTAGAGTTTAGGCACACTGTTCCGGCATCAAGGTTTGCGTGACATGCTATGCACTAATCATCCTCTGAGACATGGCTAATGTGCCCTTGAGGAGGCACGACAGGGTTGAGGAGTGTGAATTGCTATCACAACTAACAAGGTTAATTCCACATTTGAAATAGTCTTCAGCTATGAAGCTAGAGGCTGCTCACAGTCAAAGGGGGTGAAATTGACTTCCTTTTTAAAAAAATTTAGAGTACCCAATTCATTTTTTCCAATTAAGGGGCAATTTAGCGTGGCTAATCCTGCACATCTTTGGGTTGTGGAGGCGAAACCCATGCAAACACAGGGAGAATGTGCAAACTCCACATGGACAGTGACCCAGAGCCGGGATGGAACCTGGGAACTCGGCGTTGTGAGGCAGCAATGCTAACCACTGAGCCACCGTGCTGCCCCAAAATTCACTTTCATGTGATAAGCTGCAGTGGGTCTCTGTCCTGGAAGTGTCTGGCAGGATAGACAGGCTGAATCTGTGGTTGTCCCTGTTATGTGTCTCCACAATATTTAAAGATGGCTTAAAGGCATCACAGATGCAAATCCCCAAATGCTACAGAAAGGAGGGGATCAGGAAACCTGCCTCACAAAATTACTGAGTCCAACTCCCCACTCTGCCAGCACAGGCATGTCCCATGGATTAATGCATTCTCCTTTTCTTGGACTCACACAATCAAGGCTTGCCAATGCTGATTTTACAAATGATGTCTGAATGCCGAGGAAGTAAGCTTCTAAATACTATTTTGGAGCCTGATGCTTAATAACTAGTGGAACCTAATACTTAACAATTTGTAATGTCTGAGCTCAGTTGCCTGTATCTTGTCTTTGTGTGAATTTTCAATAAAATGGATTTTCAGATTCACATGCCGATTTAAAAATACAGAAGCTCGTATGAGTGCCTTTTAAATATTAAATTAATATTACTTTACACAAATTCCTGAGTTTGAAAGAGAACTGCCTGCTTGATCTGTAGGACGTTGTTGTTTTGCAAATCGTGCTTGAAAAACTGTGTTTCATCAAGGGGCAAGACTCTGATGTCAGACATTCCATTTAGAGCCCTGGATGATATTACATGAAGCTCCTTACACAAATCAGCGTGAACAGCTAGGTTATAAACCAAGGTCACTCAGTACCAGCAAAGGCAAGGAGAAGATACATTACGACCACATTGATTATAATGCCATTGTTAAAAAGAATGAATGGAATGTGCTTGTAATTTTTCTGCTAATGAGGAAGCACTGCCTTTTAAAATGATGGGACAGAATTTACTGTCAAACTAACAGTTAGGTTAATGGTGCTCGCCGTTATTTATGCAAAAGTGGTCCAGCAATTTCAGGCAAAAGGCAGATGAATGTGAACATCCAATTGTTGCTGTCTGACTTTCACCACTGTGCCATTGGCTTTATTAGTGAGGTAGATCGAGTATGCCGAAAGTGAGGGTTAGTAATCACAAGGTGATCATTGTTAATTACTGCCAATTAACCTCCCTGACACCAAAAATGAACATTTCAAAGTGTGGAGCCTCACTACTTCAGGTTGTGAATTGTTTTATGAGATTTTAAAACTACCGTATCAAACTTTAAATGTTTTTATTTTTTTCTTGTTATCTTTTTTTTCCTCTCTCCACATCCAATCTTTCTTGCCCTACCCTTGTTTCCCATCCTGTACCCTATCTGACATTGCATTTATTAACTTTAATCCCTTCACAAGTGATCTTTTGTTTATTTCCCAGTCCTTGGAGCTGATTGTTTAAAGGTTTCCATCAATGGTTGCCCTCTTCACTTCGGTCCTAGATGCCCTGTTTCTCTTGCGCTGCTGTTATCAGCTCACACTTTAAGCAATTTAATGGACAAATAATTCTGTTAGATTCCGAGACGTTTACAGCACAGAAGGAAACTATTCAGCCCATCATGTCCATGCTGGTCAACAAAGATCTGACTACATAAATCCCAGTTTCCTGCTCTTGCCCCAGTAGCTCCAGAGGTTCTGGCAGCACAAGTGAATGTCTAAATACGTTGTAAGAGTCCATCCTATTTAGTTCCTTTGTTCCCAATTCTTTTCTTTTATTTTCCACTGATGCATAATTGGGATATGCCTTTAAGTCGAAGGCGCACGGTTGCAACAGTTTGCTCGGCAGGACAATTTCCAGGTCAAAAGAGAAAATCTCAGCAGGTCTGGCAGCATCTGTAGGGAGAGAAAAGAGCTGACGTTTCAAGTCTAGATGACCCTTTGTCATAGCTAAAAGACATAGAAAGTAGGAGATATTTATAGTGTGGGGTGAAAGAATGAAAGATGAGTCATAGTCACAGAAACCAAGGGGAAAGAGTGCTGATGGCAGTCCCCAGATAGAACAAAAGATGTGAAAGGCCAAACAGCAAAGAAACTAAAATCAGAGGGTAAGCTGTGACAGAAGTAAATGTGGGGGGAGGGGGAACATGGGTGGGAGAGAGGGGAAGGGGGAAGCAAAGGGGAGAAAGGGTAAGGAAAGGAGGGGATAAGATAGGGGTAAATATATAGAAAGAAAGACAAAATAGAAATAAATGGTAAAAGACAGTTAACTGAAATTTGGTGATGCTGGCCGGAAAACGCATAAGCATGAATGTCTGAGAGGATGTAATCGGGCTTAGTAAGCCTACCTGCATTTCCCAAGTGACTCATGCATAAGGAATAGCAATTTGCATATAAAGAGTTGATGTGCTCATAACTGTATCCAAGTGAGAGGGAAGAAGACAGAAAAGTGAGGAAGAAATAGCCATCTCTGATCGCCAAAAAAACACCTTTGAGGAAAATCCAGTTATTTTTCAATCATTCCTTAACTGAATGGATAAAAATAATTTCATTTTGTAGGAGCAGGTTTGACATTTTGCTATAATTGTGATTTAGTTGAGAAATAATGTAAGCATGCTGTCTATTGCTGCAACCAGCGGCAACACAATCAATTAATTATGCATAAAAGTTGTGTTTATCTTTAATGCAGAGCATCAGCAGTAAGTTAATTCCCACCAATAAAATTTTATGGGCAAGATAGCTGGTACCTTTATAAATTAGTCTGACGTGATGTGGAAGTAAGGCACAAGGGACCAGAATTTGCTAGGTTTCCATCAGCAATAAGCGATGCAGTTTGTTGCTCTACACCACAGTCCCTGGCATCAGTACAGCCCCTCAACCTTTAACTCAAACAAAACCAAAGAAAGAGGAAATCAATGAAATACTGATACTCCCCAAAATTATTCCCTATCACCATCACAATGCCTGTCTGCACATAATTTTATCTGTAGATGTGATGCAGTACGTACATAGAGGAACTTTTGTGAAATATTAATTTAGTAGAATCTAATTATTTTTGGAAGATGTATGATCTATTATTGCTTCAGCGATAATATAAAGTACGAGCTATTAAGTGTAGCCCACCTTCTTCCTAATTTATACCAATGCTTCCCTACAATTGATTGTTCCACGGTTCAAACAATGTTGACTTTCACTTCAACTTCCTTGCTCCCTCCTCATCAGCAATGGGTGGGTCCCGAAATGGGTGGGGGGGGGGGGGGGGGGGGGGGGGGGTAGGGGTTTGGTCATTCCAATACTGCAGCAATAGTATGAAGAAAAAACAGTCTTATGCACTGCTCAGGCTATGGAGCCTGGAAATAAATTAAAGATAAACAGGATCCTAAGCTTGGAAATGGCCTCGTGGAATGTGAGATTTAAATAAAAATAAAATTTATAGTGCAGAAGGAGGCCATTCAGCCCATTGAGTATGCAATAGCACTTGGAAAGAGCACCTTACCCAAGCCCACACCTCCACCCCATCCCCGTAACCAAGCAACCCCACCGAACCGTTTTGGACACTAAGGGCAATTTAGCATGGCCAATCCACCTAACCTGCACATCTTTGGATGTGGGAGGAAACTGGAGCAGCCGGAGGAAACCTACGCAGACACGGGGAGAACACGCAGACTCCGCAAAGACAGCGACCCAAGCCAGGAATCGAACCTGGGACCCTGGAGCTGTGAAGCAACAGTCCTAACCCCTGTGTTACCATGCCACCCTCAAAATAGTTGAATGAGGGAGGGATCGAGGAGTGGCAAGAGGGGGAGAGCATTGTACATTGGTGTTTGTCAAAATCAGTGAACCCAATGTGGAACTGGAGGGCTAGAAAAGCACCTTATAAAAGACATACAATGACTGCTTGCTCTAACAATCCTATTGAGGGGAAGTATTGATAACTCCCTTGTTTCTACATCATTTCAATGTCCACTCCTTTGAAATGAATGACAACAGAGAAACGGCGTAAGTTAGATTCGTATCACAATAACCAACTAAAAAGATGTCAATCAGTGCTTATCCTTTCACTGATGCTCCTTGGAAAAATATCTCTGGAGGATGGATACAATTTGGATAAACACATGTGGGCCCGGATTCTCCGATCCCGCGCCGGGTCGGAGGATCGCCGGTGGTGGGGGGGGGGGGGGGGGGGGGGGCGTGCGAATCCCGCCACGCCACTCCGACGCCGGGCCACCGATTCTCTGGCGACCGGTGAATTGGCACCAATCGCGCTGGCGCGGTCGCCACGGTGCCGGTCAGGGACCATTGAAAGCGCACCCCTCCGGCGATTCTCCGCGCTCGACGGGCCAGGTGCCCACCGAGTTCCGCCGAGTCTCGCCGGCGTCATTTGCGTATGGTCCTACCCAGTGGGACCTCGGCATTCTGGCGGCGGGGGCGGTCCTGGTGGGGTGACGGGCAAGAGCCGACTCCGAGGGGGCCTCCATGGTAACCAGGCCTGCGATCGGTGCAACCAATCGGCGGGCGGGCTCATTCTGGGGGGACCTATGTTCCTCTGCGCCGGGCCCTTGTAGGGCTCCGCATATTTCTCGGGGGGCCGGCGTGGAGACGGCCGTGGCGGGCCGGCTTTTGGTGTCGGAGCAGAGCACAGCACTCCGACTCCATTCTAGCCCCCAAGGAAGGGGTGAATGCCTGGACCTGGAGGCCCATTGACATCGGCAACGCTTGCGCCAGTTTTGACGCCGGTGCCAACACTTGGCCGGAATTTCGGAGAATCACAGCCGTAATGCAAGTTTGATCATTTGCTTTAGTATCAAGTCATTGATCAGCTGCTGGTTTCTTTCGGACTAATAATAATAAACTTTATTGTCACAAGTAGGCTTACATTGCAATGAAGTTACTGTGAAAAGCCCCTAGTCGCCACATTCCGCGCCTGTTCGGATACACAGAGGGAGAATTCAGAATGTCCAAATTACCCGAACAGCACGTCTTTCCGGACTTTCAGGAATAACGCACGTCATGCGTCAGCCCCCATCTAACCCGCAATCTTATTTTCCCGATATGAACCACTGCCTCAGTAAATTTTTCCCTTCAAAAGGAAGGTTTCATGAATCCCCGTGACTTCTCAACATCGCCAAGGGTACACTGGGGCCTTATAGGCCGGTTAAAGTACATTTTAACATGGAATTTCGGGTAAACAGCACAGAGACTGAATATTGTCGCAAAGTCTGTTTCAAATAAGTGAGGCACTTGGCAATAAATAGGAAATGTAACAAAACAAAAAATCTACCTCTTTGTTGAGCACCATTTTTACGTTGATTATCTTCCCTACATATTTAACCAGATAGCTAAGCTAGTTACTGGTGCAGTCAAACCAAAATAGAAAGAGAGTCTCTTAATCCGTGTCCGGAAAGTTAAAGTCCTACTGGGGTCAGATTCCCTGAAAGTCCCAGTACGTATTCCAAGTTGAGATCACGTGCCAATGTTCAAAGCCAGGTAGTCAAACAAATTTTCTTTCAGGTCATTCACTCACACGCCAAATAAAGTTCAAAGACAGGCAGTCAAACAAACCGTCTCTGAGGTGGCTCACCCACTGCCCTCCACATCTCTGTACCCCTGCTGACGCTCAGACCAGGCATCTGCAGTTCCTCAGCCTTCTGTTCGGGCCCCTTTTTTTTATACCCACCCCCCACCTCCCAACTTAATTCATGTGACCAAAGGAAATGAAATATGCTTTCAGGGAGGTACCACCCCTCCAGAACTCTGCCCAATGCCGTGTTACAATCTATAGTCCATTCTAGGTTCTGCAATTGGAATCAACTTGCTCCTCTTTGTAATAGCCCGCACGATGCCTAAGGGGGTGGAGTGATTATCTTCCCTGTGGTCCTTGCAGACTACAAGCCCCTCCGCAAGGGGCGGAGATTCTCTATTATCCTTTGTATAAAAGGTCAGCCAGTAAGGCACCAATTAGAGGAGGAACCCAATAGGGATTAACCAGGCGATGCATATATCAGGGGCGAAATTCTCCCCTACCCGGCGGGGCAGGGGGTCCCGGCGTAGCGGAGTGGCGCCAACCACTCCGGCATTGGGCCTCCCCAAAGGTGTGGAGCTCTCCGCACCTTTAGGGGCTAGGCCCGCTCCGGAGTGGCTCCCGCTCCACCGACTCGCGCCAACGGCCTTTGGCGCCATGTCGATCGGCGTCGGGGCTGGCAGAAAGGCCTTCGCCAGTCGGCTTGAGTCTGCACTTGCGCGGGAGCGTCAGCGGCCGCTGACATCACCACCGGCGCATGCGCGGTGGAGGGGGTCTCTTCCACTTCCGTCATGGTGGAGGCGGTGGCGGCAGCGGAAGAAAAAGTGTGCCACCACGGCACAGACCCGCCCGCCGATCGGTGGGCCCCGATCGCGGGCCAGGCCACCGTGGGGGCACCCCCGGGGTCCGATCGCTCTGCGCCCCCCCCCCCAGGACCCGGGGCCCGCTCGCGCCACCTGTTCCGGCCGGCACAGAGGTCGTTTAAACCACGTCGGCGGGAGAGGCCTGACAGAGGTGGGACTTCAGCCCATCGCGGGCCGGAGTATCGCTGTGGGGGGCCCGCCAGCCGGCGGGACGCAATTCCCGCCCCCGCCGATTCCCGGGTGGCGGAGCATTCCGGCCACGGCAGGGGCGGGATTTATGCCGGCCCCGGGTGACTTCCCGACCCTGTGGGGGGTCGGAGAATTCCACCCCATGTTGTAAATAAAAGTCCTCTTCTTTATTTTACTTGGTGTGGACTCTCATGTCCTTATTAAACTCTAATTCCTAGCAGTAGGACGAGTCACAACTCCACATTCCTGTGCCCAGTTCTCCTGGATTGTTACATACCAGCTTGCCCACCGATGTCCTTTTTGCTGTTTAGAAAAGTCTGAATTGGTGCAGGGTTCTAGTGGACCACTCTGCTGGCATAAATGTAATGCACTGGACCCCTACCCACTCCAACCAATTCAATGATGCTAAACCTGCTCAAAATAACAAAAGGGACACGGGGCGATAATTTTACAAGTTGAAGTGGGCCACCAGTGCCTTAAAGGGATGATGCATGTGCACGTCTACCCTTGAAGTGTGAAGAAGCTTGACAATTGCATTCTCTGACATTCCCCTCAGCTCATAGGGGCTGAGGATAAAGAAGTCTCCGCCTCTGGATGGAGCTTTACTGCCTGTTCACGAGAAAACCCCAAAGGGTCGATTACATTTTCTTTGGCAGAAAGTCCGAGGCCTTTACAAAAGCTTCAGTAGAATTCAGCCCAGCTCTGTGTTGAGGAAGGCTGGACCGCAGAATGTATTTGTCCCTCCAGAAAATTGCTACCTCAAAAAAGGAGACAACACCTGGTTCACCAGGTTTCTCGCCAATTTTAGTTTCGCCAGCTCAATGCGCCCATTTTCCATTCTTAATCCCATCTGGCATTTCGGTCCTTTCAACTTTTAAACAATTATCTTCATTTACATGGCTCTTCTGTGTCGTTACCCCCACGAGGACCACGAGGAAAATATTGCCAATCGTCCCATGGGACTCGTGGAGTGCGAGCTTCCCGAGTAGGAGGTAGAGGCCACACAGCTGGAGCTTGTTAGACCTACGCATAAAGCCGGCCCAAGCAGGGCCTGGAGTTATTGGTTGTCCCAATAGAGACTGGATTGGGAGAGAGTTATTGCCGTGCGCAGAGTATTGTATGTAGTTCACTAAATCCTTGTTCTATTACCGCTGGCTTCCTCAAGTTACTAAAATGTTCAGGCCGTTTACCCAAGTTGGCAGCTGGCTAAAGAGATGCAAGTGTGTGTTCCATGTCAGTGAGTTACCTAGGATACAGGGTGGACAGGGATGGTCTACACCCAGTGCAGGACAAAGTTATGGTCTTAAAAGGGGCCCTGGCCCCAAAGAACACTACTGAACTCCAGTTTTTTGTTTCTCGGCCTGATAAATTATTGTGGAAAGTTCATCACCAACTTGGCCATTTTATTGGCTCCACTCTGCATACTGTTGAAGAAGGACCAGAAGTGGTTCTGGGGGCCTCGCAAGATGAAGCAATCGTCGGAATAAAAGAGCGTCTGTCATCCACACAGCTCTTCACTCCCTATGATCCAGCTTGGCCGCTAATCCTAACATGCGATGCCTCCTCCAATGGCTTTGGGGCGGTGTTGGCCCACAGGTGGGACGACAGCAGGAATTACCCATCGCCTTCCCCTTAAGGATTCTGGAGGATGCAGAACAACAATATGCTCAAATCGAGAAAGAGGGCTGGGCGGTAATATTTGGAGTTAAGAAATTCCGTTCATATGTTTATGGGAGGCACTTCTCTATTGTGACTGACCACAAGCCCCTGCTCGGCCTTTTTAAGGAAGATAAGGGAATCCCACCCATCGTATCAGCCAGGATTCAGAATTGGGTGTTTCGCCTCGTTGCATGTTAATATTCATTTCAACATCGCTCGGGTATCCAGATTGCCCATGCCGATGCTCTCAGTTGTCTACCATTGCGCATGAGTTCCCTATCCCTGCCAGCTGTGGATAAGGTTGTTGCAAATCTTAATTTTCTGGATACTTTGCCAGTGCAAGCATGGATGCAACGGGATCCAAGACTGCTGAACCTTCGCCACATGCTTTTGAGCGGCAGAATGCAGGGGACGTGACAACTTTTTGCCCAGAGGTTCTCTGAACTCAGCATGGAGGATGGTGTCATATTATGGGGAGCTTGTGTAGTCATTCCACTGCAGGTTCAGGAGTCCCTTCATAAGGACCTACATAGTGGTTTCCTGGGCGCTTCTAAGATGAAGATGCTGGACTGTAGTTATGTCTGGTGGCCCGGCATTGATCGGCACATTGAGAGGGTCATGGCAGAAGCACCAGAAGCTCAAGCCAATGGCCTCCCTTCATCCATGGTAATGGCCGGGACACCCATGGGTGCAACTGAAAGCATACTTCGCAGAGCCTTTGATGGTGTTCAAGTTCCTCTTCATCATCCACTCAAAGTGCCTTTACATGTACAAGATGGCCTCGGCAATGTCCAGGAGCATGGTAGTAAAGCTCCGATGCTCGTTCAGCACCCGTGGGATCCCTGAGGTCCTGGTGATGGACAATGGGATGCCCTTCACAAGTAAGTGGTTTGCCACATTTTCAAAACAGAACGTCATCCGACATATCAGAACCGCCCCACACCATCCCTCTTCCAATGGCCTGGTGAAAAGTGCGGTCCAGACTTTCAAAAGTGGCATAAGAAGGGAAGCCATGGGCTCCATGAACACATGACTGCTGGTGTTCATTTTTAGCTTCCGCACAGCGCCGTGATGCCGGGGGTAGCTTCTACAGAACTGCTGATGGACCGTAGTCTTAGAACCCATTGGAGCCTCATGTTTCTGAACCTTGGCAGGAAGGTGGAGGCGCAGCAGATGGCGCAGAAGCAACATCATGACTGGAGGACGCATGGGTGGCAGTTTCACTTGGGGGCGTGGTCTATGTCCACAACGTTGGTGACAGTGCATTTTGGTTCCCTGGTGCCTTGCTGGAGAGAACAGAACCGGTCCCCAACAAAGTTTGGGTTCAGGGGAGAGCTTAGCAGAAGCATTTGGACCTCAAGAAGCGGGAACCCATGCTCTATGACATGCAACCGGCAGCATTGACATCCCCTCCGTGCCATGAACCATCTCTAGCCCAGCGCCCAGACGAGCAGGATGAGGATGACTCCAATTCGGAAATGGACACGGGGGTATCCATGCAGACGGATGATGCCATGTCCGGGACTGAGGTCCCGGCCATAACACTTCAGAGGTCAGCCAGGAAAAAGCTGTCAGTGAACTAACATACACCATCCGACCCAGAACCACCGCAAGCTGAAACACAGCCTCGGGTGAAGTGGCTCAGAAGGCCCTCACCATTGGCAACTGAAGGGGAGCTTTCAGATTTTGAGGGGAAGGGCGATAACCCCCATTAGGACCACAGGGAAACCATTGTAGATCTCCCCATGGGATTCGTGGATTACGAGCTTCCCAGGTATGGGGAGGCCACCCAGCTGGAGCTTATTAGACGTACATATTCGGCCAGCCCAGGCAGGACCCGAGGCTGTTGGTTGTCCCAACTGGGACTGGATTGGGAGAGAGTTACTGACGTGGGCAGAGTATTGTACATTGTTCCAATAAATCCTTGTTCCTCTACACCTGGCTTGCTGAGTTACTAAACTCTGTGGACCCCAAATGCAGCTAGTATTAATTCTGTTAAACCCTGTTGTTAAGTGAGAGGTTTCTGAACAAAGAAAATTATTATTTTCCTCTATTGTGCTTGGGAAATGTACATGGGCAAACAAATGGAGTGGACCCCTTTACAGACAAGTGATCCAATTCACTTGAGTTCCCTCTATACCAGGCATTGTAAAATTTGGGGGCTTGACCCGCAGGTGGGTCGCGGGTGGGTATTGGGAGGGTCGCGGAGCCGTCCGACGCGGTGCTCCCGATGGCGCAAATCTGCGCACAGCAGGCGCAGCAGCCGGTTTTTAACTATGCCGGCTGCGAGCGGCCTTCAAAATGGCCAGGAACATATAAAAATAATTTGGCCGCACTGCGGATGCGTGCCCAATCATTTTATACGGTCGCAGCCTTTTTATTTACAAGTTCCGGGAGCCAGAGGGACCAAAGGGGCAAAGAGACCATTGGGGCCAAAGGGACTCAAAACCAATTCCTCCATTTTTGTCAGCAACAAACAAGGTAAAAGAAAATGGTGGGTCGCGCAGGTCAGTCGGCGTGGGCCACAAAGATCAGCCGGCCTGGTCCGCAAAGGTCGCCGGTGTGAGTCGCGAAGGTCGGCCAGGTTGTGCCCCAAGGTTGGCCGGTTGGTAAAAATGGGTCCCCGGAAGAAAAGTTCTGCCAGGAAGGTACAATATAATGGCAATAGTTTTACAGCTCCGCTAATAAATACAGACTTGTATTTAGAAAGTACCTTTCAAGGCCTCAGGATATCATTAAGTGCTTGCAGCTAATGAAGCATTGTATGTTATGTTGTAATGTCGAAAACATAGAACTAATTTGTGCACTGCAAACGCTCACAAACAACAATGCGATAATGACTAAATGCTCTGTTTTTAGTAACATTGATTAAGGGCTAAATATTGGCCACGACACCAGGGATTCGTCCCCTGGCTTTGTCTGAACTTGCTAGTGGATTGCTTTCATCGATCTGACAGAACCTCCAACAGTGCAACATTTTCCCTGTACTGCGTTGTAGCGTCAGCCAAGATATTTGTGCTCAAACCTCTGAAATGGTACTTGAACCCACAACCTCCTGACTCAGAAGTGACTAATTTAAGGCATGGCGGAGACTGGCAATGAAGTAACTATTTAGCCATTCTTTCAGCAAAGCGAAGGTAAATAATGAGGACACAACATGACATCGAATTAGGAGCAGGAGTAGGCCACTCGACCCCTCTAGCCTGCTTCCCTATTCAATAAGACCATGGCTGAACTGATTTTAACCTCAACCCTATGTTCCTGCCTGCCACTGATAACCTTTCATCCCCTTGCCAATCAAGAATCTGGCTCTGCCTTAAAAATATTCAAAGAATATGCTTCCATTGCTTTTTGAAGAAGAGAATTCTAAAGACCCATGATCCTCTGAGAAAAAAGAAATCCCTTCATCTCTGCCTTGAATGGCAGCCCCCTTATCTTGAAACAGTGACCCCTAGTTTTAGATTCTACTCTTGATTCTAGATTCTCATTTCTCATGGGTTTTCAAGACTATGCATGTCTCTTGCCAAGAGTGACATAAAATAGACTCAGAAATGTACCTTTAAAGCTCATATTGCTTTGAGTATGTTGTGTTCTAACCGGCTCGTCATTGGGCACAGTGGTAATGTCACGGGCAGGTCATAGACCCAGATTAATACATTTCATTAGTGCAATTAGTGTGAATACTAATTGGCAGCTGGTGGAAATTAAATTAAATTAATAAAATCTGGAATATATTAAGCCCGCCTCAGTAATGGCGACCACAAAGCGACCGTTGATTGTCCTTTATGGAAGGAAACCGGCCACGCTTATCTGGTGTGGCTGACATGTGACTTTAGGTCCACAGCAAGGTGGTTGACTTTGAACTGACCTCTGAAATGGTCTAACAAAGCCACTCAGTTCAAGGAAAATTAGGGTTGGGCTACAAATGCTGGCCTTGACAGCGATACTCTTATCCCATGAAAGAATAAAGAAAATTTAAAAATGCTTAGCATTGGCCCAGCAGGGGTATGTTGGGGGCGGGGAGGGAGCAAACACCATGGGCGAGATTCTCCGACCCCCCGACAGGTTGGCGGATCACTGGGGGGTGGCGTGAATCCTGCCCCGCCACTCCGACGCCGGTTGCCGAATTCTCCGCCGCCGGTTTTCGGGCGGGGATCACGCCGTGCCGGTCGGGTCCGTTGGCAGCAGCCCCCCCCCCGTCAATTCTCCAGGCCCTGATGGGCCAAGCGGCCGCCCGTTTCGGCCAGTCCTGCCTGCATCAAATAGACATGGTCCATCCCGGCGGGACCTGGCTTGGAGGGCGGCTAGCGGAGTCCTCGGGGAGGCGCGGGGGGGATCCATCCCTGGGAGGGCCCCCACGGTCGCCTGGCCCATGATCGGGGCCCACTGGTCTGCAGGCGGGCCTGTGCCATGGGGGTACTCTTTCCCTCCGCGCCGGCCTCTGTAAGGCTCCGCCATGGCCGGCGCGGAGAAGAAACCCCCTGCACATGCGCAGGAAACACACCGGCGGTTCTGCGTATGCGCCAACTTGCACCGGCCCACGGCGATCCTTCGGCGCCTGTTGGCGTGGCGCCAACCCCGCCGGCACTGGCCTAACCCCTGGAAGTGCGGAGGATTCCGCAACTTCCAGGTGGCCCGACGCTGGAGTGCTTCACGCCGCTCTTGGCGCCGGCGTCAGGCCGTCCCGCTAATTGCGGGAGAATTCCGGCCCCTGGATAAAACAGGGCAATGTTACATGAATATTTTAGGGTTTGTTCACAAATAATGTCAACAGTGGTTTTCTAACCCTGTAGCTACACACAAGAACAATGCACAAAGCCATATTGCAAAATTCCAAGATTGTTTGTTTACCTTTACACAAAAATATATTTTCACATTACTAATATATTGCTAGCAGAATTGTTTCGTAAGTTTAAATTGCAGCAGTTTTCTTTCAGTTCATGAATTCTTATAGGCTGCTCAACTGAGTTCGCAGTTGAGTAATGCATTGTACATGATTTCTCCCATGTAATATTCTTTTCAGTCCGCGTAGCTTTCACATTTGATGTATTCCTTCCTGCAGACCACACTATACATTGGTGTGGACGTTCCATAAAAATTCCTTGTAAAACGGATGAAACATTCCATACAATTGCCCTTGTAATGGATTGTTCTTTAAAGCTTTCCTATGTAATGTAATGCCACACTGTGATTGCCACAAGCCAACACTGTACTTCAGACATCTGAGATCACTGATGTGGAAAAGTCAAAAGGGACTTAAAAGCGCCTCTGCGAAAATGCCGGAAGGATCTGAGAGTGTTTAAGAGCACTTTCATGGACTCAAGACATAAATGGATCTTTAATCTCCACATCTACAAACTGAATGAGCAATAAAACTCAGTCTGAATTAAGCACGCTACCCCACTCAGATCAATATGACCTTTGTACAAAGGAGGCCTATTTCTAAATATATTTTATGTCACTCATAGCAGAGATATAGATCGCTTTGAAAACCTGTGGGATAAAGCACTCATTTTCTATTCTCTATGTTCATGTTTCCTAAATAAAGACTAATAGTAACCATATTTGAGCTGTAAATCTACTGTTGTTAAATTCTACCTTTGTCTTGGTTACTGAAGATATAATTTGCCCACGCATACTGTCACCCTTGCCTTCTGGTGATACACTGTGCTGAAATTGTGCTTTGGGGACAGGAAGCATCCGTCAGGACTGTTTCCCAAGCCCTTTCCGGGAGGCGGGGGGATAAATATTCATTAGCATTTTGACTCGGGCATTGCCCCCTTAATTGATGAGGCGGCAGATTCCTATACAATTAAGGCTGACTGGTTGGCTTTCGAAGCTGGAGGGCCAATCAGAGGCCTTCCAGTTTCAGAGGCGCTCTGGCCAAAGTAAGTAACTGAGAGAGTGCTTCAAAATAGAAAAGGCTAGCAGGCAGTCACTGTGGGAGGAAGGGATGGCAGGAGGGTGAAGTTGGAGCTGGTGGCAAATCGCAATAAAGGATGGCCGTTGGCTGCACTTGCGCCCAGTAAGAGAGGGTGGGCCTGGAGGCCTGCCTGCTGATACCCCGCAATTGACCTTTGCCCACTCCCATCCCAACACTGAGGTCGACTGAAAAATCCCAGACTGTATCCTTTACTCACCATTAACAAGGCTCTTAAGCAGCCTAATTGGCTACCCACTGGTCCTCGACTGGGAATGGTGTTGGAAAATGAGCATTCCAGATGCTGGAGGTAATTTTGGACTCCATCCGTCCCCACTCCTGATTTCGACCATGTCCGATAGTCTTTCCCTCTGTCTACGTTCTCATATGTGATTGGGTAGGGACATCACAATGTCATTGGCTAACATCAGACCAAATCTCATTATGATCCACTGCCTTGCAGAGAAGGACTTATATGGAGAAAGCTGGAGGAGAAAGAATGGAATGATTTAATCACAAATTCCTGTTCTGTCTACTTCTGATAGCAGATAGGAAGAGAACATAGCTGGCATGTCCAGGGCAGTCAAACATCAATTTCACAGTTTGCCTGGTCATCCTCTCCATTGAAGTTAACGTAGAGCAGAATCGGGGGCAAATTGGGCTTCTGACTTGAACAGCAACCTGCACCCTTCAATCAGGCACTTTAGGCTAAAATTACACCCAAATTTTCTTAACAATTATGCAGCCCACATTGTTTGTGTCCCAATATTTAAATGACACATACGAACTACACTTCAGAGTACAAAAATTAATCTCTGCTGTCTTAAGTGAAAATTGGTGCTTGCAGCATTAATGTCTTTGCCATAGTTAGAATCCAAATGGATTATATGTCGGGCGCAATCTAGCTAAAAACAAATCGAGTCTGTTCTGGGCAGGATTAGCAGGTTGTTCCTGACCCCACTATCTAACGGCACTCTGGTTTTTTTAGTGCCCTAGTGGGGAAGCGCCCCAATGCGAATTGGCATCCCGATCTCTCAACCCCCAGACACCCCAATGCCCCAACTCACCTTTAAGGGGTCCTAAGCAACCCCCCCCCCCACCCCCGACTGAGAGAAACATCAGTAACAATAATAATAACCTTAGTGTCGCAAGTAGGCTTACATTAACACTGCAATGAAGAAGGGCAGCACGGTGGTGTGATGGTTCGCACTGCTGCCTCACGGTGCCGAGATCCCAGGTTCGATCCCGGCTCTGGGTCACCGTCCATGTGGAGTTTGCACATTCTCCCTGTGCTTGCGTGGGTTTCGCCCCCACAACCCAAAGTTGTGCAGGGTAGGTGGTTTGGTCACGCTAATTTGACCCTTCATTGGAAAAAAAATGAATTGGGCACTCTAAATTTATTTTTTTTAAAACACTGCAAAGAAGTTACTGTGAAAATCCTCTAATAATAATAATCTTTATTCGTGTCACAAGTAGGCTTACATCAACATTGCAATGAAGTTATTGTGAAAAATCCCCTCGTCTCCACACTATGGCGCCTGTTCAGTTACACTGAGGGAAAATTCAGAATGTCCAATTCACCTAATCGCACGTCTTTCTGGACTTTGGGAGGAAACCAGAGCACCCGGAAGAAACCCACGCATACTCAGGGAGAGCATGTAGACTCCGCACAGACAGTGACCCAAGCCGGGAATCACACCCGGGTCCCTAGCGCTGTGAAGCAACAGTGTTAATCACTGTGCTACCGTGCCCATGATATGTATGAAGTCACTGAATGATTTTGACCATAAACAGCACACAGGTGGTTGTGAGATACAGATTTGAAGTTTACGTTTGATTGTTTTGAGGATCAGAACGATATCGCACAATCCTGCATATTTACCGACGGTTGCTAAAATCGCTCAGGCGCAGGTCCACGGAGGGAGAATGTCCAATTCACCTAACAAGCATGTCTTTTGAGGTTTCAGGTTGCAGGCCAGTTAGGGG
The DNA here is from genome assembly GCF_902713615.1 of Scyliorhinus canicula. NCBI lineage: Eukaryota > Metazoa > Chordata > Chondrichthyes > Carcharhiniformes > Scyliorhinidae > Scyliorhinus > Scyliorhinus canicula. The sequence goes on along the minus strand of NC_052157.1, from coordinate 127,955,761 downwards.
GGGGGGGGGGGGGGGGTGGGAGGTAGATGTGTCTGGGGGCTGGAGTGTTTATAAAATCATGGTGGAGTGGGGAAGTAAATAAGCTGATTACAGCAGGTAAGTGGAGGGACATTTACACCCCCCCCCCCCCATCCAACCCCCCAAACTTAACCCACTGTTGCTGCTGACTTTCTAAATTACCAGCCAATGTCCTGAGAGTGGATTGGCTCCAACTCCACCATCCTTCCTCTGTTCAAAATCAGAGATGGGCGCCTGAGGGTTAAGGTTCCAAATCATACCACTTCGACCTCTTGCCAAACCCACCCACCATTTTGGGTTAAAAATTATTTCCATGCAATGCAAACAGCATATTAGATACACAATCAACCCTTTCTTATTCCGCCCTTATAACAATCGTTCAGTCCATGCTGGAGCTAAGCATTTCAGTAATTAATTGGCCTGCGATCCCCAGTTAGTGCCTCGGCATTTTAGAATGTGATACGCTATCCAGATTCTTTTTAAATCATAATTCTAGAGCTCATCAGTGTTAGCCGGTGAGAATTCATTAGTGTTGAGAATATAACATTGTTACGAATAGCAGCAGTATCTCAAACATGCACAAGGTCAAGTGTAGCAATCGCTGACAATGCTGACAACACATTTCAACCCTTATCTCAGAATGGGCTCGTGTTTCCACACTACCATAATAGTTACACCCTCAGCACATTTAGTCTGAGGTCCTAAAGCCTCGCCTGGACCAGCAAACCAAGAAATTATTGTTGAATTTTGACAGTTTGCTGTGCTGTCAATTTGTTGAAGCTGCCAGGACTCAATTTTCTTGCCTGTACGAAATCAGATATGTGACAGGCCCAACAGCACAAAGAGGTCGTGGAAAATACACTAATGACGCATTAAGTAGCCAACAATCTCTGCATCAATAGGTTGGAAAAGTCTCCACTTATTGTCCGCTAATGGAACTTACTTAATAGCTGCAAAGAAAAAGTGCCTCTTTATCTCCCTGTGTTGAATCTGAACTCCAATTTCTATTCAGTGACTGCCACTTTTCCTTCTTATTCCAACAGTGACTGCACTTCAGGAGTGCTTAATTGGCCATGTAGCACTTTGGGAAGTCCTGAGGATGTGAAAGACATTATATAAATGCAAGCTGTTCTTTCTTTGTTTTAAATTTCTGGGATAAAAACTGAGCCTAGTGTCCACCCACTGAATTATCCTTATAAAGATATATATACAATAGCTATAAGAATGCTGTTTCATTTATACCTAGCTCCAAAGCTACAACCACCATTTTGACAAAATCGGATAAAATTGAAAGGTATGGAATATAATCGTAGGCTGTGGCACCGGATTTGGTAACAAGGTGCCTGATCATCGGATTATACACGCGCAGTGGGGCAGGGTTGGTTTGAGGGGAAAGGACCACAAGAATGGTGTGCCACAGAACCATGAGAAGCCAAATTTCAAATGCAAAAACAGCACGAAGAGCCTCCGCTGTGACCTCGCGAACAGCTTTACTCGGGCAATACCTTCATCAATTTTTCATTATCAGTAATAGAATATTCTATTAGTGGCACTTTGAGAAATGGAGTAATTTATTATTGCTATTTTTATTCCACAGGATTATTCCTGTGCTGTTACTATTTTTAAGCAATTTGATGGACTGACTTTTATGTTCAGCAAAGGAAAGGCAAAGAGAACCTCCATTTAATATAGCATGACCAGCAAATATTCACAAATAGTTGCAGACTGCAATTTCATATTTCTTGCTTTGTACAATCTTTTGCCCCGGTGGTTGGTCTGTCCTCCCCTTGAAGGCACTGTGAGCTAGCCTAACCATATATACATATGCAGCAAGGATACAGATTGGGTTTATTCTCATATGCATGGGGGTTTTGCTTTCTTTTCACTGATAAATGCTTTGTGTACTTTTGCTAGATATAATGAATTGGTTAAAGTTGTTCATTCTCAGGATTATTTACTGTGTCCGGGTACGATTTAGTTTTTTAAAAATAAATTTAGAGTACCCAATTATTTTTTTCCAATTCAGGGGCAATTTAGCATGGCCAATCCACCTACCCTGCACATCTTTGGGTTACGGGGGTGAAACCCACGCGGACACAGGGAGAATGTGCAAAACTCCACACAAACAGTGACCTGGGGCTGGGATCGAACCCAGGCCCTCAGTGCTGTAGGCAGCAGTGCTAACCACTGTGCCACCGTGCCGCCCAGAGTACGATTTAGTTGACTGTATTTAGCTTCTGCTAAAGGTGCAGCATTGCAGCATTTGTGCCTATTGTCTTCTTGTCGTTACAAGAACTGAGATGTGAACTGAGATAGCTAAGATAGCGTTGAGATAAGAAAATGGGACAATAAGCTCAGTTACATCTTGTCCATGGAGCAACCTTACCTCGAAACAAAGTAAAGTATATTTTGGACAAGTTAACAGAGATCCTATTGTTGGAGTTTGGTAGCCCTTAATGCCAGCAATCAGCACAATGTCATCAGCATCAACTGCTGTTAAAGGCGGGCGCTTGCCAGTCTCTACAATAGATCTCACAACATTGGCAAGCTTGGAATTCAGTACTGTCACTGCAAATCAGCAAGATGCCTTTCTTCACATAAACCACTATGTGAATCGCAGAAGCCGTGTGACTGCTGCAACTTGTACAGAACATAATGGATTAGAGACAAATTCTACAACTCAGTGTCAGCCCGAGAATGTAGGTCAAGGAGACATCCAGTCATGATTTATTCAGTACCCTTGTTAGCAACTGCAACTACATAAACAGTGAGAAAACTAGAAACTTCCAGCCAGTCTAACAAGGTGGTGCAAGCTGCATTACATTAAAACTCGTGTTCAATCAAATGTTTCAAATATGACTGGCAAGCTGGAAGTTGGTTATGAACACAAATCATTCTCTGGCCAATCTTGTTGCTCCTGATGTGACAGAGCACCATAGCGAAATTGGAAGAGACAATTTACCTTGTAAGAGTTACCAACTGCTCACAGCATGCGATAATTGTAAATGATTTTCAACCCAACATAAATACCCATTAAATAAAATAATATTATGCAAATGCTGCCACTTCATTAATTTTCTGCCAATCAACGAGAATAATGGAACAATATCTCTCAGCACAATATGCATAAAACAGGTCAGAACTACTCAGCTAACACAGCAACCGTAGAACCACAAGTACTTGTGCTGCATTGATACCGATTTGGTGTCATGTCGTGCCTCCGTGAGGATATCCATTTAGGTTCTGAGAACACAGCGAATGTCAGTTGTACTAAAAGATGTTTTTGAATTGAATATTCAGCTTTACACATTGCAGTGCAGGCAATGCCGGATTGTAGTCACACCCAAACGTCTTGTAAGCCATGGGATCATATGGACACTGTTATACCAGCCATGAGCTCAGGGTTATTTAATACACATCACCGCAGGAAACTTGTATTTGATCTCTTCTAAATACTTCAAGTGGCCTGTTTGATGGGTCCCTGTTTCAAGAGAAGTGAACAAGCCAGTATTACAACAGCAAACCAATTGACTGAGTTTAGTAACTCAGAGGGAGTTGTAAATGAACATAGTTTTATTTAACCATTTACAAAGTTCTGTTCAAGGCAGTATATCACTCCCAGTACAGTCCTTGCTGGGAGAACTAACCACACCAGGCCCTGTATTGGGCCGGCTTTTATATTGGTTCATAATGAACCCTAGATGGGTGGCCTCCGCCCCCTATCTGGGAACCTCCAACTCCTTGGGGGGGGGGGGGGGGGGATTAATGATAGTTTCCTCTTGGCCCTCATGTGGTTATGATACTGAGGTAAGCAGGTAAACATCCACATATTAGTAACTGTATGCCCACTGGGGGTCCAGGAAAGAATTGGGACCTGTAATCGTAAGATTTAAGAGGCAATTTTTTTTTTTTGTTCACCGAACATTTAAAGTATCCAATAGCACAGGAGGGCAGCATTATAATGTCTTTCTGGAGGAGCCCTGGCACTGATCTCAGCAGCTCCAACAGACTGATCTATGTGTCAGCTACCATAGCTCTATTCCCTACTATTGCAAGCACCCACTGCTGGCAGACTAATTAAAGCAGTGCTTTTCAAACTTTTTGTCCCCGGGACCCACTTGCACCAACCGCCCAACCTTCGGGACCCATTCCGGCCGAACTTCGCGATCCACACAGACCGATCTTCGCAACCCACCAGTTTCTCTCACCTTTAATGCAACAGTTGAGCCTGCTTGGTCCTCACAATCTCACATCAATCAGATTCACCAGAAGCGAGGATAATGCACAAAACAGGTGCAGAGTTCTGCCAGTTCCTTAGTGCCATCATCATCTTCGCGAGGACCGAAAATCCAACCCCGCACATGTAGGTCGTTGTGAAATGCAAAAGCAGCACAATATTGGTTTTACTCAGCACTGGATACTCCTCAGAGATGCGACTCCAGAATGCTGACAGCTTCATTGATTTGTGGCGTGTTTTTGATGTGCTGCCACAGTTGAGGCGCAGAAGCTCAATCTCTTCATTTGGAGTCAGCTATAAGTTAATAATTGACTCAAGGGTCTCAAATTCAAAAGGATTTTTCACCCAGCGCTTCTCTTAAAATCTGAAACTTCTCCTCTGGAAAGTAGTGACAAAAACCATTGATCAGCACACCCAGACGCGACTGAATAAGGCTTGCCAGTCTACTCACGGTTCCCTTACTAACACTATTTTCTTTGATGCGTCATAGCAGTGTGGAAAACATGTAGGGGGCGATCTTCATGCCATGCTGTGCCAGAAAAGCAGCTCGCCGTGGTGCAGCGTGGCCGCTGAAAGCCAGGAGACCCCGCTCCTGGGATCTACCAGGCTCACAATGCCTTGAGAGATTCAATGGCGCGCGCTGTACCGGTGGCCTCAGGACATTGCCGGAGGCTCAGCCCCGATGCCCCGCCTCTGACCAGCCGAGGGCGTATCCCGAAGGCGCGGGTCTCTCATGGTCTCACCCGTCAGCAACACGGCGTGGCGGCTGCGGACTCAGTCCAGCACCGCTACAGTCAGGGGAAGGCCAATCCATGGGCAGGGGGAACTTTATCAGGGGCTGGGGGCACTGTTGGGGGATGGTCCAGGGCTCCCCAGCCAGCCAAAGGCACGGCACTATTTTGCAGATTGGGTCTGCAAGCGGCTGGCGCCATGTTGCATGGCGCGGCTGCCGCATGCCCGGCCACAGACCCGGCAATTATCCAGGCTGTATTGGCAACTGGAGCCTTGTGCTCTACGCTGCCGATATGCTAGCCTCCAGCTACACAGAGAATCGGTGGTCGTTTTGCGCTGAATATTTGGGTGTGAAACGCCACTGTTCCAATGCCAGCGTGAGGACATAGCCTCACAATCGGAGAATCCAGCCCCTTACATCCAGACTGCAACATCTCTTCAGCAAACACTTTTAAGTCAAAAATGAGACATGCTTAAGAATTCTCACTGGAATATTAATGATAGACATGCACAATTTTTGCATCTCAATTTTGTCCTTATTAACACTGCTCCTCTTCCATCCACAGAAGTCTTCAGATTAAATTACCTTCAATATGCCAATTTGGTTGCCTTTCAAATATGGCACCAACTCCAGCACTCATATCAGCTGATGTGTGGCAGTCCCACCCCCTGCACGTGATTGGGTGACGCACTCACGTCACTTCCGCCAATTGGCCAGCCGACATGCGTTTGCTCAGCAGCTGGAGGCTCATTCACATTGCCTTTGCACTCCTGACCCAGCATCAGGAGCCGTGACACCACAAACATTCCGCGCATTGCTTTGTGCCACTCTTTCAATCATTAGCTAAAGTGGCACCACAGGCAGCACATCATGCAGCTATCCTGGCGGTCATGGGATGTCTTCATTCTGCAGCAGACCTCTACGCTAGTTGTATTTGATCCACCAAAGCAAGTCAAGGCTGGCCATTGGGTGAAGCTGACACAATGGCTGCTGAGGGGAACTGAGGAGGTGAGTAGCCATTTCCATTTTCGGCCATGCAGCTCAAGAGCACTGGAGCTGCTTCCCAAGTGCTCGGGAGGTGGGAGGGGGAGAGGGGGGCCTGAGGGTGGTTGATCTTGATCAGGAGGGATGTGCGTTCCAGGTCAGGATCTCCAGTGGGCCGAGGGGGGTGGGGGTGGTGGTGTTGAGGGTCTTTTCAGCTGAGGCCTTCGGGCCATCTATAAATATTGTGGATCCCCATAACAATGGCAACTGCAGCTGCTGCCTGTCTGTTGTACCAAACACTTCCTGGTTATATGCTGAAGGTCATTTTAACTCCCTTTGATTGTGAGCAGTCTCCAGCTTCAAAACAAGGCTATTGTTAATAAGAAATTGGCCTTGTTAGTTGTGAGAGCATTGCACAGCTGCAGGTTGTGTTTGCTGCTTGCTCCTGCTGGTGCTGCAGACGCCTGGAAGATATAGTTGCTGTTTCCTTCCTTTTCTGTAGCTGGAAAGAAGGAAAATATTTTCTAAGATTCCTGGGTCGTGGCATTGATCGAAATGGGCCACCTGATGACACCATTGAAGAAATGCTTTCGCAGATTGCTGATGCTTTTGTTGCATGGTGTGGTGAGTTCCCCATGTACCTGGCGTGTCACCACGGGTCAAACATGCTGGACGTCACTTATGTTCAACTGCACCTTGAGCTTCAGTGGAATATGTGGATGCCAGGTTTGGTTCTGGTGAGATTGGGCCATTAGGGAGGGCTTGCATAGCTGCAGTTTCTGGATGGAGAATTACACTGATAAGTGGAACAAGTCGCACATTGCTGGACAGGTGCTTTCTACGACAAATCCCTGGACATGATAAGACATTCTCAGGCTTATCCTCCATTTCTCTTGAGGAACCTGCAATGGGTGATACCGCGTGTTTATTTTGTTTTGTGTAAATGAGCTGATATAGCTGTGTATTGCTGCCAATATGGTGACATTCCCTTGGTGTTTGGTGGTTAGTGTGATGTGTGGAATGTTCCATGTTTGATTTTCAAATCTTTGTTACTGTTGACCATTTGTGAACAAAATATTTTCAAGTGGATTCTCATGGGTACATGTGCCATATCTCAGATGATGATTATTGCTTCGCATTTCAATCAATCTTTGAAGCCTGAATAGTTTGCTTGACCTCCAGAAGTCTTAGCACCATAGACTCAGCAGTCAACAATCAAACACTTAAGAGTTGGCTTCAACACTGGGGATATCCTCGAAACTGAAGGGTGAGTGTGTGGATCAGGGGCGGGCACATGAGCACAGTCTCTTTAATGGTCCCGGCAGGGGTCTGGGATTTGGGGCTCCCCCTGTGACCAGGGATTGAACTCTGAGAAAAGGCTGGACACATAAGGGTGGGGTGGCTTGGGGGATTTGAGGGTCCTGGGGTGGAAGCCCTAACTGATTGTCGATCTCTCTTCTCCTCCAATTCCTTACAGATACCAAAATGGATGGTGGTGTCAGTCCCGCAGAGGTTGCCCTTGCGGTGCTGGTGGCAGCCAGATGCCGGAGAAGACAACAGCGCCGTTCTGGCTGGAGGTGGCACCCCATGTGCACGGGGCTGCCACACACTCTGAATACTGGTTTATTCTTCTGGCTTTGTGCATGGCAAGCCCCCTGCCTGCCGTTGAATTAGCCCGTGCATAAGGCTCATGATGCAGTTGGAAGGATATGACATTTGAAGATTGATTCATTCGCCTCGGCCACTCATGTCAGATCATTACACTTCTTCCTGCACCACATTCATGGAGCATGGCATTGACTTCTGCTGTTCCTTCTGCCTTCTGTCTCCCTGGTATCCAGAGATCCTCCAATCCCTGCAAATGTAGGATGTCTCCCTTCCTTTTCACTTCTTCAAGAAAAACCTCCAGCACAACATTTGAAACATTTGTGCGTGCACTCTCGCATTTTCAGCTACTGCTCAAAGCATCAAATTTTCAAATGCATCCTGCTCGTCCTTGCGGTCGCAATATACCATTCCTTTCAGAGATGAAGGCTGCCTTAGCACTGGCCATCACGGTATCGGGCCCCTGCTGATCTGTGCAGCCTACCATGGCCTCTGCTCCCATTTTTCAAGGTTAGCCAATTTCTCCCCCAACAAATTAATAATCAATTATTGTAATTACAGGTTTAAATATCCATTCTCAAAACAAACAGTCACTTCTGCTGCATTAAACTCCTAAAGTGATCTGGGACATGGTTTTGTTAAAGTGGTGTCTGTGCAGCAATATAATTTTAGTGACCGCTTCTTCACAATCGATATTTCCGAAAACTCATAAAATGCTTACATGATTGTATCAATAAAGATGAGTCTACTCTGTAAATCACAGCAGTTTCACAAATTATATCTGACAGATCTATGAGTAAGCTGTTTTCCGGAACAAGGAGGCATCAAAGTGACTTCTAATGTAGCTCTAAGCAGACAGGCTTAAGTGAAATTTTGACCTGCAAGGACAGTTAACTGGAGGACAGTTAGGAGGCTGAAAGCATTCCCAAACTCGATCACCAGTCGCCTTCAACTCGCCCAATTCTGTTTTCACGGTGGGGGTACGGGTGTTAAGGACGTGGCCAACTTTCTCTCAGGATGCAAGTAGGTCCATTAAATCTTTTAAGGAGTTTACCTGCCTTCCATTCACTAACAACTTTTTCCCCCACACCAAGATATCTGCCTGTCAAGTGGACAACCTTTTGAAAGACCTTCAAACATGACCTTTTTCTTGACATCTGGGAAACCCACGGATCCATGTTTCCCTTTCGTAAAACATCACTCACCCGTACTCTGCTCTCTTCCTGGCTAATATTGGTGAAAATGGGCGTATTTGATCCGGCCCTCGACCATTGCCATAAACCCATTACTCTTCATTGTTTTCATTCTGCACAATGAGTGGCAGTGACCTACACCTTCTTAACAACAACCATTGCGCTCTGAAGTATTGGGCGTAATTGAATAGCCTTGTCGCGCCTCACTCAGTGACGCAACAAGGCCGTTAAACTTTATCTCCTGATCAAGATTAACATAGTTGAATGACCCAGTAGGCTTATTTAAATATGTCGGTGCCCAATTCTCCCAAGGCCCGGGAACTAATGGGAGACCTCACCATGACACCGTTTAACATTGGTCCGTACAAGTGGATAGCATGGTAGCACAGTGGTTAGCACAGTTGCTTCACAACTCCAGAGTCCCAGTTTCGCTTCCTGGCTGGAGTCACTGTCTGTGTAGAGTCTGCACGTTCTCCCCCTGACTGCGTGGGTTTCTGCCGGGTGCTCCCGTTTCCTCCCACAGTCCAAAGTTGTGAAGGTTAGGTGGATTGGCCATGATAAATTGCCCCTAGTGTCTAAAAAGGTTAGGAGGGGTTACTGGGTTACAGGGATGGGGTGGAGATGTAGGGTGCTCTTTCCAAGGGCCAGTGCAGACTCGATGGGCCGAATGGCCTCCTTCTGCACTGTAAATTCTATAATTCTATGAAATGTGGACCAGACATAATGGCACCTGGGTGGTGGGGGAGGGGGGGGGGGGGTTCTCCCAGGCCATTGGAGGCCTCTGTTGGTTGATCGGGTTCTGGGCAGGATGTATCCGGGCACCTTGACAGTGCCACCTGGGCACCCTGGCAGTGCCACCTAGGCACCCTGGTGGTGCCCGGGTGGCACTTCCAAGCTGGCAGATCACCGCTGCTTCTTTCACAACATTACAATATGACAATGAGATCAATCTTGTGCTTTCACTTGTAGAAAGCTTGGACACAGTAATAATATGTAGCTAGGTACCTAAATCTGATCACCTTTATAAATAAGTTCGGGATGCAAAGGCCCATGGTTAATCTTCTCACCACTAACTGAGGCAATCAAATGGCCAATGAAGAACCACTTAGGTGCTTCATCCCACCGCCGCTGGGATGAACCTAGCTGCTGTTGCCTTGCAGTATACATGCGTGATTTCCGGAAAAGAGGCAGTGGAGGTCTCTCGCTAGCTCTCCAGCCATGACACCTCAACAAGATTCCGTCCTACATTTCAAAAGAGCTTAATTGGCTTTAAAGTGTATTTGGGATCTGGTGGCCATGAGAGACAGAGGTGCTGCATAAATACAAATTTCTTTGCAATGGTTTGTGATATTTCTGAGAGATGTAAAATATTTGCTGTAAATGTGCAAGCCTTTCTTATTAAAATAGTTTGCATCTTTGTCCTTTTGTTCATCTGTTATTTTCCCGTTATCTCGATTGATGCTAAGCTATTTGTAAATTTTACAAATGTAAAAGGGATGCAGTTAAGAAAAGAGGAGCTAAATAATAATAATAATTTTTATTGTCACAAGTAGGCTCACATCAACACTGCAATGAAGTTACTGTGAAAACCCCTAGTTGCCACATTCCGGCGCCCATTCGGGTACACGGAGGGAGAATTCTAACAGCCCGTCTTTGGGGACTTTTGGGAGGAAACCAGAGCACCCGGAGGAAACCCATGCAGACTCTGCACAGACAGTGACCAAGCCAGGAATCGAATCTGGTGCTGATCTCACGTTAATTAAACTAAACTAAAGACGAACTTTAGTTCTGTTCGATTTGACCATACAGAACATTGTATGGAATGACGTTTTTTAATATTGTTAGCAGTTTCATTGCTTTCAGTTTACTCTTTGCTTATACTTATTCTTGGCATCAATCTCTACTTTGCTCATCTCAAATTCACATTTAGTGCAGTTAATTGATTGAAAGAATACTCCATTGTAGTTCAAGGAGTAAATCCCCAGGTAAACAAATTATTAATGAGATGAACCTAATCAAAAGACTTCTGACCAGCCATGTTGCTCACATTTTATGCCCACCAATTAGGGGGTAATTTTTACCTCACCTTTGCATCTCACAATTGATGAGATTAGATCAGCAACCGCTCCCCCCTCCCAATCACCACCGTTCACTCTCCGCTCCATTTCACTTCTGATCCAATCTTGTGAGTTTCCCTTCAAGTGGTTAAGTTATTGTTACATCTTCATTTAAAATCAGTTTTAAAATGTCGTAATCAGAGCTATGTTCCATATTCAAGTAGAAACGAGGGCCAGATGATGAGATTTTCCGAGGGCTTCTCCTGATTTCTTGCTGTAACTTCAACAGACGGTGCAAGGAAATAGCTAAAATTCGCCATTCGCACCACTTCTCCAGTTAACATCCAAAGTCAAGGCAAGATATCGGAAGAAATTCCATCCTGATTTATCTACAGTTGTTTCTTGAAGGGACTCAGGGGTAGAAATTGCCTCAGAGTGATAGGACGGGACAAATTAGCTGGCCACGTGGAATTATTCCTGCACTGGATAGTTAGCCCTGGAGCCCTCGTCAAACTTGGCCATATGCCTCACGTTATTTAAACCAGTTTAAAAAATGGCCTCACAAATTTAACAGTGGGACCAAAGCCAGTGCAGTCTGGGCAAAGTCCCATTTTTTTTTTGGTGTGCTTAACCACTATGTCACACATGGAAAGTGGAAACAACACATGCCAATTTCTGTGCCAATGTGTACTTATAGCTTGGAAATGAGTACGAGTGCAACTATTAACAATACAAGGCTGCTCCAATAAGGGCATCATGGGGCAGTAACCCATTGTAAACCCCTCAAGTTGTATTAAAGCAAAATACTGCAGGCGTCAGAAATATGGAATTAAAAGGGCAGATGCTGCTCTGAAGAAGAGCCACACAGACTAGAAATGTTAGATCTGTCCCTCTCTCCGCACATGCTGCCAGATCCCGTTCTGAAAAAGTCATCTGGACTTGAAACATTTGCTGGGATTTCCACGGGTGCAAATGGCGGCGTGGGTGCGAAATCCCATGAGAACGAGAAACGAGAATCTCGCCAGCAAGATCTCATATCGTACCCCCTGCCCCCCCCCCCCCCCCCCCCACACACACACACCCCCGCCATTGATGAAATGGGGTTTCTGCCCGAGTCGGTCGGGAACCTAATTTAAATATATTTAAATGTTATTAGCGGGCTTTCCCACTGTATCGTCTCCCTACATTAGGATTTACTGTTGTCAAGGTTTACAACAGGTCTGGAGCAACATGAACCAGGTGAAGAGCAGCCGATGGGGGGAGTGGCACATATATGTACGGCCCCTGGGGGGGGGGGGGGGGGGGGGGGAGAACTATTTGTCCTGGCAGTGCTCCATGGCAGTGCCACGGTAAGTGCCAGGGGGGCTTCCTCTGGGGTGTTCCATGGGGGTGGGGGGGTCCCTATATCCATTGGGGGGGGGGGGGGTGATTCTCCATGTGCTTTGGGATTCTCTTGTCCCAGTAGCAGCGCACCCCCCCCCCCCCCCCCCCCCCCGCGAGTTTCCCAGAGGCGGGGGATGGCTTCAATGGAAACCCCATTCACAAGCAGTGGGAGGAGAGAATCCCGCCGCACCAAAACACGCGGCTGGGGCACTGGAACAATCCTGTCCTTGTACCAAGTTTGGAGAATGCCTTCTGCAGTCTACCCACTTTCAGAACTGGTTACCCCCACCACGTCCAAAACAATCACGGCATCTCAGAGGTTTGACTAAATTCAACCCCTCAAGATGCAGGAGGGAAAGGTACCGATATAATCTTGTGTGGTTCAGGGTCCTGAATGCAATGTTTAAGTGATGAAATTTACGTGTACGTTAGCGCCTGTAATGTAAGAATGGGATACTGGTTCACAGTTTTACTGTCTTTTTAATTCAACATTACGCTTCCTTTAAAATCCTGTCCACTCTTTCCCTTTTACCTGCTGAATGTGTTTGTCTATCTTTGTTCCTATGGAATTGTAACATGCCAGCACATTTTGAACCTAATTACTTAGTCTTTTTATGAATTTTTTTGATGCAAGCCTTTGGGCAGTGAATTTATTTCTTGAATAAAATACCATTTAACTTTTTTTTTGGACTCACAGCACTCACTGAGTGCCATGTACTGTAATGAAAGAAAAAAATTGAACTGCATTGAATTTCATGCAATATCACATTTGCACTGTTACGCAATATTCTTTTGCAAATTTTGTGAATCAAATGTGCTTTGGGGAAAAAAGCCTCAGTGGATATGCACTGACATCAATGCTGCAAACACACTGGGCGCGATTTTACGAAAACAATTCTGAGGGTGTGATTCTCCGGAAAGATTTCTAAGTGTGGTAATGAGCGGCTTCCCGGCGCTCGGCCCGGCAAAGTCGACAACGCTGTTCAACGTAATTGGTCCACTTAACGAGGGCGCACGGGCTTCTCACCGCAAATGAAGGCTCGTCAACTGATTCGCCAGGATCGCACTCGCCAGCCCCCCCCCCCCCCCGCTAACAAGGTCGAGCAGCACTTAAACTGCACTTGCTCAGCCAACCCCAGCCAGCTCGCAACAACAGCGCCGAGGAGAATGCCCTCCAAGATTCAGGGACGCTGAACAAGGGAGGCTGCTCGATGCAGTGGAGGCCAAGAGAGGTGTCCTCTTTCCCAGAGGGTCCAGAAGGGTTAGCCACAGTGCAGCCAGTGCTGCCTGGGACGAGGTGGCGGCGGCTGTGAGCGCCAGGAGTGTGACCAGGAGCACTGGCCTCCAGTGCAGGAAGAAGGTCATTAACAAAACCGGGCAGCACGAGTGAGTAGACACCATAGCCTCACCACCCCCAAGACCTCTCCCACCCCTCACGAGAACATCTACCCCTCCTCCCACTTCAACCCACCAACCCTTCCACCATTCCCTCCTCCTTCAACCCCATAACCCCTCTTTCATCCCTCCTTCCCACCTCTGTGAACAATATGTGTGGCTAATGATGCCCTCTCTTTCTCTCCTCAGGAGAAGCTCTCCCACAATTGCCGGGACAGGGCCCAGACTGGTGGTGACATGCCGATCTTAAGAGTCCTCATCACTTTCGAAGAGCAAGCCCTGGAGGTGACTGGGTGGCCGAGGAGAGGACGGTTACCAACACGGAGGCTGGTGGATGGCACAGGCGTGAGGAATCACCGGACTCCACCCGGAGGACCTGTCAAACATGAGCTGTTATTGTCTTACTGACTGAACCATCTCTCCCACTGACCACATGTCCATTCTCCCCCAGGTCCTCCAGCCAACGGCCCATCCCAGGTCGCACTCTCTCCAGTCTCCCATGAAACGCCTTATTGGAGAGCCCCGAGATTCCAACGTAATAGTCGCGTCACAGCTAACCCTAACCCTAGCCCTCCACCAGAACAGATACACGCACCTCGGTGGGAAATGTTAGTCGCAGAGGCTATGGGCACAGGAGGTGTCACTAGCAATGCGTGGCACCGAGGCCAACACTGCTAGGCTGGTGACCGCAATGGAGAGCCTGGTGCACAACATGGCACCATTAGTGAAGGTGTCCAAGGTGTTATGCAGTCGATGATGGCTACTATCCCTTCTGAGTTCCAGTCCTCAGGTGTGATTCCTGAGGACAAACCTGGACATAGTGATACAGCCAGGAGGGCCAAGCACATCAAGGATTACTGAGGGCACCGGGGGAGGGTGGGGAGGGGGGGAGGTAGGAGTGGGCTGGGGGTGGGGTAGCACCCTCAGGAGGGTGGGGAATTGTAAAACACAATATATACCTTTGTGCACAACTAGTATGATGCCTCTACAGACATCCCCCCACCCTCACCGTGGCACTCACCCACCCTCCGGCCCTGGACATGTCCCCAGAGCTGTGTCCCACCCTCTGGGTGTTCGGATGTTGGTTGCTGCATGTGTGGTGTTGCCTCACACAGTGTTCAAACACTGTGTCCAGGTTTCAAGGTCTGATTGGGATACTAGGCAATGACTCCCACATGCTATGTGGCCCGTCCACCCTTCGGGATCCCTTGGGTTGTGTGAAGTGCTTGCTCAACTACAGTTGCCAATTCCCTATTAGCAATAGCCTTCAGCCGCACGGCCAGAGGCCTCAGCATTCGATGGGGGTTATGGGTGGTCGGTGGGGCAGACAGGCAGGCACAAGATTTGCCCCCGGAATGGGTACACATGATCCAGGGGTTGGCATGGTAGTGCCGTGCATGTTTGCCCCCGGTTGCCCCCCCAGCACCTCCCCCCACTCTCCGATGGTGACCTACATTTGCGGAGGGTCCTCCACCCCCCCACTGAGCACTACGGTGGGATGCCCAGCGCCCCCAGGCTCTTTGCCTGTGTGCAAAGATGGGTACTCACCTCCTCAGTAACCCAAGGAAACTCTTCCACTAGGTTCACATTTTCAAAACGAGTAGTAATCAGCGCAGCGTGACCACTTGTTGGGAGGCTACTGAATGATGGGAGGCTGTTGGATATGGGGTGGCTCTTGTTAATTGTATGGAAATAGGTCTCAATTGATGATTATTGGTTTCTCGCCACGCTACGGCGGGATGCCAATTTTGCCTACGGGAGCGGCCTGGTTGCATCTCAAACTGTTTGGTGCCTGGCGTCGTTCTCGTTTTCTGCTTCTCCCGCTATTCGATGGCCTTGTTTCACTTGAGCGAGGGCGTAACACTCAAAGTGTCATTTTGGGTGTGTTTGGTAGGGTGTTTTTCGCTGACATTTTTGGTGAGATCCACACTGGTACAATTTAACGAAAAAGGTTCAGAGCGTCATTTCCTGGATGTTTCCCGACAACCGCGCCAGCGAGATGGCAGCCCATATCTAATGGCACTCAGTGCCGAAAATGAGCCCTACGAGCTTCACGCAGGTACCAGCTGTCCCGCCAGCAGACTCAATTTAGCAGCTCCTCGCTAACACGGGGAAGCTGCTTTAAACGCCAACTCGCTACTCACTCCCAGTCAGCACACTAGCATGGTTCCACGCTTCAGGGATGTCGACCTGGCCAGGCTTCTAGATGCTGTGAAGACAAGACAGGACATCCTGTTCCCCCGAGGGGGTCAGAGGACCAACACGATGGCCGCCAATGTTGCCTGGGAAGCAATGGCAGCAGCCGTCAGTTCAGGCAGCGTGACCAGGAGGACTGCAGTACAGTGCAGGAAGAAGGCCATCGACCTCCACCAAACTGCAAAGGTAAGTGAACACCAGCCCCCTGGTATCAGTCCCACCTGCCACCTGACGCCTGACCCGCCTAGCAGGTCAGCAGCTGGTAGCTCGCAACCTCCCTACATCCGATCTCTGCGCTTGTCCCCCAGCACACCCTGGCACCCAACAGCACAGCCCCTCCATGTCCAGGTTCAGTGCCCACATGTGCCACCTGCCATAGACCCCTCTGAATGCATGATGCGTGCAGCTCACAATGCCCCCTCTCTGTCCCCGCAGGAGAAGTTAGCCCATAATGGTTGTGAAAGGGCCCAGACGGGAAGCGGAGTTCCAGGTATCGGAATCCTCACCCACAATGAGGAATGGGCCTTCGGGGTTGCAGAGTTGACTGAGGACAGAGCAGATACTGACAGCGAGGTTGGCGTGTGCCGCAGAGGTGAGGATGCACTGCCCTTCCCCCAGGTGACCTGGCCTCAAGGGAGTTGCTCATGCCCGACAAAATGATCAATCCATCTCGCTGACCACGAGTTAATTCTCTTACAGGGCCTCCACCTGATGGGGTCAGGCCATTCGGTGTAACCCCCTCCCCCCCCCGTCCCACCCGACCACCCAAGAGAACACCTTGGAGGAGTTCTCTGAGGAGACCACCATCGAGGCGTCACAGCTATCACGCCCACCTTCACCAATGCTGAGGCACAAACCTCGGTGGCCGACACTATTGGACAGGCTTCTGGGGCAAAATCTGATGAGCACCACACAAATGCTGGTGCACATCAAATGGGGGCAGGAACATCCAAGGGAGTCAGCAGTTGGAGGTCTGCTGGACTCCAGGGCTCAGCTGAGTCCCCGTCAGATGCCGCCCCTCTGAGCAAGGTTATCCTGGAGCTGCTGCAGATGCTAGGACATGGCTGTGACATTGAGGGGATGTCAGTGACACTATGGTGAGTGCATAGCTGATGGAAGGAGTCTCAAAGTCTCTGGCTGCAGGAGATGGCGATGGCAATGTGTGTCACCAAGACCAACACTGCTAGGGTGGTGACAACATTGAAGATCCTGGAGCATGACTTCAGCTCCTTGAGTAGTGGTGCCCAGAGCATGTCTCAGTCTGTGACGACCATGGCTGAGGGCCTCGATATCATGTCCCAGTCACAGGTGGACATTGCCGAGGCACTCCAGAGCATGCCCCAGTCACTGAGGAGCAACGCTGAAGGCTTCAATGCCATGGTACAGACAATGGGGAGCCACCACGACTGGCAGAGCTAGATGACTCAGAGGCCTCTGGGGCTCACTCCAGCTGCCCCACCATCCCATGGAGACCCCCAGGGTCCTATGGCACCGCCCGGGAGGAGGGAGTGCTGGAGGCCGACTTAGTGCCTGCCACCAGGGGGATGCTGGCAGTCTACACCTCACCAAAATTGCACTCTCCTGACACTGGCACTCCTCATGGTCAGCGGGCAGAACAGGGTGGCACGGTGATGCCAGTGTCACTGATACATGGGGGGGGGGGGGGGGGGGGGGCAAGGACATGAAAGGCCATCGGGTGCAAAAAGCAGCAAGTTGCCTCCACCTTCTGAAGTGCATCCTGGGGACATGCCTAGACGTAGCGGTAGAGCAGGAAAGATCAAGAATATTGAGGATCACTGAGTGGGCACTGGGAGGCATGTGTGGGCAGAAATACCAGTGGCTAGGGACAATGGAAGTTTCACATTTTCAACATTAAACATGCAACACCTGATACATGTGAAGCCTCTGTCACATTATTCTCCACAGCAGGCCTGGCTGAACCTCACCCCCTTTTTCCCTCTGTGCCCCCACCCCCTGCCCCCCGGGCACATGGTCCAAAATCACGAGCCCCCGATGCAGACCCTGTTCAGAGGATGGGTGTGAGAATGCTGTCAGCAGAAAGACAAAAGTCTGACTTTGACAGAAACTGAGGAGCATAGAGCTTACCTCACAGCGAGTGATCATCACTCTCCTGCCTTGTACATTGAGCCACTCACAGTGCTGGCACAGGCCCATCACCCTGGGGTGATGTTGCACAGACCTTGCGAGGGTGGAACAGGGTAGTCAGTGAGAAGGTGGTGGGAGGGTCCGGGAAAGAGTCGAATAGGGGGAAGGCGGGGAATATAATGGGGTGGGAGGAATGGGTGAGAAGGATGGGGGTGGTCAATGTGGGAGGGAATGAATGGGGGGAGTTGTGGGACGGGCAGGAAGGGGGACAAAGCCTCGTTCTATGAGAAACGGTGAAGCTAAGGGATTTCCTGGATGTCCAGGCATGATGGATCCTCGCCGCCACGTGTCCTCCACCCCGGGCTCGTCCTTCAGCCCCTCTTGGTCTGGCACCTCCTCATTTTCCTCATGCGAGGCCACATGTACCTGCTCCTCCTCCTCCAGCATGGCTGCTGTGTCAGGTTGTAGAGGGCACAACAGACGACCACATGTCGGGAAACCCTACGGGGGGGCAGACGACCACAAGTCGGGAAACCCTACGGGGGGGGGGGGGGGGGGGGGGGGGGGGGGGGGGGGGGGGGGGGGGTACTGCAATGCACCAGCAGAATGGTCCAGGCATCAGAAACCGCATTTTCAGCAGTCAGATGCACTGCTCAATGACAGCACGGGTGGCAACACAGGCCTCAATGTATTAGGCGTCTGCCTCGGTCTCCGGCCTCTGCATTGTGTGTCATCAGTCAGAACCTCAGATGGTAACCCTTATTCCCCAAGATCAACCCGTCATTCTGAGGTGGTCATCGTAGATGCACGGGACCTCCAAATGTTCCAGGATGTAGCTGTCATGCATGCTCATGGGAAGCATGCACACACGTGCATGACCTGGGGTGGTGGACACACATGAGTTGAACATTCAGGAAGTGGAACCCCTTCCTGTTATGCCCAGGTGCGCTAAAGGTGACATGCGTGCCAATTATTACCACCTGGCCCTGGGGCTTCCTGGCAATGTCGGAGAATCCTTCAGCTCGGGCATCTTGATGGGCTTGGTCCCGCTCAAAGCTGATATAGTTTGCTGCCCAGGCAGACAGAGTATCCGCGACCTCACGGATGCACTTGTGGGCTGTAGCTTGGGAAATGCTGCATAAGTCCTCATGCAAGCACTGGAATGATCCAGTTGCAGAAAGGTTCAGGGCTGCGGTGACCTTCGCGGCAACCACAGCGGGTGTCCTCCTCCTCCGCGAGAACATGGCACATGTGCCGTAACATCTCCTTGTTGAGACTGAGTCTGCTGCGGCACATCTCCTCGTACGACCAACGATGCCTGTACACCTTGGGCCATTGCTGGACCCTCTGGGTCCCTCCTCGGCCTGATGGGCAGCCGGGTCTGCAGAGTGTGCAGTGGCCCCCTGCACATGGAGTGCCGCCTCCAGCCTGCGACGATGCTGCTGCTGCCTTTTCCGGGTGTCTGGTTGCCTGAGCACTGTGAGGGCTGCCGCTGCAGGGTTGACAACTGGATCCATTTAGGTATCTGTAAGGACCCTCAAATCTCCCACCTTATGTGTCCCGCCTTATCTCAGAGAGCCATCCACCGAGCCAGTTGTGCTGGAGAACCCCGCTCTGCATGCTCACGCCCGGCCACAGCAGGAGCTGCTAGACTACAGACCCCTGCGGGAATATCAGGTGCCCTACCCTGATCCACATCTTCACCCTTTGGCCGCAAAGATATCCCCAGTGCTGAAACCCGGCTCCTCAGTGTCTGACTGTTGGCTGCTGCCTCTCTGGTGGTGATGCTTCCAGGGTTCAGGCAAAGTTCCCAGGCCTCTCCGTTTGGTTGGAATGCTAGGTAATAACATTTAACTAAGACATGGCACGTGGACCCATGAGATAGCACTTGGATATATTTTAGTTGAACAATTCCACATTTAAAAAAAGAGCAGACAGCAACACACTGAATTGCCCAATAAAACAGAACAGGCAAAACCCAGTAAACACCAGCATCCAAGCCAGCGCACGAGGCCGTTCGATCGCGCCGTCTATTCATTAGCACTCAAATCTCTTTATTCAAAAGTATTTGCTTTTCTCAAGGTCTGCAAATGATGTCATCTAATAGGGAGGAGCAGTTGTATCGTGAACACAACTTGAGCTGCCTTAAGATTGCCATTTTTGAACCAGTTCAATGGGTCGTTTTTGCCTCTGCCATGTCTCCCAATTCGGGTTGGGATCGTTTGGTAACATCTGGCCCAATATCTCACTTGCATTCATGTTACTCGAATGTGAGTAAATTGAGTTAATGGTTTGGCTTCTCACAAAATTGTCCACAGGCTAACATTCTTTGTCTTCTGAAGTGACATGAGGTGGAGTGGCATTCGGTCCTTACGGTCATGGCGAGTGAGGGTTCGCCTAAGAACAGATACTTGCCTGTGTTAAACATGAAGGAAAAGTTTCCGACAAGAACTCAAATTGTAATGACGGCAACGACAGCACTAAAGAAGTCACGGGTCACTTAACCATCAGTAAAGCCATAGCAATGAAAGAATTTAGCGATTTCAACACTTTCTCTTGCCTTAAATCTCCTGGAATAATCAGTCTTTGTCTGTAGTGTATCTGTATCACAGTAATCTTTTCAACAACATCAATCGCCTGCCAAGAGGCAAAAAATCCTTGCACATCCACGCATTATATTTAATAAAGATCTGGGTGTCAGAATTACGCTGCCAGAAACATCAGAGGATTCTGAGGAAATCCGAATTAATCTTTATGGTGACACACATGACCTATCTAGTATTTCAATTACAATACTCCAATACTGATGCAGCAAAATGAGCACACCATTTATTTTTATACATTCTCACAGTCCTCCTGAAAAGGACTAAAGATATCTTCGCTAAATAAATTAAAATGTTGTAAGATAGCGGCTGCATAAGATTTTTCCAAGACAAAAGTTACAATAATTTTCAATTGCATCCATTTTTGTATATCTAAAATCGTAACAGCATTGAAATGGGATGCATGACACTACAGGGATCTTTCATTCAATTTAACAAAGAAGTCCTGTCTTCCAATGTTTCCCTGATGTAAATGTAGGTCACTTCATTCTTTCCAATGTATTTCTTAATTGTTTATTTTTAAAATAATTTTGGACCGCAGTGGATAATGTGAGATTGGATCTGTGCTTTCATTAACTATGCACAAAATTTTGAGGGCCCCGCTCTGCGCAGGCACTAATCCTGCTACGGCCGCTAACTTCTGCGAGAGGCCAAATATGCGATTTGCGTCAGTGAGATTTCAGATGGCAGTTTTTCCCAGCCCTTTCCCATTCGCTGACGCATTCAGGTTCACACCTTGAAAGGGGGTTGAGGATGGGGAAATCAGGTTGGGAGTGAGGGAGGGGGAAAAGTTAGGGTCTCCCGCAGGATAGGGGTCACGGTTGTTGTGTGTCGCCTGAAAGACTGCTGTGCATCTGTGTTATATAGAACATACAGTGCAGAAGGAGGCCAGTCGCCCCATCGAGTCTGCACTTAAGCCCTCACTTCAAACCTATCCCTGTAACCCAAATAACCCCTCCTAACCTTTTTGAACACGAAGGGCAATTTAGCATGGCCAATCCACATAACCTGCACGTCTTTGGACTGTGGGAGGAAACCGGAGCACCCGAAGGAAACCCACGAAGAACATGCCGACTCCGCACAGTGACCCAGCAGGGAATTGAACCTGGGACCCTGGCGCTGTGAAGCCACAGTGCTATCCACTTGTGCTACCGTGCTGCCCTGTTACAACCCCTTCACAGCCTAATGAATGAAAAGGCTTTCTGTGTACACAGCTGCTGACTGCCCTGAGAGATTCTCGTGAAGGCTTTTTGTTTCTGAAAACCTTTTCATTGCCACTAACGAATGTGCATTTACTCAGAGGTAATGCTGTGACTGTCCAGGGGTCCAAGTGTAAGACAGCAATTAGACAAAGCCTGAGTATGAACGCTGCCCATTACTGTTGTCCTTTTCAGCCTAAGGGATTGATTGCGCCCTCTAATGTTCCTGAGAGTCTTGCTCGTCCAACTAATTGGTCATCATCATTTAGCCCTCACCAATGTCAGCTGACAATAGGCTCAAAGTTAAGGAGAAGGGTTGTAACAAGGGTTGAAGGTTGGGTGCAGGGCAACGGGAGGGATGTTTTGGGTCTCACAACTGCACCCACCCAAGTGTCCTGTGGGATTCAGAGCCCTCAGGTATCAAATAGGCCTGGATTGTCCATTTCAAGTCTCAGGTCAAGACAGGTGGGTGATGATGGCTCGCAGTGAGGTAAACAGTGAAGCTGCTCAGGTTTTGTTTACACATGACTCTTGTCTGTCTGCTGACTGCACACTCGGTACACGGTAGCACAGCCGTTAGCACTGCTGCCTCACAGCATCAGACTCCTGGCTTCAATTCTGGCCTTGGATGACTGGGTAGAGTTTGTACTTTCTCCCCATTTCTGCATGGGTTTCCTCTGAGTGCTCCGGTTTACTCCCACAGGCCAAAGATATGCAGGTTAATTGGATTGGCCATGATAAAATTGCCCCTTCATGTCCAAAGATGTGTCGGTGAGGTGGGGTTTCAGGGATGGGATGGATAGTGGGTCTCGGTAGGGTGCTCTGTTGGGAGGTCGGTACAGGCTTGATGGGGCGAATAGCCTCCTTCTGTACTATAGGGATTCTTTGACTCCCAGGCTCATGTCTGAATGAGGGTCGGGGGCTCATTCCTTTGTTGTGCAGCTCCAAAGGGGGTTAGGGGATGTGGTGAAGGGTTCACTGAGTGATGGTACAATCATTCCAGGAGGTCTGTCACTGGTGCTGTCGTTGGGTCTTACCGTTCGCTCAGCTTTGAGGGCCAATGGGAAGAAAGCCATTCAGTTTGGGGGATGACCTTTTCCGTGGGGCAGAGAGGTCAAAGACAGTAAGGAATTGAATCTTTGTACTTTGAAAGATTTAATTTTGGTGGCTAGTGATAGTAACACTTTGTTTAAATCCTAATTACCAGTGCCTAATATCACCCGTGCCTCCCTCTGCACCTAGAACTCCTTAATCTTGCGAGGCCTATGATTACATCTAAGTGTATTCCCAGGATGCACATCTGATGTTGAGGCAACCTGCTGATTTCCGGACGCTGTATCCTGAGATGCCCTTGGTGGGCGTCCTCTGGAGGGTCTGGACCTGGAGGGACCCGGCTGACTTTCGAGTGTCACTGGTGCTGTCATGTCACCTGTTCTCCCATTGCCTCTAATGTGCGGCAGAGTCAGGAGGGGTGGATTCAGAAGGGCTTGAGATTGCCAGAGTGCCTTGGTGGAATGTCCTGGGATTGGCTCCAGTACTTTCTCCTCTCTTGGGGTGCTTGTGGGCCCCTGGTGTCTCCGTTAGATGGAGTGGCCGCTGGAGTGAGCTCCAGAAGCCTAAATATCACCTTGCGCTGCCAGTCCTGGAGGCCCGCCATTGTCTGCACCTTGGTGTCAAAGACGGTAGCATTGACCCACTGTGTCTGGAGGCTCTTCAGACACTCTGCCATGGTCCTCAGACACTAAGCCATGCCTTGGTCTCAGCCAATCATGGCTCTGGTGTCTTGACCCAGGTTTTCCACTGCGGATGCCACCCTTCCAGTTTTGGCCTGGGTGCCACGCAATGCCAGCAACATCTCCTGCGATTGAAGGGTTTGGTATCCTCCAATTGGCCTTGCAATTGCGGGAATTTTGCTGACAATCCCTTCTGGAATTCCTGGCACTGCCTTTACATCTCTAGCAGCTGAGGGATGAACCGGTCCAGAGGTACGGCACCGGGCTACGATACAGCTGTGTCCTGGGATCCATCAACCTTCTGACTGTCCATTCACTGGAACGTTCCAGTCTCCAATTGATGTGGGTGGCATGGTAGCACAGTGGTTAACACTGTGGCTTCACAGCTCCAGTGTCCCAGGTTCGATTCCCCGCTGGGTCATTGTCTGTGCGGAGTCTGCACGTTTTCCCCGTGTCTGCGTGGATTTCCTCTGGGTGCTCCGTTTTCCTTCCACAGCCCAAAGATGGACAGGTTAGGTGGATTGGCCATGCTAAAGTTGCCCTTAGTGTCTAAAAGAAGGCTAGGAGGGGTTATTTGGGTTCGGGGGATAGGGTGGAAGTGAGGGCTTAAGTGGTTGGTGCAGACTCGATGGACTAATTGGCCTCATTCTGCATTGTATGCTCTATGTTCTAGAAGCAGTGTGGTGCTCATCAGATAGTGACCCAGCAGCCTTTCTGCTAAGGTCGCCCACTGAGATGGTTGTCTCTGCGATGGTGAGATTAATAGACATGTGACCTCTTCGGTGTCCTCATCGGAGATGTCAAGGATTGGGGGGTGGGGACTCTGCTCTTTGATGACCCAGCCTCATTGTAGTGTTCCAACAAGACAAGGGACATGGTTTCAGTCAATGACATCTTCAAGTGTTTGGCACCTATCAACCCACTTGAGACGGGTCATCTTTTATGAAGGTGAAGTAGATACCCACTTCTCTGCAGCAGGCCAATCTCGCTGTTAGTGACAGCACGTGCCAGGCACCCTCCAGTGAGCTCCATTGCCCTTTCCTTTCAGGGAGCGAGAATTCAGAGCTCGGGCCTGCCCCGCCCGTCTTCTCCCTTTCCTTTCTGTTAGAACATAGAACATAGAACAGTACAGCACAGAACAGGCCCTTCGGCCCTCGATGTTGTGCCGAGCAATGATCACCCTACTCAAACCCACGTATCCACCCTATACCCGTAACCCAACAACCCCCTCAATCTTACTTTTTAGGACACTACGGGCAATTTAGCATGGCCAATCCACCTAACCTGCACATCTTTGGACTGTGGGAGGAAACCGGAGCACCCGGAGGAAACCCACGCACACACGGGGAGGACGTGCAGAGTCCGCACAGACAGTGACCCAGCCGGGAATCGAACCTGGGACCCTGGAGCTGTGAAGCATTTATGCTAACCACCATGCTACCGTGCTGCCCGTTGTGGGACCATCTACTTCTGTGGGAAATATAAAGGGGACATTGTGAGCCGGACGACTGACAGGTCAGGGGTCGAGGACAACTGACGTTTTTGGGCACCGCACCGAGCCAGAAAGGGGTTGTAATGAAGAGTGCAGAGAGGAGGGAGTTGAGGACGCTGGGAGGTAGGGTGTTGAGAGATTGCGAGATGGCAGCAAGTGGGTTAACAGTGACTTTTTGGGGATGATGGAAGGGACGAACGCCTGGGGGGACAGGTAGTAATTCGCCTTTGCAGCACAGAGGAGGTCATTCATCTTTTTTCTTGACATTGCACCCCCGTCATCCTTGTCATGTTGCTTGCACTCCCTTGTCGCTCTCCATCTGCTATTTAGACATTTAACACAATTGGTTGCTATATACGCTGCTACACGCAAACTACCTCTGAACCCTGCAACGAAACTCAATAAAACTGTCCACCCTGAAATTCGTCTGGTTAAGATAAGCCTCAATCATCATTGGTTCCAAGTAAAGAAAAGACTGGTCGAAGAAATTGTCCGCCCATTTCCCGCATCGACCACAAGCTCCAAGAGTCTCTGGGCGCGATTCTCCGCAAATCCGGCGTGCCGTGAAGGCTGGCGTGAAACTGGCCATGTTTCACGCCAGCCTCGGAACTCCGTCCCGGGACCTGATTCTCCCCCCCGGGCGGGGCTAGTATCGGGGCCGGGGGAATCACGGCAATGCGGAGTTAGCGAACGTCGCTAACTCCACCCGCCAAGAGTCACGGCGGCTGACGCGCACGATGATGTCAGCCGTGCATGCGTGGGTTGGACGGCTTCAACCCGCGCATGCGCAGATGACGTCATCACGCAGACGCATCAAACCCGCGCATGCGCAGGCCATCATGCCCCTCAGCCGCCCCGCGGACTGATCATGCGGGGCGGCGGAAGAACAAATAGTGCGCGGGTATCAGACCCGCTGCCTACGATCGGTGCCCACCGATCGCAGGCCCATGCCACCCTTGGCACGGCCGTGGTGCGGCGTGCCATTCGGTGCCATGGTTGTCCGGGACGGGTACTTTGCGGCCGTTTTCACGAATGCTGAAAGCGGGTGTGATCGCGGCCGTGAAAACGGCCGTAAACTCCGCGGTATTCGGCCCATCGGCCTGCGGAGAATCACTGTTCGCCGAAAAAAACGGCGAGCAGCGATTTGTGTCGGGGGGGCGGCCGGAGGGGGGGAGAATAGCGGGAGGCCGTGAAAATTGTCGGGAAGGCCCTCCCGCTATTCTCCAACCCGTCATGGGCAGCGGAGAATCACGCCCTCTGTACTTAAAAAATTTGCATTCTTGTCTCTCAAAAATTGTATTAAAAAAAAAAAGAGGTGACAATCATAATGGGTAATTGGAGTAAGGAGAGAAAGACTAATAAAATGCGATATTAACCAAAGATAATAACAGATACTATGCTTGCATCCCCAGGATCACCCGGAAAGCAGAAACCACAGGATGAAGCAAGGACTGCTGACACGCGTTTGGATCATCGCTGGACTTCTGTAACCACGCACACAATGGACTGTTTTAACAAACCCCACACCAGCCCGAACACTACCACACAACAGGCCACCACCAGCCCGGACACTACACCACACATGAAGACAGACATCGAAACTCCCACTTGGTGCGAAAACATTGTCAAATGGAACCTCCTTTCATACCTGACGATGGGCCCCACAGAGACAGAGCCATTTTCTTTGAACCAGCCAAGTGAAATTCAGATAAAGGCCTTATCCATTTGCACAGTGCCGGTCGCCCTGAAGTTGAGTATAGGTTAATGTAGCTGATAGGTGTTGTTTAACTCATAGTAGATATTGTGTTTGATTGTTGAGATAACTCTTGCGGATGTAAATAAACCATCTTTTGAACTAACTGTACTGTACATCTGTGCTGTACTGTTCTATGTTCTATGTTCTAACTAACTGGCTGTGTGGTCATTTGATTGATATAAGGGAAGGTTTGTGGTTCACCAACATTATTAATGGAGCAACACAGGAACACCCTGGCAGTTCTGCACATACGGCAGAACATGCCGGTGGTTCCGCACATGCACAGGACCATGGCCGCCCTTCAGCACCGGTCGGCGCGGCACCAACCTCTCCGGCACCGGCCTAGCCCCCGGAAGTGCGGATGATTCCGCAAGTTCCGGGTTGCCCGACGCCGGAGTGGTTAGCGCCATTTTTGGCGCCGGCATCGGGCAATCCCGCCGATTGTGGGAGAATCCCACCCGATATGTTTCACATGGGGGAAAATAAAATTTGAGCAAGTGGTTGAAAACCATGATGTGGATCACGCCGCTGGTGCCGATGCAAATCACACCGAATTTCTCGGCCAAAATTACATTTTGGGTAGGATTTACCAATCAACCCGTCACATGGTTTTCAGCGGCGGAGGCAGCCCGCCAGTAGGACTTACCGACCCCACCAATGTCAACGGGATCCCCTGGCAACTGCACGCCCCATCTCTGGGAAACACGTGCGCTGGCGTGGGACCGGAAATTCTGCCGGCATGAACAGCTGGTAGATCGCGCCCTCAGTGAATTTTTGGGAAAATTCCATCCTTTGTGTTTCTTTTTCCATTCTTCGCTGAAAGAGACGTCTTACACAGTGGTATAGTTTCGCAGGAGTGGTACCTTTTTAAAAATTCATACATAGGACATCGGCTTCGCTGGCTGGACCAACATTTATTGCCCATCCCTACTTGCCCTTGAGAAGTGATGGTCAGCTGTCTTCTTGAACCACTGCTGTCCTCGAGGTGGAGCAGGCCAGTTTAGCTCAGTTGGTTGGACAGCTGGTTCGTGATGCAGAGCGACGGCAGCAGTGCGGGTTTAATTCCCGTACCAGCTGAGGTTATTCATGAAGGCCCCGCCCTCTCACCCTTGCCCCTTTCGCCTGAGGTGCGGTGATCCTTGGGTTAAATCACCACCAGTCAGCTCTCCCCCTCAAAGGGGAAAGCTGCCTCTGGTCATCTGGGACTATGGCGACTTTACCTTATCTTGTACCCACGGTGCTGTTAGGGATGGAATTCCAGGATGTTGACCCAGTGACAGTGAAGGAACGGTGATATATTTCCATGTCAGGATGGTGAGCCACTTGAAGGGGAACCACCAGGTGGTGGGATTCCCAGGTATCTGCTACTCTTGTCCTTCTAGACGGTAGTGGCCGTTGGTTTAGAATGTGCTGCCTCAGTGAATTTGTTGAATTTCTGCAGTGCATCTTGTGATCGTTCACACGGTTGCCACTGTCCATCGGTGGTGGAGGGAGTGAGTGTGCAAGTGGCAGCAAGTGACCTGCTGTGCAAAATTGTCAGTGTTGACAATTTGTCCAACCAGAGAAGATCACATGCATGTTTTGTGGCAAATGACAACAGCTATCTCCCCATGTAACAGTGGATTGGAAATGTGCAGGTTCCTCCATTCCTATTGCTGCGCCACTGCACAACATGTTGGCACAGATCTGCTGAAGCTTTTATAATGATGTTGGTGCACTCCAAAAACAATTAGTGTAAAACTAAAGGCCATATTTTCATTTGCAAATAAAGTGTTGACTACTCTTACAAACATTAATTATAATGGGCCTAAATGCCAGTGGCAGGTGCAGATAGTTTCAGCAATATGAATCTATTATTGCAGACAAAAGAAAACTGGTCAATCAAAATGCACCTATAATAATTGTCCTTTCACACTCCTCAAGCAGCCAAATTGCCACTTGATGAATAAAACTGGCTCCAGGCCATCGCAGAAATTTCCCACAATAGTTACATGAAATATTTTTAAAAAATTAACCACAAGCCTCAACGTTTGTTTAAAAAAAAAGAATCACAAGCTCTAAAGATGTTTCCGGGTGGCATAGTGGTTAGTACTGCTGCTTCACAGCACCAGGGACCCGGGTTCAATTCCGGCCTCGGGTGACTGTGTGAAGTTTGCACTTTCTCCCCGTGTCTGCATGGGTTTCCTCCGACAGTCCAAAGATGTGCAAGTTAGGTGGATTGAACTTGCTAAATTGTCCCGTAGTATCCAAATATGTGCAAGTTAGGTGGATTGACCTTGCTAAGTTGTCCCGCAGTGTCTAAAGATGTGCAGGTTAGGTGGGGTTGAGAGGGTAGGGCGGGGGAGTTGGCCTGGTTGGGGTGCTCTTTTGGAGGGTCGGTGCAGATCTGATGGGCCGAATGACCTCCTTCTGCACTGGAATGATTCTGTGACTCTGACTTCCTTTTTTTAGAGTACCCAATTCTTTTTTTCCATTTAAATGTCAATTTAGCGTGGCCAATCCACCAACCTTGCACATCTTTGGGTTGTGGGGTCGGGATCGAACCTGGGTCCTCAGCGCCTTGAGGCAGCAGTGCTAACCACTGCACCACCCTGCTGCCCAGACTCTATGACTTCTACGGTTGTGCTATCCCATGTAGAAAATGTTCTATGTTCTATTCACAGTGGTCCCTGGGTAGTATATCATTATTTACAGTGATCCCTGGGCAGTATATCATTATTTACAGTGGTCCCTGGGCAGGATATCATTATAAAAAAGGGGCAGCACGGTAGCATGGTGGTTAGCTTACATGCTTCACAGCTCCAGGGTCCCAGGTTCGATTCCCGGCTGGGTCACTGTCTGTGTGGCGTCTGCACGTCCTCCCCGTGTGTGCGTGGGTTTCCTCCGGGTGCTCCGGTTTCCTCCCACAGTCCAAAGATGTGCGGATTAGGTGGATTGGCCATTCTAAATTGCCCGTAGAGTCCTAAAAGTAATGGGGGGGGGGGGGGGGGGGGGGGTTGTTGGGTTACGGGTATAGGGTGGATACGTGGGTTTGAGTAGGGTGATCATGGCTCGGCACAACATCGAGGGCCGAAGGGCCTGTTCTGTGCTGTACTGTTCAATGTTCAATGTCAAGAAAAGAGAAATTTATTCCTGAGGCAAGTTGTTGCATTGTACTTGTCAAAAATCAGAAAACTCCAAAGATCCAGTAATGCACAAGCTAAACTTGTTCAGTAACTTTTGAGTTCACAGTAATGAGCGTCATGAGTTTATTATATAATGATCGATGCATCGGGATCCTTGAATGGGTGTGCGGTTTAACAGATTGCAGCAGTTAAATTACGACAAGAAGGTTAAACATTACAAGCTGATTAGAAACTAATTTTCAAATTAAATCTGACCAAACCACATGTGAAATCGCAAGAAATACATTTTATTTTACTGGTTTTCAATACTTTAAGTTATTGTATTGGAAAACAGTGTCAGCGCGGCTTAATTCAGTCTGAAAGCTGTGTGTTCAAGACTCATTTCAGAATTTGTGCAGATAATGTAGTCCGATACTTTCCAGCAATATTGAGGCAGCGCTCATTGACACAAGAGCCCGAGATGCTCACCTGAGGCCCTATCTGCCTGCTCAATCGGCTATAAAAGATGCAATGCTATTATTTGAAGAATCCCAGAGGAGTTCTCCGACACCATTAAAAACAGATTATCTTGGTTACCTCCCGATTAGACACTTCTGGACTTCAGCATTGAGCTCAGCAATTTTGGACGATGAACTCAGTTCCACATTTTGATTCGTGTTTTTTTTTTCACCGTGAGGCAGTCTGAATGTTTTTTTTTTCATGTATTTGTTTTCAGACAGAGCTGTTCGTTATTCTGCCATTCACACACTGGACAAGTACTTGGGTCAAGATTTTCCAGTCCCATTTGTGGCAGTGTTGGACTAAGGTTTATCGGGTTCACTTGTTCGCAATCCGGCCCCAATTGTAACTCAGGGGCTGGATTCTCCCAAAATGAGACTATGCCCCCAAGCCGGCATATAAACGGTGGAATTTTACCCCCGAAATTCCTGGAAAAAATTTGAGCTAATTCAATGCCCTGCAGGGAGCTAGCAGGGACCCAGCTTTAGCTGCGGATACGGACCCCCGCACTTCTGGTTCGGAGTCCGTGCATGCGCACAGTGGTGGCCTCCAGCAGCTGTGCCGAGCTCCATGGCGGACTCGGACTGTGGAGCCACACATGGAAAGGAGACCCCCCCCCACCCCCGATCGGCCGGGTGCCCGAGCATCTAAACCTGCAGATCTAATCCTCGGCCGTCTATAAGGCCCCCCCCCCCCCCCCCCCCCCCCCCCCCCCCCCGGCCTTTGATTCCCCCAGACCAGGACAGAGTCCGCAGCCACCATGCCAGCATCCTGGCTGGCAATAAGTGGTTAGTTCCACGCCGTCAGGAACTCAGCCAGTCGGAAGCGGAGGTTTGCTGGGCGGGCCTCTGTTAATGGGCCCCTGGCTGGGTGGCGTACTCGACGGTCACACCGATTTTCAGGCACCGGAGAACCGCAGGAGCGGCGCCGGGGCCGATTACATCGTTAAAGTAGATTCTCCGCCCCCTCGTCTGCCACGGTTTTGGCACAGGGCTGCGGAGAATCCTGTCCCAGGCGTCATGGCGGGCTGATGTGTATAATTTCGGGAATAGGGCATAAATCAGTTTTACACTGTTGTAAAACCAGTTTGCAATTGTCCACTCCACCTGTCAATAGTGGGGCTCCTTGCATGTGACAGTATATCAGTAACGACATTTTAATACATTTGCATCTCATTATAAGGACCGGAACCGTCCCCCATATTGGTTCACCTGGGTATTTTTGCTGTGCAATTAGAATGTGTTTTGCAATGGTAGCAGAGCAACGTGCACCTGTCGGGTTGCACTTTGCGCATGACTTCGAGGTTAGTTTGCGTGCCTTGCATCGCACAACACTCACTAGATTCAGTGCCAGGCTCACGGGCAGTGCCACATAGCTTTCAGAGAATTGGCACAGACAAGTGTCTATCTGCCAGACCAACAATAAGGCAGGTGGCTTTTCAAGAGCTGCAGAGTTAGGGCTGTACTGGGGAAAGGGGGAGACTGGGCCTCAGGCAGGAGAAGGGGCTCTAGAGCTAGGCCTGTACCTGGGCGGGGTGGGGGTGGGGGGGGGGGTGGATACGAGCGGGGACGGTTGTATTCAGACACTTGGGGGGAGGGTGGGAGGGGGGAGAGGGTGCCAATGGTTTAACTCCTTGGCGCACGGATGAGGAGCAATTACAAATTGACAAAAACACTTGGGACCAGAGTGGAAGGAATACTGAGGGAGGAAGCACTGCAGTTCACGTTCAACCGGGTTCAATCCATTTTCCATGCCTTTGATCTCACACCTTCCCCTCTCTCCCAGAACTGTGACAGAGTCTGCCTATTCCTCACTTTCCACCCCACCAGCCTTTGCTTTCAAAGGACCATCCTCTGCCATTTCCACCAACTCCAGCATGATGCTACCATGAATCACTTCTTTTCCTCACGCCTCTGCTCTCTCCATGACATCCTGATCTACTTCTCCATTTCACCCAATTCCCAGCCTCTTCCCACGGCACTTTCCCTTAAAATCACAAAATGTGCAACAACTGCCCCTTTACCTCCTCACTGTTCAAGGCCCCAAAATACTCCTTTCAGGTTAAGAACATTTCACTTACACGTCCTTCAATTTGGCCTATTGTACTCCCTGTTCCCAATGCGGCCTCCTCTACACCGGGGAGCCTAAACTCAGACAGGGTGATTGTTTTGCGGAGCTCCATTTCTCATTCGCGAAGCACGACCCATGTTGCTTGCCATTTTAACTCAACGCCAGGGCCGGCTCAAGGCACCGGCAACTCGGGCAGTCGCCCGGGGCGCCATGTGCTAGGGGGCGGCCCCCCCCCCCGGCTCGGTCCGCCCCCCGGCTCGGTCCGCTCCCCCCGCCCCCTCCCCTCGGTCCCCCCCCCCCCCCGCACCCCCCTCGGGTCCGCCCCGCCCGCCCCCGGTCCGCCCCGCCCGCCCCCCCTCCCTCGGGTCCGCCCCCCCCGCCCCCCCCGCCCCCCCCCTCGGGTCCGCCCCCACCGCCCCCACCTCGGGTCCGCCCCCCCCGCGGGTCCGCCCCCCCCTGCCCCCCCTCGGGTCCGCCCCCCCGCCCCCCCTCGGGTCCGCCCCCCCTCGGGTCCGCCCCCCGCCTCCCCCTCGGCCCCGCCTCCCCCTCGGCCCCGCCCCCCTAAGGGCGCCGAAGTTCAGCTTGCCCAGGGCGCCAGCAACCCTAGGGCCGGCGCTGCTCAACGCCTTGCTCTCCCGCCTACATGTCCGTCCTTGGTCTGCTGTAATGCTGCAGTGAAGCCCAGCACAAGCTGGAGGAGCAAAATCTCATCTACCAATTAGACACGTTACAGTCCTCAGGACTCAACGTTGAGTTCAGAAACTTTAGACTGTGACCTTTCTCCTCCATCTTAAACGTTTTTAAAAAACATATTCCATACGTTTATTGCCTCAATGCATAAAACCCTCTCTTCCCCCTCCCCCACTTGGCCATTTGTAATCTGTTTTCTTTGTTGAGATCACTCCCAGTTCTCACTAATCACTGTTCCGGTGTCCAACCACGCTTCTAAGGTTTAGCTCAGTTGGCTGAGCAGCTGGTTCAAGGCCAGTGGTGCACGTTCAACCCCTGTGCCTGCAGAGGGAATCCATGAAGTCCCCGCCTTCTCTACCTTGCCCCTCGTCTGAAGTGTGATTATCCTCAGGTTAAATCACCACCGGTCAGCTCTCCCCCTTCAAAGGGGAAAGCCGTCCATAGTCATCTGGGAGTATGGAGACTTTACAGTATCAGATCCAACGCATTCTCCCTTGCCTTTAGTTCTGAAGAAGAGTCAAACGGACCCGAGATGTTAACTCTGTTTTCTCTCTTACTTAAACTTCAGTTTACCTTGCTGAACTTGCAAAGACGGTCCCTGTCCCAGTCCAGGGAAGGGGGAGAGCATGGCAGGTCAGTCTCATTCGCACCCAGCATGCTGTGTGCAGGGTGTGGGCGTAACATCACACACTTGAGTTTGCGGTGTTTCTGGCATCATATTGGGCCGCAGCTGACAAACTCAATCAGAGGGAAGCATCTGCAGCTGACAGATGGGGAAAGGCATTGTGGGTATCTGAGGATGTAGGTGGGGGGAAGGGGGGGGGGGGTTTGCAGGGAATTGCTTGTGTCTGTGGCCTCAAAGCTGGAGAGGTGAGGTCCACGTGAGGCTGATGAACCATCAATCGAACGCGAGACGAGTTGCTGTACAAAAGTTAGGCTTTAATAAGCTAGAGGTTAGCCCTGCGGTCGACTACAGTAAATGGACGACCGCCGGGCGTTCTGGGTATTTATACCTCGCTCTGGAGGCGGGGTCAACTCAGCCCCTCGACCAGTCGGGGAGCCGTCACATGACTGGTCTCAACCAATCGGTCGAGAGGCACATGACCGACCAGGGCCAATGGTAAGCCAGTGTTCTGCACCAATGGCAGACAGCGATGCAAATCATACCACCATAGAGGCATTGGCACATTCACTTCAAAACGTTCAAAGGCTAAAATAAACACAGTGGGATCAAAGGACACAGGGGGAGGTCTGTGAGGGAGGGACAAGCTGGTCTGGCAGTGAGGGTTCTGCACCACCATTTTCCAACTTGCAACGATGGCTCGGTATAACATTAAAACGAGGAGATGCCCCGCTGGTAAGGGTTGTGCGTGCGGATTGGAGGGCAGCTGCATGCACTGGGGAAAGCACGATTAAAGGGGGATCCAAATGAATGGTGCATTCCCAAAAGAGGAGGGGCCACAGTTGAGACATTTTAGGAGCCTTTCAATGATAGTGAAGGGAGTCAGGAAAGTGAAGCACTCATGCTAATCCCGCAAAGTAACACTAATCAATCTCTATGTTTCAATCTATTGTTCGCAGCATCGATATTTCCCAAAGTACACCTGGACTGCAGAGCAATTTGGCGACTGGACGAAGCTCCAGAAACCTGTGGGAAAGTTTGTGCCTGATGGTTCACTGAAGTGAAGCCCCACCCCCTCATCTCAAATAATAATGCAGTGAATGAGGATGAAATCAGCTGGGCTGAAAACATCACATTGGCCAAAGCAATGTCATAGCAGTCGGTCATGTTGGGGGTGGGGAGCAGGTGGGGGGGCGGTTGGTGCCTTGACACACACCCCACATTGGCCATCATTTCAGGGACTAGTACTTTCTGACAAGGGAAGAAATCCCTTGAACTCACATTCACCAATGACTCATTGACTGAAAGAGGACTTTTGGAGACTAATGTTGACTCTTGTTCGTTTCTTATTGATACTGCAGACAGGTGACCATCAGAAGGGTGGAGTCTGGATTTATCGTTGCCGGTATTAGCTTTTTTTTAATATAAATTTAGAGTACCCAATTCATTTTTTACAATTAAGGGGCAATTTAGTGTGGTCAATCCACCTAGCCTGCACATCTTTGGGTTGTGGGGGCGAAACCCACGCAATCACGGGGAGAATGTGCAAACTCCACACGGACAATGACCCAGAGCAGGATGGAACCTGGGACCTTGACGCTGTGAGGCAGCAGTGCTAGTCACTGTGCCACTGTGCTGCCCACTTTGCCTGCATATCGCTTACAGGCTGGAGAAAACAAGAAGATTTTGTGCCTGGATAGCCAAAGGGAGATACAATACCCTCAAGACCAAGGGCCAGCTGGCCCTCCTCCGGACTCAGGGGATGAGCTTCATAAAGGCGTTATGCATAAGTGGTTCACAAGGCTCTGGGTCTACAAAATTCGCATGCCCTATCTGCAGAGTGAGAACTAGTCTCAGTGACGGCTCCGCATATACAGGAATCCGGTGAATCCCATTTGCCGCAATCTCCAGCAATTGGTCCCATGGGGACTGGGAGGACATCCATTGCCAGTGGCTGTGAAAGTAATAGCTTCTCTGAACTTCAATGCCAGTTGCTCCTTCTGGGGCTCCACTGGGACCTCTGTGGGATCTCTCAGGCACCCATTACAGAAATACAATCACGTGGTCACAGATGCCCTTATTGCTAAGGCCCACAACATTGACAGCCTCCTTGCCTTTTGGGAACACCTCTGAATTGTGCAGCAGCCCTGGGATGCACAAATTGAGATAGCTGTGTGTCGGGGCAGTTTAAATATGGTGGTCAGGGAATTCATGGCGTTGGGGGGGGGGGTGGTTGTGATGTGTTATCTGTGTTGGTCTAACATCGACTGCAACTGGATGCAGTAAAAAGAGAAACAGGCTTCTGACACAGGAGATGGTCCAACACTCTTTTATTGAACCTGTTGATTGCTGTACATAATTTGCTGTGGGTTGACACTCTATTAACCTAACTGATAACCTCCTACTGGCTTGACCAGACTAGCTCTCTATCACATGGTGATGATGTTCATTGGCCTGTACACTGCGACTATCTCCCTAGCCGTGTCCCGTGAGAGAGGGAGAGCCTTAATGCCCTGTGGGCTTTATAGTGGTGGTGTCCTGTCTGGTGATTGGTTGTTCTGTGTCATGTGTGTTCATTGGTTATCCTGTGTGTCAATCACTGCCTGTCTGCATCTTATGATATAGATGAGTTGATGTTATGACAGGGGGCAAATCAGAGGTCAACAGCCAGTGATCGGTAGATATCCCTTGCCTTCATGAGGCGGGTTTCCTCTTGCCAGGATAGGCGAGTCATATAAAGCGCTCCGGACATCGGCGGGATCGGAAGATCTTGCCAGTGGTCAATGTGACCTGCACTGCCGGAAAACATGCCGTATGGGGGACAAGAAATGCCAGCCAGTTATGAGCTCTGTTTCTCCACAGATGCAGCCAGGCCTGCTGAGTATTATCAGCATTTGCCGCTTTTATTTCAGATTTCCATGCTGTATTTTTCTTTTATCTCATTGTTCATTTATTTGACAGCGGTGGGACTTTGCTGAGCCTCAACTGACTGCTTCATTTTCCTGCAACCAAGATTTAAAGACAATCTATAGCTGTGAAGCACAATGGAATGTCCTAAGGATATGACAAGCTCCATACAGTGGAAGCATTTTCTTTAAAGTGTTGGGCCTGTCCTGTGGTTTCATACACATATATAATTGAAAAACAGAGAAGAAATTGGGAAACGGAGACCACAGCACAGAAATCTTCAGCTGTGGTGAACCCGATATTGATATATTCATAACCAGTGTCCTGCCAATAACATTCATAAGAGGAAAATAATACGGTCCAATGCTTTTAAGGATGTTTCCAATATGTGAAGAGAATCGTTACGACGATAAAATGATGTCAAATCAGAATAAAATTAAACATTTGGCCAACGACCATTTATATGATCCAGATGAATTGTCAGTGACAAAGTTTAAATGAATCTATATTTTGCTTTTTTGTTGATTTGCCTAAATTCAGAGTAGTAATCATTTAATGTTCCCAGTGTACAACGTAATAATGAACAAGGAAATCAATGTTTAACTGTATTATATCTGTACTGTAGAAATTAAGTAGAATTGGAGAATATAACTAAAAGACATAGGGCGGAATTCTCCCATCGGGAGACAAATAGCCGACGCCGGAGTGAAACCCAGAGTGGTTCACTCCAGCGTCGGAGGCCGCTCCTCGCCCCCTATTCTCCCCCCCCCCCCCCGCGGCGGCGCATGAATTCCACGCATCGGACCTTGACGCTTGCGTCAAAGCGGCGCGCCGGTAATGACGCGGCCGGCGGCGCCGAAGTGACGTCAGCCGCGCATGCGTAGGTTGGCCATCGCCAGCCCGCGCATGCGCGATTGCCGTCTTCCCCTCCGCTGCCCCGCAAGACATGGCAGCTTGATCTTGCGGGGCGGCGGACGGAAAAGAGTGCGTCTTTTAGAGACGCCGGCCCGACGATCGGTGGGCACCGATCGTGGGCCAGACATCTGCTGAGCACGCCCATGGTGCTCGATCTTCCCTCCGCCCCCCACAGGCCCCACACTCACCGGTCGCGCGCTGTTCACGCCGGCAGCGACCAGGTCTGGTTGGCACCAGCGTGAACTGGTGGGGTTCGGCAGGCCGCTCGGCCTATCCGGTTCGGAGAATCGCCGGTCGCCGTGAGAAACGGCGAGCGGCGATTCTCCGAGCGGCCTGTCGCAAAACACGACACGCCATTTTGGGGGGGGGGGGTGGGTGAATCGCGGGGGGTGCCAGGGCGGCGTGGCGTGATTCGCCCGGCCCTCCCGCGATTCCCCCCCCCCCCCCCCCCCCCCGACGTGGGGGGCGGAGAATCGCACCCATTATGTTAATAAAGCATTTTAACATTGATGCAGATTGCAAATTGTGGGTATTGAATAAGCAGTATTTCTTTCCACTGAGAAAAGTGAAAGTCCATAATGCAGGGGCTGGTTTAGCTCACTCAGCTCAATCGCTGGCTTTTAAAGCAGACCAAACAGGCCAGCAGCACGGTTCGATCCCCGGACAGGCGCCGGAATGTGGCGACTAGGGGCTTTTCACAGTAACTTCATTGAAGCCTACTCGTGACAATAACCGATTTTCATTTCATTTAAATTATTGATCGTTTTCATTTTTATTTAGGTAAATATTTCCTCATCCAAATGGAATTGTGATTTTGGGCAGTCGTTCCAGTCGGAGAAGAGGGTTTGATCAACACAGGATACCGATTGCACAATAGATTTCCTCAAAAAAAGTGATCATTCATTCAGGGCAGGATTTTATGACCCTCTCGTGCTTGGGAGCATGGCTGTAAAATGTCGAAAGACGTTCAAAACTCTATTGACTCCAGGTTCCACCTTTCGATTCCATTAAGTTCCATAGTGAGTGACATTATGACTGACTGTAGAAATCAGGAAAAAAGTGCTTGGGGCTGGATTCTCCAGTCCTCCAGTCACATCTTCCTGGGTGGTGGGCCCTCGACAGCAGCGGGATTCTCCGTTCCCGCCACGTGCCAATGGGATTTCCCATCATGGTCACCCCACGCCGCCAGGAAATTCAATGCCGGCGCAATGGCGAATCCAGTCAGCGGAGGATCCAGCCATTTGTCTTTCAACTGGGCAAATTCATCTGTTGGGCAGATCTACTGTTCCATTAACACTGGCACACCAAATAAATTATAGCTCTAATTATCAGCGAATACAATTTAAAATAGTCTGTAATGTACAGTATGACTGGTGTATTCCTAAAATATGCCGTTTCAAGTTTTGAACCTGTCAGTTAGGAACTTCCTGACCGATAGTTTTTCACTCGGGTTCTGCATTGTAGTGATTCCTAAATTACTTTCTTGTTTCTGTGGAAGACGATACCCGTGTTTCGGTCATTTCCTGTTTAGTGTTAGCTTTGACACAATAGTAGCTAAGTCAGGAGGCCATGCGTTCAAGGCTCTAGAGTGTTGAGCACATAATCTATGCAGGCATTTGTAAGGGCCCATCTACTTTCTCAGCTGTGTTGTAAAAATAAACATGGTATTATTTAAGGAAGAACAGGAAGTTTTCCTGGTTTTCTGGACACTATCCATCATTCAAACAAAATCACCAAAACTATGGTAGTGTGGTCCCTTTAAGGAAATGGACTCCAAAAACCACATGCAGTTTTATTCCAAGTACAAAGAGACGGTAAATGTTGACCAGTTTATTATGCTTCAAAATTACTCAAAAAGACAGGAAAAAGATATGCGACAATTGAAAAGGAAGAGTTGGCAGCAACATAAGCGCGTGAGAAGTTTTCACAGATTACGTGATGGGATTGCAGTACAAAATTGAAACCAACTAAAAGTCATGAGTCATTCTGAACATGAAGGAGATTGCAAAGATGCTGCTTAGAATTCAAAGCTTCAGACTGAGAGTTGTGATATATGATTCAATCACTGAGTATGTTCAAAAGCAGTATCAGAAGACAGCAGATGCACTGTCACGCAAACAAAATAGAGGATTTGAATTTCATCGAGGAGGTGGAAGCACATATAACATCAATTACCAAACCCCTTGCCTGCAAGTTCCCCCTCACTGTCCGTGCTCCCAGCCACCACACATAACTGGAGGCCAGTGCCACCCATGGGTCTTTCACGGGGACCTTCTCCAGCATTGCTCCCGACACTGCCCCGTGGCACAGTTTTGCACTGCCCTCTGGCACAGATTGGCATTGTTGGCACTGTCAGGATGGCCAGACGAAATTCCTAACAACCCATGTACTATTGTATGCGGGGCCCTTTTAGTTCAGTTCATGAGACAGCTGGTTTGTGGTACAGAACATGGCCAGCAGTGCTGGTTCAATTCCAGCACCAGCTCAGGTTATCCATGAAGGCCCCGCATTCTTAACCTTGCCTCTCGCTTGAGGTGTGTCGATCTTCAGGTTAAATCACAACCAATCAGCTCTCCCCCTCAAAGAGGAAAGCAACCTATGGTCAGCTACTTTACTATGGTAGTGCTTGAAACAGAGAAAGCACCTTACAATTATTAGTGATCACCTTGTTGTTACTGGCAGAATATTCATTCTAAGAACACATCAGCTTGAGATTCTCCATAAATTTAATCAAAGTCACTTAGGGATGGCAAACTTCAAGCAAGAGTCCAGCAACCTGTCTGGTCGTCAAGCATTACTGATTTTATTGAAGAACTAATTTTGAATTGTCTTGTATATGCAGTGAACAGCCTAAAACAAAGAGAACTGCTGTCGCCTTCCACTTTTCCATCAAGGCCCAGAGAACACCTAGGAATGGATTTCTGTGATTTTAAAGGTAAGGGGCTGGATACTCCACTGCCCCGCACCAAAATCCTGTTCGGCGCAGGGGCAGGGAATCCAATTTCACACCAAAATCAGGCCCGGCACATGTCCGGCGATTCTCCGGGACCCAAGAGTCAGCGTGATCGCGGAGTACACCATGCTGCTGGGGGCCCATTAACAGAGGCCAGCTCAACGATCCTCTGCTCCTGACCGGCCGAGTTCCCGACGGCGTGGAACTAACCTGGTATTGCCGGTCAGGATGCTGGCGTAGCAGCTGCGGACTCAGTCCGCGGCCGCCCCGGTGTGAGGCAGGGGGATCAGACACCGAGCGGTGGCCATATAGGCAGCCGGGAGACAGATCCGTGGAGTCAGATGCTCGGACGCGCGACCGATCGGAGGGGTCTAATTTATATGTCTGCCTCTGCGGGCCGAGTCCTCCATGGTGCTCAGCGCAGCCGCTGGAGGCTGCCGCCGCACACATGCGCGCACTCAAAACCTGAAGCGCGGAGGCCCGTATCTGCAGCTAAAGCTGCGTGAATTATTCTGGGTCCCTGTTCGCCCCCTGCAGGGCATTCAATCAGCTGATCTTTTTTGCAGGAATCTCCAGAGTAAAACAGTAGCGTTTTTACGCTGGCGTGGGGACATAGTCCCATTTTGGGAGAATCCAGGCCAAGGTATTTTTTATTGTCACTTATTACTACTCCCGATGGACTGAAGTGATCAGATTTCACGACATCATGGTACAAACAGCCATTCATTCATTCACTGAAGAGAATCTACGAACCACATGACATCCCAGATATTGTAGTGTCGGACAATGGTCCACAATTTATGAATGAATTGTTCCACAACTTTGAGAAGGAACATGGATTCATTCAGCTCACAAGCTCACCTTGGTACCCTCAAGCGAATGGAGAAGCTCAGAGAGGTGCTCAAACCATCAAAGACTTGATGAAGGAGAACGTAGTTCTTGACCTAACCCTTCTTAGTTATGGTGCCTCATTGCTACAAAATGGATCCTCAGCATTACACTTGTTAGTAGGGGGATGACTGTAATTACAGCATTCAGCTCCGCAACAAAAACTAGAACCAAATATTACTGTGAGTGACCATGATAGAGTTAGAAAGTGTGAGGAGGAACAGGGACACAGACAGGCTGGTTATTTCAACCTCAGGTACAAATCGTCAGTCTTATTGTTACAGCAGCCCGGGAAGAGAGTATGGATAGGTGACCAACAGAAAGATGACATAATAATGAAAAGAGCTCTGCAGTCAAATCAATTCAATCCATATGAAATCAAGAAACCTCTGAAGGCACTGGATACTGCAAAGTTTGTGGACCGTGACAACATTTCAACAGTCGGACTGAAGACCTGTACTCCAGAACTAGCCACGTCCCCTTGTCAAATTGTTCCAGTAAAGTTACAACACTGACATCTATCCAGCAATGAGGAAGGCTGCCCAGGCACATTCGATCCTGGTTTAGGGCTGGTTTAGCACAGTGGGCTAAACAGCTGGCTTGTAATGCAGAACAATGCCAGCAGCGCCGGTTCAATTGCCATACCAGCCTCCCCGAACAGGCGCCGGAATATGGCAACTAGGGGCTTTTCATAGTAACTTTGTTGAAGCCTACTTGTGACAATAAGCGATTATATGGGGCTGGTTTAGCACAGTGGGCTAAAC
Organism: Scyliorhinus canicula; assembly: GCF_902713615.1. Lineage (NCBI taxonomy): Eukaryota > Metazoa > Chordata > Chondrichthyes > Carcharhiniformes > Scyliorhinidae > Scyliorhinus > Scyliorhinus canicula. The sequence continues at coordinate 127,913,639 of NC_052157.1, read as the reverse complement.
AGCTGACTTGTAATGCAGAACAAATCCAGCAGCACGAGTTCAATTCCTGTACCGGCCTCCCCGAACAAGCGCCGGAATGTGGCAACTAGGGGCTTTTCATAGTAACTTCATTGAAGCCTACTTGTGACAATAAGCGATTATTATTGTCCTCAAAAAGCAGAATAAATCCAAGCCGGGCAATTGCCACCCATCAGTCTACTTTCGACCATTGACAGCAAGACCTGGACAATATCCAGATTTGGACTGATTAGAGGCAAGTAGCACTCATGCCAAACAATGTCAGACACTGACCATCTCAAGCGAGAGAGAATTTAAGCATCCCCTGGACATTCAATGTCAATAACATAGCTGACATCCCCGACCATCAATATCCTGGGGATTACTATTGACAAGAAACTGAATTGGACTAGCTGCATAATACTGTGGCTACACGAGCTGGTCAGAGGCTAGAAATTCTGTGGCGGGTAACTCGTATCCTGATTCCCCAAAGCCTGTCTACCATCTACAAGGCAAAGCCTGGAAAGTGATGGAATACTCTCTGTCTATCTGGATGCATGTAACTCCAACAACACTTGAGAAACTCAACATTATCCAGGACAAAGCAGCCTGCTTGATTGGTACTCATGCACCATCTTCAATATTCGCTCCCTCCACCATCGTCGCACAGTGGCAGCAGTGGCTACCATTTACAAGATGCACTGCACCAACTCAACAAGTCCCCTTTGACAGCACCTTCCAAACCCACAATCTTTACCACCTGGAAGGACAAGGACAGTATATACATGCGAACACCATCACCTGCAAGGTCTCCCAATGCCAGGTATGGCCGGCTTGTCTTATGAGGAAATCACGTGAAGACTGCCTCGCTGTGCCTGTGCTAGAAGAGGCGGGCAGGCAGCATAGAAGGCAGTAACACCAAGACAGGCTGGAGGTGCACCCGGCCACCCATCAGTCTGAGGAGGGGCCAGAAGGGGAGGCCAGCAATGGCCCACGGCGCTCTCGGACCTTCCATGAGCTGACAGACAGCATTTGCTGCAGAAGACTCCATCTCAACAGGGGGACAGTGTGGCACCTGTGCCATGTTTTTGCAGAGGACGGAGGAGGAGGACACCCGCTCCCGGTGGCAATGAAGGTCACTGCAGCCCTAAACCTCTCAGCCATTGGGTCATTCCAGGGCTTTAGTGGGGACCTGTGTGGCATCGGCCTACAGATGCATCCAGACGGTGAAGGTTGCTCTGCATGCCCGGGCATCAGACTGTCACATGCCCTGTTCCCAATCACCCAGGGGGTCACCAAAATGGCCTGGGAGGCACCCCCATCACCCCATGGTGCCGTAATGCCTGGTCTACGTTAGTGTGGACCAGTACTGGTCTCCCAGGTGCAGTCATTGAATCCCGGGCTCTGGGTGAATCCAGGTGAATGTATATTTAAATATGCTGTGCTGGTTCATGCCCAGTGAGGGTGAGATCCAGATTCTAAGGTCTCAGGAGATTCAACGTTTTGTGTGTCGCAAATCACAAGATTAAATCAGGCGCAACAAGGCGCTGAAGCGTGCCCTATGTCTCTCAAATTCTCTCCTCAAGACACTCCTTAAAATCTAACTCTTTGATCAAGGTGTTGATTTGCTGCTTTCGTAGGCCCAGTGTCAATTACTGTTTTTTAATCGCTCCTGTAGAGCACCTTGGGAAGTTTTACACTCATAGAATCATGGACTCCCCAGAAAAGGAGGCCACTCGGCCCCGTCAAGTCTGTTCCAACCCTCTGAAAGAGTACCCTACGTTGGCCCATGGCCTCACCCTATCCCCGTAACCCCACTTGACCGTTGTACACTAAAGGGCAATTTAGCATGGCCAATCCACCAAACCTGCACATCTTTGGACAGTGGGAGGAAACCGGAGTACCCGGAGAAAATCCAAGCAGACGCGGGGAGAAATTCCAAACTCCACACGGAAAGTCACCCAAGGCTGGTATTGAACCAAGTCCCTGGTGCTATGAGGCAGCAGTGCTAACCACTGTGGCACCATGCCGCACACCTTTAACAATGTTAACGGTGCCATATAAATGCAAGTTGTTTTTGTTGTTCAAAAGTAATGAAATACACTATATAATACAAGTTATTTCTTTCTTCCTCTTGGAGAGAGAAAAAGATTGACTAAGGAGTCAGTATTGCAGTTCCCAGCTTTCAGTCATGAATTATTAATTTTGCAGGTCAAGTAACCTTTATCTGAAACCCTCAGTCTGGTTGCATTTCGGATTTTTGCCAGTTTTGGTTTTGCAGATACTGCACACAAGCTTAGGCCTACTTACATTACAATGGCTAAAGCCTAGGCTAGCGATAGCCGAAAGCAAGTATAATGGCTAAAAAAAGTAAGATGTGCCCCTGAATAATAAATACAGGGGCTTAGATTCTCCCCTACCCGGCGGGGCGGGGGGTCTCGGCGTGTTGGAGCGGCGTGAACCACTCCGCCGTCGGGCCGCCCCAAAGATGCGGAAGTCTCCGTACCTTTAGGGGCCAAGCCCTCACATTGAGGGGCTAGACCAGCGCCGGAGTGTTTGGCGCTCCGCCGGCTGGTGTGGAAGGCCTTTGGCGCCGCGCCAGCCGGGGCCGAAGGGACTTTGCCAGCCAGCGGACGTCCGTGCATAAGCTGGAGCGTCAGCAGCTGCTGACGTCATCCCCGCGCATACGCAGGGGAGGTGTTCACTTCCGCCTCCACCATGGTGGAGACTATGGCGAAGGCGGAAGGAAAAGAGTGCCCCCACGGCACAGGCCTGCCTGCCGATCGGTGGGCCGAGATCGCGGGCCAGGCCACCATGGGGGCACCCCCCCGGGGCCAGATCTCCCCGCCCCCCCCCCCTCCCAGGACCCCGGAGACCGCCAGCGCCACCTGCTCCTGCCGGTAAGGTAGGTGGTTTGATCCACGCCGGCGGGAGAGGCATGACAGCGGCGGGACTTTGGCCCATCGAGGGCCAGAGAATCGCCGGGGGGGGGAGGGGGGGGGGCACGCCGTCCGGCGCAGAGCGATTCCCGCCCCTGCCGAATCTCCGGTGCCAGAGAATTCTGGACACGGCGGGGGCGTGATTGACACCGGCCCCCGGCGATTCTCCGACCCGGCGGGGGGTCGGAGAATCCCGCCCAGGGTGCCTACAATACGTTTCCACCAGAGATGCCATCTGCGACTCTGCTTGTAGGAGAGTGTTTGCAAGGTAAACAGTGCAGACAAACAGCTACACCTCCCGTCCTAACGGTTGGGTACAGTCAGCGAGGTTCCTGCCGACTTTGGTCATGTCAGCTCGGGTCACAGACTTCCCCCGCTAAAGATATGGCGCAGTCAGCAAGGTTCATGTCAGCTCGGGTCACAGACTTCCCCCGCTAAAGATATGGCGCAGTCAGCGAGGTTCATGTCAGCTCGGGTCACAGACTTCCCCCGCTAAAGATATGGCGCAGTCAGCGAGCTTCATGTCAGCTCGGGTCACAGACTTCCCCCGCTAAAGATATGGCGCAGACAGCGAGCTTCATGTCGGCGCGGGTCAGAGCCTTCCCGTGTTAAAGGTCAGGTACATTTGTCGAGATTCGTGTTGGCTCAGGCCATGTCAGTTAGGGTCACAGACTTCCTGTGTGAAAGGTCAGTTACGGTTGGCAAGGTTCACGTCGGCTCAGGTCATGTCACCTTGGGTTAGAGCCTTACCGCAATAAACGTCAGGCACGGTTGGCGAGATTCATGTTTGTGTTAGAACAAAGGACAAAGAAATGTACAGCACAGGAAGAGGCCCTTCGGCCCTCTAAGCCTGCACCGACCTGCTGGCCTGTTGGCTCTGGTCACAAATTCCCGTGCTAAAGGTCGATGAGGTTAAACAAACTGTTTATGGACGTGTTCTGTTACAATAAACGATACTCGACCTGCACTATAAAATCTGATGAATAAACCTAAACATTGACTAACCCAATGTACATAAATAAGTCACCATGGACTGGTGCAGTTACCACATTTCTATAGCTACAGGGGGTGTAATCTTCCTGTATTCTAATCCTATATCTTATTGCACTTCATTTAGCAGAGCTGTTTCTCTGGACCAAATTAAGGAAGAGTGCCCTGATGCTGATTACATAACTTTCCAATTAAATGTAATGACAGAGCTGCGAGTCAAGGGTACCTTGAAGCAAATTATCAAAAGCTAATTGGTGCCATCTAACAGTCTAATTGTAGTTGCATATAGATTTGCAGTTTTAATATTCCACATATATCAGCTGATAGGGTTCACTACAGCAGCTGTAATGTTCAGAATATATCCAATGCCGTGTCATAATTTCTGTCAGAACTGCTTTCAATAATGAGGATCTGGACATGACTGCTTTTGGTTGAATCAGAACTGTGGTGATTTTCTTTTGGTTAGAGTTTGGGCTTGTACATGAACTGTGTGTCAGGCTCATTGAGGGGCTCAAACATCTGATAATTGCAGCAAAGTTTCAGAACATCGGAATTGTCTTCCATTGCCTCAATAAAGCAAGTGTTGGGCAGGGTTCTCGTCCAGCGATATTGCAATCGCGAAACGCGATTGGGTGGAGAATTGCACGTGGGCCAAAAACCGTGGCCGCTGCCGGGCGCCCGATGGAATGCCATGCTCCAGGGCCATGACAGGAGCGTCAATGCATTCTACTCCGAACGTACAGTAAACACTGTTGGCACATCATTAACAGGCCTGACGCGATATTCTCGGTGGCCTCCGCGATACTCCGTCTCTGCCAGGAGGAATTACTCCTGGCGGATTTCATTTGTGGTTTCAAAAATTGGGAAACAGGTGCCGTGGCTGCTGAAGGAGAGAGAGGAGGTAGGACATGTTCCCAGAGGCGCGACCGTGGGTTACCAGACCTGCCAGCGGCTGGGGGGAGGGAGGAAGTAGTAAGGAGGTGACGGGAGTGTCCAGGCATGGGCTGCCACTGACGTGGCCTTGCTGCACACCCCAGTGACTGCCCGCCATGACACCGGTCACATGGGTGCTCAAACACCACCGCCCCCACGCTCCCACCTCCTCCATCCCACCAAGCCCCCTCCACAATCGAGCACCACCCTGCTGGCAGGGCCTTAAATGGCAAATCCAAGGGCAACGCCCACTGTAGCCCCAATAGGAGGGTGCCAAAGAGGGGCTGCGGAGCGTACTGTTGGCATGGGTAAGACCAGCTCCCGGAATCACCGGCACTTCCTCCGGGTGCCCGATGGCCCCCAGGCTACTCCATGGGATGGGTATGCGACCATGGCAAACTCCTGGGGCTCCCCGCCAAGTGGCGTTGCCAGTCCTGGAGACCCGCTCTCATCTCGATCAGAGTCTCCATGCTTGCGACCATGAAGCGCAGAGACCGGGCCACCTGAGACTACACCACATCACACTGCTGCCTCCGGGACTGGTACAGGACAGTCAGCACCCGGAGAATCAGCACCATGGCGCCTGCGCGGTCGCTGCAGCGCGGGTCAGAGGCCGCTCAATGCGGCACTCCCAGCGATTCTCCGCACTCGACGGGCCGAGTGCCCGCCAAGTTCGGCCAAGTCACGCCGGTGTGGGTTACATGTGGTCCTACCTCGCCATTCATGCTGCGGGGGCCATCCTGATGTGGGGGAGGGGGATCCAACTCCAAAGGGGGCCTCCACGGTGGCCAGGTCCACAATCAGGGATCAGGGCCTACCAATTGGTGGGCGGGCTTATCCTGGAAGGGGGGGGCCTTTGTTCCTCCGCACCGGGCCCCTGTAGGGCTTCGCCATGTTGCCCGGGGTCCGGCACGGAGAAGGCAACGCCCGCGCATTTGCGGACTCGTGCCGGCCATGGCCTGCACACGCAGACCCACGGCACCCGTGCTGGCACTCGTATCGACAGCTGGAGCTGTGTGAAGCGCTCCAGTGCCATGCTGGCCCCTTGTGCGGGGCGGGATCGCTGCTCCTAGGGGCCTGATGGCACCGTCGTAAAACGCTCCGACGTTTACGACGGCATTAACACTTAGCCCCATTATTGGAGAATCTGGCCTTAGTTTCTCAAACGGAGAGTCAGCCCTCTATCTTTTGTTTTAGGTGTTAATGTTTGCTGCATTGAGGGGCTGCGTATTTTTTGAACTATTTCAACGTTTCTTCCTTGTACATTTGTTTGGCTATTTTGCCACTTTGTTTTATAACTGTCCAGCTCCATTGATACTTTACCATTTTTTTTCTTGATTAGAGGCTCATTCCAAGCAAACATCATCATCTCCGCTCCATCTTAAGTGAACACTGATGTATTGTTCTCAGCATAATCAATGAGCCCATGCTTGTTTCCTTGAAATGTTACCAGAAGCAAGAAAGAGGCCTCTTCTATATTAGGATTCCCCAAATTCTGTACTCTTGTACATGGATACATCCCATCCCTTGGCAGATCAGAGAGTGCTAAAGTACGATTTGGCCAACATGTCAAAGATTCCTGCTGAGTCCAACAGAATGGTGATCAGCCTGTTTCCAGCGATGCCAAGATCCAGGAAATAAGCTAGGACCGCTATTTATAAGTCAGTAATGAGCTTGTGATTGAGTGTAGTACTTGGCAGAGACCAGTACCAAAATGTGCACATTCAGAGCACGATAGCCCGAAACATCCTGCAGGATTCTTAACTTTACGTTGCTGGTGCACCGCACACGTTCGACATGACGACCCGGAACGGCGGGCGTTCGGGCATGCACGCTCAAAGCGCGTGGTGTACAAACTCCCGGCTGCTTTTTTACTCCCTGCTTGAAACCATGCGCTGATGAGGGGAAAATCCAGCTGCGGCGCTATTTTAGTCCACTTACCCGGATATCTGGTGAGTTTTTACACTTTTTTATTTGCAAAGCAATTTTTCTGTCTAACAGAGGCAGGAGCCGGGAGACATTCTTTTTGTAGGTTGTAGTTTTATATTGTTAGTGCTTGGCGTTTATGAATATGTTTAAAATGCAAATAAATGAAAGGAAGATTAATTTTTTTTTAAACCTTGGTTTGTCATGACGCTGTGAATTCCATTAAAAGGGTACTTTACTGTGCAAAGTGAGTTTGAAGTCACAGAAGGTGAAAGAAGGATTTGTTTTAAACTTTGGTTTGTCATGATGATGTTAATTCCATTGAAGAAACTATGATGGATAGAAAGAGGTGATCTCTCCTGAAAGGGTAGGATTGTCCATCCAAGATATTCCGTGTTACTGGTCATGGCTTCAGTGGGTCCTTGTGCGGCTGATGAGCCTGATCCCAGAGTCACATCATCAATCACTCACTTGGCAGGAGTTTCCAAAAGGTGAGATCGGTCCTTGGACACTAAGTTGCAGGTATTCCTTTCAAAGGCTTCTTTCCGGGCCTCCTCTTGCCAGCGGGTGTTCTCAAAGAATCGTGACCCTTCAATCAGGAGGTTCCTCCAAGTAGGTCTCTTCTGGGCAAAGGTCTCCCAGGCATTGATGACTACATCCCATTTCTTGCCGTAAGCCGACAAGGTTTCTTTGAAGAGCTTACTTTATCCTCCGCTTGTTCAGGATCCTTCCTTGAGCTGGGTGAAGAATATTTGCTTTGGCAGTCAGGACTCTGACATCCTCAACATATGGGCGGCCCAGCAGAGTTGGTTTCAGATGATCATACTCAACACTGGTGCTATTGACTCCTTCAAGGACACTAATGTTCGCGCACCTGTCCTCCCAGCTAATTCAGAGCAAAAGTACATTTGGATTTTGCAATGTATTTTAAGATGAATTGTTTATGAGTCTCCCTGGTGTAATATCCATTCTTAGAATCCTCAGCGATTACTTCAAATGCTTTAACCTAGTTTAATACCTTACTTGACTTATACGAGCCTCCTGTAAGCTAACATGAGTTATCTGCCTGACAGGTATTGCAGCAAATCAATCACCCACCCCTAAGAATGTACTGCCAAAGGACATCACAAAATGATGTCAGAGGACATGTGTGCCAGGTCACTGCACTTCAACAGCTGCTGCTTTCAGACTTTGAGCTTATCAATGAACAATTGTCAAAACCATCCCCTTCATCTCTCCCCTTCTACCATAATCCCCCCTCCCCCCCCCTTTTTCTTCCTCCCTCCATATTACAAATACACAGGATCATTGTACTGAAGTGAAAAATATATTTTATTGCAAGAAATGTGGAAACGTTGAGGCAGTTTAATATCATTATTCAGTTGATAAAGTTAAATGTTAACTGGTTTCAAAGTTTTGTATTTATATAATTATTTTTGTTTCACATTAAACTTTATAAGCTTCTACAAATGTCTTACTGAAATATCAGAACACATAATTTAAGTGAGATAATTATAAATGAACGAGATAATTGAAGTAAACAGGACAGAAACATAACAATACGATGGCACACTAGTTAGCTGCCTCACAACCAGGGACTCGTGTTCAATTCAGACCTTGGATGACTGAGTTGTGTTTGTACATTCTCCCCGTGTCTGCATGGGTTTCCTAGAACCATGGACTAGAACCATAGAATTCCTACAGCACAGGAGGCCATTCAGCCCATCAAGTCTGCACCAACCCTCTGAAAGAGTACCGATCTGGGATCCACTCCTCCGTCCTATCCCTGAAACCTAATCTATACATCCCTGGACACTAAGGGCAACTTAGCATAGCCAATCTACCTAACATGCACAACTGCGAACTGTGGGGGAGAAACCAGAGCACTCGGAAGAAACCCATGCAGACACAGAGAGAGCATTCAAAGCCCACACAGACAGTCACCCAAGGCTGGAGTTGAACCTGGGACCCCAGCACAGTGAGGCAGCAGTGCTAACCACTGTGCTATCGTGCCGCCACCATTTCCTCCGGGTGATTTGGTTTCCTCCCACACCCCAAAGATGTGCAGGTTAGGTGGATTAGCCTTGCTAAATTGCACCTTAGTATCCAAAGGTTGGGTAATGGAGATAAGGCGGGGCGTGGGCATGGGAAGGGTGCTCTTTTGGAGTGTCAGCGCAGACCTCATGGGCCGAATGACTTTCTTCTGCACTGCCAAACAAAACACTAAACAAAAAATATCAGATGTTACAAGGACAGTGACAGCAAAAAGCCCTTTTAAAGTTTTATGACCATAATCTAAATTAAAACATACAAACATTTTTAAGCATGCCACATGTGAAATTATATAATATAGTGCAGATTTAAATAGTTTCATAGATTTAAAAAAACAAACCTATGTTCACTTATAAATAATCACCTTTCATCATGAATTTAAAAAAAAATTATTTTAAAGGAATCAAAACAACAATGCCTGTTTTAAAAAAAAGAACAAAAACCTGTTTTTAAAAATCTATGTACCTTTAAAACACTTGTTAAAATTGCCTTTGTTTTCTATCTGACTCTATTTTGAAATGGCTGTCCTCAATGGGCATTCCCAGGCTGGCCATATCGGGGCTGATTTAGCACAGGGCTAAATCGCTGGCGTTGAAAGCAGACCAAGGCAGGCCAGCAGCACGGTTCAATTCCCGTACCAGCCTCCCTGAACAGGCGGCGGAATGTGGCAACTCGGGGCTTTTCACAGTAACTTCATTTGAAGCCTACTGGTGACTGTGGTGAATGTAATATATGAATGTATATATATACTAATTCACACTGTTATTGTAAGCGCAGTAGCGCCATCCTACCACTAGGGGGACTAGCGCTGGGAGCACTTCGGAACTTGTACTGGGCTCCACCCTTGGTTCCGCCCACAACTCCTACCCCTAGTGCAGTTGTATAAGTATCCGTGTCCAGAGTCAGCCTGGGTCACTACGAGTTCATCGACAGGTAACAGGCTGGCTCTGAAGTAAGTCGATTAAAGCCTAGATTCACATCGGAAACACGTGTCTGGTGAATTGATGGTTCCATCAGTGACAATAAGCGATTTTCATTTCATTTCATAAAGGGGAGTGGCTGCACTCCTCCTGTGTTGTATTGGAGCCAATGCAGAGCTGGGCGCTGGAATCCCAGGCTGCCGAAGAGAAAGGACAGTTGGGGGCGTCACCGGAGCGCAGGTAAGTGTGCAGATTTTTCTTCTAAAATCGGCGACCCTTGGCTTCCAGCCACGAGCAGGAAGTTACGGGCCGTCATTCCTGGTCTTGTGTTTGGGAAATTCTAGATGATCAGTGAGACATCCCAAAACAAAACGGCTAATTGGAGGTCACATTGTATACTCCTACAATTCCAGATTTGTTGTTGGATTCCCATCTGTATCCCAATAATGACTCCAAGGTGTTGCTGAATCCATCGGGTTTCCATACCCTGTAGTGGCAAGATCCACCAGGGGAGAATCAGCAGCCCGTCAAAGGCCTATTAACCTTCAGTGGAACCGGACGATCCCAGCAGTGGGCAGGGCCATAAAACCCTGAGTCAGCCAAGAACAGCTACATAATCAAGGAATTGACCATAAGGAAGGCAACTCTCCCAGTGAAAAACACCAGGGGCGTGATTCTCCGCACCCGCGAAAAATCGTGAAGCTGGCGTCAAAAACGGGCGGGTTTGACGCCAGCCTCCGTCCCCCCCGACCGGGAACCGATTCTGCTCCCCAGTCGGGGCTAGCATCGCTAAAAATGGCGGGCAGCGATTCGTGTCGGGAGGCGGGCGTGGGGGGGAGGGAGAATAGCGGGAGGGCGTCGGACCAGCGTGGCCGTAAAAATTTACGCCGCCTGCTATTCTCCGCCCCGTCGTGAGTGCGGAGAATTACGCCCCAGGGAGCTCGGCAGATAATGTGCCTGGATAAGGAACTTGGACACCCAACATTGATGCATACCACTCCCTGGCAAGAAACCTCCACATATACAAAAACACTTCAGTAACATGTACAAGGTACAACACAAAGGCAGACCATTCTGCCTATCATGTCTGTACTGTATTGCCATTTGATAGAGCTATCTAATTTATCCCACAGTTCTCAGAATCTTGTGAATCATTCCCCTTCAAGAATTTATCCAATTCTCTTTTAAGTGTTTAGTTTTAGTCTGAATCTACCACCCTTTCATACAGTGCAATCCAGATCACAACATATATTAAAGAAGATAAAATTAGCAAATCACGCAGCTTTGTTGCTTTGTTCACTGCATGATACGTTCACTCGCCCATCACGTAATAGAGTTCCCTTGAGAGTGCTCCTATTTTGTGCTATTCAGGCACATTATTGCCTTTGAAAGAAATATGCCTCGACCTTGATTAAGTAAAGCAAATATTAGCAGATTAACCCAAAGTGGCCCAATTCAGGTTACACATTTGCAAATTAATGACACAAAAATGATTGGTGAAAAATGATTGAGCGGCACGGTAGCACAGTGGTTAGCACTGTTGCTTCGCAGCGCCAGGGTCCTGGGTTCAATTCCTAACTTGGGGTCACTGTCTGTGCGGAGTCTGCACGTTCTCCCCGTGTCTGCGTGGGTTTCCTCCGGGTGCTCTGATTTCCTCCCACAGTCCAAAGATATGCAGGTTAGGTGGACTGGCCATGCTAAATTGCCCTTAGTGTCCAAAAAAGGTTAGGTAAGGTTAGTGGGTTACGGGGATAGGGTGGAGGTGTGGGCGTACGTAGGGTGCTCTTTCCAAAGGCTGGTGCAGACTCGATGAGGCAAATGGTCTCCTTCTGCACTGTAAATTCTATGATTCTATAAGATCCAAAAAGTACCCTGTCCTTTATTTTTTTCCGAAGAACCACTCTTCGGAAAAATGGCACTCCATTCCCAAAGTATTTCATGCTGAAATTCCATTGCAGAGAATGCGATTGCCTTCTCCATAAACTCTAATCTTCATTTGCGTGGAGGGGCAGATGGTGCAACAACAGGCCTGTAACTTGGCAGATAAGAAGGGGGCACAGACTGCTGGCAGCTCAACAGTGGCTTGGCCAACGTATCGTGTGGTGTTTTCACAGGCAAACCAGGACACTGATTAAAAAATAGACTTCAATGCATATAAATGCTGGTTATTAATTTTTTTTTTGGAAACATTCAGAATGATTTATATTTCTGTTATAGGAAAGGCCATAAAATCTTTGATAAAAAAAAATTCCATTAGTCCTTTCGTCCTCTTAACAGTGCAGCTGCGTTTATATGGGCAGTAAATGAGCGCTCTGCAGCTAGTAAAAAAGAATTAAACTGTGCTGTACATCTGGGAATTACCATGAGCCAATGTTGTTCATGCAAATTTAATGAGTTTTTATTACAGATCTGAAATCCAGTTTCCTTCACGGTGTTTATATGGTTATTAAATTTGCTACATGATGTTTTGGCAACATTCCTGACCCAGATTGTGAGGGATTTAGTCACAATCTTGGCAAGACTGCAACATGCCAGCTTTGGGCACTGTGAAATCATACTTCTCCTTCCATTTTACACTTTGAATTATTTTCTAACCATTTTCGGTAGCGCATTTACTAAGCCACACTGTGCTGTACGTCTGTCAGTGCTTCGTTAATTTTGCTGAAGTGATTGATGACAATTTAACTAAAGGATGGATTTAAATTAAAATGGTTTAATTTAAACAAGGGCTGATAAACAAAGGCCCAGAAATTCATGTGCATCTATTTTCAGGTTATAAGCTGCATTGGGGCAGTGGGACGTGGCTGGGCAGAAGGCTGGGGCCGAGGGGTATGAGAGTGGAGGCCAGTGGGAGGAAGCACATGATTCCCTGCACCAGAATGGTGAGTCCCAGGGGTCAGGGGGTCGATCAGAGTCGTTATTCTAATGCAAGATGATTAACCTCAAATCCTTTTTAGGCTCCTCTCTCTACAGACATTGGCCGACCTGCTGTGTGTTTCCAGCAATTTTCCTATTTATTTCAGATTGCCAACAGTACTTTGCTTTAATCCTTAATTCTTCTGTGTTTTCTTTAAATTCATAGAGGTTTACAGCACGGAAGGAGGCCGTTTGGCCCATCGTGTCCGGGCCGGTGGACAAAAGTCTGACTACACTAACCCCATTTCCCAACAATTGGCCCGTAGCCTTGGAGATTCTGTCAGCGCAGGTGAATATCTAAATACTTTTAAAAGGTTATGAGAGTTTCTGACTCAACCAATCTTTCAGGTAGTGAGCTCATTGCGTTGGGTACCATTTACTGTGCCTTTGCTGATGCCATGAAAACCTGCTGATAATGAGCACAAATGAAGAGAATCAGAAACCCCAACCCTCAAACTGGATAATTGCGACTAATTTTACAATGTCCAATTCTTGGGACAGCATGAATTGGCTGCATCATGGATAAGCCTCAAAGACATTGGGCGGAATTTTCCATTTTGCAAACTAAGTGTGGTGGCATGCGGGATAGTCAGCGAGTTCCCCTTTGGTTGACAGGCGGGTTCACACGCACGATCTTCCACTTGCGAGCTGATTAATGTTTACTTTGACGAGCTGCTCGCTGAATTACGTAGCGGTTCAGGCATTGATTGATCCGCCCGCCATTACCTCATGGGGTCAAAGTTCCATGCCGCCATATTTAGGCAGCGCCCAAACACACATTCATTCTCTACAGGCCCAGTCGTAGATTGTGTCCTCCAAGAAAGTCAAGCTCCCCACTCCTCGGACCAGCCACAAATCCCGGTGCCTCTGCTGCAGTCCGTGCACAAACACCAAGATGTCCTCTTACTGAAGGAGGATCAAGATGCCATATTTAAAAGGCGCCCATTTATGATCTAAAAATTAACGCCCCCTCATCAGCCCTCCTCCTTTCAGGAAAACGGAGTGCCCCCCCCCCCCCCCCACACACACACACACGTACTGGGGACAACACTCCCCTCCCCACCACAGAGGCATTGGGGTGGACTCTCCACACCCCAACCCCCATAACCACACATGTATTGGGGGCTCTTCCTGCCCTGCATCCCCCCCCCCCCCTTGGCCCCGCCACATACAACTGCACAAGTATCAGGGACACTCCAACGTCACAGGCGTGAACCCCCCCCCATAAGGTGAATCTCCTCCCCATGAGGTTTTCCAGAGGACCCACCCCAGGCACCTCCAGGGTGGCACTGCCTCAGTCATGCCAACCTGTGCCAGGGGGCAATGTCAGGACATAAGGGTGACACGGAAGCACAGTGGTTAGCACTGTTGCTTCACAGCGCCACGGTTACAGGTTCGATTCCCGGCTTGGGTCACTATCTGTGTGCAGTCTGCACGTTCTCCCCGTGTCTGCGTGGATTTCCTCTCACAAATCCTGAAAGACATGGGGCGAGATTCTCCGCAAATGCGGAGAGTCGTAAAGGCTGCCGTGAAACTGGCCGTGTTTCACGGCAGCCTTCACGCCCGTTCCCGGGACCCGATTCTCCCCCCTCCCCCCCCCCCCCCCCCCCCCAAATCGGGGCTAGGAGCGGGACCCCGGGAATCACGGCGTCGCGGCCTTAACGACCGTCATTAAGGCCGCGCGCCAAGATGACGCGCGGCTGGCGGCTGGCGTCTGTATGACGTCAGCCGCCCATGCGCAGATGATGTCATCACACCATTGACGGAACCCGCGCATGCGCGGTTCCGCATTTCTCCACCGCCGCCCGACAAGATGTGGCGGCTTGATCTTTTCGGGCGGCGGAGGGGAAAGAGTGCGTCCCTTTTAGACGCAGGCCCGACGATCGGTGAGCGCCGATCGCGGGCCTGTCCCCTCCCGAGCACAACGGTGGTGCTCCTGCCCCAAACGGGCCTCAGGATGCCCCAAACGGGCATCCAGCGCCCGTTTTTACGACAGCAGCAAGCAGGTGTGTTTGCTGCTGTGAAAAAACGGGCGTAAAGGCCCGGCCGCTCAGCCCATCGGCCGCGGAGAATAGCCGATTCATGACGTGGGTCGGACGAGGGGGGGGGAGAATAGCGGGAGGGCGCAAAAAATGTCAGGAGGCCCTCCCGCTATTCTCCCAACCGGCGTGGGCAGCGGAGAATCGCGCCCATGCAGTTAAGTGAATTGAACATTCTGAATTCTCCCTCTGTGTACCAAAACAGGCGCCCAAGCGTGGTGACTAGGGTATTTTCACAGTAACTTCATTGCAGTGTTAGCATAAGCCTACCTGTGACAATAATAAAGATTCATATTTATTATTAGCCCCTGGGGTGGGGGGTGGGGGGTGGGGGGGTGGGGGGGTGGGGGCAGGTGGGGGGGTGGGGGCAGGTGGGCGGGAGGGGAATATACTTACCTAGCACCCACTGTGCGCTTCCCTCGGCTGAATCCTGTTTTAAAATACCTGTTGTAAATTTCACCAATGTGACGTCGCGTCAGCCATGTATGAAAACTCAGTGTGGGGGAGGATCATCTGCCAAGGTAACCCTTTAATAAGATTCAAATTAATTAAAATGTATGGAAATGAGTTTCCCATCTAGTCATTCTGTCACCAGTAGGAACCTCATTTCCCAACTCCTGAGGGATTTTGTGCCCACTTCGATATTTGCGCCCGCGGCGAAGGTGGGAGCAAAATTGCTCCCAGTGTCTCTCACACTCTATTTAACGCGACAACTATTTCATATATCATCCTGCACGCTCAATATCTCCTGGCCTTATTGGGCAGCCATGCATGTTTCCCAAATTCTCTTCCACCTGTAATCATCACATTCCATTCCATCTGTCTTCATGCAGGCAAGTTCTGCCCATAACAGACACGATGGGCCAAATGGCCTCCTTCTGTGCCATAACAATTCTATGATTCTGTGAACAGGAGTGAGGGATTCCAGACCAGTGGGGGAATTCTGAAATATAGAAGCTGACTGTACTCAAAAGGAGGAGGCCAGATTGGTTGATAGTGGAGGGCAGGGATCGCTCTTGTGAGGAAGGCAAGGTTGGTTTTCCCCAGCAAAGCAGTGTGGATGAACCCTCCACTAATTGAACACATGATTTAAAGGCAATATTTCATTCTCCCAGATCAGGAACTGATTTTATCTCCACTATGTTCCAGGCCAGGAGTAGGCTCAGACAAGCCTCCAGCCAGCCGCCCAGCCCTAGCTCAGATGTTGATGCCAAGGGCCCAGAAGATGTCAAGCCATCACTGCATTCCCCCACACTCTCCACCAGCCCATAGACACACAGCTCGGTGGGTTCAAGACCTGGATTAGATTTAGATTCCCTTAATGGAGAAAACCTCACAGACATGTCTCCCCAGAAGTCAAAGACCGTAATGGGCCAGGTCTCTGGCATTCGGAGAATTGTTGAGAAACGTGCCCCTGCTGAGCCCTGATGTTGCAGCTCCAGCATTTGAGCACATCAAAATCTCCATGGGAAAGGAGGCAGTTGCCTGGGAGACCATGATCCAATAGTTTCTGCCTGATTTGTGTGTGAAGCTGCACTTCATCGCACTAGGCATAGGTGAGATCCATCAGTGGCTAGGCGAGAGGGGGCAAGGCACCTTGACCTCCTTCCAGGTAACCCTGCTTCTCAAGGAATCAGGCAGCGGCCTTCTGGAACCTAACATTACGGTAGCACGGTAGCACAGTGGGTAGCACTGTTCCTTCACAGCTTGAGGATCCCCGGTTCGAATCCCAGCTTGGGTCACTGCCTGTGCGGAGTCTGCATGTTCTCCCTGTGTCTGCGTGGGTTTCCTCCGGGTGCTCCGGTTTTCTCCCACTGTTAGGTAATTTGGACATTCTGAATTCTCCTTCTGTGTACCCGAACAGGCGCCAGAGTGTGGCGACTAGGGGCTTTTCACAGTAACTTAATTGCAGTTTTAATGTAAGCCCACCTGTGACAATAACGGTTACTTTACTTACACTGGTTCCTGGTGGTATATATTTGCAATTTGGCATACTGTGTGAAATGATATGCACACCAGGGAGGAATAATCCAGTCATTTATGATCAATTGATAAAGAATATTTGTGAACTTAAAAGAAAAAACATGACAAGAAGGAACATGACACTCTACAACAGTACACACACAGTATCAATGAAGTTACCCATTTGTTCCCAACTACACTGAGGTGCCCCTTTTCCCAAATAATATCCAATATTATATAACTGCAATAACTCCCACAAGGCCCACGGGGATACCTTTATTGATCTCCCCATGGGTTTCGTGGAATATGAGCTTCTCCGCGAGTGGGGAGTGGCCCAACCTGCTGGGGCTCATAAGAATTCAATAAAAAGGCCGGCCCGGATCCAAGTAACCTTTATTATGTACGGTACTGTAATTAAACTGGTAGAAAATGTAATTGACTATGTAACACCCCCTTCCCAACCCCCTTTCCTAGCTACCCCCACTCTCAACACGGACACACAGAAAAACAACACAGAGGGGAAAGGATGGCGGAAAGAGAAAGAAAAAGATAATAAAATAAAAGGGCAAAGATCTTTGATGTGTTGGGCTGATTTCCAGTTAGTGGATTTCTGAAGTACAGCTTTCGGTTTGATTCTTCTTCCTTCTCGGCTTGAGATGATATTCTCTGGCAAGGTTGTCATTCCAAGTTCGCAGCAAAGGATGTGCCAGGCACTCACTCATTTCAAAACATTTCAGCAGTATTTTTCACGTTAGCAAGCAGGAGAGAGAGAGAGTTCCTTTCACTTCCAACATCAAAATCTTTTTGCTCAATTCTCTCAGAAAGAAGCACACAGGAACCAATCGCTGACCGTTGTCAGGCAGAACCTGGCCAACCCACCGATTACAAAGAACAAAGAACAAAGAAAAGTACAGCACAGGAACAGGCCCTTCGGCCCTCCAAGCCTGTGCCGACCATGCTGCCCATTTAAACTAAAATCTTCTGCACTTCCAGGGTCCATATCCCTCTATTCCCATCCTATTCATGTATTTGCCAAGATGCCCCTTAAATGTCACTATCGTCCCTGCTTCCACCACCTCCTCTGGCAGCGAGTTCCAGGCACCCACTACCCTCTGTGTAAAAACTTGCCTCATACCTTTGTATGATGGCTCGGCACAACATTGAGGGCCGAAGGGCCTGTTCTGTGCTGTACTGTTCTATGTTCTATGTTCTAAAATACATCTCCTCTAAACCTTGCCCCTCGCACCTTAAACCTATGCCCCCTAGTAATTGACACCTCTACCCTGGGAAAAAGCCTCTGACAATCAACTCTGTCTATGCCCCTCATAATTTTGTAGACCTCTATCAGGTCGCCCCTCAAAAGGGTGCAGAAAAGATTGCCAACCAACCAATCAATCCGACCACCTCCAACCTGGTTCCTAAGAACCGCTCAGTGCCCAGGAGTCTGGCTAAAAACAAAACCTGGGAACACAGTGCCCTGACAAAGCAGGCTGCTTCAACCTTGAGTCTTCTGCTTAAAGGCACAGGCTGATTATGAGTCCATTGACCAAAGTAATAAAATAACATAAAAGAAATGGGAACCAAGGAAAGAAACAGGAAGGACTCTTATAATTTTCACCAGCTGCCTTTTTGCAATAACTTGTTTTCAGGAGAGACTGTTTTCTGCAGCTGGATGTTGCTGTGATGGTAGTTACTACTTCTCTGTTCCCTTCTCCAGTTATCGTAAGTGCAGCTTAAGTGCTGCTTGACGTTGTTAGGGGGGGCGGCTGGCGAGTGCGGTCCAGTGAATCAGCTGGCGAGCCGGAATTCAGGGCAGGAAGCCCATGATGCTTTGTTAAGTGGACCAATTAACATTGTAAGAAGTCTTACAACACCAGGTTAAAGTCCAACAGGTTTGTTTCAAACACGAGCTTTCGGAGAACGGCTCCTTCTTCAGGTGAATGGAAAGGCTTGTTCCAGAAATGTTTATATAGACACAGTAAGAAGTCTTACAACACCAGGTTAAAGTCCAACAGGTTTGTTTCAAACACGAGCTTTCGGAGCACGGCTCCTTCTTCAGGAGCCGTGCTCCGAAAGCTCGTGTTTGAAACAAACCTGTTGGACTTTAACCTGGTGTTGTAAGACTTCTTACTGTGCTCACCCCAGTCCAACGCCGGCATCTCCACATCATATATAGACACAGTCAGAGATGCCCCGGAATGCGAGCACCTGCAGGCAATCAAATCAACGCAACAACGCGACAACGCAAAATTGCTGAGCAAAAACTTATAGCTAAGTTCCGCACGCATGAATGCGGACTCAACCGGGATCTGGGATTCATGTCGCATTACATTCGGCCCCCACCAACAAGCCTGGACTTGCAGAGGCCTACCGACTGAACTGGCTTGGGACAATTCACACCTCTTTAACCTGGAGTTACCTCTCTCTCTGCATCTTTGATGATTTGATTGCCTGCAGGTGCTCGCATTCCGGGGCATCTCTGACTGTGTCTATATAAACATTTCTGGAACAAGCCTTTCCATTCACCTGAAGAAGGAGCCGTGCTCCGAAAGCTCGTGTTTGAAACAAACCTGTTGGACTTTAACCTGGTGTTGTAAGACTTCAAATGGGTGTAGATTTTGAGTTAAGAAACGTAAATTCAATCATGAGTAACTGTGTACATTGTATTTCTATTATCTTTAAAATAACTAACTATTTGAGATAGGGTGTACTTTAACTTTGGTGTAATAAAATTATTTTGTTTTGAATAGTGAGCGTCGTGGCTTCATTCTTTTAGTTAAATGCCTGGGCGTTCAGACGCTTATAAAAAGCTAAGCATGTTATTGGTCCCTACCGAGATCATCACACTGCGTCACCTGATTTATTTTTGTTCAAAGTGCCTCCTTGTTGTGCTCAACTCTGCTGAAACGTAGAAACGGGAATCAGGCATTTCAATGGCAATGCCTGTTTACAGCTGGTCACCAGGATGGCTACATTTTCCCAACCTGTTTGTATGTGGCACCTGGCCCGTTGAAGTTGGTGCTTTGTTACCCACTAAAGTTGGCTTCCAATTTCGCCCCCTATAAACCTGTATTTTAAGCTTACTCTTGAGGATTAAGGCATTCTATCAAAGTAGTAGAGTTCACAAGAAAATAAGCTGATCTCTCTTATACCTTTGTGACCAGCAGGATAAGTTCAGGAATTGACCCTTCATCATCATTACACCGCAAGATTTCTCCACCTTGGTCCAAAGAACAATTAAATGTTTAGTTTCATAATAACTACTGTAACCCTGATTTAAGGAAATGATGTATTAAATAAACAGTCAAGAAGTTCAACACCACCTAGGACAAAGCAACCCACTTGATTGCCACTCCTTCCACAAACATTCAGTCCTTCCACCAACGGCGAACAGGGGAAACATGTGTCCCATCGACAAGCACCCAAGGTTCCTTCAGTAGCACCTTCCATACCCACTACCACTACCATCTAGAAGGACAAGGATGGCAGATACCTGGGTACACCACCACCTGGCGGTACCCCTCCAAGTCACTCACCATCCTGACTTGGAAATATATCGCCATTCCTTCACTCTCACTGGGTCAAAATCCTGGCACTCTCTCCAATAGCACCGTGGATGTACCTACACCTCAACGACTGCAGTGGTTAAAGAAGGCAACTCACCACCACCTTCTCAAGGGCAACGAGGGATGGGCAATAAATGCTGGGTGAGCCAGAAATACCCACAGCCCATAAATTAATTTTTACAAAGTAATTTCTAACAGTCTCTACTAATAAATTTGCAAACTTTAACTGAATAAATGGCAATTAAATTTGGAGAAATCTGTCTCTTTATAGAACATCTCCCAGTTGACAGGAACTCCTGCTTTAATTTTTTTTTAATATATTTTATTCCAAAATTTCTGAAATTGGATACAAACCATACATTGTATACCATACAAACAATTTGTCATTTTTATTTTAACAAAATTACAGCCACAACCCTAAATCCCCTATCCCCCCTCATCCCACTATCCTCCCTCCCTTATCCCCTCCCCTCCTAAGCCTCCTGCCCTATCCCCCTAACTGCTGGCCACGAACAGATCCTTGAAGAAAGTGATGAACGGCATCCACCTGGAGTAAAACCTTCCTTCTGACCCTCTCAGGGTCTATTTAATCTTTTCCAATCGCAGGAATTCTGCCTGGTCACTCAAACATGCCGAGGCCCTGGGTGGCAGCGCCGACCTCCATCCAAGCAGGACTTGCCTCTGAGCCACCAAGGAGGCAAAGGCCTTTTTTTGAACAACCCCTTTTGTTCCGAGTGTCCATTGACATCACTGTCAGCCACTGAATTGGAGGCAAGGTGGGACTTCTGGCAGGATTCAGTCCAGTCTCTTTTACAGCAAATAAAAGTCAACTTACTCAGCGAACAGAGTCTATTCAAACAGCACACCATCTACAGGTTCTATTTTCGAAGAGCCTTTGCGAACTGCAGCAAACCGAACTCGTGGCCAAATCATCAGCAAGATCCCCCAATGGAAGCGACCTGATTTCTCCAGCAAAATGTAGTGTAGTGAGCGGAAGATAATTCCATGCAATATGTTAATCCCAGTTACCTCCAGCAGGGACTGAGTGATTTCCCTGTCAACCATCTTCAGTCTGGCTGGATTTGGTGGTGTGCAGCCAACTCTGCTCTGCAAATGGAGGTGTAGTAAGGCACTGCAGGCTGTTGGAGTCAGTCCGATGTGATTTCACATCAGCGAAGCTTCAGGACCGATTTGATGCTCTGGAACACTTTGAAGTGTTGCATATATTCTATTAAATACTGCACCAGCACAAATGAAACACAGCAGGACTATACCGAGCACTGGAGAATGTCAAAGACAAAATTATATAAACCTTGCTGATTAGCTATTAGCTAAAGCAAATGATATCATTTTCCTCTTTGAATATCATCTGGTCTTTTTCAAATCCTTTGCATGCCAGCTTCTGCTAATAATCTCTATGGAGCTTTTCAGTGATGCTACCACCAAGGGGAAGCCTGCTTAATTATAGTGAATCATTATGGAACCATCACCTCAATTAAGTCTACTGAGTAAAATTAATTTGGCGCTTTGAAAGATGAGCATGGAAAAAATTAGCAGACCCATTTTTATTTTTAAATAGAATTGGGTAAAAGCAATCCATTTAAGACATGTTATGCTGGCTGTTGTGGTCATATGGTAAAGCTCCACTTCGTCTCCTATGCTATTCAATGCTCTATCTGCTCTATCACTGAGTGGTAGAATGACCTCTCGAGGTCAAAATGAATGTAAATGTATGGAAAGTCAAGTGGCACAAATGCCTCACTTCCCCTTGACCTTTCACCTTGAGCAGCCATTATAAAGCCTATTATGATATTGGTGAATTAACAATTTGCTCAATTATGTCAAATAGCCCGCATTGTAGGATCGGGTCAGAAGTTGAGTTCTTTATCACTGAGAAACAATGATGATATTTTGCCTTCCTCAGTTTGATCTGATTAATATATTTGTGGCACCAGGCGGGGTCAGGTGGAGGCTGGTGGACAGGGTTTTGTTGAGAACGTTTGGATTATTAGCACTGCAGCCTCATGGCACTGAGGACCCGGGTTCGATCCTGGCCCCGGGTCACTGTTCATCTGGAGTTTGCACATTCTCCCCATGTCTGCGTGGGTCTCACCCCCACAACCCAAAAAGATGTGCATGGTAGGCGGATTGGCCACGCTAAACCGCTCCTTAATTGGAAAAAAATTATAACTGTGTACTCTAAATTTAGTTTAAAAAAGAGCACACCTGGATTTGCATGCCTACCTTCTAACTCTACCCTCAGCAGGTAGTTCCACAATCGGACATATTCTTTTCTTTGTTGGCCTCCAAGCACTGACCCTCATCCTGCTGGGTTGCTCACTTTGAATAGGGAAAGGAATAATCCCAACATTAATTTCCTCAGTGCATATGGGAAGCAGTGTCGCTTGAAATAGTTTCTTTTCCGACATTATCAAAATGGTTAGCGTGGATGGCACACTCGGGTCAGAAGTTTATTATGCAATGCGCACCCCATAAGCTGGAGCAGAAATATAGAGCTTGACACTCCAGTTCAGTATGGAAAGAATGCTGAATTGTCAGAAGTACCACCTTCCAGATACAGTTACGTTCATTTTGATCTCGAGAGGTAATTTCCCCTCTCGAGAGAGAGGACCCAGGTCCCTAAAGTCCAGGCCAATATTTATCCCATAACCAACATCACTAAAACAGATTATTTAGCCATGAATACATTGCTGTTTGTTTTGCCACGACTTGCTATGCCCAAATTAACTGTCATATTCTCTAAATAACAACAGTAACTTCATTAGGCATTTAAATGAAAGCAAAATATCACAGATGCTGGAAATCTGAAATAAAAACAGGAAATGTTGGATAAACTCAGCAGATCGTGAAGCATCTGTGGAGAGAGAAACAGAGTTAACGTTTCAAGTCCATATGACCTTTGACAGAACTCCCTTTGAAGAGGGATAGAAACGTGATGAATTATATAGCTAGAGAGGTAGGTGAAAGAGGCGGGGTAGAATAGAAGGACAGGGATAGGAGAGATTGACAAAGGTGTCATGGACATAAGACAAAGGTGCCATTAAGGACTGAAGAAGTGCTAATAGTGGCAAAAGATAAGATTGCAGAATGTGTTAAAAAGAGAACAAAGATCAGTGTTCAGTGGGAGCAAAATTGAACAACCAAGGACAGGTGGCCATGTCAGGAGGGGTAACTGAAAATTAAAAGCTGGAGGGGTCAAGATGGAGGGGAAAGTTCACTGTCTTTGCATCTGTATTCACCAAAGAGAAGGACTTGGTGGATGATGAGTCTGGGGAAGGGAGTGTAGATAGTTTGGGTCATTTTGAGATCAAAAAGGAGGAGGTATTGGGCGTCTTGAAAAACATTAAGATGGACAAGTCCCCAGGGCCTAATGGGATATACCCCAGAATACTGAGAGAGGCAAGGGAGGAAATTGCTGGAGCCTTGAGAGAAATCCTGGTATCCTCACTGGCTGCAAGGTAGGTCCCAGAGGATTGGAGAATTAAACATCGGAATTCTCCCTGTCATTAAATTGTTTGTGATCCGAGAGAAGCTGAAGTGTTCGCCCCAAACCCTGCAGCTTTCCTGATTTCTGATTGCAAGGTTCTACCTCCCAAAGGTGGCCTGGATTCTCTCTCCCCCCTTTTCCCAATCATAATCTGAGTTGCCTCCCTCCCCCACTACTCTGACAGTCGGGGAAAAGTTCCCAAGAACACTGGACGGTTGCTCAACCTCGAGTTTTCAAATTGTTAATTGGAATGCGAGTAAGCAGGGGGAATAATCTTTAAAGGGTTGCTTGAAGTCAGTGATCATTTCTCATCTTATGATATCACTCAAAGAACCGGCACTTAAATAGGCCCTGGAAGTAATGATTTTTTTTTGTGTGCAACATTTCATAAAAGAGCCATTGAAAAAATAAATGTTTCAAATTATAATGAGAAAGGAAAAAGGGATAAATTAAACTGTTCTGAAAGTCCAGAGTACTAGAACTTCTTTGAAAAGGAAATATAATCAAAATCAGATAAGATATATTGGCTTAATATCATAATTCACTTTGCTCCACAGATGTAAAACAGGGCTTTTTTAAAATTCATTTGGTACAATGCAGGAAAGAACAACAAATTGATTTAAAACACCATGTCATCTTGCCCCAAGGATGTGATTTTACACGCCATCCAGATTTGTCAAACTTGTCATAAGACTGTAAAGGATACTCGAGGGAGAATCTTAAATTTGATCATTTATTTTATTCAGTTCCACTGAAGAAGGAGGATGGCTGCTTCTTGCTGCTCTGTGCAAAAGCAAGGATTCTTCCTTCCCTCCAACCTGTCACCCGCCTTCCTTTCCTCCCTTCATCTCCTGTTTTCCCTGCCTCTTCAAGCTGTACCTTAGCTCAGTTGGCTGGCCAGCTGGTTGGTGATGCAGAGCGAAACCAAAAGGTGTGGGGTCAATTCCCGCGCCGGCTGAGGTTATTCGTGAAGGTTCCGCCTTCTCAACCTGGCCGCTTGCTTGAGGTGTGGTAATCCGCAGGTTAAATCACTGCTAGTCAGCTCTCTCTCTCTCAAAGGGGAAAGGAGCCTTTGGTCACCTGGAACTATGGCTACTTTGCACCTCTAACTTTTTCCAGATATGCTGCCAGGCCTGCTGAGAACGTTCTGCTTTGATTTCCAGTTTCAAGCATCTGCAGTATTTTGTTGCCGTGTATTAGAACATAGAACAGTACAGCACAGAACAGACCCTTCGGCACTCAATGTTGTGCCGAGCCATGATCACCCTACTCAAACCCACGTATCCACCCTATACCCGTAACCCAACAACCTCCCCCTTAACCCTACTTTTATTAGGACACTACGGGCAATTTAGCATGGCCAATCCACCTAACCCGCACATCTTTGGACTGTGGGAGGAAACCGGAGCACCCGGAGGAAACCCACGCACACAGGGGGAGGACGTGCAGACTCCACACAGACAGTGACCCAGCCGGGAATCGAACCTGGGACCCTGGAGCTGTGAAGCATTTATGCTAACCACCATGCTACCCTGCTGCCCCATTCTGTATTTCCCTGAGAATGCTGCACTCCCCTTGTTTCAATAACATTTTATGAACTTATCTCGAGCTCCCAGTTATTTCCCCATGAGGGTAAGCTAAGGAACACAGCCTCAGTTGAAGTTTTCAAAAGGGAAAAGGTCAGATTACTGTTCACAAGTGGTGTGGGATTTTGAAAAAAATAAATTGAAATGTTTTGAATGGACCATAAGCAGTACATATTTTCTTATTCATTCATGGGGTGTGGACGTTACTGGCTAAGCCAGCATTTATTGCCCATTCCTAATTTTTCTTGAGAAGGTGGTGTGAGCTGCCTTCTTGAACTGCTGCAGGTAAGTACACCCACAGTGTTGTTAGGGAGCGGTTTCTAGGTTTTGATCCGGCAATAGTGTAGAAACGGCGATATGTTTCCAAGTGAGGATGATGAGTGGCTTGGGGGGTAATTTCCAAGGGGGTGGTGTTTCCGTATGTCTGCTGACCTTGTCCTTCTAGATTGTGAATGACAATAGGATGAGGGAGTGAATGTTTTTGGAATGGGTGCCAGTCAAGTGGGCTGCTTTGTCCTGGATGATGTTGAGCCTCTTCAGCATTGTTGGAGCTAGATTCATCCAGGCAAGTGGGAGTATTACATCACACTCCTGACTTGTGCCTTGTAGATGGTGGACAGGCTTTGGGGAGTCAGGAGGTGAGTCAGGATTCCTAGCTTCTGTCCTGCTGTTGTGTTTATATGGCTAGTTCAGTTCAGTTTCTGGTCAATGGTAATCTGCAGAATATTGATATTGTGGGAGTTCAGAGGTGGTTATACCATTGAATGTCAAGGGGCAATGATTATATTCTGTCTAGATTCTCTACTATCAGGATAGATTGTGCAGGATGCAGTCTTTTCTACAGCAAAAGGAAAGACCAAACAGAAGTCTTTCAAATTATGAAGGGTTTGATAGGATAATCATAGAGAAGATGTTTCCACTTGTTGCGCAATTCAAAACGAAGGTTCATGAATATATGATAGTCACCAATAAATCCAAGAAGAAATTCAGGAGCAACTTCTTGCCTCTATGTAGAATTGACTGCTAGCTAGAGCATTTGAGGCAAATAGTATAAATGCATGAGATGGACAAGAATAGAAAGATATGATAGGATTCAATGAAGTAAAGCGGGGGGGGCTCATGTCGAGTATCAACATCAGCATATACTTGGAGGGCCATTTAGCCTGTTTCTGTGCAATTACCTCTAATTAATTGTACATAATGACCATCCCAATATGAGACCTGTTCATTGTGATAAACAGCAAGTGTTGCATTTGGCTGTTATATCCCGGACACATGTTCTGGGAACAAAATGCAAAAATTGAGATCCTTTTCTCTCTACCATGACCAATCGTTCTGGATTTATACCCTTCTGAACCTTGATGGCCTCTCACTTCAGCGCTCATAAAAAGGCAAAGACCTGAGGGAAACACATTTACTGCTCACGAACAGTGATTCTCTTCACTTGGAAAACTTTCACTAAAAATTATTCTGATTAGAACGTATTGTATAAAGTACAGATAATAGAGGAAGCAATTTGCGTCTGGAAACCGTACAACATTTGCTACCATTTATAATGTCACAAGCTTGGTCAGAGGTACATGGAGAAAATAACAGCCGTCTGGACCTGTTCTGCACAACGGCAACGCAATCAATTCTGATGAGTGAACAAACAGCTCAAGCAAAGCTCCAGCTGTTTATAATTATTAGAGCCCAGTGATGCATCATAGTCGGCAACACCAAGGTTTTTAGCTTAAATAAATAATTTCTAAAATCCTTTCTAAACCATAAAGCCTTCAGTTCTTCAAAACCATGGTGTAAAGAGCGTATTCATTTCAAAAGGTTAACATCTCTTTATTCTGTTTCTTTGTAGCCCAGCCAGTATTCCTCAGGCTAACCTGATCTGACTTGATTGCTATCTAAGCTGCTTTGTTGAAGTCAAGAAAGAGTAGGGGTTTTTTTTCTATATGGAGTTACAGAGTGTGGTCCAAATTGTAGATATTGTTATCCCTGTTCATAAACATTGGTTCAGATATGCAATTATATCACAAACATGTTTCACCAACTTTAGAGAGCTTCATCCAAAAACATCCAAAGTAATTGTATTCCTTAATGAAGATTCAAGCGTTTGAGGCAAAACTGTGAAGTAGTCCACATATTTTCACTCTACCACTCTCCCCAAACACCTTAATTTCCTTAGTGCCCCTAAATCTATCAACCTTTGTCTTGAATATACTCAATGACTGAATACTCATAGTGCTCTAGGACAGAGAATTCCAATGATTCACAATTCATTGAGTGATGACATTTCTCCTCATCTCCATTCAAAATGGCGGACTCCTTATTTTGAGACTTATTTTGTTTTTTTATCTATTGTAGTAATATTTTTTAAATATTGAATTCAGGCATATATATCTGTTACAGTAATATTATTAAATACTCTTGGTTAAGGTATCCAGACTCTGTGGCTGCAACCGGTGCAATTAAGATGTTGTAAAAGTGAGACCATCATTCATTCAAACCATGTGTGTGTTTACAAAGAGAGAACAAATGGAATGTTGCTATGATTGCTGGAGATTCCCTGAAGACTAGATAATTTGAGACATTGAGCTGGATTCTACGATTTTCAGGCTATGTCCTTACACCGGTGTGGGAACAGTGGTGTTTTACAACCGATAAATTGCCACAAAACAGCCATCGATCCTCCGTTTGGTGGGGGGCTAGCAGGCAGGCAGCATTGAGCACCTGGCTCTAGCTGCCGATACGTCCGGAGAATTGCCGTGTCCATGGCCGCGCATATGCACGGCTGCCTGCAGTGGCCACACCAGGCAACATGGCATCGGCCGCACACAGACCCTGAGGCCATCTATACTGCATGCGGTGTACTCCTAATGTAGAATCTCCACCAATCGCCGAACACAATTTTGCCATCAGAGATTGTAGAATCCCGCCTGTTGTGAACTAACTTAGGTAAGCACGTCAGGGGATCCGACTGGGATAAAGATGATGAAATTAATGGGAGGAGCCAGTTCTGTAGCAGACAGTCTAACTTAGAGTCTACCAGGACCGTTAAGCTGAGGAAAAGCTTTTGTCAAAGGC
Organism: Scyliorhinus canicula; assembly: GCF_902713615.1. Lineage (NCBI taxonomy): Eukaryota > Metazoa > Chordata > Chondrichthyes > Carcharhiniformes > Scyliorhinidae > Scyliorhinus > Scyliorhinus canicula. Next base: position 127,885,227 of record NC_052157.1, on the reverse strand, counting down.
TGTTAGGTTGAGCAGTAGTCTGACACAGTCAGAGGGATCTGCAGGCTGTTTCTTGAAAGGATCTCTCTAACTTTTCAAGCAGTCTTTCAATAAATCTCTATACAAGTGTACAGCAAGCAACTGCCTGTTTGCTGACTTTATTTATAAGTGGATTTTGGTTAGTGATGTGCTTTGCTTAATTGGAGATAGAGAAGGTATAACTTTTTGTTTTATAAATTTAGATTAGCCAATTATTTTTTCCAATTAAGGGGCAATTTAGCGTGGCCAATCCACCTACTCTGCACATTTTTGGGTTGTGGGGGCGAAACCCACGCAAACACAGGGAGAATGTGCAAACCCCACACGGACGGTGACCCAGAGCCGGGATCGAACCTGGGACCTCAGCGCCGTGAGGTGGTTGTGCTAACCACTAGGCCACCGTGCTGTCCAGAGAAGGTATAACTTAATAGTAGAAAGGGTTTCATTTTATTTTAAGAATTGTTTAACTGTTAATTGAAAAGCTATTTTCTGTGATGTTAATGTGTTTAATCCTGTGTTAAGACTGAAGTTTGTTTTAATATAAAACATACCTATTGGTCAGTGGAATCATTCCTGGAGCGAAGTATCCTGTCCTCACAGTTTAATTTTTTTAAAGTGTTTGGAGTTCATGTCTGGTATCCTGACAAATGTTGGGATGTGGTCCAGAATCATAACATGTCCATAAAAAATTTGGGCCGATGATCCATTGTCATGACAATATTGCGGTCAGATCTGGCTGTAATTGTTTGCCAATGATGTTCAAATCAGTGTTCTTTAGATTTATGTTAGAAGAACTTGGGCAAACAACTGTTGTGACAGAGTGTAATGGTTTTAATTATGAGAAGGGTATCAAAGATGATGGAGAGGCTGCAATTATGTCGATGAGTAGCTGTATAAATGTCACACTCAATTATAAACAAAAGGCTAGGTAGTTGGGAAATTGAAAGTGCCATGGTGAGAGACATGAAGGAGTTTTCACCAGCGCTGGTCCCATTAAGGAGGAGTTGGGACAGGGGAGTAGGAGAATGAAGATAGAAAATGTTATCAGGAAATGGTCAGAGAATCCTTACCAATGATGGTCAGAATTGGAGCAATGAGGCCACCCACATGAGATAACAAAATTGAGTGATTGGTCATAAATATGTGCAGAAGAGGTCATGTGGAGATGGAGATTTAGGGAGAAAGAATTGGCAGTAAACTCCACAGAGAAAGTGTGATTATCACGCCCTCTATTTTTCCCTTCTTGGGCACAGTCTCTTTGTTGTACAGAGCAGCCCCTATATGATTGTTGTATGCCTGCACTTGCACATGTTGAATGGAATGTCAGTTGTGTGTGACCGAGATATGCCACTGCAATTTAGGGTTGCCAACTGCGACTAAATATAGCCCTGGAAGTTTCATCACATGGCTTGTCCCCATACTCCAGTCACCATTCGGTCAATGCATACTCCAGTCAAAGTTCCAGCAGCCCTTTGGGAACCACTGGGTATATCTCCCGACCCCGTGAAACTGTTCTCTCCTGGTGTAGCATGAACAGTCTGGTATGAGCAATATTCAAATATTGATATTAGGTGCCTGGAATCATGTACTTAAAATCTGTGGAGGCTTTTCTTTCCAAAACAGTTGATAAGTGTGTTATGTTATATAAAATTGTATGATGTTGGTGCAGAATTATCTGGCGTGATATCCTCTGTGACATGACAATGGTGCATTTGTCACAGTTGGAAGCCCAGCTGAAGTCATTACACTGGAGAGGAGGAGGTAAGAGTTCTTGCATTTGAGTTAAGGACCTCTGGCAAGAGAAGCACCAGTTTAAAAATTCAATAACATTCAGCATTATCACAATTGCCAACTCTTGTTCAAGGGGAAACATGCTGGCAAATCTTTTTCCATTTGTTTGCAAACACACAATCTAATAATGAATCAAGTTAAAATCGATCATCACGTAATGTCACAAAATAGCACATAGCTTTTCTGGCCTCTTAGCTTAAAAAAACATTTGTCATTAAGGCAGAAATCCCTTTAATGTAAGAAAATACCTCATTTTTATTCTGCCCTTCAGGATTTATGAGGAGCAAAGAGCAGTATAATTTACTTTTCCACATGTGCTCCGCAGAGTTTAATGTCTGTACTGCTGAGATGGTAGAAAAAACCTTCAACAGGTTCAAAGAAAACTTTTTAACGGTTCCCCACGCAGAGAAAAAATAAAAACAGTTACAACATGGCAGTTCAAATTCATTCTATCTTTACTGCATTGGGAGTTTAAACAAACCTCAGCTTTGTGCTTCCATTCGAGTTTTCATTCTTGTATTAGATTAGAATCCAAATTTTCATTTGAATGTCACAAGGCAACCAAACAAAGTTCAAGGAAGCCATATGTTGACAACACCCTGGACTATTCCAAATAAAAGGAAAACGTCTTTGCAATGTTTACATTTATGTTTTGTCCCCCTTAGGTGACTCTTTGAAGTCCACCATTTCCTCATTAGATCTGTCAAACAAATTGCTTCCAGACCCCTGACAATGTCACACTTTGGCCTGTTTCTAAGAGTGAACAAACATGACCAACCCTCCCATCTTACTCATTGTTCCTTCTTTCTCCTGCGGACAGCCTGACTGAGACCAGAAAGTGCATCATATGATTTGGGCGCAAATATAAGAAGACAGATTTTCTGAAAATAGCGAAGATGGGTATCTGGAAAACTGTGAGGCAGAATAGAGCAGTGGCTAGTGGTTAGCACAACCGCCTCACGGCGCTGAGGTCCCAGGTTCGATCCCGGCTCTGGGTCACTGTCCGTGTGGAGTTTGCATGTTCTCCCCGTGTCTGCGTGGGTTTCGCCCCCACAACCCAAAAATGTGCAGAGTAGGTGGATTGGCCACACTAAATTGCCCCTTAATTGGAAAAAATAATTGGCTAATCTAAATTTTAAAATAAAAAAAAAGAATAGAGCAAGTTACCAAGTGGGGCGGAATTCTCCGACCACCCAGGTGTCGGAGAATCGCCCGGGGCCGGAGTCAGTCCCGCCCACGTCGTCTCCCGAATTCTCCGCCCTCTGAGATTTGGCGGGGGCGGGAATTGCACCACGCAGTCGGCGGGCCCCCCGTGGCAATTCTCCGGCCCGCGATGGGCCAAACTCCCGCCGCTGACAGGCCTCTCCCGCCAGCGTGGTTTAAACCACCTCTCTTACTGGCAGGATTGGCGGCGCGGGCGGGCTCCGGGGTCCTGGGAGGGGGGCGCGGGGCAATCTGACCCCGGGGGGGTGCCCCCATGGTGGCCTGGCCTGCGATCGGGGCCCACCGATCGGCCGGCGGGCCTGCGCCGTGGGGGCACTCTTTTTCTTCTGCCGCCGCCAAGGCCTTCACCGTGGGAAGAGACCCCCTCCCCTGCGGGACGGGGAGTCCCGGCGTGTTGGAGTGGCGTGAACCACTCCGGCGCCGGAGCGTCAGCAGCTGCTGACATCATACCGGCGCATGCGCGGACTTACGCCGGCCAGCGAAGTCCTTTCGGCCCCGGCTGGCGTGGCGCCAAAGGCCGTTCACACCAGCCGGCAGAGTGGGAACCACTCCGGCGCGTGCCCAGCCCCTCAATGTGAGGTATTGGCCCCTAAAGGTGCAGAGAATTGACTAGCCTGTCAACAGAGACGCATAGCTTGAGGGGCACCGCTCTGCATCAAACATGGCTGACCAGGAGTGTCTCTCCCCCTCTTACCACCTGTCACTGGCGTGTTGGGAGAATTTTTCAGGTTGATGCTCAACCTGTTTGGCCGTGTTATGAACACACTTTCCTTGGCCATAAAATCCTGGGCTGTGACTCAGGCCCGGAGCTCCCGGCTCAGAGGCTGGAACGCTACCTGTAGTGATCTCTGTGTATGTAAATACATGAAATGAAATAAAAATCACTTATTGTCACGAGTAGGCTTCAATGAAGTTACTGTGAAAAGCCCCTAGTCGCCACATTCCGCCGCCTGTCAGGGGAGGCTGGTACGGGAATCGAACCGTGCTGCTGGCCTGCTTGGTCTGCTTTAAAAGCCAGCGATTTAGCCGAGTGAGCTAAACATGATTGGTTAATGTGCAGTCAGTACAGTCAGATGATCACTAGATGGCAACTCTAACAGGGGCTATATAAGCAAGCTCAAGCAGTTTTCCCGCCCCTTCTCCTTCTTCCTCTCTTCGTGTGTGTTGTCGTTAGGGGATAGAAGTGTAACCAGCTCAGAGTGTAGTGTATTATATTCATTGTTAATTTAACTCAATCTTAGTTAATTCTACTACAAGTCAAAGTATGAAAATAAAGAACACACAAGTATATTATTTTGTTACACAATAAATAATTTGTCATCAATTGGAAGACGTCGACTGTTTATCATCAAGTTAAGTATAACTCGGCAAGACAAATGAGTAGAGCATATATTACACCCCTGTAATATAACACTACCCACTGCGCCACAAGACCTCCCTGTATAGACATTGGAAAATTAAACACACAAAAAGATTTCCTGAAAGCTCAGGGAAATGTGATTATGATATATCAAAGAATTAGCACCAGACTAGGTACTATGGGGAAAATGGTGTCCTGTGCTGTAAATTCTAGGAAACTGGTGTTTTACTTTACCATTGCATCTCTCATTAGTCCAGCAACACATCGTTCCCTAACATTAATCATCCAAGATATAGAGGAAAGCTGAGATGATAGATTATTTTCCCTTGCTACAGTGCTTTAATTCAACATACTGGTCCCCATGTGACATTTTTTGACACCCTCTTGCATTTTCTTACACTGAAGTTAGAAAGACGCAGTGATTGCAGATGCTATATGCTTTATCTAGCATTATAATGGATTTATCAAACTAAAATGTTTTGGCATGTTTCATCAAATATGTCAAATTACATATACAACTAGGCAGATCAGTCTGCGGCAAGGGAGCAATTGCACTGATATGAAACGACAGTGATATTGCTCCAGATCCCTTTTTATATTTCATATCTCATTTTACTTCAGTGCAAAAGCCCCTCGTTGTCCACAGATCTCGCAGCAAGCTGAACACGCTGCATAACCAGCCCTGCTACCTTCCATCAAGGGTAACTTAGCATGAATGAGCATAATGTCCCCCAAAGCTTGCAGGCTGCATTGAGTGTTTTGCATGTAGGCTTCTTCATGATTGCTTTGGAATCTGAGAGAAGTTTTATTTTGTTCCATGCATGTCAGACAGGGTGGGGGTAATGGTACTGTTGCTAGACTGGTAATTCTGTGGATGCGAATTCCAATCTCACCCTAGCAGTTTGAGAATTCAAACTTATTTTATATAAATCTTAACATAAAAGGCTTCTACCAGGTTATATTATATGATCTAATAAAGACCGTGAAGGTGGCGCAGTGGGTAGCACTGCAGTCTCACGGCACCAAGGTCCCAGGTTTGATCCCAGCTCTGGGTCACTGTCCGTATGGCGTTTGCACATTCTCCGCGTAGTTGCGTGGATTTCACCTCCACAACACAAAGATGTGCAAGGTAGGTGGTTTGAACACGCTAAATTGCCCCTTAATTGGAAAAAATGAATTGAGTACTCTGAATTTTTCAAAAGTAAAGACCATGAAGGGACCCCAGTCCCACACCAATGGGTCAACCCTTAGCGGCCAACTGCAAGCCACAGTTTTATCAAGAAAAGGTTACCATTAGCTCAAGAAATACGCCCGCCTCCTTTTCAGGGCAGTTAGGTAAGGACAATAAATGCCAATGACACCCAGATTCTGAGGATATATATTTTTTTAAATCAGCGCCCCTGAGGGAACCTTGCACCATGGGAGGAAGGACATCTCGGGCGGAATTCTCCGCATGGGGCCGAATTCGTGAAGGCCGCCGTGAACTCGGCCGAGGTTCACGACGGCCTCGGAGCCCGCTCCCCACACCTAATTCACCCCCCACCCGGGGGGCTAGGAGCGGGCCTCCGTCTTTCTCGGCAGCGACCTCGTCACGCCGAGAATGTGAAGTCATCTGCGCATGCGCGGGTTGCCGGTTCCAACCCGCGCATGCGCGGTGGCCGTCTTTCTCCTCAGCCGCCTGGCAAGACGTGGCGGCTTGATCTTGCCGGGCGGCGGAGGGGAAAGAGTGCGTCCATTTTGGACGCTGGCCCGACGATCAGTGGGCACCGATCACGGGCCTGTCCCCTCCCGAGCACAATCGTGGTGCTCCCGTCCCAATCGGGCCCCTAGATGACCCAAACGGGCATCTGGCGCCCGTTTCACGAATGCAGCGACCAGGTGTGTTTGCCGCCATCGTGAAACGGGCGTGAAGGGCCGGCCGCCCGGCCCATCGGGCTCGGAGAATCGCCGTTCGCCGTGAAAAGCGAAGGCCGCGTGGGGAGCGGAGAATCGCGCCCGAGTTCATTCCCTCTGACCAGTCTAGATTTCGAGCATATGTCCCAAAGAAGAGATTGAAGTATTCCGTTGCATTAACTCCGCTCTGTTCTGGTGCTTAAAGTTTAGGGAATCCCAGAAGCAATTATTCACCAGCTTAAACTTTTAGTGAATTATATGAAGCATGTAAATGTTTAGTTATGACCTCATTATATTAGTCAATAAACATTTAATTAGATTTTTCTGGCAATGTTTAACGTGTGTGCAAGAATTGCTAACAGCATTTTCCAGGTAATTACATTCAAAGAGTGGGACGTTGAACTGTGTCAGGACAGTCAATGCCCCTGAAAGAAATGCATGCTTTTCATAAATTCATAATGCTTTTTCAGAAAATTCTCAGAGACATCTTAAAATGATAGAATCACAGAATAACATAAGACAGAAGGAGGCCATTCAGCCCATCATGCCCTCCCCCTCCCTCCCCCCGGTTCCTTTAGCCAATTAGCTTTGGTAACAATACTTTGTGCACTCTTCCAGTGCTTCATACAGAGGATTCCAGGGCTAATCACAGGCAGAAATCTCATCTGACAATATTTGTAAAAATGTGAGAACAATATGAAACTATCTCTAAATCTGATAGATGAGATTATAACCTTGAACCCACACCTGCCGTGACACACATTATTTATAATAGCACAGAGAGCGGTGCATTCATTTTTGTGTCCTATCTGCCTGGCTGCAGATATCTTAATTGACACTAGCTGTCAACATCTTCCACCTGATTGATCTGTCATGGCATCTATACCAAAGGATTAATGATTGTGACAGCCACTCCAAGTTTAAACAGGTGACAATGGAGTCAATTCAGTCAGATTGTAAGGGAGCCATTTCATCGAGGCATTCGGGTGACAATTATCGAATTTAGAGTAAATCTTCAGTCTATCACCTGAACCCCAAGACCAGGTTACCTTGAAATCCCTCTTTATATTTTCAAATGTATCTTGCCATCTTCATTCTGTTTGTAAACCTGTAGGAACTGTCAAGCTGCCACCAACTGTCAGTGTACTTACATTGTGAATCAGTGGAACGATTCAATAATTGCCACGTCATAACTAAAAGTTATTTGGGAGTAGTTTGCGAAAGCAGTTCCCCTTGCAGCTTCACTGCGTAAATGCATTATGTAATATGGCACTGTGGAAGTTTTGTGATGCAGTGGTAGTGTCCCAACCTCTGGGCCAGAAGGTTTAGGTTCAAGACCCAGTGAAAGGCTAGTTAACTACAAAACCTGTGTTTATAACGTGGTCAAATATGTTGATTATCAGTCTGTAAGTCCGCCCAAGATTCCTGATGGTAGGTGGTAAGAGTGGGAGGGTTTATTAGTCAGCCACAATGCAGAAGGCAACGAAAGGCCCCTACAGCACTTTGACAAACATAATCATGGACTAATCCAATGGGAGTCCATGTTTTCTAATGCCCTCTTCGTGAATGGAACCTGAAGGAGGAATATGGTGCTGGGGTGCACACGCTGAGCAGGCCCAGAGGCTCAAAATCTTGCCAATATTGAATTTGTTGATATCCTGCTGCCAATTTGTTGGATTTTGTTTGGCCATAACTAATCCCCAATTTGACAAACTGTCGGCACTCAATGAAAAATTCCATTCCAATAATGCCTGATCATAAAAATGTTTCAAGCCGCCTTTGGTGCTGTTGGGTGGTTGCGGTAGATGCCCTCCCAACTCATCCAAAAGCAGCCCTTTACTGTCAAGGGTCAGGTAATAAAGAATAATCAATGTATAATAATCACTTATTGTCACAAGCAGGCTTCAATGAAGTTACTGTGAAAACACCCCTGGTGGCCACATTCCAGCACCTTTTCGGGGAGGCCGGTACAGGAATTGACCCCGCGCTGCTGGCATTGTTCTGCATTGCAAGCCAGCTATTTAGCCCACTGCACTAAACTAGCCCCTTTGTAGTAGTGAAGTGTGAGTGCCGGATAGGCACAAGTAGAGACAACATGGTGATGGCAGTGTTTTCCTGTTGGGGCTCGTTTCCGATCACCAACCTTGAAATATTATAAGATCATAATCACCCATCCTGTGATAATACTCTGATAAGTCCAAATATGCTACAGTGCAATCTGCAAATGCTTAGCAGTAAACAACCAGGACATTTTGTAAATATAATTGTGGCTACAAATGTGGATTAAAACTGATCAAGCTTTCAGCGGCAGCTAATAACATCTGTAAAGGATCCCCCCCCTCCATCCAGTTGGCAAGCAGCAGACAGGCCCATCAGACTGAGGTTAACAAAGTGCCACATAAGAAATTTCAATGTACAGCTCTCAAACTCTACAATGTTCAGAAAGACAATAAAATTGGACAAGTGTGTGTGTGGTATGAAACAAATAAAGAGTTCAGGTAAAAGGATATATGGTTGGATGTTATTCAATGCATCTTTCTTATGACTCCTCGTGACTTTAATGGCTATACTTCAAAAATAGTGGCTGTAAAATACTTCATGACATTCTGAGTCCATGAAAGATGTTAAATAATGCCTTTTGCATAATGATAAGGCATATTAAATCGTTGTTTATTCTATCATTGGTTGATAATTTGTTTCAAGCAAGACAGTGGTAGAGCTGTTACATTCTGCCTCAGCTTTTCTGGCCAGGAAAGAGAAAATTGTAATATTGGGATGTTCAGGGTTGAAAGGGTTAATGCACGAGGCAGGAGAAACTGCACTGCCACATGACGTAAGCAAGAGTCACATAGTGGGAGAATGCTCATGGCTCAGACTGGGTAACACCTAGTCTTGTACATCTGTAAGTAGTTATTCTCTTACAATGAGGTAATTATTGTTCAGACATAAGTAAAAGCAAAATACTGTAAACCTGAAGTGAAGACAGAAACGGCTGGAAAAACCCAGCTGGGCTGGCAGCATCTGTGGAGAGAGATAAACAGAGTTAATGTTTTGAGTTAACATGACACTTCTTCAGACTCCATTGTTCAAACATATCTATGTTTTCACAGCTGTTCCTCAGCTAGTTAAAACCAACATGGTGGCAGCAGTGAAGGACCCCGAAAAGTTGAAAATTACCAAAAGAGCTCCATAGAAGATATGGAGGCTGAGGGGCTGGGAATAGATTAACTGTTCGGCTTGCTACACAATAGCAAATGGTGGTCTATAAAAAATCCTGATCCAGCAGCAGAGCCAAAGAACATGGGGCGCGATTCTCCGACCCCACGCCGGGTGGGAGAATCGCGGGCGTGCCGGGCGAATCATGCCACGCCGCCCTGGCACCCGCACGTGATTCTCCCACCCCCTCAAAACGGCGTGTCGCGTTTTGCGACAGGCCGCTCGGAGAATCGCCGCTCCGGTCGAACGGCGATTCTCCGGCCCGGATGGGCCGAGCGGCCTGCCTAATACGACCGGTTCACGCCGACGCCAACCACACCTGGTCTCTGCCGGCGTGAACAGCGTGCGACCGCTGCGTGTGGGGTCTGTGGGGGGCGGAGGGAGAATCGAGCACCAAGGGGCTGCTCAGGAGGGGTCTGGCCCGCGATCGGTGCCCACCGATCATCGGGCCGGCGTCTCTGAAAGACACACTCTTTTCCCTCCGCCGCCCAGCAAGATCACTCCGACATGTCTTGCAGGGCAGCGGAGGGGAAGACGGCAACCGCGCATGCGCGGGTGACGCCATTTAGGCGCCACCGGCCACGTCATTCAGGCGGCGCCGCTTTGACACAAGCGTCAAGGCCCGGCGCCCGGCTCCCGAGATTGGCGCGCCGCCGCTCCTCGCCCCCTGGGGGTGGGAGAATAGGGGGCGAGGAGCGGCCTCCGACGCCAGAGTGAAACACTCCGGTTTTCACTCCGGCGTCGGCACTTTGTCTCCCTTTGGGAGAATCGCAGCCATGGGGCGGGATTTCTCCCCTACCCGGCAGGGCGGGGTTCCCGGCGTATTGGAGTGGCGTCAACCATTCCAGCGGAATTCTCCGCACCTTTAGGGGCCAAGCCCTCACATTGAGGGGTTAGGCCCGCGCTGGAGTTGTTTCTGCTCCACCGGCAGGTGTGAACGGCCTTTGGCGCCACGCCAGCCGGGGCCACATCAGACACAGAGGTTGGAACTTTCCCAGAAAATGGCAACGTGTCAGGTTCTTATTGAAAACCGTGTGTTTCTCCCCAGAGGATCAACCAGGTATTCCTCCAGATCTTCCGACACTGTCAAAAAAAGCAGATGACGTGTTTCTAGCAGGGCCGGGCCTCATAGAGCCGCAAGCCACAGAGATCGAGGACACTCCCATCTCAATGTGGATGTAAAGGCTCCCCCCATAGAATCTCCGTGCTTAGTGGGAACCCGCCCCTCCCCCCATAGGGTTCCCTGGAGGCACCGTCCCTTGGCCCTGCCCCTGGCCCCACCTTAGGGCCCACCCTTTGGCACTGCCAAACTGGCACTGCCAACCTGCCAGATTGGCACTGCCAGGATGCATTGCCCTGCTATGTCTCTGACCACCCAAGGGGTACACTGGCCCCCACACCCCTGGCGTGGTCATCTCAACAGCTGGGGAGCAGTAACGATTCCCATCAGTGTGACATCACACTGATCGAGGGGGAACATATGACTTCCCCAGATGATACGGCATTATTTATATGTATTTAAATATATAGTAATCAGGGGCGTACCCTCTCTCGAGTGGCCCTAACAGGATTTGAGGCCTTGGTGAATGAAGCCAGAAAATCCCGCCGCATCGCAACCCCCCTCCCGCCAAACCTCCCCTCTCCCCCATCCCCAGAATTGGGCACAATGGAGCAAGAGACCTTTCAGATTCAGAATTGCATCCAGATTAAACAGTAAATCAGAGGATGAACAAGCCAGTACGTTTTTGTAGACTATTAGTGCAACTGCTGATGGGGTGATAGCAAGAAAAGGCATGAATGAAACATCAGACAAATTGAAGAGGTCTTAAAAGCTTTTGATAATTATTTTAACCTAGCCAGTGACAAGATATTAGAAAAAGCTAAGTTTAACCGAAGGCTCAATAAACCTGGTGAAAGGGCCTCACGGCACCAAGGACCTGGGTTCGATCCCGGCCCCGCGTCACTGTCGGTGTGGAATTTGCACATTCTCCCCGTGTTTGCGTGGGTCTCACCCCCACAACCCAAAGATGTGCAGGGTGGATTGGCCATACTAAATTGCACCTTAATTGGAAGCATTAAAAAACAAATTAAGAAATCTGGTGAACTTATCAATACCTTTATCAATGACCTGTATCGGCTGACTTAAATCGGAGCTGTTAGTAGATGGTATTGCAGTCAGGGTAAGCAATCATACCCTTTTTGACCTTCTGCAATCCAAAGAAAGCTAGAATTTGGAGAAGGATATTCAGATAATCAGAGTCCAGCAGCAAAATAGAGCCTGACTAATAGGGATGACAAACTATGGTTCAGAAAAGCCCAATATTTATTAGGATTACTAAACAAAAGAATGTCAAAGACACTCGAGGGCAAAGAAGGCCTTATGGATCAAAAGCTCAAGATGCTAGTAAACCATGCCTACACCGCAAAATTTCACAGGCATAATTAATGTCCTGCAAGCAGGGGCCTCACGGTAGCATGGTGGTTAGCATCAATGCTTCACAGCTCCAGTGTCCCAGGTTCGATTCCCGGCTGGGTCACTGTCTGTGTGGAGTCTGCACGTCCTCCCTGTGTGTGTGTGGGTTTCCTCCGGGTGCTCCGGTTTCCTCCCACAGTCCAAAGATGTGCGGGTTAGGTGGATTGGCCATGCTAAATTGCCCGTAGTGTAAGGTTAATGGGGAGATCCTTGGGTTACGGGTATACAGGTTACGTGGGTTTAAGTAGGGTGATCATTGCTCGGCACAACATCGAGGGCCGAAGGGCCTGTTCTGTGCTGTACTGTTCTATGTATTCATTGTAAAATGTTGGGACACTTTGGAAAGATTTTTCTCCCCATTGAGGGCAATAAGCGTGGCCAATCCACCGACCCTGCACATCTTTGGGATGTAGGGTGAGGTCCACGCAGACACAGGAAAACGTTCAAACTCCACGAGGACAGTATTCAGGACCAGCATCGAACACGGGTCCTCAGCACCATGAGGCAGCAGTGCTAACCACTGTGCCCCTGACAGATGTGGAAAGATGTAAGAACTAAAAGTTCCAGATTCAAAGAGGATCATGAGAGGATCTGTGCACATGCGGCCATTAATGAAATTGAAGAGGTTGAATGAAAAGAGGAACGACAATCCTTGCTAAGCTCAATCAAAGATCTAAGATATACCTTTTAGAAAGTAGACATTTGTCTCAATGGGAGCACCACTAATTTAAAATAGGATACAGGAGCAAATGTAACAGCTCAGTCTGATCAACAACCATGTCTAGTAAAACAATACCTGAAGACACCCACAACCCAGTTATTCAGCTCGAGAAGAATCAAATTCCAGGAAGGTGCATAACAAGAAACGCTCCAATATAAGAACAAACAGATCTGGGAAATGTTATGGGTGCTTCTTAACAACTAAGAATTCTCTCTTCTGAATCTAAAAGCCACATCACTGAATAGCCAGTCATCAATGAAACTAAATCATGGCCTCCCAACTGTCCACATGCACTGACGATTTAGGTTGCGACTTCAATGCCGATATTTTTTCCACACTCTTCACTGAGGCTGATAATCCAGCCATTTTTCCAGGAAGATGTCCAGGGGCCAGGGAGTAAACTATTTTTCCCTAAAGAGTAATGAATCAGGTAGATCAAGGAGTGTGTGTGTGCTACCAAGATGCTCCATCACTCTGTGACTCAGCAGAGAGGGTGGAAGATGAAACTCGACGATAGAATACACTGGTACACTACGACATTTACTTAACAATGGCGACTTCTTGATGCGTACATCCAAACCCATCCATCCACCAAAAATGGTGGCCGGGATGCAAGCAGTCAAGAAAATCCAGATCCAGAGACACAGCCAAACCTGGCAACATCCACCTCATCCATGTTGGAGGACCCTGACCTGACTACTGCTACAGCAAGGTTACTGGAATTTCAGAGACTGCAAGGTGAGTATTCCTGCAAAAAGACCGACTGCAGCCCGCACCTGTCCACTCACCCCACATAAGGGGCTGGTTTAGCTCACAAGGCTAAATCGCTGGCTTATAAAGCAGACCAAGCAGGCCAGCAGCACGGTTCAATTTTCATTTTCATAACCCCCCACAATGAACGTCCCATCTTTACCTGCACTATCCCCTGAGGTGGGTAGTTTGAAACAGGAATTTTATTGACTCCTGGTGAACTCAAAATGTTAATTTGCTTCACATTCCATCAGGAAGTGGGGAGGGTGATTGTGCTCACGTACACATACACACACACACACACACACGCACACACAGACACAGGCACACACTGTTAAGAATTGGGGAAAATTAAGATTAAAAAACAAAATGGTGTTAAAATAAAATAAAAAGGGGAGTTGATAAGGGAAGTTGTCTGAAGGAAGTTTGTAGCAGTGAGAAAAGTGACTAAGAGAGAACAATGGAATGTTGAAGAGGTAAATTCAAAGTGAAGAGATAAGGGAATTGGCACTTATATGCTAAAAGCCAGGTCCACAGTGTAGTGACATGCATTCACAAGTTTATGTGTAAATATGTATAGCCTCCGACCAGTAGGTGTCAGGCAAATAGTAGCACGTGTCACGGTAACCGGGGAGTCTGGAGGAGAAACCATCGTGGTCAGTCGTGTTTGTATTAGTTCCAGTTTTATAGCATTAGTTTCATACCCACAGTTCATTATACTACAATATAATTAACTAGTCTTGAACTAAATGTTCTTTAATACGCCGACTCAGTAATTGTCTCTGTACAAGAACATAACCCACATAATGGGTAACATCAAAGGGAAAGAACAATATATTCCGAACACAATAATTGGAGAAAGGGAGATGGTAGCAGCACCTCCCATCACAGCCACATCCAGCTGCAGAGAACAGTCTCCCCTGAAAACAAGTTTTTGCTAAAAGACAGCTGGTTAAAATCCCAAAACTCGAACTGAGCTGAAACTGAAGATGGTTTTCTTAAATGTGGGCAAATAACCTGTGTGTGGTAATTATCTGCTGGATTTAGCTCATAGAGCTCTATAATATTGGGTGTCATTTGAGAACAAGGGCAGTCTCACAGTTCAGGAAACATAGGTAGTTGGGAACAAAGGGATAACTTCATGTAGTACTGTATGTGTATAGCCATCAGTGTATTTAGGTGTCCTATTGTGTGTTTTTTCTTTTAAGTTAATAAATATTCTTTACTAATTACCACAAAACGACTGATCATTTCCTCCCTGGTTTGCATATATTTTCTCACAATATTCCAAATTGAGAACTGGTGTTCCAAGTTATCTTTCTGGGTTTTGGAATTCCCTCTCATTTAACATCAGTGGGGTTCTGAACAACGCACACACATATTCACCCCTCTCACACATACACACTCTCACCCTCACATACACGTACTCAACACACATACCCACTCAACTCTCACACACAAATACACACTCACCCCTCTCACACACGCACACACACAGTGTTCAATGATAGTGGAACAGTCATTATCACTAGCAATGTGCACATGACCAACTTCTCAGATGGTGGGAATGGAAACTTCACCCTCTGAAGAGTCCTGGCCCATATTTCAGTGAATGGGTCCTGATCTGTAATGCACTGCCTGAGTGTGTGATGGAGGTAGATTCAATCATGGCTTTTAAAAGGGAATTGGATGCGTACCTAAAGAGAAAAGATATATTGGGCTGTGGAGAAAGGATAGGGGGTCTGCAAACCATTGATTTGCTCTTGCAGAGAACAGAGATGAAATTCTCCGACCCCCAGCAGGGTCGGAGAATCGCCTGGGGCCGCCGAAAATCCAGCCCCCTCCGTGGCAGAGATTCTCCGCCACCCGGGAAGTGGCGGTGGTGGGAATATCGCCATTCCGATCGGAGAGGACCCTGCGGTGATTCTCCGGCCCGGATGGGCCGAAGTCCCGCCGCTGGGAGGCCTCTCCCGCCGCCGAGGTTTGAACCACCTCTGGAACGGCGGGAGCAGCGGCGGGAGCGGGCCCCGGGGTCCTGGGGGGAGGGGCGGGGGACGATCAAACCCCGGGGGGTGCCCCCACGGTGGCCTGGCCCACGATCGGGGCCCCCCCGCTCAGAATCCGGGCCAGTGCCCTGGGTGCACTATTTTCCTCCGCAGCCACCACGGCCTTTGCCATGGCGGAAGCAGAAGAGAACCCCACATCGCGCATGCGCCGGCAGTGCGCTGACGTCACTGCCGGCGCATGCGCCGACCGGCGATAGCCTTTCGGCCAGCCCCGCTGCCGGGGGAGCCGGTTTTTTGCGCCAGTCTTCTGGTGCAAACCGCTCCGGCGTGGGGCTGGCCCCCAAAGATGGGGAGAATTCCCCACCTTTGGGGAGGCCCGACGCCTGAGTGGTTGGCGCTACTCCCCTACGCCGGCACCCTCCGTCACGCCGGGTAGGGGAGAATCCCGCCCCAGGTGTGGACACCTCCAGGCAAAATGGCCTCCTTCAGCGGGGAAACCATTTTATGGTTCTCGGTCAACAGCATCTGCGGACAGAGAAAAACACATTTCAGGATACATTTGCTGTCTATTTTGCCTCTGTAACATTTGAAATGAAACAAAATGAAAATCGCCTATTGTCACGAGAAGGCTTCAATGAAGTTACTGTGAAAAGCCCCTAGTCGCCACATTCCGGCGCCTATCCGGGGAGGCTGGTACGGGAATCGAACCGTGCTGCTGGCCGGCTGGTCTGCTTTAAAAGCCAGCGATTTAGCTGAGTGAGCATTTATTTCTAGGTTGAAACATCCTACGAGACTGGAAGACTTGGGAAGACAGTAAGAATGCAGTACTTAAACAAGAAAAGCAGAATCACCCCATATGGCTTTGGAACACACTATTTGGAGCAGATTGCTCACACTATTTGATAAGCAACCGGCCTTTTATTGAAACAGTCTTTTGTGAATCTTCATGATGCAATGTTGTATATGCATGTCCCTACTTCTAGTGCACCCATGGAAATCAAACCTCCTCCCTAAATTGAAAGAGATGCAAAACCTCGCCACTG
The DNA here is from genome assembly GCF_902713615.1 of Scyliorhinus canicula. NCBI lineage: Eukaryota > Metazoa > Chordata > Chondrichthyes > Carcharhiniformes > Scyliorhinidae > Scyliorhinus > Scyliorhinus canicula. The sequence continues at coordinate 127,868,732 of NC_052157.1, read as the reverse complement.
CTTAAGAGTTAAAAGCACTTCTGCCGGCATTGTTCAATAAAGCATACTTCAGGGCATGATTGCATGGTAAGTTGTTATCATGTTTTTCAGGCCTCGCATGACTGTTCAATGCTTTGACTATGTATAATTCAAGACTCAGCTGAAAGATAGCCCCAGTTAACCTCAGAGTGGCTACTCTGCCTTGAGTTCTTCGGACAGTCCACTTCCTAGCCGTTACGTTGAAATTTAAGGAAAATGCAACTTTTGGTTTAACTCTAGCCATTTCAGATTAAATAAAATAGAGTAGAATAAGTCACTATCTGGTCACACTTGGCTTATCTTCCCATAAGCACGGATATGCCAAGTTCCTAAACATAATGGACTCCAGTGGACACGCCTCTCCACATTTGATTGTCTCAACTGAACTTCCCCTCAGATATCATGAATGAAGAACAAAGAACAAAGGAAATTACAGCACCGGAACAGGCCCTTTGGCCCTCCCAGCCTGCGCCAATCCAGATCCTTTATCTAAACCTGTCACCTATTTTCCAAGGATCTACTTCCCTCTGTTCCCCGCCCATTCATATATCTGTCTGGATGCATCTTAAATTATGCTATCGTGCCTGCCTCTACCACCTTCACTGGCAAAGCGTTCCAGGCACCCACCACCCTCTGCATAAAAAACCTTCCACGCACATCACCCTTAAACTTTCCCCTCTCTCACCTTGAAATCGTGACCCCTCGTAATTGACACCTCCACTTGTCCGGCGACCGGAGAATCGGCGCCAATGGCTCTGGCGCAGTCGCCACGGTGCCGGTCGGGGGCTGCTAAACGCGACCCCCCCCCGGCGATTCTCTGCGCTTGACAGGCCAAGTGCCCGCTGAATTCTGCCGAGCCCCGCTGGCGTTGTTCGCGTGTGGCACTACCCGGCGGCTGGGGGGACCGTCCTGGTGGGGGGGAGGGACTCCGACTCCTGGGGGGGCCTCCATGGTGGCTAGGCCTGCGATCGGGGGCTACCGATCGGCGGACGGGCTAATTCCGGGGGTGGGGGGGGGCTGTGTTCCTCCGCTCCGGGCACCTGTAGGTCTCCTCCATGTTGCGTGGGGACCAGCGCGGAGATGGCTAACCACGTGCAGCGCGAACCCACGCCGGCCGTGGCGCGCATGCGCGGACCTGCGCCGGCCATGTTGGGTCCTGTATCGGCAGCTAGAGCTGCGTGAAGCGCTTCAGTGCCGGGCTAGCCCCCTGTGCGGCGCAGGATCGCTGCTCCTAGCGGCCAGATGCTACCGTCGTAAAACGCTCCGGCGTTTACACCGCCGTGAACACTGCCGCTAAAACGGAGAATCTCGCCCCTTGAATGCACAGCTGGGGATTGCCTGAGAAGGCCCATTACAGATGTGGAGGCTGAGGGGCAGACAGACGATCCACTACACAGCATGAAAGGACTCCGCCAAAGCATGTGGAGGTCCCTACAAGACCCGATCGAAAGTAAAGTCAAACAACCTAACCAGATGAGAAAAGGGTGGGCATACTCTAAAATAAGGCCGAAATAAGCTTTCCAATTTTGGCTCATAACCAGGCAGCACTGGCAGACTGCTTATTTTAATGAGCGTGGCTTGAAGAACTCTGGAGCCCAGATCCAGTGTTGGCCCAATAACCCATGGCAATTGCGCCAAAACGAAGAAACAAAAGTGAAAAGAGAACTCAGAGCAAAACGTTGACTTCAAAGCATTCTGCAAGCTGTGGAAAGCTGCCAAAGCAACTCACTCAGAAGATTTTCCTGCAAAATCGCTGAAGTTTAAAACGGTTCCATAACCAGAATCCACCAAATTCCAACAAGCCTGAGTAGAAACAAAAATGAAAATCGATTACTGAGGCGCTATTTAAAAAAACAACAACAATGGCTTTCAAATGAACACTGCCAGACCAAATAGGAGGCAGAATTAGGCAGCGTCGAGAAAAAGATTTTGAAAACAATTGACAGCGTCAGCCTCAAATAAGAAAAAAAGAGACCAAACAAGCGAATAGATTATTGTATTTAGTAGACCCAATAGCCAATGACATTAACACCAGACAAGGAATAAATGAATCTTTCAGTTACTTGAAGAGATCATGAAGTCCTTTAACATCTACATTAACTGAAGAAGCAATAACATTTTAGAGTGAGCAAAAGTTAACAAAAGAATCCAAAAGCTCAGGGAACACCTAGTCAGGGAAACATAAATGAGTTATTGGCTGAAAGTTGCTGCAATGGTGACATTCAGTCAGATCTCATAAGAGGCCCATTAGTAGTGGGTGTGACTGATGATGCTCTTTCAGATGCATTCCAATCCTGAGAAGATCTGACTTCAGAAGTAGCCATCTAAATCGTCCGACAATTGCAAGTCTGCCAGCAAAACCAATCCATTTTGCGTGGTGAGGTTAAGCCATGGCACAAACCAACGCCAACCCTCCTGCTCATAAAGTGTCAAAGGGCAAGCAATCCCCAAACAAAACACAAGATGGTGGCAGGACATGTCAGTGCTGTGACACTAAAAGATCTCACAGGTGGAAGCCAGCAATCACTGTGCGGTACTTTCACTGCAACCGCCTCAGACACTTTGGAAAGATGTGGACGTCCAAAACCTCGCGATGTGCGGAGGATCCCAAATGGGCCCATGATGCAGATGAGCCACACTAGGAAGGAGACCTGCAATGCTTCTTGGGAGAAATTAAGGGTTCCAAGTTCACATTTTGGAATGCTGACGTGTCTGTAAATGGTCGCCTCACAACTTTACGTTGGATACAGGAGTCAGTGTGTCGGTCCTGTCGGATCAGGAACCAGGGCTAAAAAACATTTGGCTACAGATAGCAGACACCCCACTATATGATCCCAGAGTGATCAACTCCCAGTCATAGGCATGATTCAAGAGCCACGTCGATATCGCTGCAAGCAAATAATCGAAATTCTGTACGTCATCTGCAATCAATTTTTTTTATCCTGAGCAAACACACCTGGGCTGCCCTCAAGCTTCTCAAAATGGCGGAACACGTTAAAGCAACCCCTCAAGTCAATTACATTGAATTGGAGACTCCCGAGAGGTCCATCAGTGCTGATGATCTCAACTGAGACTTCAGTTCGGAATTGTCCTGACTCTTCGCAGAGGAGGTTATTGCAGCTCCTTTGCAGAAAATACTCTTTTTTGGTCAGACGGGCCAAAACTTCAGATGAGCACCAACGTACTTAAAACAGAAGATTCCGAGGAGAAGGAGTAGCAACAGAAGGCTGAGCCCGAACTTCAGAGTCAAACAGTTGGTGTCACAGTTTCAGAAGACACGACAGCTATAAAGCTGGAGGTGCAAGCTCACGCGCACAACATGAAGTCGATCCTGGAGCAGAAGAGAAACTACCACCGACTCACCAAGTCAAAACTCAGGGAAGCACAAGTGCACATGAACAAACAGAACGCAGCATTAGAAGCCAAAGCAGATGGGCAGCACGGTGGCACAGTGGTTAGCACTCCTGCCTGACAGCGCCAGGGTCTCGGGTTCAATTCTGACCTCGGGTGACTGTCTGTGCGGAGTTTGTACATTCTCCCCGTGTCTGCGTGGGTTTTCTCCAGGTGCGCCGGTTTCCTCCCACAGTCCAAAGATGTGCAGGTTAGGCGGATTGGCCATGATAAATTGCCAAAGTAAAAGAAGCTATAGCACAGGTTGAACTCAAGGATGATGAATATGCAAATATTCGGGAGATAGTCCTTCAACTACCTGGAAGAACATGGCAGACTCCACCGAAAAAGAAAACCTTGTGTCCACTCTGAATTAATGGAGTGGACATTCCCTCCTGAATTGTCAACAGAGTAAAAGACACCAATAAGAAGCACAAGAAGTGGACGTGATGTTGAAACTCAAGTATTTGGTGAACCGAGTATGAGAACTTCAACTCCAGACCAACAAAGTCAGCCCAAAGCAGTTGAGACTACCGTTCCGCCAGACCTGAAAATATTGTAATCCGTACGAGTTGTAAAGAGTCGTAAAGCCTCCAGACCATCTGAATCTGTAAAGTCAGAGACTTGGAGTAAACGTGTGAATACTATTGTCAATACATTTGGGTAAGGACTTGGTGTGTGTGAGGCGTAGCATGAGGGTAAGGATTTCTGTGGGACTGAGGAAACAGCATCACCCAAATTATGATGCAGAGAGACACATGGGAGTAATAGAGCATCGTAGTTGAGTCAGGTAAAAGCCAGCATGAAGCTAGCACACTGTCCAGACTATATCCTACATATCTGGATATAGTTGTGCTGTTAACAAACAGTTAGTGTTCAACAATACAAGCCTCCAGACCTCTTCATGAGATAACAGACAACCTTACAACAAGGTCAAGGATTGCAATTGGTTTCCATGTATCAAAGGTTTTTCTGTATTTGTTTGCTTGGTTGTTTGCTTTGTGATTGCTGTCTCATGTGCCCTTAGTGCATTGAATAGTATATTTTATAACACAAGATGTAACTTACCGGACATTGTATAAAAATAACTGACACTCTCTCAAGGCAATTTCATGGATAATCTCGCGAAACTAATTTTGACAATCAAAATATATTTCAGATATTTATACATATGTAATCTTTCTCATCTTGATACATGTGTTTCAATGGGCCAGATTCTCCGATTCTGAGGCTAAGTGCGGAAGATCCGTGACGATTTACGTTGAAAAAAATCAGCGCCGCCCCCTCACCGATGCTGCGACCGGTGTGGGGCCAGCAGCTGCACCATGTAAAATGCCCGGCTTCTACACAATAAATGGCCAGAGAATTGCCGGGTCCGTGGCCGCGTATGCACACGGCGGCGACCTGTAGTGGTCAAGCCATACAACACGCGCTGACCGTGCGCGGACGTGACCTGCCGGATAGTTCCCACCTGGACACTTCCTTGCCACCCCCCACCAGTCCCCCCCGGCTTTCGCAGAAGACCCCCCCTGACAGCAGCACGGATCCCACCCAATTGTGGCGGTGCTGGACACAATCCGCAGCCGCCATTTCGGGTTCTCGAACGTCTGGGAACACACGTTCCGCGCACCGTCGTGAACTTGGCCCATCGGGGGCGGAGCATCGAGGGAGGGCCTTCAGGTGACGTCCTGAGGCCATCCCAATGGCATGAGGCGCACGCCGCAACAACGCCATTTCGGAGGGGGTGAAACATGCATAAACTGCGTAAAACAGGCAGCACCCCAGTTCCATCGTAAAAAGGGATTTTCCGCCCGATTGCCAATTACGAAATCGGCATGGGGAAACGAAGAATCTTGCCCACCATCTATCGTATTGACACTAGACTGCATTCTCTTCATTCCATTGAAAAACCTGACCGCAAATTGAGAAAGGCAAAACCAGTTTAAGAACATAAGGGCAGGATTTAACAAAGACTTCGAAGTGCCATTTAAGGCACAATTGGCGGGTGTTCCTCGACGGCCGTGTTGACGAAATCGCAGCCCATATTTAATGGCACTTAGTGTTGATAATGAGCCCCCACGTGCTTCTCGCCATTACTGGCTATCTCGCCATCTGATTCGCCAGACTCGCTCCTCAGCGCCTCACCGCTGACTCGAGGAAGCTGCTTTTAATCACTCCCTCACCACTCACTCCCAGTCAACACACAAGCATGACAGCACGCAGACCTGTTCCTTGCTTTGGGGATGCCGGCCTGGCCGGACTTCTCAACGCCTGGCAGCGCCTGTCAGTTCGGGTAGGATGACAACCGCCGTCCAAAGTCGGAAGAAGACCAACGACCTCCATCGAGCTGTCAGGGTAAGTTACCACCTCTCCCCTGCCATCAGTGCCACCTGTCACCCCACTAATTCCCAGACACCTCTCCCCACTACAAATCACTGGCTGACATCTTGCACCCTCCTCACATCCAGTCCTCTTGCTTGTTCCTCAGAACCCACTGGCACCCACCAGCACAACCCCCCGACGTCCAGGTGCAGTGCCCAAACATGCCACCTGCTAACGACCTCTCTGACCTATCAAGTGTGCAGCTCATAATGCCCTCTCTTTGTCCCACAGGAAAAGATAGCCCATAATAAGTGGGAAAATGCTAAGACTGGTGGCGAATCCCAGATATCTCAGTCTTGTCCCCCGATGAGGAACAAGCCCTGGAAATCACGGGGTTCTCGAGGAGAGAGTAGTCACCGACAGCAAGGTTAGCCTGCGCCAGAGAGGTGAGGATCCAATGTCCCTTCATTCAGCTGACCTGTCTCAAATGAGTAGTTCCTGTCAGACAAAATGATCCTTCCCTCTCACTGACCACGTATATTGTCTAGTAGGATCTCCACCTGAGGAGGCTGGGACATCTGGAGTCATTAGGGCAGCACAGTAGCACGAGTGGATAGCACTGTGGCTTCACAGCACCAGGGTCCCAGGTTCAGTTCCCCGCTGGGTCACTGTCTATGCGGAGTCTGCACGTTCTCCCCGTGTCTGTGTGGGTTTCCTCTGGGTGTCCGGTTTCCTCCCACAGTCCAAAGACGTGCAGATTAGGTGGATTGGCCATGCTTAATTCCCCTTAGGATCCAAAAAGGTTAGGAGGGGTTATTGGGTTACGGGGATAGGGTGGAAGTGAGGGTTTAAGTGGGTCGGTGCAGACTCGATGGGCTGAATGGCCTCCTTCAGCACTGTATATTCTATGTTCCCGCACCCCTACCACCCAAGAGAACACTTCAAAGGAGACCTCTGACAAGAACACCTCAAGAGCATTTTGAACGTCTCCCATTAAATCGCACCCTTGTCTTTTCCAAACAGTGGATACATGTTTTTAATGAAAGGAAATGGTAACACCAACCCTGCTGAGTGGCACCTTGTTTCTTCCTATTATAAAAGAAACTAATTTATTTAGCCACACACAATATTGCTCTAAAAACAGTTATTGATCTACACAGCTTGCTTGAATAGGCAAATCGATATGTGGCAGTAGAAAGCAGGTGATAGATTGGGCTGGGATTGAGTGCTAGCCGAGTGTTTGTGCTGAGCTGGTTGAGCTCTGGTACAGTGTAAACTGCTGTGCTTGAGGGTAAGGAAAGTTGTGGTCCTCAAGCTCTCTCATGCTGAAAAAGAGCTGCAATTAAACTTGTTAAACAACTTGAGGTGGAGGTGCTTGTGGCTAACTGCAGGAGACATTCTAATGAATTAAACTTATTAAAAGTAATGAACACGATTCGATACTCATTTCTAGATTATCCACGTTTGCATCACAGAAACAGACCATTTTGCCCAGTTAGTCTGTGCCAGTCTATATGTGCAGTGGGAGCCTTCTCCCAATATCCTTCATCTAATACTAGCAGCATATCTCTCTTTAACTTATTTATTTGGAAGAAACAATGTAAAATTAAGGGCTGGTATATTCTATCAAGTCAATGGAAAATACTGTTAGTTACCGAGGGGTATGGCTTGTACTTCATAAGCAAGGAAGATCAGACCACAACAGCAAAGGTTAACAGTGGATTATGCAATGTCATGAGTGAGATAAAAAGACTGTTCAGATTAACCTGATCAATATTGTTCTTTCCCATAGGGGACACCAGATAGCAATCAGAAGAACTCTTATTAATCCAACACTGAGATCAACTAAAGTCACTTTTACATTATTTTAAGACCCGTGGCACCTGATTCCGATGCACAAGTTTTACGTGGCCTGTGACAATCCAAAAGTAAATTTGACAGGATTTTCCCTGGCTGACAACTGGGAGAACCCATTTATACCGGATCTCCCAGGTTACCGGCCTCGGTATACCATAGCAAGTTTTCATTTGGTTTCCAGTCAGCTGCAAGCAATCTGCCTAACTAGCCCAGGCCTAATTCAATATATAAGGCAACTGACTCCACACAGACTACAGATCAAACCCTGGGACTTGGCTGTCTACTTCAGAATGATACTCTGTAGTGCATTGTAGTGTCTCAGGCACTGAAAGAGGCCAACTATGCATTGCATTTTATGAAGGGTGGGATGTAAAAAATCAGCATCTGTCCTGCAGTGTGTAAGACTATTTTCTCCATCAGCACTTCTTCACATTTCTGCCGTTCCTTTGGCCACCACCACCTTCACCAACATCTCCTCCCCCCCCCCCCCCCCCCCCCCTCCCCTCAAAAAACATCTGGCAATTTTATTTCCAGGTATAAAGAATCAAGATCAACTGCCCCAGACTGTCAAGAGATTTCCAAGTATCATTATTAGGCTTTCCAACGATGTGATTAAAATTTGAACACTGGAGATTGCAAATTTACTTTACGTCAAATGTAAGCGGGAAACTTGGATCTTAATCCCTACAATGCATCTATTTGTTGCAATTTTCCACTCCTTTGTCTCCTCCTATTTCTGAAAATGATGGCTCTGATTGAATTATGGTTGCAGTAGTTTGGAAGCCTTCCGGTACGTTGCCAAAGTGCCTACTCTGCTTCAGGTGCACATTCCATCATGAATCACTGCACAGCAATCACAAGTGCGGACATCGGTTGATTCCCAACCCAGGCAACTAGGGCCTATTGCTGCAATTTCTGTCTTGCTTAGGATCAGCTAACTCAACAGATATTGAGAAATCAACCTGATCTGCATGGTTCAGCATTATAGCTACCTTTAAAACTTGGTACATACGTTTTATCTACATGCACATTTGCATGTTCTTTATCTGCAAGCGGCACAGTGGCACAATGGTTGGCACTGCTGCCTCACAGCGCCAGGGGTCCAGGTTCAATCCCGGCCTTGCATGGCACTGTGGAGTTGGCACGTTCTGCCTGTGTCTGCGTGGGTTTCCTCCTGGTATTCTGGTTCGCCCCCCAGCCTAAAGATGTGCAGGTTAGGTGGATTGGCCATGCTAAAAAATTAGTGTCCAAAGATTAGTTGGTACAGACTCGATGGACTGAATGACCTCCTCCTGCACTTTAGGGATTCTATGAAGCCTTTGATAGAGTTATCTGTATATTTATTAGGTTGTATTATCGGAAAATACGTGTTGCGTGGAGATGCAGATTATGCATCAACATAGCCTGTAATTTATTCAGTAAATGGGATAATTCCAGATATTCCCTCCAATTACTGGGGGTAAAACTGGTCAGTCGTATCGCAAAATGGGCTGTGGCGAATCAGTTTTACACTCCTGACCGGTTGAAGTCAATGGAAAATAAATTGTCACCGGGTATAAAATGGGTGGCCAACGGCCGATTTAACACTCAGTGAGTTTGCTGGGACCACTGGCACCAGAAGCCCTCTAGTCCCTCAGCCAAATGACCACTCTTGCGTTTCCTGCACAGGATCCTCAGATAAGGGTTAACTGGGTAATGGGCAAAGGGCCCTGTTACTTTTTTCCCTCTCTATCCATGAAGCATTCAAGATCAACTTTACAGTTGGCCTGACTAAGATGAGCAACATCAGGCGGGAGCATGAAAGCTGCAACCTTCTGATCTGTGAGGCCTCGTGACCCGTTTTGAACCAGTAGGCACATTTACTTTATAACATGCAATAACGGCCACAGTATTCTGGGTTAGCTGCATCTTGAAATGGTCCGGGCATTTATTTTGTTTGCTGCCTTAACCTTCAGCTGGCAGGATGAATGAGCTGCGAAGTGATGCCATCAATACTGCACATGAACACATCCAATAGGAAGGTAATGTAGCTTCTAGCTCATCTGCCAGCGACGTCAAAAGGCAGATACAAAATCCAGACCTGACTCATGCATAGTTTAATAGTGATCGAGTTCCCCTTTAAAAAGTCGACAGATGAGAATGGGAGAAAGAAAGAAGGGTTCTTGGTGATACATAGCGGTTTTAAATGAAGTGTCAGGGACAGACAGTGCACTAAATATTGGAAAGATAGAAAAGGCTCTCTGAGGAGGATTTAGCTAAAATGGAAGATAAATTGTCTGTGTTTAATCCCAGGTGGAACAGGCAATCTTGGAATACTGGCACATATAAATGAACGGGTTTAGTCAAACCGCTACTTACAGCGAGAATGCATAGAATTATCCTGCGGAGAATACTGTATTTGGGTGACTTTGTCTAAATTTTCAAAACTTAAGTTCGACAGTGTTCACTTGACACACCATTGATCAGGAAATCAAAAATGCCTTGCTGAAATATTGAAATGTTAAATAATTGCCCATGTAGTTCCATTACTAATGTGCATAATACAGACAAAAATAATATCTTTTTTTTGAAATAATTTTTATTGAATAATTTTGAATTTATACAACAGCGAACCATAATAAAATACCAAAAATAACAATATTAGCAATCATAAACATTCGCTCCACCTCCATGAACAACACAGCATTTTAACAACAACGCAAATTAACACAATATTAAGTTACATAATAGAAACTACAATAAGGAACACCCCCCCCCCCCCCCCCCCCCCCCTCTCCCTCCTCAGGTTGCTGCTGCTATTGACCAAGATACCTATCTATGAGCCAGGAAGTCTAGAACCCTTGTATTGATCCTCTCAGGGCAAATTTGACCCTTTCCAATTTTATAAATCCCGCCATTTCACTGATCCAGGTCTCCACACTTGGGGGCCTCGCATCCTTCTACTGTAGCAAGATCCTTCGTCGGGCTACTAGGGACGCAAAGGCCAGGACACCGGCCTCTTTCGCCTCCTGCACTCCCGGCTCTACCGCAACACCAAAAATCGCGAGTCCCCACCCTGGTTTGACCCTGGATCCAACCACCCTCGACACCGTCCCCGCCACCCCCTTCCAGAATTCTTCCAGTGCTGGGCATGCCCAGAACATATGGGCGTAGTTCGCTGGACTCCCCGAACATCTGGTGCACCTGTCCTCACCCCCAAAGAACCTACTCATCCTAGTCCCGGACATGTGGGCCCGGTGGACAAAAATAATATCTAATGATAAATGTGATTAATCAACATCAACAGTGCTGAATTAATGTTCTGACGAACAAAGGAATCTTCATTGGTGAACACATTAGCTTGACGTAACCAACTTGAAGTAGAAAGGTGGAAGGATATTTCAGCATGCCCTGAAGGAAAATATAAACTGTCCTCTTTTGCTACTTAAGAGCTACAAGCTTATAAGCCCATTCGTTTTAAAATGAAATTATTTGTCACTCCCCCATTTAAAAAAAAAGTTGATTCGTCGAAGTTAACAAACAATGAGAAAAAAATCCCAAACTGTAAAACACAGCTCTGTCAGCGCTCCTTCGTGCTTAATCTCTCAACACAGTAAAGCGGAAAAGGTCATTCGTAACTCTGATGACGCTGTACAAACCTGCGGCACGATTTTGCGTTACTTGGGCCTGCACGCCCCTCAGAGGGGAAGAAATAGGGCATGTATCATAATGTCCTTCTGCAATATTTCAGTCAGCAAGGGCGCACGAGAGTCCTTGTGACAAGCCCGGTGACAATCAAGAAGGCAATCTAGTCCATTAAATGGCCAACTAAATGTAATTTTAATAATAGTAATTTTTATTAGTGTCACAAGTAGGCTTACATTAACACTGCAATTTTACGAGGCCCGCCTACTTTTAGAGTTGGCTGGCAGGCTGATTGGCTAGGCAACGTTGACATTTTACCTGCAACCTCGATCCAGGGTGGGACGAACTGCCCGGCCTGAAATAAAATTTTTAAAGGTGTGTGAGGACTGAGGTTTGTGTTTGAATGTGCTGCCTGGACATACTTTGCAGCACTTTAACTGGCTGGCTGCCAGTTATTTGGGCAGCAGTGTGATATCGCATTCGAGGCACGATCGCGACCTTCCAATTGGCATGGCAAAGGGATGCATTCATTAAACTAATGCTGGTGACCTGAGCTCTTAGATATCAAAAATTAATTATTGCACTGCAATACCTTCAGATAATTACTTGCAGCTCAACACTGAAAGTCCTGCGGTGTTAGGAAAAGTCAACAGCGGAGTCAGATTTGGAAACTGGACATGAAATTGCATTTCAGCTTTTCCTTTTCACGAGTCAGGTTATGGACGAATCGTCCTGCCTCACATGATCCGTTGTCATTCGATCTGTTCCTAGCCAGCCCCAGAAAGAATACAGAGTCCAATCATGCCACCCCAGGGCACAGAGATGAGAAAAAACAAAATAAGGGAATGGGGGAGAATGGGGACGTAATTGGTGCAGTGGTATCGTCACTAAACTAATAATCTAGAGATCCAGGCTAATGCACTGGGGGCGTGGGCATGTAAACTATTGTCTAATGCCATTTAGGGAAGAGAATCTGTCATCCTTCGCTGGTCTGATCTACATATGCATCCACTTACGCAGCAATGTGGTTAAATCTGAACTGCCCGCTGAAATGGTCAAGCAAGCCACTCGGCCAATGACATTTAGGGATGGGCAATAACGTCAGCAACGCCACAGCTCATGAAAGATAAAAATGAGAGAGAAACGGCGGAAAATGAAGGAAAGAACATTTATAATTCCTCACGAGGAAAGGCCTCAAACTTGGGCCAGGATTTTCAGGCCTCACCCAACGCCGGGTTCTTCCGGGCCAGGATTCTCCATTCCCCGCCATTTCGATTGGGAATCCCGATCGAGTGGAGAATGGAGCGTCCCATGGAAAATGGGTTGCGATGTTCCCATCCCCCACTGGTGGCCTCAAAGTGCTACCCGCCCCATGCCAGCGAGAGGATGCAAATCAGATGCAAAATCATGTTGGTTTGATTAACAGGCTGGAAGCCCGATTCACCCCTTTATGCACCCCCCCCCCCCCCTCCCCCCGTCTTCACTCCCCACAGCGGGAAATCCTTCAGGCCGACTGTGGTGCAAGTTTTCCCAAGCTTGGTTCTGATGCAATGGTGCCTAATGTGGGTCAAGGGGGTCAGTGCATAACCTGCAGTGTCCCCTAAAGTCCATCGGAAGGCCCCCCTCATCTCCACAGTGCAAATACTATCCCCCCCAACTTGCTGACAAGTAAGAGCATCCTGCTCCCCATTACTGGAATAATGGGTCACCCCCCCCACCCACAAGAGGGTGACTCAAGCCCCCTCCACCAACCACCAGGCCCTCATCAAAGACCCCATCAGACCTTTCCTTCAGAGCCCCCACCAGACCCCCATTTGACCTGCCGCCCAAGGTCGGGAGTCCAAGGTGGTCCCACATCTCCATGCCAGTGAGGAGTGGAGGGAGTTTTGCAGCGTGGGCCGCGGACTCAAGCCTGTGTCCCTGAAAACCGCCTGGGAGGTTGTGGCCGAGGCTGTCAGCCTCCGGGTGGAGAAATTGGTAATCCAGAGGGGCGCAGGTTACTGGTGAGGCCTCTGCCATGAGAGGAGCAGAGAGCCAGGGATTGCTCCAAAGGCCAGGGTGCAGGTGCGCTCGGGTTGAGGTAAGCTCTGCTGATCTCCAGCTTCCTCTGCACTGGGGCAAGAGTGACAACACCTGGTGAGCACATGATTGAGCTTGGCCGCACCCATCCCTTGATGAAAAAGCTGGAGTATGAGGTTGTCCAAAGGGGAGGCTTGGGTGGGATCCCAGATGACCTGAGGCTCTCTGAGCATTCAAAGGGCACAGGCAACACTCAGCAGTGTGACTAGCCAGGAGCCTTCAAGGAGAACCAAAGGAGTGCTTCTAAACAACAGACTGAAGCAATGGTGGTCTGAGCTAACACCCTGATCCCGAGTGGGGCATCCCGGGTCCACGGACTTGACACCAAATTGTTTCCCGCCACTTCCCCCAGCCCAGGCAGTCCCCAACAGCCGCCCCCACCCCCCACCCTCCACAGCCATGGCCCCACTTGTCAATGCTTGCACTAATTCACACCCGCGAGGCTTCCACCTAAGGGGGCAGCATTGAGGAAGGATAGAGTATACTGCGTCCAAGCCGCTAACGATATTGAAATCCATGCAAATTATAATTTCTGCGCCGGTCTGCTGGCGAGGCGCGTAAACATCGATATCTCCGCCAGCAACGGATCGCACGGAGCATTAGCGCCAGCGCAAACCGATTTTTGGATTACCCGTGACTCTCCACCCGATCGCAATTCGTGTTTCTGGCATCGCAAAGCGGAGAACTCAGCCCCATGTCTTCCTGGACCTTGTACCAACATGATAGATTTCAGTCTAATTTGTAAATCCAAGTTATTCAATTTGTTGCTGGTAAATTCTGCTGATATTCTGATGTTACCTTTTTTTCATCTTTTAAGCTGTCCATGCTTACTTGGATGCATTGTGTGCAAAATGCAGTTGGTGTAGTATTTAGCTTCATGGTTAGTTGCTGCAAGTGGTGTGGATTTGTCCTTCTTTTGTGAAATTCTCCAACAGTGTTTTTTCTTCTTCTATACCGAGGCAAAACGTTGGCTGGTTTAGCTCATCTTCGGCTGGTTCAGCTCAGTTGACTAGACAGCTGGTTTGTGATGCACAATAAGGCCAGAAGCGTGGGTTCAATTCCCATACTAGCTTACCCAAACAGGTGCCGGAATGTGGTGACTAGGGGCTTTTCACAGTAACTTCATACTTGCTAGAATAAAAAGTTATTATTAAAATGATTCCTCACAGCTGTGCCAAACAGTCATCTCTATAACTGACATTTTTATTAGCATTTATTTCACTAAAAACAATGATTAAAACATCTTGAATGAATGCCTGCCATGGATTTATGGCATTTGGGCTCTGATAATCCTCTCCATCAAAGGAGTGCTTTTAAAAGACAGACTGAAGCAATGGTGCTCAGAGCCAACACCCTGATCCTGAGTGGTCCTTGGACTTGGCACCAAATTGTTCCCCACTGTTGCCCCCAGCCCAGGCAGCCACCTCCCAGTAACTCCGACATTTTTCAAGGGTTCTACTGTATTTCTTTAGCCTCCACAGTCATGGTGCCCAGGCCCCACTTGTCAACACTTCCACTAATTCACATCCATGAGACTTCCAGCTGGTGGGGGAGCAAAGCTACAGGGAATACGCCCAGGAATTTCTCAATGCGTATAGTGACTATCAGGAGGCGAAGAGGCCGAAAAAGTCATTACGTAAGGGCCGGAATTCTCAGGCCATTCACTGTTAGCGGGAATCTCTGGTCCCGCCGGCAGCGAGTCGCCTCCTGTGGGCTTCCTGGTGGCATAGGGTGGCTTCAATGGAAATTCCCATTGACAGTGGTGGGAACAGAGAACCAACGAATGGCGCCATCGAGAAACACGCAGCTGAGAGGTCAGAGAATCCCAGATTTCTAGCCCCCTGACATTTGAGACTCTTTTGGGTTTATCTGGAACTAGTGGCGCAATTTTTCCACCCTGTTGCACCTGGTGTCGATCTCATTGCGCTGGGAGTATCACGGGCGAGGACCAAACCGGGCTTCGATCTGGGCTCAAAACCATGCGCGAGCCACCCAACTCGCCGCGCCTGACATGATCTGCATCACACCCTCACTGGGCGCAATCCAGATAAACATATTTAAATGAGCCATTATGCTCATTTAAGTATGCGCCGCCTATATGAGGCCGCATTCTCTTGGTGCCCGACAGTCACCGGCTGCACAGGTGAGGCCTCAACTGGGCGTTGATCACTGCTGGTCTCCAGATTATCAGGGTTAGGACAGGGCAGTACCCAGGAACTCCCCCTGGCACCCAGGCACCCCAGCAGGGCCACCCTGGCATGATTAAAGATCATGCGGGATTCTCTGTCACTGAGATCGCCGGCAGCGCACTCACGCCCACGGATTTCCCAACAGCACGTGTGTTCCCACAATGGGAAACTTCATTGGCCGGGATGGAGGATCCCACATGCCAAGGCGGGGAGGAGGGGGGGGGGGGGGGGGGGGGGGGGGGGCGGGGGGGGGGGGGGGGGGGGCGCGGGGGGAGGGAGGTGGTGCCGCATCAGAAAATGGGTGCGGCTGGACAGAGAATCCCACCCCATAACGGCTGGACAGAGAATCCCACCCCATAACTGTATATCAAATATAAATGCTAAGGTGTCTGCTGTAGAAATCCAAATGCTTGTCAGTGGGACTTTCATGACAGCTTGGTGAAAACATTGACAGCTCAGAGGTTTTTCCATATCATTGATGTTGCCTTCGGACTGATCAATAGGCGTGTTGATGCAGCGGACAATAACAGGCTTAGCACAGGTGAAGATTCACTCACACCATCAAGTCACCTCATTCCATGAACCATGTATTAGCGAGCACACAGGTCAAAGCAGCATACACAGCCATGGTGTAGGACCATCCCTGAATTAGTTCAATGAGTTGGAGAATCACCTTGTTACGAAGAGGTTCTTACTGAGACAAATCACCGCTTTACCTCATTAATCCATGCTTTGAGGGTGGTCCCTAGAAAGAGCAGGATCTTTGACTTCTAATGTGTTCCTGAAGGGAAGCATGACCAGGAGAATACACAGTTGGTGCACATACATACAGTGTAGTTGAAACAGGTACAGAGCATGTCCTTGATGTTGCACAAAAAATCCTGATCCACCAGAAGCACAATCCTTGGAACTTTATTTGTCGGTAAAAAAAATTTAGTGTATTTGGAAAGGGTATGATGAAGATGAGTCAGGTTTTGAGAATATAATAGTAAAATTGAACCTTAAGAGAGGTTCAGAGCCTAGTTTACAGCTTTAACAGCTCAGATAAGTGTTTCAAGGACAGAAAGTTTTGTCTTGCCTCGTTTGCCTCCTTGTAGCAATTTGGTGTTCTCCTCCTCTGCTTTATGTTCACATCACTTCGAATTGTGATTTTGCTCGACTATAAAACACGAAGCCTCGTAAGCCATTAAGAAATCTGAATCACTCCTTCTGTCACAATATCCACTCATGTACATAATGAGATGCAGACAGGCAGTGATTGACACACAGGATGACCAATGAACACAGCACAGAGCAACCAATCACCAGGCAGGACACCACCACTATAAAGCCCACAGGGCATTAAGACTCTCCCTCTTTCAGGACCCAGCTACTGAGACAGTCAGAGTGCACAAGTTAGTGAGCACTATTACCATGCGGTAGCTAGTAAGTCTGGTCAAGCCAGTAATCAGTTAGATTAGTAGAGTGTCAACCCACAGATGAACATGTACAGCAGTCCACTAGTTAAATAAAACAGTGTTGGATCATCTCCTGTGTCAGACGTCTGTTTCTAGCTTCATTGCATCCAGTTGCAGTCAACGTCGAACCAACCTGCCTAACACATCACCTTCCAGTTGCAATACTGTGTTGAGTAATAATACTGGTACCTCATTGTAACTCTACTTGGCAGCCGTTTCATATACAAACATTGGCAAGCGGTCAAGATTTTATCCTTGGTTTACAGGAGTGTTTTTTGTGAGGCAATTATTAATGGTAATCCAGTGGATTGCCTTAAAATTAAAACAGTTCTTCATGAATAATGTTTCAAAATAGGCATTGATCTGCATACTGTTGGCCTCAGATCGACAGACTGAACGTTGATTCAGTTGTGACCCCCCTCTCAACATCCTGGGGATTACAATTCACCAGGAACTGAAGTAGATCAGGCTATAAATATATATATTTTTTATTAATTTTTATTCAAGTTTTCAAAAAGTTTGAACCAACAAGAACTGAAGAAAAATAAAAATAAGAACAGTAACCTTCCCCCTATTCACAAACAATAAATTAACAGAAATAATTAATGTGAGAACAAATATACACATCCAATAAAGGAAAGAACAATCCCGCACGTTCTCCCCCCCGCCCCCCACCCCCGGGTTGCTGCTGTTACTCACCATCACCTAACGCTCCGTCAGGAATTCTAGAAACGGTTGCCACTGTCGGAAGAACCCTTGCACCAACCCCCTTAAGGTGAATTTGACCCTCTCCAGTTTGATAAACCCAGCCATATCGTTGACCCAGGATTCTACACCTGGGGGCCTCGCACCCTTCCACTGTAGAAGAATCCTGCGCCGGGCTACCAGGGACGCAAAGGCCAGAATACCGGCCTCTTTCGCCTCCTGCACTCCCGGCTCCACTGCAACCCCAAATATTGCAAGCTCCCAGCCCGGCTCAACCTTGAAATCAACTACCCTTGACAGCCTCTCCACGACGCCCCTCCAAATATCCTCCAGTGCAGGGCAGGCCCAGAACATGTGGGTATGGTTTGCTGGGCTCCCTGAACACCTGACACACCTGTCCTCTCTCCCAAAGAACCGGCTCAACCTTGCCCCAGTCATGTGCGCCCTATGCAGCACCTTAAATTGAATTAAGCTGAGCCTCACACAGGAGGAGGAGGAATTCACCCTCCCCAGAGCAGCCGCCCACGTCCCCTCGTCGATCTCCTCTCCCAGCTCCTCCTCCCACTTACCTTTCAGCTCCTCCACCGAGGCCTCCTCCCCCTCCTGCATCACTTGATAAATTGCCGAAATCCTCCCCTCACCAAGCCACGTCCCCGAGAGCACCCTGTCCTGAACCCCCCTTAATGGCAACAGTGGAAACTCCGCCACCTGCCGCCTGACAAACGCCCTTACCTGCATGTATCTGAAGGTGTTCCCCGGGGGGAGGCCAAACCTCCCCTCTAACTCCCCTAGGGTCGCAAACTTCCCATCGAGAAAATGGTCCCCCATCTGCTTGACACCTGCCCTGTGCCAGCTCTGAAACCCTCCGTCCATTCTCCCTGGTACAAACCGGTGATTCCCCCGTATCAGGGACCAGACTGAAGCCTTCACCTCCCCCCTATGCCGCCTCCATTGCCCCCAGATTTTGAGGGTAGCCGCCGCCACCGGACTCGTAGTATACCTTGTTGGGGGAGTGGTAACGGCGCTGTCACCAGCGCCTCCAGGCTCGTGCCCACACAGGATGCCGTCTCCAGCCTCTTCCATGCCACCCCCTCCTTCTCCATCACCCACCTACGTATCATCGCCATGTTGGCAGCCCAGTAATACCCACAGAGGTTAGGCAGTGCCAACCCCCCCCATATCCCTGCCCCGCTCCAGGAACACCCTTCTCACCCGCGGGGTCTTCTGCGCCCACACAAACCCCATAATACTCCTATTGACCCACCTGAAAAAAGCCTTAGGAATCAGGATAGGGAGGCACTGGAACAGGAACAAAAACCTCGGGAGCACCGTCCTTTTGACTGACTGGACCCTACCCGCTAGGGAGAGTGGCAGCACATCCCACCTCTTAAACTCCTCCTCCATCTGGTCCACCAGCTTTGTAAAGTTAAGCCTGTGTAGAGCCCCCAGCTCTTTGCTACCTGGACCCCCAGGTACCTGAAACTCCTCTCCACCCTCTTCAGCTGGAGCTCCCCAATCCCTCTCTCCTGGTCCCCTGGATATATTACGAACAGCTCTCTCTTCCCCACATTGAGCTTATAGCCGGAGAAATCCCCGAATTCTCTAAGAATCTGATGAGACCATCAATTCACGCGACACGTGGTTAGAAGTGAACAGTGGTTTTAATCGTCTTACAACAGAGCCTGCCTGTGATGAGATGAACTCTAGATGAACTGGCAGGCAGGCTCCGACTGCCAAGCTTTATACAACCAGTGGGGGGGGGGGAGGAGTCAGAGTCATGGGGCGGAGCCAAGGGTGGAGCCCAGTACAAACTTCCATACATTCCCAGTACACCTCCCCCTAGGGGCAGAGCCGCGCAACTGCTCGTGTGCCGAGCTTACAGAGGCATGGTACAACATGTGTGATAACAGTGTGAATTATGCTATTATGATTCACCACACACTGCAGGAACTTACCAATGCTCCGTAGACGGCACCTTCCAAACAGGAGCTTGTCGTGCCAAATGGGCACACATTGGGAATCCTGGTGTCTTTTTCTCTCTAATCCTATTAATGGATGGAGAAAATTATATTATTAGTTGCTTTACCTAATAAAATATTGGTCACCTCTACAATCAACCTGTACACTGTGCTTTGACTGATGTTATAAAAACAGAAAATTCTGGAAATGCTCAGCAACATTTCCTCACATGTTCTGGGCATGGGTATCCTCCACCATTATCTGAGCCAGGCCGAGTCTGTGGAGGGAAGCAGTTTTCAGTCAATGACCCTTCATCAGAACTGAGGACAGATACAGCTGTAATAGGGTCAGTAAGAAGGTAAGGAGGTGCTGCGGGAACAGCAAAGCAGAGGTCTGTGCTTGGGTGGAGGGCAGGAAAGATAAAATAACAAAATGTTTCGTGCTTCAAAATTCAATAATGGGTATAGTAAATAAACAAAGATGGATCCAGGTGAGGTGTGAATGCCATCCGAATGCAACATGAGGGAACAAAATAAGAAAGGTGACACGGTTGCACAGTGGCTAGGACTGCTGCCTCACAGTGCCAGGGACCTAGGTTCACTTCTGCCTGTATGTGTGGAGTTTGCATTCTCCCCTTGTCTGCGTGGGTTCCCTCCGGGTGCTCCAATTTCCTCCTACAGTCCAAAAGATGTGCAGGTTAGGTGGATTGGCCATGCTAAATTGCCCCTTAGTGTCCAAAGATGTTCAGGTTAGGTGGGGTTACAGGGATAGGGTGGTGGATTCGGCCTAGGTGGGGCGCTCTTTCAGAAAGTCGGTGCAGACTCACTGGGCCAAATGGCATTGTAGGAATTCGGGGCGAGATTCTCCCATATGGGGAGAAATCGTAAGGCTGGCATCAAATCCGGGCGGGTTTGACGCCAGCCCCCCCCCCCTTCCCGACCGGGAACCGATTCTGGTCCCCGGTCGGGGCTAGCAGCCCGACGCCGTAAGCTCCGGCATCACGGGCTTAACGAATTTCGTTAAGCCCGCTTGCCCGAGTTAGCGCCGGCTGACGCGTCATATGACGTCAGCCGCGCATGCGCGGATTGGAAGACTCCAACCCGCGCATGCGCGGATGACGTCATTGCGTATTTGCGCGAAACCCGCGGGCCCATGGCACCCTTGGCACGGCCGTGGTACTGCCGTGCCAATCGGTGCCATGGTTATAAAATGTGAGTGTTTACGGCCGTTTTTACGAACGGCCAGACCAGGTGTGTTTGCCGTTCGTAAAAACAGCCGTAAAGGGCTGGGAACTCGGCCCATCTATCAGCTGTGAATCGCTGCCGGCCGTAAAAAAACGGCGGCAGCGATTCGTGTCGGGAGTTGGGCGTGGGGGGGGGGAGAATAGCGGGAGGGCGTCGGAACAGCGTGGCCGTAAAATTTTACGAGCCACGCTATTCTCCGCACCGTTGGGAGTGCGGAGAATCTCGCCCTCGATGTTTTGAGACCAAACGAAAGAAAAAAACATGAAACAAAATGGAGGCAGAGTTGATGATCTAAAACTGAACATTGAGTCCAGAAGGCTGTGGAGTGCTGTTCCTCAAGCATTTGTTGAACTTCTTTGGAACACTTCAGCAAGCTAAGGGCAGAAAGGTCAGTGGGGGAGCAAAGGGGAGAATTGAATTGAAAAGTGACACAAGGTTCAGGGTCATGTTTGCAGACTAAAGGGAGGCATTCCGCAAAGTGGTCACCCAATCTGTGTTCGGCCTCACCAATGCAGAGGAGATGACATGATGTGCAGCGAATACAGTACACTAGATTGAAAGACGTAAATCCCTGTCTCGCTTGGAAGGAGTGTTTGGGGACATTGGATGGTGAGAAGGGAGGAGGTAAAAGGGCAGGTGTTACATCACTTGTTAGAATCGATATTTAGAGCTCATCTAGCTCTTCTTCAGAGCTAAAGAGAGGAAGAAATGTGATGGATTCTATCGTGTTTAAATGGGAGCAGAGCAGATGGAGCAAATTAAAGGTCAGATATAGGTGGAAGCTCAGAGAGAATCTGACAATGTCATTTTCCAAAGTCTCCCAAAAGCCTTTTTAATAAAAAATGATAACCTCCCTATAAATGCTGACTTTCTGTCAGTGAAGAGCAATGGTATTGCTTTTATATGGACAGCTGGAGCGCACATCATGTATCCAGCATGAATGCTGGGAATCCATATACTAGCGTTATTTTGAATGCATTAGCTGGTCATTATAATACTTGAATGAATCTCTCACATGTTATGGGCATGGGTATCCTCCACCATTATCCGAGCCAAATGGAAGTTGTTGGGCCACAATGAATGGGTGGAGACACTGGGAGCGATCTCTGGCAATACTGACTTTGTTGGTGATATATGGCAACTGGGAGCTGGCCCTGGTGTATCGAAATACTCTCGCTTCCCTTCAAGAGCTGGGCTTGAATCCAACTGGAGACAGATGGCTAAAGATTTTCTGTGCCTAGGAATTGATTGGAATTCTCTCTCCTACAGAGATCATCAGAGTAATGGATGTGCTGAATGACAATATCACACTGGCACAATAAGAAATCTCTTTTGGGGCCGAGGTCAAAACACATTGTTCGAACACAGAGGGAGAATCACTTCTTTGGACCTGAACTGTGCCAAGCCTGACATGAAAGTGGCTGGTGCTGTCACTGTTCCATTCATTATCACAGCTATCCCTCACTTCAATAAACATGCACGGAACAAAAATATACAAACTGCCCCCATTTTTATCTTTGCTCACGGGTTTGACTGTAACAGTCCCGGGAGCTGAAATTAAAAACGTGAGTTAAATATCAGTGATTGAGTGTTCATCCTCCATCCTGCCCGTAATTAGTCAGGATGGTAGCAGAAAATGGCCTCAAACTGAGTTCCCATTCGACCTTGAACGCACTTCACCCAAGATGGCGACTATAAAATAAAAACAAAAAGTGCTGGAAACATTCCAGCCTCTGTGCAGATGGAAACAGAGGCTGGGATTTTCTGGGCGGACCGTAGTGAGAGGGGAGGCAGCTGTCCAGCCAATCATCCATTAACATTTCAGCCGGACTAGGCGATCCAAGCAGTGGGCGGGAGGGCGACACACAGAGAGTTACGGGTTTTGAGTCCTTTTGACTCTTGTTCAGAGCTGAAGAGAGGCATTTTTATCCCATTGCCGTTTTTATCGCTGCTCTTTCCACTGACTGCATGGGCCACAAGCAGAAAGGTAAGATATGGAACAGCAGCAGTCAGCCCCTGAAGTCGGCCGACAGAGGAAGTGTGCCCAGCACTAAAGTCCTTCCCTTCCACATTGATGGGGACAAGCCTTCTCTTGGTGACGGCGATCTCTCCAGCCTGCCCTGTAGAAGAAGTCATCCCCAATCCGAGAAAATAGAGGTGGGATTATCGCAGGGTCACAGTGATATAGAATTCCTACTCTAGCAATTCCACACCAAGGGGCAGCAGGGTAGCAAGGTGGTTAGCATAAATGCTTCACAGCTCCAGGGTCCCAGGTTCGATTCCCGGCTGGGTCACTGTCTGTGTGGAGTCTGCACGTCCTCCCCCTGTGTGCGTGGGTTTCCTCCGGGTGCTCCGGTTTCCTCCCACAGTCCAAAGATGTGCGGGTTAGGTGGATTGGCCATGCTAAATTGCCCGTAGTGTCCTAATAAAAAGTAAGGTTAAGGGGGGGGTTGTTGGGTTACGGGTATAGGGTGGATACGTAGGTTTGAGTAGGGTGATCATGGCTCGGCACAACATTGAGGGCCGAAGGGCCTGTTCTGTGCTGTACTGTTCTATGTTAAGAAACCCGTCCCAAATAATTCCCATTCTAATGAAACATGGTGGGAGCTGCATCTGGGTCTGTACTCGTTGAAGTTCAGAAGGATGGGGGGGGGGGGGATCTCATTAAAGCTTACCAGGATAATGAGAGGCCTAGATAGAGTGGGCGTAGAGAGGATGTTTCCACGAGTAGGAAAAACTAGAACCCGAGGGCACAGCCTGAGACTGAAGGGACGGTCCTATAAAACTGAGATGAGGAGGAATTTCTTCAGCCAGAGGGTGGTGAATCTGTGGAACTCAATGCCGCAGAAGGCTATGGTGGCCAAATCACTGAGCGACTTTAAGACAGAGATAGATTCTTGATTAATCAGGGTATCAGGGGTTCGATTTTAGATTTAGATTTTTTGTCACATGTACCGAGGTACAGTGAATAGTGTTGTTCTACGTACAGTCCAGGCTGATCGTTTCATACATGAAAAACATAGAACATGGTGCTGTCAGGAGAAGATAGGAGAATGGGGATGAGAAGCATATTAGCCAAGATTGAATTGCGGAGCAGATTCGGTGGGCCAAATGACCTAATTTTGCTCCTGTGCCTTATAATCTTATGGTCTTATCCCAGCTGGTAACACAATCTGTCCCCAACTTGTAAACGGCGAGTTTGATTTGAATTTTTACTTTGACCAATTATTTGGTGCTCTGAATTGTGGTATTATCATAACTGTAAGAACTGCAAGGGTTAATGAAGTGTCTATAGTAGCCACTAGAGGGAGCTACAGTTACAAGTACATAAGGCAGTGATGCTAAGCCTTGTGGGAGAGTGCATGCAGGAGTTAGCTGGAGAGAATCAGAAGTACAAATAGTGTGAGTGAGAGCAGATCATAGTTTATATCAGTATTAAGATTAGCTGTGGATGAGTGTGGTTTAAATGTTAATAATCAACTGTGTATTCTTTAGGAGTGTGTGTCAAATCCAAATTAGTAGTGGTAATAAATTTCTAGCTCTGTTTAAGTTCAAGTTATTTTGTGATCTTTGTGAACACTATGCCAACCATCCTGGAATAAGCAACATAAAGAACACCACATGAATCTTCCATCTTATCAGAAGGGAAATGTTTCCTACATAGTTACATCGCTGGTATTTTCAGCACCTGCTGAGTCCAATGAACAGAAAAGGTAAGAAAAGATGACCTGGTTAATGTGCCTGCTCTACACTCATGACGCCTGGAGTACTGTGACCAAACATTATATCCTCTAACCCCCTTGGGTCATCACTCATCAATTTTAGGGAGTGATTTTTTTTGATACAATTCCTGCTTTCAGCTCCATATAGAATTAAGTCTCAAACACACTAGTTTTGAATGCTGTGGTGCAGAATCTCTCTCTTCTTACTATTTCAGAAAATGTTTTACCCAGAGAGTACACTTCATCGTCTCTAAGGACAAGCAGAAGATATAACATGTCCAAATAATGACACGAGATAACTGAGTAGAACTTATCCTGATAAGAGGATTGACAGACCAAGGATGAATTATCTCAGTTTAACTGTGAGTAAAGAAATTCTGATTAAGGAAGGGGAGGAGAAAATCATGAAAGGGATATTTAATTTGCTAATTTTAGATCTGGACATTTCTGTTAATCTTGTTGCTCTTCTTGCCCTATTGAAGGCCACAGCAACCATGGGATACTATTTACAATGGGTCCTTTCAAGGAAGATGATGCTGGCACGAGAGAGGAGCAAATTCTCAACAAGGGGCATCAGAGCTTTGATACTTGATTTATTTATTGAAAAAATAGCAATTGTCGAGCCATCATGAATTTCTATTCAACTGCTGAATTTTGAAAGGTGCTGGAATTTACCACGTTTCAAAATAAAGCTTGCCTTTTAAAAACTGAATGTGCGCGATCGGTAAAAACGAATTCCACTGGCTTGATGTACCGGTAAGCTGTGACACACACACAAATTCTTCTTTGGTAATATTAGATTTTCTCTGCTTGCACAGCCTGACCAAAACAAGATGATGCATGACATCAGGAAGACAGAGGCATCGTAGTGATGTCACTGGGCCCATAATCCAGAGGCCAAGGCTAATAGTCTGGGGTAAAGGGTTCACCGTGGCAGCTGATGGAATTTCAACTCAATTAATAAAAATATGGAATTGGATAAAGTAACAGTGACCATGAAACGATCAATAATCGTTGTGAAAACCCATCTCGTTCACTGAACCCTTTACGGAAGAAGATCTGCACTACTTACCTGGCCTGGCTTCCATGTGGCTCCAGACTCATGTTTAGACCAGTTATTTTCAAACCCAGGGTCGCGGCTTGTGAGTGGGTCGCGGGCGGGTTTCGGGACGTTTGTGCGGCCATGCGTCATGGCGTTCCCAATCGAGGGAAGAAGTGCCCAACACGCGCCCAGCTTTTACAAATGCCAGCCATTCCGCGGACGCATGCCCCCTCAGCAGTGCACAGGCCTGAAGTCCAGCGGGGTGGAACGCCTCCTCCTGATGTCAGCGCGTGACGCAGGAGTGGATTGTTTTTTTAAATCGCTGGCGTCTTCCTTCCTGGAGCAACAGCAGAGAGCAGGTCACGTGCCCCACAGGCGACATGTCTTGGGAGCGCGAGAGAGATTCCTCCATTTTGAAGCTGCCAGCAGTGCGGGTGTGAACTCCAGGGCCTCTGGTAAACAATCCATGAAGAAGTAGCTGAAAACAGGAACAAAGCAGCATAACGATGAATACTTGAGGTGTGGGTTATTAATTATGCCACTGCAAATCAGGATTCAAAGTTCACGTGTGTTAGCTGAAGTCATTATCAGAAATGTAACGTTGAATAACAAAGTGAGTTTTGAGGACCAAGCAGGCTCACCTGCCACGTAAGGGTAAGTGAGAATGGTGGGTTGCGCAGTTCACGTGGCATGGGTCATGAAGTTCGGCCGGCATGGGTCCCGAAGGATGGCCGGTTGGTAAAAAAGGGTCCTGGGCACAAAAGTGTGAAAAACACTGGTTTAGGCTGCCCTCTAAAATGACCGAGCAAGCCATTCAATTCAAGGGCAATTATCGATGGGCAACAAATGCTGGCTTTTCCAGTGGTTCCCATACCTCTGGAAAGAATAAAAGAAAATTAGGAATGAAATTTAAGACAGCTTTACAGACTGTGGCTTGAGCGCATGTGAAAAGTGAATGTACTTGACATCGTGTGGCCATTTACGGAGTGTGCTTTTGGAAGAAGTATGGAAACCTTTTCACCACTTCATTGTGGCCTTCTCATTGAACTTACTAATGGTGTAATTCACTGCAAAGGAGCTGCAACTAGAAGCTTACACATTGAAGCTACTAGTGCCAGGCAGCAGGTGCTTCAACAGACTGTTTCCTTGGGATTAGTTAGAGACTCAAAGCAAACTGTTGGCACAAGCTTCTGTTCTTAGTGAATTTTGTGTACTTTGGACAGCGATCCAACTAGTTGAATCCAATCTGAGTGGCATCCATCATCTCTTGCCAGCCTTCCTTTTAACTGAGGTTCTTTTTTATTCGTTCACTCATAAAATGGTGTTGCCATCAAGGCCCCAACTATTATTTCCCATCCCTAAGTGCCCTTGAGAAGCTCATGTTCAGCCACCTTCTTGAACCGCTGTGTAATATAATAATCTGTATTGTCACAAGTAGGCTTACATCAACACTGCAATGAAATTACTGTGAAAAGCCCCTAGTCACCACACTCCGGCGCCTGTTCAGGTACACTGAGGGAGAATTCAGAATGTCCAAATCACCTAACAGCACGTCTTTCGGGACTTGTGGGAGGAAACCGGAGCACCAGGAGGTAACCCACGCAGACACGGAGAGAATGTGCACCCTCGACATAGACAGTGATCCAAGCCGGGAATGGAATCTAGGATGCTGGTGCTGTAAAGCCACAGTGCTAGTCACTGTGCTACCATGCTGCCATATTCCATGTGATAGAGGATTCCTAGGCTGTTGCAAACTGGACATTGGGCAACAATCTCTATGTCTAAATGAGAAGCCCTCGTGTCACTCGTGAGCTATCGACTCCTACTGGGAATCCTTAGGTAGCTTGCCAATGAAGGGAACTCCAATGTCAGGCCACTGCATCAGGCGAAGTAACTCCTGCTAGTTAAGAGGAAAAGAAATCAGGAGGGAAGCTAATAGGTGGGAAGGGTCATCTGGGAGATATGGACAATTGGGAGTGGGGTGGCAAGCAGAGGGACCAATCAGGCGTTGAAGACAAGAAGCAGGGTAAATTGGGAGAGAGGCTTGCCTTGTGAGTGGGCTAATCAAACGAACGATGGAAGCAACAGAAGTGGTGGATGTTGAGACGGCAAAAGTAGCAGTCTGAAATAACTAGCAACTTTACTTTCATATTAATTTTGGTGAGGAGTGGATGACCATCATACACACTCTTTTTCTGTGCTGTCAGATGAAAGGATACCAAATGTAAATCACGCTGATCTAAAATGAAGATTCAGTGGTCGTAGGCAATGGATCCTGGATACAGTAAAGAATATTTTAGATTTGTAATTTCTTAACCATTTTTCCCCTGATGACAATCATCAGTCTGTGTAACAATTGTTGTAAATTAACTTTTTACTCCTCCATTGCCATTGCTTACATAAATAGAAAACCTCCAATCAGGCTTGTTTGGAAGAGGGACTATGACGGGATGCCCGGTTGAATTGGAGATGATCTGTATCAACCCACCAGCATCCACTGTTAACAGTTGATTGATTATGGGCAGAATCAATCCCAGTGAGAAAAGTAGAACACGATTTAACCACTGCGTTGTGCCCGGTACAGATCTGGGCACATCGGGTAAATCACAGGAAAGGCCAAAATCAAGAGAACCAGTTTGTAATTCACCTGGCCTGCTCCCGCAGGCGAATTCTGAAACTCACTTGAAAATGGCCAGCGTATCATTAACCCTCATTTATATTCACAACAATCTATGGAATTTTCTTCCCCACAAAGCACTGAAGGCGGGGGATCACTGTTTTTATTCAAGGCAAAGTTCGATAGATTTTTGATAGACAAGGAGCCAAGGGCTGTGTGGGCAAACAAGAAAGTGAAGTTGAGGCTACAACCAGATCAGACAAGATATTATTGAGCAGCAGAACATGCTCAAAGGGCCTACTCCAGCCCTTCAGTACAACGCTCCTATCTGGTTAAAGAAACACAGGTAATGGCCATTCGTTGATGAAAGACTGAGAGCCCATATAAGAAGAGTCTATTGTAGAGCTTGTGCTGCTTTGATAGTACCGGGGGTTTCTGCTACCGTTTGTGAAGGCATGTTCAGCTACAGGAATAGGAAATATCCCAAGAAGTGCAAAGTCATGCTTTACGTTGGTGTGAAAGCTTGATCCAATTGTCCCCTTCACAGTCAGTAATGGGCTGCGTTTCCCGATCTTCAACGTCGGAAACATCATTATAATAAGTTTGCATACGATTATCAGATACATATGCTGGAATTATCTACGGTGGAGTACTGGCAGAACAGGGAGAGGGTCATGCCTGGGTCATTTTACGGTATCGGACCAGACGCCAAATTTATATTAGGAAACCAATGAGGAATCCCAACAATTTTTCAATTTGTGAACTGTGAGGAAAGGATACTTCGCCCCCAGGAGTGATTCCTTTGACAATTAGGGATTTTTTTTCGATTAAAACAAACTTTCTTATTAACCCCATGAACATCCGTGGAAAAATAAGCTTTTTAATTCACAGCGAAACAGTTTTTAAAGAAAAGAAAGGTCTTTGGGTTGCTTTCCCCTCTTCTAAAAATTCAATTCGGCAA
This sequence comes from Scyliorhinus canicula, assembly GCF_902713615.1. Taxonomy (NCBI): domain Eukaryota; kingdom Metazoa; phylum Chordata; class Chondrichthyes; order Carcharhiniformes; family Scyliorhinidae; genus Scyliorhinus; species Scyliorhinus canicula. The sequence goes on along the minus strand of NC_052157.1, from coordinate 127,839,546 downwards.
AATCCACATACAGGTGAAATGCCACTTATCAATACTTAGTGGCTTACAAATTTATCTACAAAATCCTTGGAGAGAAGCTTTCGGAAGTCAGTCTGAGAAACACAACTACTTTCTTCAGAACCAGAGCAGAGTTCTAAATTGAAACTAAAAACAGACACAGAGCAGGGCTGGAAACCAAAACGAAAATCAGACTCGGCCCCTCCCATGAGTGACATCACAGCCCGCTTAGATGCTAACCTCTTAATCACAGCTTTAGTAGACATAGGTTGACCTCTCCGGTCGTCGGGATTCAATTTTCCAGCTGACAGCACACTCCCGCCTGTGAGTTTCCAAGCGGCATGGGGTGGCGTCAATAGGAAATCCCATTAACAAGGAGTATAAAATCCCGCCGCCAGCGCACCACTAACAAACACAGGGCTGAGAAAACCAGATAAATCCCACCCATAATCTGGATATCTCAACCTAAGTTATTTTAATAACTTTACTGCAACAGACATATAATACAATAAATGCAAACATTTCCTACATTTGTTATAATACTACCCTGGAACTACCCTAGCACTACCCTGGCATCAAGCTGCTCGAGCACTACCTGGGCGGTGCCAGCTTGGTGCCTGAATAGTGCCAGCTTGATGATAGGGTGATACCCAGGTAGTGCCAGGGGTGCCAAGAGGGTTCCAAGGGTGCACTTGGGTGAGCTGGTTTGCTCACTGTGTGCTGTGTCAGGCTTTGAAAACGGCACCCCGGATCGAGTGTCTAAGTTGCCGGAGGAACGGGCAAATCTGAGGCCAGCCAACCAGCAATAGGTAGTAGGACTCGTGACTTAAACTTTTTTTTCACAGCGTTGCACTAATAGTGAAGAAAGCTGCCAGTGCTGCCTACGGCTTCATCACAGCTTGTCCCGCTCGACATCAGCCTCTGCTAATATTAGAGAAATTCCTGGCCCATGTGACTGACTCTGAAGTTTGTGTATTCAAATTATGTCAGGCTGACTGAGTTTATATTAAAAGAGCATATAACATGAGTCTACTGGGACATTGGGTTAATAGTTAGGAGTCAGAGATCTGTAATACTGCATCCTGCAAATAAATCTACTACCAAAGAAAAGATCTGTGTCTTGTTTTATACTGCACTATCTGGCTTGGATCCATTTCACACTCACATCTCAATATATCCATACAGAGATACACATACCTCACTTTGACAGGCATGATTATTGGAGCAACTACTTCCCAAAGGGAGTGAGGACCACAAACCCAAAGGCATCATAATATTGTGAATTATGCAAAATTTGCAGAACGGAAATGGGCCTTTTGACTCAATTGGTTTGTGCCAGTGTTTATGTTCTGAATAAGCTTCTTCCAATCCTAATTCATCCAACCCTATCAGCATAACCTTTCATTCTTGTCTCCCTCATGTTAGAATTTAACCTCCCCTCAAAGTATTAAAAGTTTTTTGCCCTACTTAGCACCTTACTGTGGTGAATTATATACCTAGTAATTCATACTGTGTTGTATTACATGTATTGTGTCCTCGTGGGCTCTGTATACGAGCCGTTGCGCGGCTCTGCCCATAGGGGGAGATGAGGAGTTTGTACTGGGCTCCACCCTTGGCTCCGCCCAAGGCTCCTCCCACTAACCGGAAGTATAAAGCACTGCAGTCGTAAGCCTGCTCTCAGTTCATCTCGTCACAGGCAGGCTCAGTTGTAAGACTATTAAAACCACTGTTCACTTCCAATCACGTGACTTGTGAATTGATGGTCTCATCACTTACTAAACGCAAAGTTGGATGTTTCTTTGAGACAAGATATTCAAGAAGGTATTAAGTCATAAGATGATAAGATGTAGGAGCAGAAGTAGGCCATTCAGACCATCGGGTCTACTCTGCCATTCAATGAAATCATGACTGATCTTATACAATCCTCAATTCCACTTTCCCGTCTGATCCCCATAACCCTCGATTCCTTTACCCATTAAAAATCTATCTGTCTCAGCCTTGAACATACTTAATGACCCAACCTCGACAGCTCTCTGCGATAGATTCACTACCCTCTGAGAGTAGAAATTCCTCCTCATCACTGTCTTAAATGGGTGACCCCTTACTCTGGGGTTATGCCCACTGGTCCTAGACTTCCCCACAAGAAGAAACATCCCCTCGGCATCTACCCTGTCAAGCCCCCTGAGAATCCTATATGCCTCAATAAGGGAGCTTCTCATTCTTCGAAATTCCTACAGGTCCAACCTATTCAACCACTCCTCATAAGAAAATCCTTCCATACTCGGGATCAACCTAGTGAACCTTCTCTTGTCTGTCTCCAATGCCAGTATCTTTCCTTAAATAAGAGGACCAAAATTGTTCACAGTATTCCAGGTGTGATCTAACTCGTGCCTTGTATAGTTTTAGCAGGACGTCCCTATTTTTATTTACAATTGCCTTTGAAATAAAGGCCAACATTCCATCTGCCTTCACAATTACATGCTGAGCTTGCTTACTAGCATTTTTTTGATTGATGCACAAAATACCTCTGTGTTGCAGTTTTATGCAGTCTTTCTCAATATATATAATACTCAACTCCTTTATTCTTCTTACCAAAGTGCACGATCTTACATTTTCCTACATTATGTTCCACATTTTTTCCCACCCCCTAACCTGTCCATATCCGTCTGTAGATACACTGTGCTATCCTCTCCATTTGCCTTCCCATCTATTTTGGTGTCATCCGCAAACTTGCCAATAGTGCAAGACCTGTGAGCTTGACGTCAGTGTTAGGCAAACTGTTGGAGAAGATACTGAGGGATAGGATCTATTCACATTTTAAAGAAAATAGACTTATCAGTGATCGGCAGCATGGTTTTGTGCAGGGAAGGTCATGTCTTACAAACCGAATAGAATTCTTTGAGGAAGTGACAAAGTTAATTGATGAGGGAAGGGCTGTAGATGTCATATACATGGACTTCAGTAAGGCATTTGATAAAGTTTCCCATGGCAGGTTGATGGAAAAAGTGAAGTTGTATGGGGTTCAGGGTGTACTAGCTAGATAGATAAAGAACTGGCTGGGCAACAGGAGACAGAGAGAATGGTGGAAGGGAGTGTCTCAAAATGGAGAAAGGTGACTAGTGGTGTTCCACAGGGATCCGTGCTCGGACCACTGTTGTTTGTGATATACGTAAATGATCTCGACGAAGGTATAAGTGGTCTGACGGGCAAGTGTGCAGGTGATACTAAGATTGGTGGAGTTGCAGATAGCGAGGCGGACTGTCAGAGAATACAGCAAAATATAGATAGATTGGAGAGTTGGGCAGAGAAATGGCAGATGGAGTTCAATCCAGGCAAATGTGAGGTGATGCATTTTGGAAGATCTAACTCAAGAGCAGACTATATGGTCAATGGAAGAGTCCTGGGGAAAAGTGCAGAGAGATCTGGGAGTTCAGGTCCATTGTACCCTGAAAGTGGCAACGCAGGTCAATAGAGTGGTCAAGAAGGCATACAACATGCTTGCCTTCATCGGACGGGGTATTGAGTACAAGAGTCGGCAGGTCATGTTACAGTTGTATCGGACTTTGGTTAGGCCACATTTGGAATACTGCGTGCAGTTCTGGTCGCCACATTACCAGAAGGATGTGGATGCTTTAGAGAGGGTGCAGAGGAGGTTCACCAGGATGTTGCCTGGTATGGAGGGTGCTAGCTATGAAGAAAGGTTGAGTAGATTAGGATTGTTTTCATTGGAAAGACGGAGGTTGAGGGGAGACCTGATTGAGGTCTACAAAATTATGAGTGGTATGGACAGGGTGGATAGCAACAAGCTTTTTCCAAGAGTGGGGGTGTCAATTACAAGGGGTCACGATTTCAAGGTAAGAGGGGAAAAGTTTAAGGGAGATGTGCGTGGAAAGTTTTTTACGCAGAGGGTGGTGGGTGCCTGGAATGCTTTGCCAGCGGAGGTGGTAGAGGCGGGCACGATAGCATCATTTAAGATGCATCTGGACAGACATATGAACGGGTGGGGAACAGAGAGAAGTAGACCTTGGAAAATAGGCAACAGGTTTAGATAAAGGATCTGGATTGGCGCAGGCTGGGAGTGCCGAAGGGCCTGTTCCTGTGCTATAATTTTCTTTGTTCTTTGTTCTATGTTTGAACAAGCCTTTAATGAGGTCTGGAACTGAGTGCCCCTGGAGAAACACAAACTCGGCATCAATAAGCACGTAATTGCTGAGTAAATGCTGCTTGTTAGCACCGTCAATAACGCCTTCCAACACTTTGTTAATGTTTGAGAGTAGGCTAGGTGGCACGATGGCACAGTGGTTACCTCTGCTGCCTGCACAGCACCGAGGACCGGGGTTCAATCCTGGCCCCGGTTAACTGTCCATGTGGAGTTTGCACATTCTCCCCGTGTCAACGTGGGTCTCACTCCACAACCCAAAGATGTGCTGGTAAGTCAATTGGCCGTGCTAAATTGCCCTTTAATTGAAAAAAAAATAATTGGGTACTTTAAATTTATTTTTAAAATGTTTGAAAGTAGGCTGATGGAGTGGTAATTGGCCGGAGTGGATTTGTCCTGTTGTCTGTCAACAGGACATTCTTGGGCAATTTTACACATGATTGGGTAGATGTTAGTTTTGTCACTGTACTGGAACAGCTTGCCTGAGGGTGTGGCCAGCCCCGCAGTGCAAGTCTTCAGTACTGCAGACGGGACATTGTCAGGGCGGCGCATTTGCTTTTTCCAGGTCTTCAACCTCATGGCTGCAGCTTTTAAAAAGGGGTGGGTGAAAATCTGTGGCACTGCCAATCATAAACTTTAAAGATAAGTGACAACCTAGTTAGTGGTGATTGGAGATGAAACATTTTACAAATGTCTCTCTCCTTGCAAGATATTATCACAGTTCTGATATATGTTGTGCGAAGTAAGGCTGTAATATGCACCCTCCGGCTATTGCTTCTGGAAGAGAGTTTAATCTTTTGAAAGCATTTCTCTTCATAAAATTCTATTTAAACCTATCACATTTGGGATTTTACCCAGTCTATTGCAACCGAGCAATAAAATGGTTTCTTTCTCTCAATTCTGCAGTGAAATACCTAGAAATCAAAGTAAGCAATTTCAAGGGTGAAAGATCAAAATAGAACTATCTATCACTGTTTCTTGAAAAAAGTGCTTATCTGTGCAGTAATGTTTTACCTGCCTCCCCTTCTCCAACATCTGTGTGTCCGGATCATTGCCAGCAGAAGAGAAGAAACATTCAAATTGCAAAGCTCATCGTTAAAGGTCACTGTTAAATAATGATTGGTAACTCAAAGCTATGACATGCCTTTGTGTTAAATTGTGGCAAGGCCCATATCATTTGTGCCAGGCCTCCTCTCATAAATCTGCTCAATAAGGTGAGAAATGTGAAGTGATACATTTAGAGAAAAAGGAGCACACACTGAATGGTAATATTCTCCACAAGAGTGGAGGGCCAGATAGATCTATGGGTACGGATAATAAATCCTCAAACATGAGAACACAGACTAATAAACCATGAAAAAGGCATCTCAGAGTCTAGGTATTATATACAGGGATGTTGAATTTGTATAAGGTATCAGTTAGGCTTCAGCTGGAGTCTTGTGTGCAGTTCTGATCGCCCCATTCTGCAAAGGATATTAGAGTCATTCGGAGGACGCAGAGGCCTTATTGTGGGGAGGGGATAGTAAAATGACGAGGGTAAAAAGAGAAAGGCTAGCAGGCCAACATGGAAAGAAATGGCACTTCTTAGCAGTTGAAATGGATTTCTTAGCAGTTTCCTTCACCTGAGGAAGGAGCAGTGCTCCGAAAGCTAGTGATTTGAAACAAACCTGTTGGACTTTAACCTGATGTTGTAAGACTTCTTACCAAGATACTGGAGTGAGAGATGGTGGGATTGGGGGTTGGGTGGGGGGGGGGGGGGGGGGGGGGGGCGGGGGGGGGGAGAGATTGGGGTCTGGAAGGCGGGATACACAGCCATAGAGCCTTTGCTTCCCTTCAGCTGCCAGGTTTCCCGAAGCCTGGAGTTGAGTGGCCAGTGCTAACCCTGAAATACAGGCAAGACCTTCGATGTGCAGCCTTATTCAAATATTTAAATAAGTGGCCTGCCTCACGGGAATGGATTGGTTGTCTGTCGACGACGAACCATTCTATTAAAACCAGAAGTGGGCCGACAGTTTGATTGACAGATGGTTTTGTTTCTTAAACAATTAGCAGAGCAAAAGATAGATAAATCACTAGGTCTTGTTAAGAAGCCCCTAAGAAAAGGTAACAGAGGCTTGTGCCACAATGTTTAGTTCTTTCTTAAATATGTATATGTCCCGTGGAATTGGAGCATTCCTACTATAACACAATGGGAGAAAAGGATAAATTCTTAGTCTAATCCCAATTGAGAGCATATTTGAATTTGTAGGTGTCATGTCAACTCCGATAAGATTGCAAGTCACAATGTAGAAGGTTTGAGTACATCTGACCACACACCCCATCTCCCCCTCGCTCTGACTTTTCCTCAGCCCTCACCCCCATCTCTCAGTTCACTCTCATGCTGAGCCCCACAAACATCCCGTAACCCTCCTAACCGTGTGAAGTTAAAACTCTGTGGTATTTGTGGAAACCTAGAATCCTAGCTGATCATTGTAAAACTATTGCTTTAATGTTAATGTGGTTCATTCTGTGTTTAAATTAACATTTGTTTCAACATAAAAGATACCTTTTGGTCAAAGTCATCATTCGTGGGGTGAAGTATCCTTTCCTCACAGTTTTACAAATTGAAAAATTGTTTCGGGTTCTCATCCAGTACCCGAACAAAAGTCGGGTTCTGGTTCGGTAGCAGAACAATGATAAAATCAAAATAACGCAGCAAAGACGAAAGGTTGATGAATGGAAGGAAGCCACAGATCAGTGAAAATGGATACAGTTTGGATAGGAGGAAGATTGGGGTTTTTAATGTCCATGTATAATCTGTATTTAGTTATGTGGGACCATAACTATGCTGACGTCACAAAGATAAGGACAGGAAATGCTCAAAAAACTCAACAGGTCTGGCAGCATCTGTAAGCAGAGGAAGCAGAGTTACCATTTTGATTCCTGTGGCAACAAAAAGCCAAAGACCCCGTGCGGGATGTAATGGGTCCATTATCCACAGTGGCGAATCCCGTAATGGCCTCAAAAGATCGCGGGAGATGAAAAATGGGATTTGCGCCGGCGAGATTTATGATCGTAATGTTCCCGGGCCCTCTCCAATGAGGTGATCAGGTTTACACCCAGGAAGGGCATGAACCTGATTTGTATCAATTTGAATGCATTATAATGTACAACATTATACCAAGATACTGTAGTGAGAGATGGTGGGATTGGGAGTGGGGGGGAGAGATTGGGGTCTAGGCAAGGTTAAAGTTGAATCTTCAGACCTCTTTGAGTCTTCCCACCCAACAGGCATGATGCCACTTGGGAGAGAAATACTACAGGTTTTTAAAAATGGGAGCCAGGCACCATGACTTCCAAGAGGGATGATGTGGAGATGCCAGCATTGGACTGGCGTGGGCACATTAAGAAGTCTTATAACACCAGGTTAAAGTCCAACAGGTCTGTTTCGAATCACTAGCTTTCGGAGCACTGCTCCTTCCTCAGGTGAATCACGAAAGGAAGGAGCAGCGCTCTGAAAGCTAGTGATTTGAAACAAACCTGTTCCAAGAGGGAGGAAGAGAGTGAGCACCCCTCTCCATGTTGTGCCAGGGAATCCAAGGGGACAGAACATGCTGCCTAGCTCCAGAGGCAGGGGAGGTCCGGCACTATAGCTGGTCTGCCACAGGTGTAGGGGCAATCGACTGCACTCGTCACCTTCTGTGCCCCGTGACATCAGAGAGTCCTGTTCATCAACAGGAAGGGGTTCCACTCCCTTAATGCCCAGCTGGTGTGGGACCTCCAGATGAGGTTCATGCACATGTGTACACGTCTTCCAGGGAGCGTGCATGACAACTTCATTCTTGAGCAATTACAAATTGCGGGAATATTTGAGGGTCAACCAAGGGTGCAAGGTTGGCTTGTTGGGGAAATAGGATACCCCTGAGGTCTTGGCTGATGGCGCCAGTGTGAAAGCCTGAGACCGAATCAGACGCCGGCTACAACAAGGCCACCTGGTCTGTGATTGAGGGGTGCATCATGTTCCTTCAGATGAGGGCAGCACGGTGGCCTAGTGGTTAGCACAATCGCCTCACGGCGCTGAGGTCCCAGGTTCGATCCCGGCTCTGGGTCACTGTCCGTGTGGAGTTTGCACATTCTCCCCGTGTCTGCGTGGGTTCCGCCCCCACAACCCAAAAAAAATGTGCAGAGTAGGTGGATTGGCCACGCTAAATTGCCCCTTAATAGAAAAAATAATTGGGTAATCTAAATTTAAAAAAAAAAAAAAAAATGTTCCTTCAGATGCAGTTCTACTGTCTCGATAGGTCCAATGGGACCCTACAGTACAGACCCCAGACGTTCACCTTCGCTATGGTAGTCTGTTGTTCCCTACATAACTTGGCAGATTTGTGGGGCAACCACATTACTGATGAAGACCTGGAGTAGTGGAACGACCCCTTAGATGTGGGCGAAGAGCAAGAGAGAGTGGAGGAAGAGGCCAGAGAAGAGTTGGAGGATGGAGAACAGGAGGGGCGGAGGGTTCGCATGGGCAAAAGGACCAGGACTTCCCTCACCACTTCCTCCTTCACACTGTAGGAAAACCATATTGTCTAACCGCACAAGCAGCCTCCCTGCGCCCCCCTCCTCCCTTCCGTCACCCCCAGAATGTCACCTAGAACCCACGAGCCACCACCTCGCAGGCTCCCAGCACCCGAACACCCAGCAACACCCTCAAAAATGTATTTTCACTTTGATTGAGACAAACCATTTTCTGACTTTGAAGGCTTGTGAGAAGAGTTGTGTCCAGACAGGGTTAATGACAGTGAGATGTTAAGGTTGTGAACAATAAGAGTTTTTAATGTGGTAACATGTGCATTTGTGACATTTGATAGCGAACAAGCTACCTGTGCCTAACTTAACCCGTGCCCACCCTGTTCCCCTACAATTTCTTAGTCTTGCGAGCCCTCCCACTATGTTGAGGTGCATTCCCAGAATTCACATCAGAAGTGGAGGCGACTGTTTTCCTTCCACACCCTGTTGCCTGAGATGCCCTTGGCGGCGTCCTCTGAAGGTCCAGAAGCTGGAGGGCATCAACCTACTCTAGGGTGGCATTTGTGTTGCCGCATCACCGTGTTCAGTGTGCTGTCCTTGCGGTGCGCCAGTATCAGGAAGGGTGGATTCAGAAGGGCTGGTTACTCCCAGGTTTCTCCTGGGTGGAAGGCTCCAGGAGGTACTCCAGCGATTTCCCCTCCCTCCGTGTGCTCATGTGACCCCCGGGTTACTCGATGGGACAGAGGGGTAGCTGGAGTGAGTTCCGGAAACCTCAATGCCATCTGGCGCTGCCAGTCCAGGGGACCCGCCATTGTCTGGATCATGATGTTGAAACCCTCAGCCATGGTCCTCAGAGGCTAAGCCATGCCTCGGAGTTCAGCAGGCCTGGATTTGGCATCTTGCCCCAGACTTTCTACTGCGGTCACCACTTGCAGTGTTGGCCTGGGTGCCATGCATCACCGGCAACATCTCCTGCAACAGGAGGCTTCAGGACTTCTCCATTCAGCCTTGCAGTTGCAGGACTTTTGCTGACAACCCCTCCTGGTATTCCCTGCTGTGCCTTTGTATCTCAAGCAGCTGAGGGGACAAACGTGTCCAGAGGCAAGGCATCTGGCTGGGGGACAGCTGTGTCCTGGGATCCAGCAGACCCCTGACTGTCCAATCCCTGGGACGTTCCTGCCTCCACCTGATGTTCATAGATCATAGATCATCAATCATAGAATTTACAGTGCAGAAGGAGGCCATTCGGCCCATCGAGTCTGCACCGGCTCTTAGAAAGAGCACCCTACCCAAGCCCACACCTCCGCCCTATTCCCATAACTCAGTAACCCCACCCAACACTAAGGGCAATTTTGGACACTAAGGGCAATTTAGTATGGCCAATCCACCTAACCTGCACATCTTTGGACTGTGGGAGGAAACCGGAGCACCTGGAGGAAACCCACACCCACACGGGGAGAACGTGCAGACTCCGCACAGTGACCCAAGCCGGGAATCGAACCTGGAACCCTGGAGCTGTGAAGCAATTGTGCCAACCACTGTGCTATCGTGCTGCCCATAAACAGTGTGGTGATCATCAGATAGTGACGCAGAAGCCTGTCTGCTCAGTTCGCTCACCGAGGTGTGTGTCTCTGCAATGGTGGACGGTGCGGGTGATAGTTGTGACACATCGCCCGTGTCCTTCTCGGAGATCTCCTTCAAGATGCTTTCGATGGTGATCGTTGGGGCACTGCAGGTCGGTGGGCCAGGCTCTTTTGTTGATGTTCCTGCAAAGCAAGGGACATGGTTTTACTACATGTCCTGGTCAAGAGTTTGGACAACAAAACAGCTACTTGAGTCTGAACATCTGCATCAAGGTGCAATGGTCCCTTCCTTTTCTCTGCCAGGCCAACCTCACTCTCAGCGCAGACCCACTCCTGCTCCTTGCCTGCGAGCTACATGGCTCTCTCCTCGAAGGGAGTCAGGATCCTCAGCTCGGGCATTCCATCGCTTGTCTTCTCTCTCTCTCAGAGGTTGTGGGCTATCTTCTCCTGCAGGAACACAAAAGGGGATAATGTGAGCTGGACGGCTGGCGGGTCAGAGTTCGACGTGGGTACTGCGTCAAAGCAGGAAGGGGTTCTAATGAGGAGTGCTGGGAAGTGGGAAGGGGAGAGTTGTTTGAGGATGTTTGAGGATGATGCTGGGAGGTTGAGTGCTGTGAACCTGTGAGGTGGCAGCTTGTGGGTTCCAGGTAACATTCCGGGGGCAAGGGGGGTGACGGAAGGGTGAAGTGCCAAGAGGAGACAGTAAACACTTACCTTTGCTGATCGCAGTAGGTCATTCATCTTCTTCCGACACTGTACTCCTGTCCACTTGGTCGCGCTGCTGGCGCTGACCAGTGCTGACACCATCTCCCAGGTGGGATTGGTGTCCTTTGCTGGAGGGCCTCTACTCCACGGCATCCAGCATACGGGTGAGGTAAATTGAGGAGCTGGTTTCCCTCCTGCCGTCCTCCTGGCTTGAATCAAATCAAGTGCTGTGGAGCCACTTAAATACAACACCCCCTTGATTGAAGTGCTCAGCTGCAGCATTTTTCACGTGGGAAAGTACCTAAAAATTGTGATCCGAATCGTGCCGTCAGAGCCGATGGGCACGATTTTCTCACCGAAAATGCCACTTTGCCATTTTTTGGGACAATTCCACCCCCCTAACTGCAAAAGCAGATGAGTCAAAAGTATGCAAAACGTTAACTCTGCTTCGTCTGCCTACAGATGCTGCCACACCTGCTGGTCTTTTTCAGCCTTCTCTGTTCTTGTTTGCATATTACAAAAGTAAGGGTTTGGCAAACAATAGGAAAAAGTGCAAAGGACTGGAGGAAGACATGGTGGCATAGTCATATAGCTCGCAGATGCAATTTAATGTAAGTGTGAGCTAATCTCCCTTAGATGGAAAAATGAGGAGTGAGAGGAAGCACTCAATTTAAAGATACTTCAAGATGTGGTTCAACAGGAAGATCTGGGGGTTCAAATGCATAATTCCCTGAATGTCTGAGTACTGGTAGATAAAACCATGAGAGAAAACAACATTTTTGGTTGTGAGAAAGCCATAGAGAACAAGGATAAAGAAGGAACGGTAAACTTCTACAAAACGTTGATCAGGCTACAGTTAAGAGTACTAATTACATTTCTGGGTGCCTCTTTTGAAGGGGAGACATCAAAGCTAGGGAGAGAGGAGAGCATAGATTCGCCAGGGCAATGCCATCAGATGGAAACTATCGCGCATGTCGCATAACTTTTTTCCCTGGTTTGGGAAATTAGTATCAAGTGGTCATGAATTTAAAATTGTCTTTACGTGGAGAGAAATTAGGGGTAAGTTCTGTTATGTGGAGGTTGCAGGAAAACTGAATATTTTTCTGCTGAGGCAGAACCAATTGCATCTTGCTCCAGTTATACAATCAATATCATTTGCTGAATGGATTCCTTTTATACTGTAAACTTCAGTGCGTCCATGAAAAAAAAATCTCATTTGCATTTTTGTTTCTGACCTTTTTGAGACTCCCAACTTTCAAGACCTGCAGCCCTGGATCTCTCTCTGCGACTGAATGTGGTTGGGTAATACTGCCTGTTAAACTTTAAATACTTACCTACGGCCTTAGCAACACCTGACACGCAAGTGTCCTTTAGAACTAGCGTTGCTAGGGCTCAAATGGTAACAAGTAAAGGGTCATATGATGTATTATAACCCATCACAAATCCTGTACAAATTCTGACTGAGGCAATAAAGAGCGGAGACCTCGCTTAACCCATTCTACAAAACGATAATACAAATTTTAATGACTGAATCTCATTAAGCTAAACCACAAATAAACTGGTGCTCTGCTGGGTTTTCAGGTTAAGGTGCAGCTTGTCACTCAAGCCGTGAGACAGCATCATTTCAATATGAGAAAACAGTCCAAGCAATTTGAAATGGGACCCAGAAGATGCAAATTGGGCAGAAAGTGTAATCTCTCCCGACAAATAAAACAAGTCAAAAAAACCCTGAGTGCAAAAGCAGATGAGAAATACTTTGCCGTTTCCAGATTTCCAAAGCAGTTTGTTTTAGAGTACGGAAGCCATTCATCAACTCAGTCTGCACAAAAATCAATAAATGATTCTGAACCTTGTCCCACCCCAATTTCTGCTCCTGCCTGCCCCGATTATAACCTACTCGTGCCAATTTGCAGGTGAAAATTCCGGTCTGAGCTTTTTGAGATCTAAAGTAAGCTGCTGTGTTGCAAAGAGGCCTGGAAAAAAGATAGAAGGAAAATTATTCATTTTCCATATTCCCAAATGGCCATTTCTGTGACAACTCACTCTGCCGCACAATTTTCAAAAAGCTAAAATTGTGACTGTGTGACAATGGCCAGGTAATCTGCTTTAGTGATGTGGCTGGAGTGATAAGTATTGACTCACCCCCTGCACTTTCTTCAATGGTACCATGGTGTTTTCACATCAACTGAGAGGGCAGATGAGGCCTCGGTTTGAAGTCCCATCCATAAGATGCATCTGTGACAGTGCAGCGCTCCCTCAGCACTGCACCTGCAGTGTCAAAGTAGATTGTGTGCTCAAGCCTGTGAAGTGCAACTTGGACCCAGAACACTCTGCCTCAGGTAAGGATACTACTGACTGAGCCATGTTGACACCTGTGCATAAGAATTTAGGAAATAGGAGTAGGCCAAACTGCCAATCAAGCCTGCTCCACCATTCAGTAAGATCATGGCTGATCATCCCCTGGCTTTAACTCCACTCTCCTACCTGTTCCCTATAACCGTTGATTCCCCCTGTGGTTCAAAAACCTGTTTTTCACAGCCTTAAATTTATGCAGCACCCTGGCCTCCACAGTGATACCCACTGCACTCTGTTACCTCTTTTTTTGTACCGTTATTAATAAAGCATCACACATCTGGCTCCATCTGTCATTACTTACATTGTGCTTGTGGTAACGTGGCCCCTTTATGGGGTGGTCCTTCACAGGCGACAGGACCAGCCCAGAACCTATTGGATCAGAGCTCAAGAACCTCAGCCTATCGGGTGTCTAGGTGTGGACATGTCTGTTGGGGTTCTTCAGAGTAAGCTTGGGAGTTGAGGGAACGAGATCTGTGTTGGGAGTTGTACTGTTCTATATATAAAGTACTTCTTTTTTAAATACATCACCGTTGTGATTTCACACCACCTCACCACTTCCTCTCACACTACAACATTGGCGATGAGAATAAATCAATCCAATCAAAGGAACATCGGTAAAAATTAAAAGAGGGGAGAGTGGTCTCGCCGAGTCCTGAAAAGGTAAAAAATCGTCAGCAGTCAAATAGATATGCCACTATTAGGGAAAGTTGATCCACTTGATCTGGAGGTTGAAAGGTGGGGCCAATATGTCAAAAGGCTTTGATACTTTTTCGCTGCCAATGAAATCACGGCAGAAGCAAACACAAAGTAATATTTCTGACAGTTTGCGGCTGACAAACCTATAACCTCATGCAAAGCCTAACATCTCCGGAAGCTCTGAACTCTAAGTCCTTTGATCAATTGGTACACCCAGTGAGGGACCATTTGAATCCCTGACCCTATTGTGCAGCACTATAAATTTCATGCAGCCAATTTTCATTACTCTTGGAGTAACTGTATTTTTTTTTGTAGTCAGGCTTCGACAGATGTCGGAATATTGTGAACATGGGACTTCTCTTAACAACATGTTCCTTAACTGGTTGGTCTGTGGAGTCGACAACTTAAATATTCAGAAGTTGCTGGCAGAAACCAAGATATCCATGGACAAAACATCTGAAAGTGCTGAATAAAGTGCCTTTGAACTACATGGCATGCAAAACAAGATGAATCAGTTATGGTGGGAAATGTCGGCCACTCAAAGTTCCTGGAGTCAGGGGCCAAGTAGCCAGAGAATTAATAAAGTGACCGGCAGTCACAAAGTTAAGAGGCTTATTATCGTTGTGGGGGAGAGCATTCCCAAGACAGATGCAAGGTTAAAGAATTCATCTGTTCAAGATGTAAGAAAAAAAAGGTCATAAACAAGCCAGGTGCAGAGTCAGACAGGCTGCTCCAAGTGCAAAAAAAACATTGAAGACTCCAGTGAACACGCTGAAGATTCAGGTGAACACTTTGTTCACCTGAAGAAAAGTCTGCAGTATATAAGCTCAACATGGTGATATTAAATAAAACACCCCCCATTGAGATTGTTCTTATCGTCAATGGCCGCCTGCTTAAAATGGAGGTGGATACAGGGGTGGCTGCCACAGTAGTGGGAGAACAGGGACGTTTGCAGCCTGTGAATCTCAGATGTACATATGTCACCTTAGCAACCTATATTGGGGAGGCACTGAAGATATTGGGGACAGCATCAATTCCACTATTGTGCCAAGACCAATCAATCCAACTGCTTTTAATTATAGTGAAAGGACAAAGTCAAGCCTCGTGGAGCAGGACTGGCTGAAGAAAATCGAGCTAAATTGCCAAACAGCATCACGAACGGGGTTTTCCAGGAACTTCTACGTAAATGCTACAAGGTCTTCTAGAGAGAGTTGGGTTGCATAAAAGGAGTCAAAGTGAAGATTGATGTAGACCCAGAAGCAACACCAAATGTTTTCACGCCAGACTGGTGCCTTGTGCCAGTGTTTTTCAAACTGCGGTCGTGACCTGCAGGTGGGTCGCGGGCCGGTGTCAAGATGGTCACGGAGTGATCGGTCACAGCATTCCCGATCATGGGAGAAGCACACAATGGACGCAGCCAACTTTTAAGAATGCCAGCCATCCCATGCATCCCCTCCCCCTCCTTGCCTCTGTTCACCCACTCAGCCCTTACCCAGCAGCCGGCCCTGGATCCGTCCCGGCCCCACTCCGCTCTCAGAGCCAAAGCTTCACTCACAATGGCTACGGTGCTGTTCCTCCATAATCCAGAGAGTGACCCGGAGCGTAGTGGGGCAGACCGCCTCATCTTGACGTCAGCGCACTGTCGCAGTACAGCCTCCTCATGATGTCAGCTTGCTGTCCCAGTATTAAATGTTTTTTAAAAATTAAAAAATTGCCGGAAGTACCGGCTTTTGAGTTCAGAATGCCGGACACGACAGGGCAACAGGAGAACTGAAGATGGATTGTTTTGAACACAGAAAAACCTGAAATTGGGAACAAAATAAGATATAGATGATTTCTTGAAGTATGACTTGTTAATTGTGCCAATGCAAACCAGGATGCAAAGCGCATGATTGTTATATGCAGGGAAAAGCTGGCAAATGAAAGATTTAAACCCTCAAAACTTCAAAGGCATTTGAAGGCAAGTATGCTGAGTTCAAGGAGAACTTAAATCATCAGCTGGAAGTCCTTAGCAGAAATGCAGCATTGAATGACAATGCAACTGAGATTATGATGACCAAGCAGGTTCACCTGTTGCACTAAACGTAAGTGAAAATGGTGTGTTGTAAAGGTCGGCCGGTATGGGCCCGAAAGGTCAACCAGCATTGATCGCGAAGGTTGGTCGCCATGGGTCCCAAAGGTCGACCAGTTGGTAAAAGTGGGTCCCGGGAAAAAAAGTTTGATAAACACTACCTTAGGCTCTACAATAAAAAGTTGAAGTGGAGTTGAAGCATCTGGAATACCTAAGGGTAATTACTCCAGTACAGTTTTCAGAATGGGCAGCACCAAACGTCCCAGTGTTAAAGCCGATCTGCACAGTCTGAATCTGTGGCGATTACAAGATGACTGTGAACAGGACTGCTAAAGTAGCTAAATATCCTATTCCCAGGATAGAGGACTTGTATGTCAAATTGGCAGGAGCCCTCAAGTACACAAAATTTAATTTAAGCCATGCACACCAGCAGTTTGAGCTGGAACCTGAGTCAAGAAAATTCGTCATCATAAATACCCACAAAGGCTTATTCCAAGATATGAGGTTGCCCTTCGGTATGTCATCAGCTTGCCCTATATTTCAGCGTACAATGGAGAGCCTTTTTGCAGGGAATTTTGAAGGTTGTCGTGTATCTGAACGATGTCCCAGTGACGGGGGCAACACCAGAGGAACACAGAGCCAATTTGGAAGAGATCCTCAAGAGACTTAAAGATGCCGAATTTCGGCTAAAGCAAGAGAATTGCACGTTTCAGGTTGATGAAATCACGTATTTAGGTTTCAGTTTTCATACAAAGGAATTACACCCGCTTGAAGACACAATGACAGCAATAAAATGGATAGCACAGCCAAGGAATTTGTCAGCATTGAAGTCTTTTTAGGGATGGTCAATTATTATAGCTGTTTTTTACCCAATCTGTCTCCCATTTTGGCACCTCTGCATCAACTTTTGAAGAAGCACCAACGTTGGAAATGGAAAGATTCCAAGAAGAAGTCTTTCGACCAAATCGAACAGGCCCTTCAGTTGTCGGCCTTACTAGTCCATTTTAACCCAGACAAACCCATAATAGTCATATGCGATGTATCACCTTATGGCATTGGTGCAGTACTCTGGCACACAATGGAAGATGGTGTGGAAAGGTCCATCGCCTTTGCACCAGAACATTGTCGGATGCTTAAAGGAAATATTCCCAGATAGATAAAGAAAGTCTGGCAGTCATTTATGCCATAAGAAATGTTATCAATATGTTGATGGCCGGCACTTCATCAGTGCCTCAGACCATAAATCATTGCTTTGTATTTTTTGTGAATTTAAACCGGTCCCGCCAATGACATCAGCCAGAGTAGAGAAATAAGCATTACTGTTGGCCGTGTATTCGTATACCTTTCAGGATAGACCGGGTACCCAGATATCAAATGATGATGCTTTCAACAGGCTTCCACTTCCACAGATGATATCTGAGCCTCCCTCTCCATGGGAGATCATCCAGGCTCTGAATTTTCTCGACACCCTGCCTATTTCAGAGTTGGACCAACAGAGACCCTGTGTTGTAAACGGTAAAAAGGATGGTTCTCACTGGCTGGTATGTTGATAAGTCAGAAGAAATCAGGCCCTATATGCAAACTCAGAATGCAATTACTGGTGAGGATGGGGTTCTGCTGTGGGGTTTTCAAGGGATAGTGCTACCCCCGAAGCTACGGCCTCTTCTCCAAGAATTGTGCGGCAGGCATCCTGGCCAGTCCAAGGTGAAGATGCTGACCAGGAACTATGTTTAGTGGTCAGGGATCGACAAAGAGGTGGAAAGTACGGTCAACTATTGTCAGATTCAGCACACCCTTCCACTTGCAGAAAGATTGCACCCTTGAGAGTGGTCGGGCCGTCCGTGGACAAGGGTCCTCATTGGGACATTACGGCAGCACAGGGGTTAGCACAGTTGCTTCACAGCTCCAGGCTCCTAGGTTCGAATCCCAGCCTGGGTCACTGTCTGTGCGGAGTCTTCATGTTCTGCCCGTGTCTGCCTGGGTTTACTCCGGATGCTCAGGTTTCCTCCCACAGTCCAAAGATGTGCAGGTTAGGGTGGTTGGCCATGCTAAATTGCCCTTCGTGTCCAAAAAGATTGGGTGGGGTTACTAGATTACGGGGATAGGGTAGAGGTGTGGTCTTAGGTAGGATGCTCTTTACAAGGGCCGGTGCAGACTCGATAGGCCAAATGGCCTCCTTCTGCACTGTAAATTCTATGATTCTATGATTCTGTGATTTCCTAACTCTCGCTGAGCTTCTCAACTTGGCCACTGGCTTCTTCAAACTTGACGTATCTAAGTCCACAGCAGGGGCAGGTAAATTAGTAGATTCCGCACTCTCCTTCTCGCACTAGTGCCATGCCGCTCACCGAGTGCCACCCTGTCAAGTAGACGGCGTGATTGGAAGGGTAGATTGGAAGGAGCTTTGTTGCTCCTCTGGGCCTGGTGATGATGAGGGTGAAGGCCTCCTCGGCTTGACATCTGCCAGTGTGGGAAACACAGGAGGAGATCGCGAGAGTGAATCTTAGCACGTAGAGGCCTCTGCATGCTAAGACTTCCCAGCACACAATTATCTTTAGTGTGCGGTCGAACAAGGTGAAGTGCTATGTACCACCCTAATGAGCATGTTTCCAACTCTGATCACCACCCCCACAACGAGTGCCAATCTTGCCATGGCAGTTTTCCAGGATCCTGGCTATTTCCATGGCCCCCTCCTCCATGGGTGTGACAACTCAAAGGTATGGGATCCCTCCACCTCATCTGGGCCCAGTCATTATGTGCTTGTTTCTTTGCAAGGACAGAAAGGAGAGAAATAGAGATAAGGCACTGCTGCCCTCCATGGTCAATGTTGGCTGCTCCAATTCTTTGGAAGCTGCAGGTTTAAGTGTTGGCAGGTTTTCAGCAGCACCCTGATCCTGAGCCAATCTGAGAGTTCAGTGCCCTGTATACATGTTTCCCCTATGTTCAGGAGCAGCAAGCACCCTAGCACTCCTCCAACATTTTCCCAAGGACATATGTTAGACTAACTGGCTTTTAGTTCGCTTCTTTCTTTCTCCCTCTGTTCTTGAATGTTCGCTTGTGAACCAAGGACATAATTCTAATGGTACTTGATTTTTTTTCAGTTCTCAGGGTGGAATACCAGGAAATTATTACTCTAAAGGGCAGATACAACAAGGGTAGAGCCTGCACCACTATGTTTAAATGAACCACTAATATTGGAAAGTGAAAACACAGTTGCAATTTTTACGAAGCAAGATTCGCAATAAAATGGTAATTTTGAAAAAGTTCAATGGCATCTGATATATTGATGCAATTTGTAAAAGTATGAATGGTGCAATTTTTTTGCTGCATCTTCCCAATGCTTTAGTGGCTGGATAGCGTATAAAACATTGGTGGTGCTTTCGATGCTAATAGCTCAGAACTCCAATCTCTGGAAACAGTAGTACTAAAAGGAAACCTCACATTGCCTAAGCTTACCGATGAAATATTCAGTGACCAAAATAAATATTGAGTGCTCTTGTGTGTGTGTGTTTTTTTGAGAGCTCCAGCCAGGCTGTAAATTGAAATGTGACAGAGTTTAATCTAACAGTTGGAAGGATGCCATGAAATAAAGAACATGATATGTATCAGATTGCTCCCTGGGACACAAGTAAAAATGATTAAAAAACTGTAAAGTATGGGAGCTCAGATAAGAACCTTATTGATTTTACAGAAACAGTTACCATCGAGTGTCATGCAACAGCCTCGTACAACAGAGAAGTATTTGATTGTTCTGTAGTGAGCTTTTGAAAATCGCTTCTTACTTATTCCATTCTTTACTGGTGCTTTGTAGAACAGAGGTTTAACACTACAAGGTCTGTAGAAACACGTTTTACGCCATATCTAGAAATCTAGCCAAGATGGGAACATTTTGTACTGCAGGTACAATATGTCTTAGTTATTTGCTGCAAGAGGAAACAAAAAAAACAACTTAAGCACAGAATAATGAAAATAGTCCTTGTTCCACTTTTGACACTGAAGTTATTAATCAATATAATTCTTTGGCACACCACACACCTTAGTTTATTTAACACTGTTCTTTTCATTCAGATTGCAGGAGCCTGTTTCGTGAGATGCCTTTTCTACAATTAAAATCACAATTTGCTCAGCAGGCAGAAGTCATAGACACAGTAAATATATTATCGACACTTGAAGCAATTATATCATGATCATTATTAATGATCAGGAAGGAAGTCATCACCCTCAATGTAATGGAGGTTCCCAATTGATGACCACATGACACCTATTATTGATTAAACAAAAATCTATGACTCCAAAGGGTGTGTGCGTGTTACATACATAACTATATATAGAGTTATACAGCACAGGAACAGGCCATTCGGCCCATCATGTTTATGTCCACCATCAAATACCATTCTATACTAGAATGCGTGACCATGTGTGGCATGAACTTGTTTCCTCGCAAGGTCTACATGAAGGTGATAACCGATCACAAACTTTGCTTTTACTGTTTTTAATATTTGACTTGCAAAATTAGATTATTGCCAAACAATCATTCTTCGGTCTCTATTATTTTCTATATAAAGGCAGCCCTCGTAATTAACGTTCATTTAATATTTCATTTCTGGATTTAGATTGGCAGTTTCTCTTGGCCAATAAAAGGACCAACCAAAATCCTGAATGCAGGGTATCTAAAATGGTGACAGAAAGTTAAAAAGAAACTGCACTGCATGTCCATCTTCATGAGCTTCAGATTGTGTTTGCTGCTTGTGGCTGCAAATACCTGGAGGCTGCAGTTGCTGTTTCCTAGCAGGAAAGAATTACATTTTTTTCCAAGATAACTGGGTCCTGGAACACTGGCCCCAGGGGGACGTATGAGTCCTGAAGGCAAACCAGTTTGAGGCAAGACGACACTGCGGGACCTGGTGTGCGACATTGTTCCAATTGGGCCACTTAATGAATGTATTGGAGAAATAATTTCGCCGACTGCTGATGCTTTTCTTGCCTGTGTGGTGAGTGCTCCCTGTAACTGGCATGTCACCGCGGGTCAAATACACTGGATGTAAAGCCTGTTCAATTGAACCTCGAGCGGCAGTGGAATATGTGGATGCCAGGATTGAGTTCTGGTGAGATTGGGCCGTGTGGGAGGGGTTACACAGCTGTGGCTCATGGACGGAGAATGGTACTGATACGTGGAACATCTCCGAATCCGGAGAAAGCGGCAGCGAGTCAACACAGGCTAGAGATAGAACCTCGTGTGCAGGTGACCGCCCATCAGGCCATGGAGGGACTCAGAGGGGGACGCCGATGATGGCCCAATGTGTATAGGCGTTGTTGGTCGTTCGAGGAGATGATGGGTCAGCATGTGTGGCTGGAAGCTCCATCTCAACAAGGAGATGGTGTGGCATCTAGTGACATGTCTCTGCAGACCTGGCACCCCATGGAAGAGGAGGAGGGCTCCCACCCTGGTGGCCATGAAGGTCACCGCAGCCCTGAATTGCTATGCCACCAGATCATTCCAGGACTTGAGTGGGGACTTGTACAACATATCCCAAGCTACAGCCCACAAATGCATCCGTGAGGTCAGGAATGCCCTGTATGCCCAGGCACCCAACTACATCATCTATGTTGCCTTGAGCGCACAAGGGCAACAGGGAGTGCTCTTCGTTAACAACAAGGGGTTCCACTCCCTGAATTGTTTGCATGTGTGCATGCTTCCCAGGGAGCATGCATGACAGCTACATCCTGGGACTCCCGGAGATCCCCAGCATCTTCGAGGACAACTCTAGGATGACGGGTTGGCTCTTGGGAAAAAAGGGGTACCCGCTGAGGGCCTGGCCGATGGCGCCAGTGTGGAGACCCGCTATAACGAGGCCCATGTTGATACTCATGGTGTCATTGAGCGGTGCATCGGGCTGCTGAAAAAGTGGATCCAATGTATGGACCGCTTTGGTGGTGCACTGCAGTACAACCACCCCCCCCCCCCCATAGGGTCTCCCGCTTTGTGGTGGTCTGCTGTGCCCTCGACAACCTTGCACAGTCATGGAATGACATGCTGGAAGAGGAGGAGGAGGAGTAGTAGGGATATGCAGCCTCGTCTGAGGAAGGTGAGGAGGAACCAGACCAGGAGGGACTGGAGGACAAGCCCGAGAGGACTCTGGGAGCAACTAGAGGATAGGGGACAGGCGGTGGCGAGAATCCAGCATGCCCGAAGGGCCAAGGAGGCCTTCATCCTCGCCCACTTCTCATAGGATGTGGCTTTGTCCATCAGCTCACCCGCTTCCCCCCCGAACTCCCCCCATTTACCCCCTCCCCCCAATGACCACTCCGACCCCCATTTACCCCCTCCCCCCAATGACCACTCCGACCCCCATTTCCCTCCTTCCCACCCATTTCCCTCCTTCTCCCCATCCCCCAATCTCCCACACACCCCAACTTCCCCTATCTGATTCCACCTCGGCTACACCTCACCATTGAACAATTGAATGTAATGACTTCACAGAATCTTTGAATCATGAATTGTTACGGGGCAGAAGAAGGCCACTTGGCCCATTGTGTCTGAACCGGCTCTCCCAATGAACAATATGACTTGGTGCCATTTTGCTGCCTTTTCTCTGTATCCCTTGCACATTTCATCTTGGTTCTGCACAAATCCTTGTAAATCGGCTCATTGCCATGTACCGTCTGCAAGATCCTGGATGCAAACTTGTACCAGCTGCAATCTTGCCAATTTTGTTCCTGCATTTTTAGCATGCATTTCATTTCATTTCATTTTCATGCACATTGACTATCATCTTTTGGAGGTTGAAAGGTATGGAATGGGTAAGAGTCGGTAAATTGGTATACACTGGCCTGTCGAACATGAGCTCTGCCAGTTGACAGAATAATAGCACTTAAAGATGTCCCTCTCAGATGTAACATTGCAAAGTGTAGATCTTGCTTGGTCTGTCCACAATTGAAAATGAGGGATTTCACCATGCAAGCCTTTTGTTCAACTGAGCCGTTAGATCCAAGAGAAGAAGTAGTGTGATCGATATTCCAATTTTCACATATACCCTAAAATGGCTTACCAATAAATTGTGGACTGTTATCCAGGCACAACAAATAAATTGAAAATAGTGTTTAGAGTGTGCGCAACAATTGTGCTTGATGTATTGTGCAATTTTCCAACTGGTAATGTAGTCGATGATGATGAGGAGGACAGTGCCATGTACATGAAAGAGGTTGAATATGATTTTGGACCAAGGCTAGGTGATAATATTGATAATTTTTATTATTATCACAAATAGGCTTACATTAACACTGCAATGAAGTTACTGTGAAAACCCCCTAGTGGCCACACTCCGGCGCCTGTTTGGGTACACAGAGGGAGTATTCAGAATGTCCAATTCACCGAACAAGCACATCTTTCGTGACTTGTGGGGGGAAATCAGAGCACCCAGAGGAAACCCACACCGACACGGGGAGAACGGGCAGACTCCGCACAGACAGTGACCTCCAAGTGGGAATCGGACCCCGGACCCTGCCGCTGTGAAGCAATATTGCTAACCACTGTGCTACTGTGGTTGGAACTTCATGTGGAATTTAAAAAAATTTTTTTATATAAATTTAGATTACCCAATTATTTTTTCCAATTAAGGGGCAATTTAGCGTGGCCAATCCACCTACTCTGCACATTTTTTGGGTTGTGGGGGCGAAACCCAAGCAGACGCGGGGAGAATGTGCAAACTCCACACGGACAGTGACCCAGAGCCGGGATCGAACCTGGGACCTCAGCGCCGTGAGGCGGTTGTGCTAACCACTAGGCCACCGTGCTGCCCACTTCATGTGGAACTAATGGTTCTTTGTGCTTACTCAGCATACACTCTTGACCTGCCTCACAATTCTTGGAGATGACTGCAATAATCGCAATCATCTCTGGCCCGATTTTATGACTGTTTTGTTTGTTTCTTTTTGTTTGATCCTTCCTCACTATCTAACGATCCACCCCACACCCTGGTCACTTGTCTTCCCTGTCTGGGCTAACCCTGGTCCTCTCAATGCACTGTTCCACTAACGGCATTGACAGGCAATGCACTGCAGATTCACCGGGAGGGATCCATCTACTTACCAGCTCTTTATTTGAACCTATCTCAGCACTGTCTCTTCAAAGCTTCTCCACGCTGCATCTACAAAGCTCTCTGATGCTGTGACTTCAATGCCATTTCTGACCAAAACATTGAGGGCATCTCATGCCATGTCGCACAATCTAAGGCTATTCCCCATGTTGTACCTGTACTTAATCTTGTAACTGCTCTATCTGACCACCACTGGACACCATGTAGTGTTGTTATTCTGATATAAAGAAACCAATCACGCTTAAGGAATTAAGTAAACACATCGGGATTTCCTTTACTTTGCGCAGGCACACCTCCTCCTCGAATGCACTGTGGCCTATTGTGCTGACATTTCAGCCTTGACAAGGCAGTTTCACCCAACTACAGCTAAGGTCCATGCCTTCCCTGCACTTACTCTTGCGATCCACAAGTGACCATTGAACCTTTTTGCAACACTGATGCCAGGAATGGGGAATGGCGCACAAAATCGTTCCCACTAACCAAGTCGGCTACCTCCAACCATGCCTTCTTTGTCAGGCAGGGCGGCCTTCTCTTGGTGCCCCTGGGCATCATAGAGTCATAGAGTTTTTACAGCATGGAAAGAGGCCCTTCAGTGCATCGTTTCAACACCAGCCATCAAACACCTAACTACTCTAATTTCATTTTCCAGCACTTGGCCCGTAGTCTCCTATGCCAGGGAATTTCAGGTGCTCATTTAAATATTTCTTAAATATTTTGAGGGTTCACACCTCCAGCACCCTTTCAGGCAGTGAGTTCCAGATTACTACTGGGTGAAAAAGATTTTCTCCTCTACACCTCCTGCCCCTTACCTTAAATCAATGCTTTGACAAAGAGTGACCCAGACTCGAAATGTTATCTCCGTTCTCTCTCCAGATGCTGTGTCAAACCTGCTGTGATTGTCCAGTATTTTCTGTTTTTGTCTTAAATCCATGCCCCCTGGTTACTGACCCCTCCACTAAGAGTAACAGTTCCTTTCTATCCACCCTATCTATGTCCCTCATAATTTTATACACCTCAATCAGATTCCCCCCTCAACCTTCTCTGCTGCAAGGAAAACAACGGCAGCCTATCCAGTCTCTCATGATAGCTGAAACACTCCAGCCCAGGCTACATCCTGGTGGCTCATCCTGTGAATCAAAATGTGCCTCCTGGCACTGGCCTCCTACACTAGGACAGCCAGGCACTCAACAGTGAAACGCAGGGTACTTCGCCCACCCGACGCCCACCCACCTTCCATGGCACCCGGGGTCTGATGCCATTACTGTTCATGAAACCACTTGCTGTTGTTGAATTAACCTGCCCAACAAATCATGGCAGCATTCAGGGAGCTGCATCTGGTGTTAAACCATCACCTCCCCCTCGCCCCCTTCTCCCCACTGGGTCCTCATGGGACACATTGTCGCATGGCTCAATGCGACCCCAACTGGCAGACGCATTCCATGCTGGACGGGCCTTAATTGGCCACCCAGTGTGGCATCACGGTTACATTGCAAACTCGGGCAGGAGCGGATTTCACATCCAATTTCAATCAGGCCAACTTCGGGCACAAGCCAAAGTTAAAATTCAGGCCTAAATGCAGATAGGTTGGTGAACATCACAATCCAGTTTTCCTCCACATCCAATTTGATCTTTCTGTCTTTGGACTTACTTCCACCGAGCTGTAAGATACCTTACTCTTATATATAATATGTACATCAGGTTGCAATTTGGTTTATTTTAAATGACTAAAGTTTCTGCTTCCTTCTCGCTGAGAAGGAGTGTGTAAACTTGCACTAGAAATAATAAAATGGTCAACTGAAATGAAACTACTCTGCACATTTTTTGGGTTGTGGGGGCGAAACCCACGCAGACACGGGGAGAATGTGCAAACTCCACACGGACAGTGACCCAGAGCCTATTGCCACAAGTAGGCTTCAAATGAAGTTACTGTGAAAAGCCCCTAGTCGCCACATTCCAGCACCTGTTCAGGGAGGCTGCTCCGGGAATTGAACCGTGCTGCTGGCCTGCCTTGGTCTGCTTTCAAAGCCAGAAACTTAACCCTGTGCTAAACCAGCCCCGATTTGCTTGCTCCCAGAATTCTTCAGCATTTGGGTGACCTTCAGCAAGGAAAAGTTTTTTCAGCAAGGAGATTTCCTTTACAGGCAAAGAATGATGAGTAAAGGGCCTTCTCGATTAGAGAGTAGCTGATCTCGCAAAGAATCAACACTTAAGAGACTGAAAACCATATAGTTTATGGTCTAGCTGTGCATACCCAGAGTCCAAAAAGGTCTTAAATTTTCCTTTGCAATTCAATAAGAGAAACAGGATATTAATGTTCATTTCTCAGAATAACTGTTGCCTAAAGCACAGAGTTTATGAAACTCAGTAAAGATTATTTACAGCCAAGTTGGTGTCAAATGCAAAAACCTTTATCCTGCCCCCTCCCAAGCCCAATATAACCCTGCTGAATTTAAACCTCCCTCCATCCTTTCCCCTACCATTCCCAATTTAACCTTTCTGTATTTGGACTTCCTCCACATCCCCCCACCCCATCTAAACTGTCATAACCCCCACGAGGATCACAGGGAAACCATGATTGATCTTCCCATGGGGCTCGTGGAGTACAAGTTTCCCAAATAGGGGCCGGAGGCCACCCGCCTGGGGCTCCTTATGTACTGATGTAAAAGCTGCCCGAAACAAGGATCCAGACAGACCAGTCATCCCATAACAGAGATTGTACTGGGAGTGAGATACTGCTAGACGCAGATCTTGTACATGGTTAAAAGAAATTAACATTCAATTTTCACATGCTTCCTCTAGTTACCAAGCAACCCCAAATACCAACCCCAACCAATCCCCGCCTTAACGTCCCACTCTGGATACTTCTGGATTCTCATCACACTCCAATAAAGTTCAAGATAAATTTCAAGGGCAGGTGCCTTGAATATGTGAGGCTGCATTGATGCTATAATTGTGTTCCCCTTGTGAACGTGATTCACGTGATCGGGCACCCAGATACCGATATATATATACCGGGCAGTGCATTTTATGACACTAAAGTTGGCCAGTACTGAGGAAGCCGCAGTAATGCCAGCATTGGCCTCATTAAAATATAAATCTCTGTAAATTAGTTTCATATAATCCTTATTAGAGGTTTCAGATTTATGTAAATTGTTGGAACGCAAGCTCTGCACTCAAGTGTGCACCAACCTATTTAGGATGGGCATGCGATGTCTGTGCTGGTCTGATACTCTTAATGCTGAGAATCACTTTGAATATTTTCTGCCTTTTTGAATGAGCTACCTTTTGTGGGTTTTGCCCACTCTACTGCTGTGAATAGCTGCATGTTTGCTCTGGAAGATTTTTTAATTTACCAACTTATTTTTAAAAAAAATTTAGATTACCCAATTCATTTTTTCCAATTAAGGGGCAATTTAGCGTGGCCAATCCACCGACCCTGCACACATCTTTTGGGTTGTGGGGGCGAAACTCACGCAAACACAGTGAGAATGTGCAAACTCCGCACGGACAGTGACCCAGAGCTGGGGTCGACCTTGGGATCTCGGCGCCATGAGGCAGCAATGCTAACCACTGTGCCACCATGCTGCCCCTGTCTTGCCTCTTATGACAGAGATTCGACATGCAGTAAATAAAGCACTGAGTAGGGGAAATTCATTTGATGCACAGCACTACAATGACAAATTAAATTTATCATGTATTATTTGTGCAAAATATTTCACCAAGAAAGGACACACACTACATATATTATGGGCTGGAGCCTGCTGTTCCCCAGTCGCCTGTTTCTCGACTCCCGCCACTTGTCAATGGGATTTCCCATTGAAGTTACCTCAAGCCGCTGGGAAACCCGCAGGCAGGGTTGGGATGCCAGCGAGAAAAGTGAATCTCAATGGTCGGATAATTCCGGCCTATATTTAATTAGAGGTTAAATTGGATAGGGCAGCACGGTGGCGCATTGGGTTAGCCCTGTTGCCTCACGGCGCTGAGGTCCCAGGTTCAATCCTGGCTCTGGGTGACTGTCCGTATGGAGTCTGCACATTCTCCCTGTGTTTGTGTGGGTTTTGCCCCCACAACCCAAAGATGTGCAGATAGGTGGATTGAACACGATAAATTGCCCCTTAAATTGGGAAAAATTAATTGGGTACTCTAAAAAAAAAATTTTTTAATTGGATAACGCCTGAAAATGGGCACAGAATTTCAATTAACCCACCACCATTGATTGCACTGCTCACTGTTAATTTCCTTGATTTCTATGTGCAGCCAGAACCCTCTGCCCAGTTCGGTGGCTGCATGTATTAGCAGAGCACCTAATATCCTCAGCATGTTGCACAAAGTAAAGTGAGCCTGCACCTCTCAAAGGGATTTGCACTGCTACAGTGGTGAGACCATGGGGAACATTGAGCTGTGGAAGATCCAACAGTGGCTGACCATGGGAGGGGTTAGGCATCAAGGTTTTTGGATGCTGGAGTGGAGGTTTTGATGGAAGATGTTGAAAGTAAAGATGTTCTGTATCCTCGGGGGTGGGGAGGTGGGGACAGAGGGGCCTTCCACACAGGCACACAGAAGGCCATGTCAAGAGATAACAGCAGAGGTCAATGCCAGGTGTATAGTCCTAAGGACCTGAACACAATGCAGAAAAACATTCAATGATCCCTCAAGTGCATTGTCAAAGGCCATATCTTATCACCAGCATACTCCATTGCTTATTTTACTACCCCCCCCCCCCCCCACCCTGTCACTCACCTACTAACAGGTCAGCATGGCGGCAGAGTGGTTAACACTGTTGCTTTACAGCGCCAGGGACCTGGGTTCAATTCCAGCCTTGGGTAGCTGCGTGGAGTTTGCAGGTTCTCCCTGTATCTGCATGGGTCTCCTCTGAGTGTTCTGGTTTCCTCCCATAGTCCAAAGATGTGCTGGTTAGGTGCATTAACCATGCTAAATTGCCCCTTCGGCATAGTTTCAGGAACAGGATGGGGCATTGGGCCTAAATAGGGTAGCTTTCGAAGGGTCGGTGGTGACTTGGATGGGCCGAACGGCATCCTTCTACACTGAAGGGATTCTATTCTATGAACGATCTCAATCAATTAGACCTTCTACCCAGCATCTATATGTTTTACTTCACTCTCACGTACGTAGCATTGTTGCAAGTCTTTCAGTCACATTTCAAAGCTTGTACCTGCTGGCAGCTATTCAATAATGACAACCACATCATCCAAACAGCTTACAAAATACTCACTCACGCATTCCCTCTTCCATGCAGAAGAAGCTGGTGCACAAGAGGCAGCAGAAATTGTCAAGAGAGATGTTGTCGCCTGCATGTTTTAATCCCCAGGGAAGCAATGGTGCAAACTAGTATTGGAAGAGCTATTTCTGAGACTGATGCTGTGTGTAATTTAGAGGATAATATAGAGGTCAGATGAGATCTGCACATGGTGAGACACATGGCCAAGTGTGCTGGAGCCAGGACTGGGGGAATGGATAGTGCATTTGCAAGCTGGTCAAGAAACTGAGATCCAACACTAGTTCTGCTGCAGAAGATTCAGGGAAGAAATTCAATGATCCAGGCTACAGACGAAGGCTGATGGGTGTTAGCACCCAACTGCTTGGGCATTGGGAAGCGTGCATTCAACGTCAAGTAGCATGGAATGACCTGTGCCAACTTGGAGTGGGCTTGGCGCACAGCTTGGCACCCAGCCTTTCCAACTCTGAATGGGTGGCCATCTCCATCAAGACATGAAACATCTGGTGGCTGATATCTCAGCTTCCATTGCAGCACAAACAGCATTCAACAAACATCTGAGTGTTGCAGTGTGCAAGGAGGCAGGGTATCGCATAACTCCAGCAATTGTTTCTCCAGCAGATCTGCGTCTGTGAGGATATGACCTCCTGCTGAGAGCCCTCCTCCCTGTCATCCTCTTCCCTCTTTTAGAAGCTGGTGCTGGTCTGCGTTGCCTTTTCAGTCATGCTCAATACCAAGAGGAAACTTTACTCGGCCACCCATGTCTGCAAGGAACTTACTCACGCTCAAGTCTTTACAATATTCACCACCAGCCAGGCCGCTTCCTATAGAAAACTGAAACATAAGGGTTGATAAACATGTAGAATTGCAAAACAGCCAATTTCAATAATTCAGCAACAAACCTAGTTCATAGTTCTTTTGAGTAGCACTGGCAGGGGATCATCCATTCCTTTTTAATGTCATGTCCATTGTACAAGGTAAGGGAGGGCATAGGCTGGAGTGTGGAATTAAAATGGCAGCATTAGCATTAAATCAGTCTTACGGATTAATGTCCTGATTCGTCTGATATCTACGCTGCATGCAAACCCCTTTACACAGATGATGTCAGCCACACTCCAATCCAGTTTCAGTGTTTGAGGGGCCCTACAACACCCAAGAAGAGATATTCTTGTGGCCTTGCTTGTTTGGTTTCGATGCATCATTCACCAAGGTATTTTTGTTTCTTTTTTCTCTTCATTTCCTATCATTTAAGTATCTACATAGAACATAGAACAGTACAGCACAGAACAGGCCCTTCGGCCCTCGATGTTGTGCCGAGCAATGATCACCCTACTCAAGGGTTGGGGAGCTGCTCGCAGTCCCGTTGGGTCATTTTCCCGTCTCTTTCCCGTGTGTTGGGTCGGGGGGGGGCAGGGTTTGGGATGGAAGCGCGGGTTTTCTTCCCGCGCTGGAGGAGTAGTGGGCGGGGCGGGCACAGGGAGGGGGGAATGGTGGTTGGGTTGCATCGGGGAGGGGGTCGTTGGGATGGCGGGAGCAGCCAGGGTCAGCAGGAGTCGGCTGACTTACAGCAGTACAATGGAAGGGATTACGCAGCTAGGGGGGGCCCTAGCCTTGGGGGGGGGGGGGGTTTGGGGGGGGGGGAAAGTAGGGGGGGGTACCGGGTTGCTGCTGCAGGGGCCATAGGGGAACTGCTGGTGAAGGGGGCGGTTGGGGGGGGGCGGGGTCTTCCACCGTGGGGAACGGGCCTGGGGGGTTCTGCGGGCACGTGGTGAGCTGAGGGAGAATTATGGCTGACCGCCGCAGAGGGAGGGGGAAGACCCCCCCATATTCGGCTGGTCACATGGAACGTGAGGGGGCTGAATGGACAGGTGAAGCGGTCCCGGGTATTGGCGCACCTGAAGGGGCTGGGAGCGGATGTGGCTCTGCTCTAGGAGACGCACCTTAAGGTGGCGGATCAGGTGAGGCTGAGAATAGGTTGGGTGGGGCAGGTGTTTCACTCGGGGCTAGATGCTAAGAATCGAGGGGTGGCGATCTTAGTTGGCAAGAGCTTGTCGTTTGTTGCGTCGAGTGTGGTGGCGGACAGTGGAGGTAGACACTTAATGGTGAGTGGTAGACTTCAAGGGGCGCAGGTGGTTCTGGTCAATGTGTACGCCCCCAACTGGGACAATGCGGGCTTCATGCGGCGAATGTTGAGCCGGATCCCGGACCTGGAGACGGATGGCTTGATCTTGGGAGGGGACTTTAATACTGTGTTGGATCCAGCTCTGGATCGTTCGAAGTCTAGGACGGGCAAGAGGCCGGCGGTGGCCTCAGTGCTGAGGGGGTTCATGGATCAGATGGGAGGGGTAGACCCTTGGAGGTTTTTGAGGCCAGAAGGCAGGGAGTTCTCAAGAGTAGAGGATGAGCGGGTGGAGGGTCTGGGGGCCCCAATCGAGTTGGAGGAGCTGATGGAGGCGCTGGGGAGCATGCAGACAGGGAAAGCACCGGGACCTGACGGGTTCCCGGTGGAGTTCTATAAGAAGTTTTCAGATCTGCTGGGCCCGCTGCTTGTGAGGACCCTGAATGAGGCAAGGGAGGGGGGCTCTGCCCCCGACGATGTCTAGAGCAATAATCTCACTGATCCTGAAGCGGGATAAGGACCCTCTCCAGTGTGGTCTTACAGGCCGATTTCGCTCCTCAACGTGGACGCAAAGTTGTTGGCTAAGATACTGTCCAGGAGGGTGGAAGATGTGGTCCCGATGGTTATCCATGAGGACCAAATGGAGTTTGTGAAGGGGAGGCAGCTGAATGTCAATGTGCGGCGGCTTCTTAATGTTATGATGATGGGGTCGGCGGATGGGGAGGCGGAAATAGTAGCATCGATGGATGCGGAGAAAGCCTTTGACATTGTGGAGTGGGGATACCTGTGGGAAGTGCTGAGGAGGTTTGGGTTTGGTGAGGGATTCATTAGCTGGGTGAGGTTGCTCTATAGCTCCCTGGTAGCGATGGTGGTGACGAATGGGAGGAGGTCGGAGGACCTTCGGCTTTCCCGGGGGACGAGGCAGGGGTGCCCCTTGTCTCCCCTGCTCTTCGCATTAGCGATTGAACCCCTGGCCATGGCGCTGAGGGATTCGAAGAAGTGGAGGAGGAAGCACCAGTTGTCGTTGTACGCAGATGATTTACTGTTGTACATCGCGGATCCGGTGGGAGGAATGTCAGAGGTGTTGAAGATACTTGGGGAGTTTGGGGATCTTTTGGGCTATAAGCTCAACGTGGGGAAGAGTGAGCTGTTTGTGCTGCACCTGGGGGACCAGGAGAGGGAGATAGGGGAGCTCCCGTTGAAGAGGGCGGAGAGGTGCTTTAGATATCTTGGGGTCCAGATAGCTAGGAGCTGGGGGGCCCTACATAGGCTAAACTTTTCGAGGCTGGTGGAACAAATGGAGGAGGAGTTCAGGAGGTGGGACGCGCTGCCACTCTCTTTGGAAGGTAGGGTCCAGTCAGTTAAGATGACGGGGCTCCCGAGGTTTTTGTTTTTTCCAGTGCCTCCCCATATTGATTGCGAAGGCTTTTTTTAAGAGGGTTAATAAGAGTATTCTGGGGTTCGTGTGGGCGCGGATGACCCCGAGAGTGAGGAGGGTATTCCTGGAGCGAGGAAGGGAGGTAGGCCACTTGGCATTGCCCAACTTGTGTTGGTATTACTGGGCTGTGAACGTGGCAATGATTCGTAGGTGGGTGATGGAGGGGGAGGGTGCCGCATGGAAGAGGTTGGAGGTGGCGCCCTGTGTGGGTACGAGTCTAGAGGCATTGGTGACGGCCCCGCTCCCACTCCCCCCGGCAAGGTACTCTACGAGTCCGGTAGTGGTGGCGTCCCTCAAAATTTGGGGGCAGTGGAGGCAGCATAGGGGGGAAGAGAAGGACTCAGTGTGGGCCCCGATACGGGGCACTCACCAGTTTGCACCAGGGAGAATAGATGGTGGGTTTTTGAGTTGGCATAGGGCAGGCATCAGGCGGATGGGGGACCTTTTCCTCGATGGGAAGTTTGCGACTTTAGAGGAATTGGAGGGGAAGTGGGGCCTCCCCCCTGGGAATGCTTTCAGGTATATGCAAATTAGGGCGTTTGTTAAGCGGCAGGTGGCGGAGTTCCCGCTACTGCCGCCTAGGGGGTTGCAGGATAGGGTGCTCTCAGGGACGTGGGTCGGTGAGGGTAGGATCTCGGCGATTTATCAGGTGATGCAGGAGGAGGAGGAGACCTCGGTGGACGAGCTGAAAGCGAAGAGGGAGGAGGAGCTAGGGGAAGAGATCGACGACGGGACGTGGGCGGACGCCCTGGGGAGGGTGAACTCGTCCTCTTCTTGCGCACAGCTCAGCTTAATTCAGCTGAAGGTGCTGCATAGGGCGCACATGACTGGGGCCAGGATGAGCCGGTTCTTTGGGGGAGAGGACAAGTGTGGGAGGTGTTCGGGAGGCCCGGTGAACCACACCCATATGTTCTGGGCGTGTCTGGCATTGTAGGGGTTTTGGAAGGGGGTGGCGGGGACTTTGTCCAAGGTGGTCGGTTCCAGGGTGGAGCCAGGCTGGGGGCTCGCGATCTTTGGGGTGGCATCGGAGCCGGGAGTGCAGAAGGCGAGAGAGGCCGGTATCCTGGCCTTTGCGTCTCTAGTAGCCCGGTGTAGGATTCTCTTACAGTGGAGAGATGTGATGCCCCCAAGCCCGGAGGCCTGGATTAATGACATGGCCAGGTTCATCAGGCTGGAGAAGGTTAAGTTTGCCCTGAGAGTGTCGGTACAAGGGTTCTTCCGGCGGTGGCAGCCCTTTCCCGATTTTCTGGCAGAGGGTTGGAGGGTGGTCAATCACAGCAGCAACCGGGGGGTTCGGGGTCTGTTAAGGGGGTTTGTCTTTTCGATGGTGTGTTTGCTATTTTCTTCTTTTTTGTATTGTTAATAAGTTATTAATTCATTGCTTTGTATTGGGGGGGATTTATTTTTCTGTTTATTTCTACACCTTGTTTACTTTATTGTTGGGAGAAGATTTGTTGTTGAAAAATTTGAATAAAAATTATTTAAAAAACAAAAAAAGATTTTCACGGAATTGGAGGTCTGGAATCCAGGAACAGCCTTGGGCTGAGTGCAAGATTTGTGGACTGCAGAAACTTAAGGGTATCGATCAAGATGAGAAATAATGGGGGGCAACTCTGTGGCACAGTGGGTTAGCCCTGTTTCCTCATGGCGCTGAGGTCCCAGGTTCAATCCTGACTCTGGGTCACTGCCTGTGTGGAGTTTGCACATTCTCCCTGGTTTTGCGTGGGTTTTGCCTCCACAACCCAAAGATGTGCAGGTTAGGTGGATTGGCCACGCTAAATTGCCCCTTAATTGGAAAAAATGAATTGGGTACTCTAAATTAATTTTTAAAAAGATGAGGAAAGATGGTAATTTTTTAATTAAATGAGCGATGGAAACATGGAACATATGCTATCAGGAGTGACTTAATCGGGCGGCACAGTGGCGCAGTGGTTAGCACTGCTGCCTCACGACGCCTTGGACCCAGCTTTGTTCCTGACCCTATGACACTGTCCATGTGGAGTTTGCAAATACTCCCCGTGTCTGCATGGGCCTCACCCCCACAACCCAAAGATGTGCACGACAGGTGGTTGGCCAGGCTAAATTGCTACTTAATTGGAAATAAAATAAGTTTTTAAAAAGCAGTGAATGAATTGAAAACAATGGCTGGTTTGAAAATGGACTCAGAGGAAAATCCTGTGAGGAAAACAGATTATAAATATTATTATTGTTATTACTCTTCGAAATATTAGTGTTAGAATTGCAGGAAGGATCCTGCAGGGAGTTGTGGAAAGGGCAGGCCATTTGTTCCAATGATCTTCTCCTGTCTTGTGTTCAGGCATTATCCTCTTCAATGTACTCCTTCAAATTTGAAAAGAAATTGCCAGTGAAGCTCCAATGTGTTTGACGCAGATATTTTTTAATGCAATTGAGCATTTTACAATATTAACATCTATTTTACAAATTAGATGAAAGGTACTGCCCTGTTGGAAAATCTAGAGTGGCTTTAAAGATTCATGTCTTAAGTAGTAAAAGAAAGAATGATATTCCATGCTGAGCAGTCAACAGGAAGCCTATCGTATGGTAATTGGTTTGGTTTTTAAATTATCCATAGGTCTTTCAGACTTGGTTAAAAGAATTGCTTCATGTATGTGATGTGTCATTACTGAGAGCAATAATAAAATCACTATTGCCAAAGTTCTGCTTTCTTATCCAAGCTGATGAATAAGTCATTTCGGCATATATTAAATGAAATTGAATTATTAACGCTGTCATTGTGATCCATCTTATTTGTTTTGCATATAATTTTAGGGACTATATTGTGACGCGGTACTATGAAGCTGACAGTAGGTGTTATATGTCATTCACTGCCTGTTCACAGTTACATGTTCATTCACTCCCTGTTCACCCGGACATGGTGACTCCCCATTGAGTTCTATATGGTCATGGCATGATTATCCTCCAGTCTTTTCAATTTCAGATATCCTAATATAGTCTACTACATGGTTATAAAATAAAACAGTTTCCTTTCATCTCTGCCTCGATGTTCAAGAAGCCTGCTTAATTAAATGGGATAAGAATGCAATATTTCAACAACACAATGGTCAAGTCTTCTTCAAGAAATTTACCTTACCAAATATCGTAATTTTCCAAATTTTTCACAAAACATTTATTGAGAAGTTAGGGCGTTTATTAAATATGGTATCAAATCAAATTGGATTTCATTGCAACCAGTCGAGAGCATCTCCAAGAGAGATGTTGTGAAGATAATGCACAGCTACTTTTGATTTTGATAGTTTTTAGTTTAAATTCTTCCTGTATCTAAGACGTAAATGAAAATGAAATATGAACTTATATTTTGAAATAATAGATCATGAGGTTTAGTAATAAGATTTGCTTTACATTTATTTACTTGTATGGAAGGTGTCATAATATACATCCATGTGTATGATGGGGTGCAGACAGGCAGTGATTGACACACAGGATGACCAGTGAGCACACAGAGCACAGCAGCCAATCACCAGACAGGACACGGCAACTATAAATGACTGAGTTCGTGTTCAGCTGCCTGACGGTGGCTGGTCCGCCACGGCTGTGGTGGTTAAGCAAGTGGCCCCGAGATTGTTCCTCGTTCGCATGCCTGATGGCTCCTTTCTCCGGTGCAACAGGCAGGCACTGTGCAGACTTCCACGCCCGCCACCCGACCGTGATGTCCCGCCTCACAAACTGCTTCCTCAGGACGCGCCCTTTCACGAGGCCACCGATCTGCCAGTTATTCTACCGACCTCCAGAACCACTGCATTGGAGGCAGTTCCGCCCGTTCAGGTGCAGGCGGCCCCTGACCCACCCTTGAGGCGGTCAACCAGAATTCGTCGCCCGCCACAGAGACTGAATTTATAGACTGAATGTTGCATTACCTTGCTGTCTCATCGTTTTGACATTCGTACATATCGTTTTTTTCTTATGTGTTATCTGCCCTCTATCTGCACTAGGCACCTTCCCATGTATATAAGTTAGCTTATTCTGTATACAGTCAAGTTCCTGTACACATATTTATTATTTATTGACCTGAACACATATTTATCAAAAAAAAGGGGGGGAGATGTCATAATATACATCCATGTATATGATGGAGTGCAGACAGGCAGTGATTGACACACAGGATGACCAGTGAGCACACAGAGCACAGCAGCCAATCACCAGACAGGGCACGGCCACTATAAAGCCAGGGGGACCAGATTTCCCGCTCTCTCTTGGGATCCAGTCTCTGAGACAGTCAGATCTCGTGAGAAGCACCACTCCAAACACCATGTGGTAGTCAGTTAGCCTCAGTCAAGTCAGCATAGTGTCAACCCACAGTTATGCATGTATTATAGTTAGTTTTTCAATAAAATCGTGTTGCATCTCATCAAGTGTTGGAAGCCTGTTTCTCTCGACACTGCATCAAACGCAGTCCACATAGACCCAGCCAGCCCAACACATCAGAAGGATACTTAGAAATGTCAGGAAATGTAAAATAGTTGGCTCTACATTTAATATTCAAAGCCAAAAAAGGTCTTCACCATAATTAGCATCACCGTAGACATCATCTTCATCTTCGTTAACCAGTGCAGCAACAGCCTCATCCCAGGGATGTCACTTTCTGAACCATCTGTGGCGTTTTTGAGACAATTACTTCTTAAAGCCACTCCTTTTTTTAAATTTAGAGTACCCAATTCAGTTTTTCCAACGAAGGGGCAATTTAGCGTGGCTCATCCACCTATCCTGCATATCTTTGGGTTGTGGGGGTGAAACCCACGCAAACACGGGGAGAATGTAGAAACTCCACACGGACAGTGACCCAGAGCCGGGATCGAAAATGGGACCTCGGCGCCGTGAGGCAGCAATGCTAACAACTGTGCCAGCGTGCTGCCCCCTTAAAACCACTCTTGATCAGTGACAAATGGATGGCAACCCATGCTTCTGTCATCTATTGGTCAAGGACCAAAAGGCCTGAATTCTTCAGGCTGCTGGACTGTGCAGACCTATTTTCTCCAAAGTAGAGCTTCACTTTTGGCATACAGCCTGTTTAAATGGTTGATTGCAGGTGGCATCCACCACTTGCAAGTAGCTTGTCATGTCCCAAGGAATAATTGCAAGATCTGTATAATTATCATCTAGGGCACTCTTGATGTATGGCATTCAATAACATCTAAAAGGACCAGCATATTGGGAAGGATTCTCCGGGTACGCTACCTAGCAGCGGGATTCACGACAGCCTGTTGAATCGGGTGTTAGGCAGAAAAATGGGTTTCACGCCAGGTATCAGACCTGTTGCAGGTCTCTCGCCTTGCCACGCCACACCTGACAGGTTTCCCGCCAAGACCCAGCGAGAAAATGCAAAGTCCACATGTGCATTCATTCGCAATTATCAGGCTAGGAGCCCGATTCAGCAGCCTGCTGGGATGCTCCAATACCCCCTAGCCGGGAATATGGTGCAAGTCCTGAGAAATGGAGATCTGCCGGCTTGCACACTAAAGTGGGGCAAAAAGGATCGGGGAAAAATGAAAGAGAGTGAAAGTGCAACCATCTATCGTCTTAAATCCTTTAACTTGTCTGTCAGCATGATGGAATTCATTGAATTTGCTGTGCAGAAGGAGGCCATTCAGCCCATCGAGTCTGCACTGGCCCCTGGAAAGAGCATCCTACTTAAGCCCACGTCCCGACCCTATCCCCAGTACCCCCACCTTATCATTTGGATGCTAAGGGGCAATTGAGCGGGGACAATCCACCTAACCTGCGTACCTTTGAATTGTGGGAGGAAACCAGAGCACCCGGTGGAAACCCACGCAGACACAGAGAAGAAGTGCAAACTCCAACAGTCACCCGAAGCCGAATTGAACCCTGGTCCCTGAAGCTGTGAGGCAGCAGTGCTAACCACTGTGCCACTGTGCAAATGAAATATCTGTGAGAATAAAGTGAAAGTCTTCCCATCTGCAACCTTAAAACTTTAATCTGTCTGTCAGCGGGTGGGCACCTGTCCTTACTAGGGAGGTCTGAAGAACAAAGAGGCAGCTTCTTTTTAAAAAACTGCTTAAAAATAAGAGTTGCTCAAAGTTGAAAGTACTTCAGAGTTAATGGACTCCTGTATATAAATAAGCAATGGTAATCCTTCCTTTGAAACTGCCTTGGGTTGACAATAAAGAGACTTTTAAAAGGCAATGGTGCTTTAAATTGAATGTAAGCAATGCAGTTCAAAACGTTTAGGCTTCTAGGCATGCACACAGGCTTGAAAAAGGAAAAGAACAATGAATTTGACTGTGAAAAAAACACTTCAAAAGGTTTCCACCAGATTAAAGGGAAGAGTTTTACCTTCATCTTGCAGATCTCTCATTTTATCACAAGACAGTTTAAAGATGGTAAGACTTTCAGTCTCTCCTCAGAGATCTTTCATCTGGACATGTTGACAGACAGTTTAAAGGGTTTAAAGGTGGCAGATGGGAAGACCAACCAAATGACCCCCATCCCAGGAAAAATTCTTGAACTGAGACCCTCCAGCTCAGTGCAAGCTTCCCCCCACCACCCCCCACCACCCCCCACCTACACCTCCCCTGCAGGATCCTCCTCAACATCCTTGATATAAGCATGGAGTGCAAGGTTGGAAGTGCCAAGGGTGGGGCCTGAAGAGGGGGGACTGTGGGTGGGCTTTGACAGTGTTTTGCAGGGGGGGTGAACTGCAACAGTATTCTGAGATAGGAGTGTCCTTTAAAAATGGCTCTCTGATCCCTGAGGAGCGAGACATGTCAGCAGGTTTTGCCTCCACCCCTCTCAGGGCCAATGTAAAGTCCAATCCTATGAAAACAAAATTCTCAGTTCCTTTGAATGGCACCTGAGCAGCGCTCCTAGAGCCAGTGGGAATCACTCCGGTTTTCCCACTGACAAAGAACAAAGAAATGTACATCACAGGAACAGGCCCTTCAGCCCTCCAAGCTTGTGTTGATCATGATGCCCCAAATTTTTAAAAAAGCTTCTGCCCTTACTCGTTCCATATTCCTCTAAAGAACACAGAAAAGAGACAGGAACACTTAGTATGCAAATGGGGGAATCCCGCTCATTATGTTCGCCAGAGGGGCCTTTGCACCACATGTTAGGTAACTACTCTTTACTCATCCAGTCAAGCACTTTTATCTTCGTGCACAATCACGCCTTGTGGCCACACAATGCTGTTTGGTGGAGTTCTTCATTTGTAGGTAATATATGGCAAAATCTTTGTCCCTCCTCCGTTTGTCCTGAGCGTGACAGTGAAATTATTCATTTTGTTGCCAATTGATCATAAGTTGATCGATTTCTCTCCTTTGGACATCATGGTTTGACTGAATAGAATACCAAGTATGACGGGTGGCTGATCTAGATTGGTAACATGGGATGTGCTACATTGGTATGCTTTTGCAGCATTAAAATCTAAAGCTGGTACTCAAATAGCTGCCATTCAAAGCATAAGGCATGTGTCACACGATTAAAATGCATCAATATATGGAATGATCATGCCTTGACTTGCGTAAGTGCCAGTTAGGAGTTACTTGACTCTTTGATCATGAAAATCAGAGTGTGTGTCTTATAGTCAGGAAATTATGTTGACAATTTTTCATGTTATGGAGAATAATTTTTTTCTATTTCTATTCATTACTTGTTCAATCCAAAGAAGATTTTCATTTAAAAATTGTATTTATTTTAGAGCTTACTTGTTGCCTGCTGTGCTGTGACAGGGTAGTTGGAGAAGCACTATATTTTTGTGTTCCCTGCTATTTTCCAAAGTAAGGGAGACTACCCTTAACAGTCAAATTATCTCATCACTTCAAAGATGTCCAGTGCTTTTCAATGTGCCTCGTCCACAGGAGCTTTTATCTCCTGTGTTGCATAGTTCTGGAACTCCATTTGGTGAGTCAGTTGTAGTCGCTCTGAATATTTCCAAAGATGTTGACAAAGTTTGACATTGTGCCCTGCTCCAGATTACTTTCTAGAATCTTCCACTGAAGCTGACTATGACTGTTGATTCATCCTTACACTTTCCCATCAGCTCAACGTATGTGTGTCCCCTCACTTTTCATTCTTTCTCGAAACAACCTCTACTACTGATCATCTCCTTGGTACCAATTGTTTTGCTGCTGATTTAACTCTACATTCATTCAACCTCCTTTAAATGATAAGGGCGCAGTGCACTCAAGCTCCATTCCTCCTACATACAACATCTAAATCTACTCCCTGACCATCGATGGAGCAGTCAAAGTCTTGATTCTTTCTATTTTGTAATGAAATACAGTTGTATATGTTGCATGCGACTCTGTACAAGTTACATCCTACCTTATTTAACTTCACCCACATTTCTCCTGTATATATTACCACATTAAAAATATGTTTGCTTCATTTCTAAACTCACTCCAAGAAACTTGGTACCTTCATTATTGCCAAATACTCTCAACTGTAGATAAATAATAGTAACCGCTAGATAGAATCTTTGTATGTCTCTGGTTGATATAATGCTTCATATGTGTAAGTGTAGCAGGCGGTACATGGTAGTTAATTTTCTTGTCAACTCTTCCTTTCGGCTCCCACCGCTGGCTAGAAGTACACATGTTCTGAAAAGAGAGCCGAGTGCATAAGCCTCTCCTGCTAGTGCATGATCTATTCGTCAGCTTGCCCTATGTAATACCTCCCCTTGGTGACATGCGCAAAATGGGTATCTTACAAATCCAAGCTAAACTATAGAGGATTCAGGGGAGGCCTGGTCCCCAGATGTGTGGCATGCAGGCCCCCCAGCATGTGGTTATGCCGTAGTGGCAAGAAACCAGATTCCAAGCCATGGGTAAAGAGCCCCAGTGCTATCCGGGTGTCTCAGGGGAGAGTAAAGTCAGGAAAGTCCAGGGTGGAGTACCATGGGCAATAATCTGTCATCTATCAGGCAGTTTTCCAGCTATTCCTGGTACAGTACTGTACCAAGCAGTCCTGTTTTCATCCTTTCCTTTGGACAATATTTATAATGTTGAGAGGGGAGGGTCCTGATGCTTGGGCAACTCAGGTCTCCATACTACTTGCAAAGGCCTGCATCCTGGAGAAGACACTCCAGCTTCATGGTTTACGTTGACATAACATGGGAATCAGTTGATGGTAAATGCCAGAAGGGAAACTTAAAACAACTGTCCTCAACTGTATTCTTGCAATTTCGTATAATGTTGGGAAAGATTTGAAATCCAGAGAATGATATCCCAGACGTTTGTGACTATTTTACATGCAACAAATGTTTATTCAGAAATAAAGTAAACAACAATGAAGTAAACTAGAAGTACACATAACAAAGACAATGGTTATGCTCAGTATCACTAATTTTACACAGTTCTAAACTATCTTAACTTAACTATCTTCAGAGCTAACTATGCCCAAATCGTTACACAACACCCTATGGTTTTCAGATCTGTAGAAATCCAGCAACAGTTACCACACCGGGCAATTAAACTCTTTGGGATAGCTTCGGAGGTACTTTTCAAGACAAACTTTCATCATGTACACTGCTTGCTGGGAGTTAAGCAGCTATTCCTGCTGTTGGCTGATGTTTAAATAAAAGTTGGGCTCTGCATAGTTTTAATCATCTACTTAAATACAGTTTTTCTCTCTGATCTTCCCTTATCTGAGATAACTTCCTTTAGAACTCAGACTTACCTTCATTTCTTGATATTAGTTTTTAGAGTGTAAGTGGAAAGAATGCTTTCTTGAAATAATTAATTCTATCTTCACACTACTCCTTTCACACCTTCAGTCTCTTCCTTTGAAACCTTTAACACTTTATCAAATCCATTCATGTTCTGTCCCCCCATTATTACTAAGTTGCCTGCTGTAAACATCTGCTTGCAGTGTTGCTAAGCTCAACACAATGTCAAAAGCACCAATTCCATCAACATTGTCCCTGCCTTAATTAACTTACATTTTCCCACGGTTTTTAAAAATATATAACCAGCAGAACATGTTTGAATCTCATGGATTTCCCTGGTCTTTTCATGTCACCACTATTTTCCTGACACATTTTCCTGCTGCACATTTTTAATGTACCTATCAAAATTGCAATGAGCCACACTTATATTCCTGTTGGCTAATATGCTGAACAACACTAATCTAATCTTGACCCCGCAATTTAGCACTCACTTTAATTTTCAGCCTTGGTAGTATCCTGCTTTTGTCCATTTACCTAAATTTATTAATTTATTAAAATGTCTGATATTTTGTTAAATACTTGTCACATAGTACAGTGTGAAACAAAGTGCGGAATTTTCTCGGATATTGGCAAAGGCCGAAAGCAGACAGGAAAAGTAACGTTGAGGCCACCGACATCAATGATGGCTTTCTCCACCTTATTACCCCAGACTTAGTCTCAAAAACATAAAATGGTGGGTCACATGACATAACGCTGGCTGCCAGAAACTTAGTCACTCGAAGATCAGGGCGCCATTTTTAAAAGCTGCCCCAGTGCACAATAGTTCACTTGGATGCCCCCCCCCCCCACCTGACCCAACGCACCCACCCCAGGCACTACCTCCTGGCACTGTCCCCTGGCACTG
This sequence comes from Scyliorhinus canicula, assembly GCF_902713615.1. NCBI lineage: Eukaryota > Metazoa > Chordata > Chondrichthyes > Carcharhiniformes > Scyliorhinidae > Scyliorhinus > Scyliorhinus canicula. Next base: position 127,796,020 of record NC_052157.1, on the reverse strand, counting down.
CCACGGAAGTGCCCAGATAGTGTCCGGGTACTGTCCAGGTATGAAACCCCCCACTCCTCCGAGTGATGCACATTCACTGATAAGCTCTTCTGGGAGGTGTATTCACCAGGCGCATGCCTTAGGAGACCAGTCGGGTTCTCATCTATCTGCTCTCATGCAGACGTGAATGGATTTTCTTACATAGTGGGTGTGGTGGGGCTGGAAGATTCAGGTGAAGTGGCCTGATAATGAGATGATAATGTATTAAAATAATGTTCCCAACGTTGAATGTCAGGAAGTGAGCCCAACAATTGTATCACAGGTTTACCTCAGCGCGCAACACGATTTAGGTTTGCTGCGAGATGTTCCCCTCCTGTTGCCACACCCACCGAATGAAATGAAAAAATGAAACGAAATGAAAATCGCTTATTGTCACAAGTAGGCTTCAAATTAAGTTACTGTGAAACGCCCCTAGTCGCCACATTCCGGCGCCTGTTCGGGGAGGCTGGTACGGGAATGAAAACGCGAGCGGAAAATCGCGACCAAAGTTTAACCATCAAACACTGCAGAATATGAGGAATGTGCTTGAATTCATATAGCACCAATCCTGACCTAACGATGCGCTACAGCGCTTCAAATTCAGCCAATCATGTAGGCCCCAGTATTTAAACCACACATATCTGTCAGGCAATCATTTAAATCAACCAAAAGCACATAAACCATTTTCCATTTCATTTTAGCCAATTCCAAAGTTGTTGCCTTGCACCACATTGTAAGCGCTCAGTATATTCTGGCTGGAAACATATTTACTCAGTCGTTAGCACTTTTTCACTGCACAGATACCTTGAATACTTAAGAACCTCTAACTGGGGTTGGATTACAGATTGCACTGCACAGCACTGACTGCAATCACAAACAGGTATACAAAGTAAGTAGCATTTAATTAGACCCAATTATCTTGTGTACTTAATGTGGAATAAATTATTTGAACAACTTTCTTCATGTTAAATATTTTTAAACTAAGTATTTTATCTTTTGCAGGTATGGTTTCAATAAAGTAAGTTATACTGTACACACAAACAAAAACAGAAATTATTGGGAATGACAGGTCAGAGAAACACAGTTAATATTTCGAGCCAATGATGATGTTTCATCAAAACCAGTGTACTTTAAAAATTCTTTCAGGTATGCTGCCAAGGTAAGCATTTGCTGCCCATCCTTAATTGCTTTTGAGAAGGTGGTGGGGAGCCAGCATCTTGAACCGCTGCTATGTGGTGTAGCTACACCCACAGCACTGTTAGGGAGGGAGTTCCACGATTATGACCCAACAACAGCGAAGGGACAACAGCTTGCAGGTGGTGACGTTCTCATGCAGCTGCTGCCACTGTACTTGCAGGTTGTAAAGATCATGGGCAGGATTCTCCAAAGCTCGCGCTGAAATCACGTTTGGCGCGTGGGCGGAGAATCCACTTTTACGCTCGAATTGGGCCCGGCGCAGCTCTCGCAATTCTCCAGTCCCCTGAGAATCGCGCACGGTTTACGTGGAGCGGCTGGGGGGGCCATTGCCAGAGGCCCTCCTAGCGATGCTCTGGTCCCGACCGGCCGAATTCCCGGCGACGTGGTTCTAACCACGTCTGGCCAGTCGGGACTCTAGCGCGGCGCCAAATGGAATGCCATGCTCCCTTCCCTCGACAGGGGCAAGGCCAGTGGGTGTATGCCAGGGGAGATGGGGGGGGAGTAGCAGGGGGCGGCTAGGATGTGGGCCTTGGGGTCGGGGTGGCCGGGCATGGACCATCATTGCCGCAGTCTGCAAGGCAGCCATTGGGAACTTAGTGCCAGAGGTCATTTGGGTGCACCCCGAGGCCACCCCCCCCCCCCCCCCCCCCCCGACAGGTACCCTCTGGCCTCAGCCATCGTATTCATATATCTGTTCCAGTTAACGTTCTGTGAATGATAACCATGAGTTTGTTGATCATGAGTGAATCAGCGATGATGCTGCCATTTTATGTCAAACGGAGATTCTTGTTGGAGATGATCAATGCCTGGCACATATTTGGTGTGAGTGTTATTTGCCACTTTTAAGTCCAAGCCTGAATATTGGCCAAGGCTTGCTGCACTTGGACACAGACTGCTTCAGTATCTGAGTAGTCATAAAGGCGGCACAGTGGTACAGTGGTTATCTCTGCTGCCTCTCAGCAGTGGGATTCGGGTACAATTCTGACTTTGGGTGACTGTCGAGTTTGCACATTCTCCCCGTGTCCGCGTGGGTTTCCTTCGGTTGCTTCGATTTCCTCTGACAGTCCAAAGGTGTGCAGGTTAAGTGGCTTGGCCTTGCTAAATTGCCCATTAGTGCCCAACGGTTAGGTGGGGTCACGGAGATAGGGCAGTGGAGTGAGCCTGGGTAGGGTGCTCTTTCAAGGGGTAGGTGCAGATTCCACGGGCCGAATGGCCTCATTCTGCACTGTACAGATTCTATATTTTTGCAGTAACTTCATTGCAGTGTTAATGTAAGCCTACTTGTGACAATAATAAAGATTATTATTATTAATTCTATTTTGAACATTGTGTGATCATCGGCAAAATTCTTCTGACCTTATGAAGAAGAGAAGGCAATTCTCCAAGCAACTAAAGATGTTTGGACCTCGGCAACAATCCTGACGAAATCCTGCTCCAATGTCTTGGCACTGAGATGATTGACCTCCAACCACCACGACTATCTGCTTTTGTGCTGGCTATGGCTCCAACCAGGGAAGAGTTTTCCCCTTTATTCCTATTGACTCCAGTTTTGCTCAGGCTCCGTGATGTTACATTTGGTCAAATCTGCTTGATAGGGGGCTGGTTTAGCACAGTGGGCTAAATAGCTGGCTTGTAATGCAGAACAAGGCCAGCAGCGCAGGTCCAATTCCCATACCAGCCTCCCCGAACAGGCGCCGAAATGTGGCGACTAGGAGCTTTTCCCAGTCACTTCATTGAAACCTACTTGTGACAATAAGTGATTATTACTATTAAAGGGCACTCTCACCCAATCACTTGAATGTAATGAGATCGTGAGCTGAGTAGCCCGAGCAGAGCCCAAACTGAGCATCAATGAGCGGATCATTGCTGAGTAAGTTCAGTTTGATAGCACTGTCGATGATAATCGAGAATAGGCTGACAGGGCAGCAATTGGCCAGATTGGGTTTGCCTTGCCTTTTGTGGATACTGTTTATATAATAATGCTTTGTTAAAATCCCCTTCAATAATAATAGTGTTCTCCCTTAAACCACCAAACGTGCTTAGAGGGCATATTGCATTGGCACCCCACCATAAATAATTGGTCAATGTTATAATATTGGGTAACAGGCAGACAATTTACTCAAAAGAAGATACCATAGAGATAAGGGCCGGAATTCTCCAGCCTTTGGGGTTCTCTTCTCCCGCTGGCAGCACACCCCTACCCATGGGTTTCCCGGCAGCGTGGGGCGGCTTCAATGGGAAATCCCATTGACAAGTGGGGGGGAAGAGAGAATCGCCTTGCCGCCAAATGGTGCGCAGCCGAAAAACACGCTGCTGGGGGACCCGAAGAATCCCGCCCAATATAAATAACCAGATAAACCTATTTTAGTAAATATTAACCAGGGCACCAGCAAGAAAGCCTTTGGCTCTTCTTCTGTTCAAGTAAGGCCGTGCCCGCTACCCTTGCTTTTACATCGCATCTGAAAGCCAAGAGGAAATATTAATTTCAATTGTGAAAATTGAGAATTAATATTTGAAACTGAATTCAAACACAGTAAATGATGGGAGAGAAATGGCTCAGTTAATAAACAGGCTTCTGAACATATATTTGTTTTTAACTGAGAAAGCTGCCCTTGAGCCGAATGCAAAATACAGTAAAGTCAATCCTCTTGCATAGTCAATATTTTGAGACCACAAATTGGAAAATAAATTGTGTCTGTATTTAATTTAATTTGATGCCACCCACAGATCTCCGCAAATAATATCTCTAATTCTTCAGGCTCTTCAAACAGCATAAATTTACCAATGGAAGTGTAGGTGGGTATATTTGTCAGCCCTTGGTAAAATATATTTTCCTTCTGGCAGGAATTATAATCGCTTTATTCAATAAGACAATTTCTGCAGGCTAACACAAGTCTTTATTACTTTTGAACCATCCTCATTTCAATGTTGAACAAAGCAAGCAAAATAAAATGGTGAATCCCAGTAAGGCAGCTATTACCCAGTTAAATGCCTTATTATTGGCACATTTTTCACAGTCTCCTGACATACATGTATTCTGTTGTGCACTCATCTGAAACAAGATATAATAGTTTAGTAGTGTAACCTTTCATTGATGTCAGACACTGAGGAGTTGACAGGAGGATTTACTAATCTGACAAGAAATCTCTTCAAAGAGATTCTGACAAATGACTAGTATGTACGACATTATCATCCCTGCTATCTCTGCATCTTGCCCCTGCATTGTGTTGTAATGGATTTTTTATTGTGACCAGTCATATTACTCACACAAGTGGAAGTGATAACTTGCAGGGCAAAAATATCCACACCCCAATTCATGCAGAAACCTTGTCTGCTATCTACCAATATACCTCCAAGTATCCTGTGTTAATCAGGAACCTAAGCATGAAAGGAAAATGGGACATTCCTTTTTTGAAATTGTTCAAGTGAAAAAGTTCCAAAAGAATCTGGTCTAGTATCAACAAGGCTGTGATGGATGCTGGAATCTGAAACAAAACCAGAAAATGTTGGACAATCTCAACAGGTCTGACAGCGCCTGAGGAGAGAGAAGGGGGCCAACATTTCGAGTCTGGATGACTCTTCTTCAAAGCGATAGAGAACTGGAAATAGGACTAGATTTATACTGTCGTGGGGAGGGGCTGTGGAGCAGTGGGGCTGGATAGAGGGCCAGCGATAGGTGGAGTTTGACAAAGACAGTGGACAGAAAGGAAAAAGGAATGTAAATGGGTGATGTTAAGCCTGCTTCTTTGTCGGCCATTGCAATCTCCGACCACACTCCGCATTGGATAGAGTTGGAGATGGGGGAGGTGCGGGACCAGCGCCCGTTGTGGCGGTTGGATGTGGGGTTGTTGGCGGAGGAGGAGGTGTGTAGGAGGGTCCGGGCAAGTATTGAGGGGTACCTCGAGGTGAATGATACGGGGGAGGTTCAGGTGGGGATGGTCTGGGAAGCCCTGAAGGCAGTGATTCGTGGGGAGCTGATATCCATCCGGGCACACAAGGAGAGGAGCGAGAGGAGTGAGAGGGATAGACTGGTGGGAAAGATGCTGGTGGACAGGAGGTATGCAGAGGCACCAGAGGAGGGACTGTTGGGAGAGAGGCGCAGCCTGCAGGCTAAGTTTGATTTGCTGACCACTAGAAAGGCGGAGGCACAGTGGAGGAAGGCACAAGGGGCAGTGTACGAACATGGTGAAAAGGCGAGTAGGATGCTGGCTCATCAGCTCCGCAAGCGGGATGCGGCTAAGGAAATTGCTGGAGTGAGAGACAAGAGTGGGAATGTGGTGCGGAAGGGGGTAGAGGTGAATGAGGTTTTCAAGGACTTTTACGGGGGAACTGTACCGGTCGGAGCCAACGGGGGAGAGGAGGGGAATGGAGAGGTTCCTTGACGGGCTTTCTTTCCCGAAGGTGCAGGAGGAGAAAGTGGAGGGGTTGGGTGCGCCGATTGAGCTGGAGGAGCTAGTTAAGGGGATCGGGCAGATGCAGTCAGGGAAGGCACCGGGGCCGGATGGGTTCCCGGTGGAATTTTATAAAAAGTTTGTGGACCTAGTGGGCCCCTTGCTGGTGCGGACACTCAACGAAGCGTGGGAAGGGGGGACTTTGCCCCCGACAATGTCGCGGGCGCTGATCTCGTTAATTTTAAAGAGGGACAAGGATCCCCAGCAGTGTGGTTCATACAGGCCCATATCTCTCCTCAGCGTGGATGCTAAGGTGCTGGCAAAGATCCTGGCCACCAGGATAGAGGACTGTGTGCCAGGGGTTGTGCACGAGGACCAGACAGGTTTTGTGAAGGGAAGGCAGCTGAACACGAATGTGCGGAGATTGCTGAATGTCATCATGATGCCGGCGATTGAGGGGGAGGCAGAGATAGTGGTGGCGCTGGATGCAGAGAAGGCCTTCGATAGAGTGGAGTGGGAGTACTTATGGGAGGTGTTGGGGAGGTTTGGATTTGGTGAAGGGTTCATTAGATGGGTAAGGTGGGTTGGGATGCCGGGGGTGATGGAGTTGCTAGCTGAGTTTGGGACCTTTTCAGGTTATAAATTAAATTTAGGCAAGAGTGAGGTGTTTGTGGTGCACCCTGGAGACCAGGAGGAAGGAATTGGTAGGCTCCCGCTTAGGCGGACAGGGGAGAGCTTTAGGTACCTGGGGGTGCAGGTGGCCAGGGACTGGGGGACTCTTCACAAGCATAATTTCACCAGACTTGTAGATCAGATGGAGGAGGAGTTCAAGAGGTGGGACATGCTGCCATTATCATTGGCGGGGAGGGTACAGTCCGTCAAAATGACGGTGCTTCCGAGGTTCTTGTTCCTCTTTCAGTGCCTGCCCATCTTTATCCCCAGGGCCTTCTTTAGGAGAGTGACTAGCAGTATTCTGAGCTTTGTGTGGGCGCATGGGACTCCGAGAGTGAAGAGGGTGTTCCTGGAGCGAGGGAGGGATAGAGGCGGGCAACCTTCTGGGGTACTATTGGGCGGCCAATGTGTCAATGGTGCGTAAATGGGTGATGGAGGGGGGAGGGGCGGCATGGAAAAGAATGGAGATGGCGTCATGTAGAGGTACGAGCCTGGGTGCCATGGTAACAGCGCCGTTGCCGCTCTCCCCTAAGAGGTTTACCACGAGCCCGGTGGTGGCGGTGACCTTAAGAATCTGGGGACATAGGGGGGAAACAGGGGGCTCGATGGAGGCTCCACTGGGTGGCAACCATCAGTTCATCCCGGGGAACAAATAAGGGGGATTTAGGGGGTGGCAAGGGGCGGGCATCAGCAAATTGAGGGACCTGTTTATTGGCGGGAGGTTTGCGGGCCTGGGGGAACTGGAAGATAAATTTGGCCTTCCCCAAGGGAACATGTTCAGATACTTGCAGGTAAAGGTGTTTGCTAGGCGACAGGTAGAGGGATTCCCTTTGCTGCCCTCGCAGGGGACGATGGACAGAGTGCTTTCGGGGGTGTGGGTCGGATTGGGGAAGGTGTCTGACATCTATAAGGTAATGCAGGAGGTGGAGGAGTCGTCAGTGGAGGAGCTGAAGGCTAAATGGGAGGAGGAACTCAGGGAGCAGATAGAGGACGGGACTTGGGCGGATGCCTTGGAGAGAGTCAACTCTTCCTCCTCATGTGCAAGGCTTAGTCTCATCCAATTTAAGGTGCTGCACCGGGTCCACATGTCCGGGACTAGGATGAGTAGGTTCTTTGGGTGTGAGGATAGGTGCACCAGATGTTCGGGGAGTCCAGCGAACCACGCCCATATGTTCTCGGCATGCCCAGCACTGGAAGAATTCTGGAAGGGGGTGGCGGGGACGGTGTCAAGGGTGGTTGGATCTAGGGTCAAACCAGGGTGGGGATTCGCGATTTTTGGAGTTGCGGCAGAGCCGGGAGTGCAGGAGGCGAAAGAGGCCGGTGTCCTGGCCTTTGCGTCCCTAGTAGCCCGTCGAAGGATTCTGCTACAGTGGAAGGATGCAAGGCCTCCAAGTGTGGAGACCTGGATCAGTGACATGGCGGGATTTATAGAACTGGAAAGGGTCAAATTTGCCCTGAGAGGATCAATACAAGGGTTCTATAAACGATGGCAGCCTTTTCTGGACTTCCTGGCGCAAAGATAGGTATCTTGGTCATTAGCAGCAGCAACCCGGGGGGGGGGGGGGGGGGGGGGGGGTGCATTATTGTAGTTTCTATTCTGTAACTTTATATTGTGTTAATTTGCGTTGTTGTTAAAATGCTGTGTTGTGCATGGGGGTGGGGCGAATGTTTATGATTGTTAATATTATTGTTATTTTTGGTATTTTACTATGGTGCTTTATTGTTGTATAAATTCAAAATTTTTCAATAAAAATTATTTTTTTTAAAAAGCCTGCTTCTTTGAATATGTTACATCCAGGTGTTGGGCGCAATTCTCCCCCCCCCCCCCCACGCCGGGTGGGAGAATCGCGGGGGCGCCGGGCGAGTCCCGCCACGACACCCCGGCACCCTCACACGATTCTACCACCCTCCACCAAACCGGCGCACCGAGATTTATGGCAGGCTGCTCGTAGAATCACCGCTCGCCGTTTGTAACGGGCGAGCGGCGATTCTCCGGCCTGGATGGGCAGAGCGGCCTGCCCCATATGACGTGTTCATGCCGGCGCCAACCACACCTGGTCGCTGCCGGCGTGAACAGCGGCGAACGCTGCGGGGGTGGCCTGTGGGGGGGGAGGGGGGATCGAGCACCGGGGGGGTTGGGGGGGGGGGGGGGGGGGGGGGTGGGGGGGGTAGGGGGGGGCTCCAAAGGGGTCTGGCCACCGATAAGCGGGCCGGCCTCTCTGAGCGATGCACTCCTTTCCTCCGCCGCCCTGCAAGATCACTCCGACATGTCTTGCGGGGCGCCCGCTGGCCGCGTAATTTACGCGCCGCCGTTTTTACGCGGCGCCAAGGCCCAGTGCGCGTAAATGACGCTGCGCCGCTCCTAGCCCCCCGGGGGTGGGAGAATAGGGGGCGAGGAGCGGCCTCCGACGCCGGATGGAAACACTCCGGTTTTCACTCCGGCATCAGCACTTAGGGCAACCACGATGGGTGGGAGACTAGCAGGAGGGCCGCTCCCGCACCTCCCGCTATTCTCCCACCCCCCCAAAATGGCGTGTCCGTTTTGCGACACGCTGCTCGGAGAAACACGGGCCGCCGTTTTTCACGGCGGCCCGCGATTCTCCGGTCCGCATGGGCAGAATGGCCTGCCGTTCCTGACCTGTTCACAACGGCGTCAACCACACCTGGTCACTGCCGTCATGAACATGGCGTGCCAGGTAAGTGTGGGGCCTGTGGGGGGCGGATCGAGGATCGAGCACCATGACCGTGCTCGGGCCCGCTATCGGTGCCCACCGATCGTCGGGCCGGCATCTCAGGGGGACGAACTCTTTCCCCTCCGCCGCCCCGCAAGATCAACCTGCCACGTCTTGCGGGGCAGTTGAGGGGAAAGACGGTAACCGCGCATGCGCGGCTGACGTCATTAGGCGCTGCCGCGGTGTCATTCGCGCCGGGCCTTGAAGCCAGGGACAAGGCCCGGCGGCCGAGTTTCCTGGTATGGCCCTCCTATCCCCCGGGGGGGGGGGGGGGGGGGGGGGGGGGGGGGGGGGGAGAATAGGGGGCCGGGAGAGACTTCCGACGCTGTCGTGAACCTCTCCGGGTTTCACGACGGCGTTGGGCCTTGCAGAGAATTCCGCCCTAGGTCTCCCGTTGGGAGAATCCCGCCCGTTATCTTTGCATTTGAGATACCTTGACATGAAAACTTTCTTTTTCTCATGCATTGGTATCTCGGGAATGATTTTCAACTTGGCCAAGGTGTGATCAATCATTTTTTTTTGTTTTGTTTTGTTTTATAAATTTAGAGTACTCAATTAATTTTTTTTTCCAATTAAGGGGCAATTTAGCATGGCCAATCCACCTACCTTGCACATCTATTGGATTGTGGGGGCAAAACCCATGCAAACACGGGGAGAATGTGCAAACTCCACACGGACAGTGACCCAGAATCAAACCTGAGACCTCGGTGCCATGAGGTAGCAGGGCTAACCCACTGCGCCACCATGCTACCCTGAATCAATCATTTTGACACCCCAGTTGTAACCATTCTTAAATGGACCTGCCACTGGACAGTCAAAGTGCTCACCTTCTTCATGTAATGGATCCATTTAATACCAGAATTGGGATCCCATCTTGTACGTAGCATCGCAAAGGCTACTGTAGGTCAGAGCTGAGTAGAATGTGCCCCATGTACACTTTGACCAGTTTTACGTGTGGCACTTGCCCCCACCCAGCAGCTTACCTCCCCCACACCCACTAGCGTACCCCCCACAGTCAGCAGCTTACCCCTACCCCTACACCCCTCCCCAGTAGCTTATCTTGCTGCTGGGTGGTCGATGAACTTTACATTATTGCAGCACCTTGCATTCGACAGGCTGCATAAGGACACCAGTTTGGATCCCAGAGCACACTGGTGCTATTTAAATGAAGCCTGGATTTTGAAAAGCCTTCAGCATCTTCACTCTCAGCCTGGGCAGGCAGACAGTCCAGTCCACTTGGTCAGCTGCCCATCAGTCCAAATTTCCCCAGGGGATTTCATTTCTTTTCATTTTCCTTTCATCCATGTGAGTCATGAATTAAAGTGAGACACACACACACACACAACACACACAACACACACTCATCCAGTTACGAGACAGGGTTATTGTTGTAGTGAGATCCTTTTCAATAAACATGGGCGGGATTCTCCGAGCCCACGCTGGGTGGGAGAATCGGTGGGGGGACACGCAAATCCCACCTCGCCGCTCCGACGCCGGGCTGCCGATTCTCCGCCCGCCGGAGAACCGGCAGCAATCGCGCCTGCGCGGTCGCCACAGTGTCGGTTGGGGGCCATTGAAAGGAGCCCCCACGGCGATTCTCCGCGCTCGATGGGCTGAGTGCCCGCCGAGTCCCGCCATCTCGTTCACGTATGGTCCTACTCGGCAGAACCTCGGCGTTCTGGCTGCGAGGGCCATCCTGATGGGGGGGGGGGGGGGGGGGGCAGGAGGAGCCGGCTCCGGGGGGGCCTCCTCGGTGGCCGGACCCACGATCGGGGGCAACCGATCGGCGGGCGCACTCATTCCGGGGGGGGGGGGGGACCTATGTTTCTTCGCGCCGGGCCCCTGTTGGGCTCTGCCATGTTGCCCGGGGGGGGGGGGGGGGGGGGGGGGGGGGCGGCGCGGAGACGGCCGTGGCGCCCATGCGTGGACCCACGACGGCCGTGTAGGGTCGGCTTTCGGCACTGGAGCAGCGCACAGCACTCCGGCGTTAGGCTGGCCCCCAGGAAAGGGGAGGATGTCTGGGCCGGGAGGCCCGTTGACGCCAGCGTCTCTCGCGCCGGTTTCGACAACGGCGTCAACACTTGGCTGTGATTTCGGAGAATCCCAGCCCATGGTTTTGAAAGATTGAAGTAATCTTTGCAGGAAATAAGGATGAGCTTCAGGCTGGGCTCGATCATCAAGCTCATCCTGTATTCCTGTTTTTAATGAGGACACGGGGAGCCCACACCTAGTAAAACAAAGAACTTTGATTTATTTACAATTACGGTGTAAACACTTCCCGGTAGGTCTCTGATGGGTCTCCTTCTGGTCGATGCTTTACTAGCCAACCTTTCATATAATGTTAAATGGAGTTCCCCCGTCCCTAAGCAAGGGAGCTCATATTCCGCGAGAAGCATGAGGAAGATAATGATTCCCATCCTGTAAGTCCCGTGTGGGAGATTACAATGTTTGTTAATACAAATCGCTCTAAAGTACTTTTGAAACTCCATTGACCAGCCAGGGAAATGGAGAATCCCAATGGCGTGCTGTACCAGAAACCTGGAGCTGGGGGGGGGACGGGGGGGGGGGGGGGGGGGGGGGGGGGGGGCGGGGGGGGGGGGGACGGAGAAACCCCCCACTGTTTTTGAGAACATAAGGGGAAACAAAAGAAGAAAGAAGTTGATAAGGAAGTGAATTTGGATTGAAGAATGCATGTGGATTCTAACAGTGCAGCAAGGATATACCTTTTTGGGGAAATGTTTTTTATTGAGTTTTCACCCCACCCCCTCTTGCTCTACTGGTTGCTGGCTATGAACAGGTTTTGGAACATGTTGGTAAACAGATTCCACGTCCTATGGAAGCCTGCTCCTGATCTGCGGATGGCAAATTTTATTTTCTCCAGCCTGGAAAATTCCACCAGATTGCTCAGCCAATCTACAGCGTTGGGTGGTGCTGCTGCTCGCCAGGATTCTCTGGCAGGCAATTAAGCAGACAAAGGCTAGGGTGTTGTCCCCCTTCCAAATAAAGAGCTCTGGCAGGTCTGATACCCTGAGGACCTCCACTTTCAGGCTTGGTTCCACCATCACCCTCAGAACCCTGGACATGGCCTTGAAGAAGACAGTCCAATACCTGACAAGCCTGGGTCAAGCCCAGAACATATGGGTATGGCTGGCTGGTCCTCACTGGCACCGTTCACATTTGTCCTCCACCTCCGGGAAGAACCTGTTCATTCATGTTCTGGTCAGATGCGCTCTGTGCACCACCTTCAGCTGCATTAGGCTCAGCCCTGCCCATGTGAATGTGAAGTTCGCCCTATGCAGTGCTCAATCCAGAGTTCTTCCCCAATCTCTATACCTAGTTCCTCCTCCCATTTTTTTCTTGTGTCTTCCAGGGGGAAGCGTACCTCCTCCAGCAGTCGCCCATGCATGCCCCCACAGTTCCCCTCCCCTAGGACGCCCACGTTCAGCAGTCTTTCTACTAGTGAGTGTCCTGGTATCTGGGGGTATGTGCTTGTTTTATTGCGGAGGAGATTTTTGGCTTGAATATAAATCAGGTCGTTCCCTCTTGGTAGGTAGAAACACTCCCTGAGTTCTGCCAGGGTTGCTACTCTATCGTCCGTGTACATGTCCCCAACTGTCAGAGTCCCCTTGTCCTGCCTCCACCTTTTGAAGGTGGCATCCATTATTGCGGGAGTGAACATATGGTTGTTACAGATGGAGGCCATGGTGGACATTTCGGTTCGGCCGAAGAGTTGCGTCATTTGGAACCACGTTCAGAGCATGGGTACCACCACTGGGCTCCTCAAGTATTAGGCCCGGTGGGGGGCTGGGGGGGGAACTCTCCTCCATCCTCACCCACTCTTCTCCCGTACCCTTGACCCATCCTCGTACTCTTTCCGCAGTGGCCGCCCATTGGTAGAACTGTAGGTTCAGAAGGGACAGGCCTCCTACATTTCTCCTCCTTTGCATGAACTTCTTTTGGATCCTTGGGCACTCCCCTCCCCACTCCCCGACACAAACGCCATGATTAACTTATAAACTGTGTTGAAGAAGTCCTCGGGAACGTTGATCGGGAGGGACTTGAACAGGAAGGGCAACCTGGGCAGCACTTCCATTTTGATCATCTGAATCCTCCCTGAGACGGTGAGTGAGAGTGGGTCCCACCTCGCCAGGTTCTTTCTAACTTCCTCCTCCAGACTTGTCAGATTCCATTTATGGATCCATGTCCAGTTGTGGGCTATTTGGATCTCCAAGAATTTGGTCTGGATCAGTTTAAATGGCCACCCTCCGGCTCTGCCCCTCCCCTTTATGGGTTCACAGGGAAGGCCTCGCTCTTACTCAGGTTCAGCTTGTAGCCCGAGAATGCTCCAAACTCCTTTAGGAGTTTCATTATCCTTTCCATGTTGGTCCGTGGGTTCGAGATGTATAGGAGCTGGCCATCCAAATAGAGTGAGACTCTATGTTCTCTGTCTCCCCTTTGGATACCTCTCCACTCCTTCGCTGCTCCCAGGGTGATCGGCAGTGGCTCGATTGCTAGAGCAAACAGCAACATGGACAGCAGGCATTCCTGCCTTGTGGTTCTGTGCAGCCAGAAGTATCTAGAGCTGGTGGTGTTTGTCCGTACACTCGCCATGGGAGCGCTGTACAGCAGTTTCACCCAGCAGGTTCACCCTGGCCCAAACCCTAACTGCTCCAGCACCTCTATGACGTATTTCCATTCGGCCCTGTGAAGAGAGATGGGAGATGATCACTTCTGGCTCTCCCCGGATGGGGTCATTATCACGTTGAGCAAGCGCCTGACGTTCGATAGTAGCTGCCTGCCCTTGACAGAGCCCACCTGGTCCTCCGCGACAACTTCTGGCACACAGCTCTCCAGCCGCCTGGCCAGGGCCTTCGCCAGGATCTTTGCGTCCGCATTAAGGAGGAGTAGGGCCCGCAGCTGCAAGGATATCTTATTCTGTTCTTTAAATGGAAGTAGACTTATGTGTAAAAAGAGTACAATTGACATTGCTGTGCTTATTGTCACTTTAACCTTTCTTTTAAATTTAAGAGTTTGACCTTTTGAAAGTGCTGTGCTAACCAACGAGCCTCGCTCACTGACAATGTGCTGCAAAGAAGGAAAGTCAGGAGAAAAAAGCAACAACTGGCTGCAAGAGTCGAAAGAAAATATTCCTTCAATTCTCTCTTCTCACAGCAAAGTACTCATGGAGACAAGAGGGATTCAGAGCGTCAAACCCTTAAACTGGAATGCTGAGCTGGCAGCTTTTGGAAGCTTTCATGTGGATCACTGTCAGATGGTCTTGAGCAGGACCAAGTGGAAGAGTTTCAAATGATCTGCTATTGTGCAGGCAAAAATATTGGCCTGCAACCTCCTGGCTCCCTAGCGTCGGATTTGGATGAACTCGAAGGGTTCCTAGCTGAGGGTTTATGCGACAATTGATCAGAAGTACTAACTTCCCCTGGACAATCGCACCACGCTGGGAGCCATCTGACAAAGTGATTTAAATCACTCGCTTCGGAGGGCACTGCCAGTGTTATGCTAATAGTTACTCTGAAAGGGGCAGCACGGTGGCACAGTGGTTCGCGCTGCTACCTCACGGCGCCGAGGTCCCAGGTTTGATCCCGGCTCTGGGTCACTGTCCGTGTGGAGTTTGCACATTCTCCCCGTGTTTGCGTGGGTTTCGCCCACACAACCCAAAGATGTGCAGGGTAGGTGGATTGAACACGCTAAATTGCCCCTTAATTGGAAAAAATGAATTGGGTACTCTAAATTCTTTTTTTAAATAGTTACTCTGAAAAAGTTTGAAGAAATAAATCCACTCCTAACTTCATCGTAACTATTTTAATTATCCAGATCGATCTCACACACACACACAGAGGACTCCTCCATTCCCCCCCCCCCCCCCCCCCGCCTTCCCCCCCCAATTAACACCTGCCCACATTATTCACCACCCCAATTCCCCCACCCATGCAGGATTCCACACCATCCCCCAAAATGATCTGACCCCCTGACCTGAACCCACCCATTTAGATCGAACCCCCTCCCCCCCACTTCAACCACCTGCACTCCCACCCATCAGCCTGGCCCCATAACCTGGCCAGGCTGAATTCCTGAATCGACCTGAACCCCCAACAACGCACCCCCCCACCCTGAATTTCCCCAACCTAACCAAATGGATCACAGCCCAACCCCTTCAATGTCCGACATCCCCACCCACTGATGTCTGATTCTCCCAACCACCAATGTCTGACCCTCCCAACTCACTACTAATATCCAAACTCCCCCCTCCCTCCAAAGTCAGACCCTCTCCCGAGGTTTGACTCTCCCACTCCCCAAATCTCATCCACTTTCCTTCGTCACTGACCTTTTCCCTGGCTCTTATTTTAAACAGGTATTTTAACCTTACCTTCCTTATGGCAGCTAGTGCCATAGAAAAGGGGACATGGCCTCTTTCACGCCTATTGTTTTCGATTGTGACGCTAGACTCGGGGATGCGCTGCGCTGTCTGGATCTGATCTGGCCTGAGTCAGGATGATCGGGTGAGACAGGCACCGATGAAATTTGGCACAGGTAAGTGTGTTGAGAATGTCATTCCCACGCTGATTGCCCCCAAATCAAGGCCCAATATTTTCTTTTCCCTGGACAATGTTTGGTGGCACCCACTCTAATGTCAACGCAGCCACACACTGGAAAGTGGGCGGTAATTAGTAGCTATCAAGTAGCAGTATAGGGCTGGATTCTCTCAGCCCTATACTGTCTGGAGAATTCCCGTGACCGGCGCGAATCGCGCCACGCCACCCTGATGCCGACATGCGATTCTCCACAGAGCGGAGAATTGGCGCCATTGGTGCAGCGCCAGAGCGGGCCACTCTACGCGGCCGGCCCGCCGGTTCTCGGGCCGGGATGGGCTGAGTGGCCGTCGTGCAAATGCAGAGTCCCGCCGGCGCTGTACACACCTGCTCTTAGTCGGCGGGAACTCAGCATGAAGAGTCGAATGGTGGTCTGTGGGTGGGGAGGGGTGTCCGACCCCGGGGGTGGCCTCCGATGTGGCCTGGCCCGCGATCAGGGCCTACCGATCAGCAGGCCGGCCTCTTTGTCTCCCAGCCTCCTTTCTTCCGCACCAGCCCCTGTACTCATGTGCCATTTCGCTTCGGGGCCGGCACGGACAATGGAGACACCGCGCATGTGCAGAAATCGTGCCGGTGGGACTGCGTATGTGTGGATTTGTGCTGGACCCACTGCGCATGCGCGCATCCCCCGGCACCCATTCCACAGCCAGATCAGCAGCTGGAATGGCATGAACCCCTCCAGCGCTGTGCTGGCCCCCTAATTGCTCATCCAGGGGCCGTGTTGATGCCTTCGAGAAATGCAACGGCATTTCCGACAACGTCAACACTTAGCCTCAGGATCACATTACTGCCTTTTCATTCACCTGAGGAAGGAGCAGTGCTCCGAAAGTTAGTGATTTGAAACAAATCTGTTGGACTTTAACCTGGTCATGTAAGACTTCTTACAAAGAATATCATAACATAGCAGTGTGCAGTGCTGAAGAGACAAACAGTGGTGCAGTATGGGGATAGTCCAAGCAACTCACATGGCAAAGGGGAGGCCACGACTTCTACGTAAGTCCCAGTTCCCACCAGAGTTTGGTGATGTTGACGATTAACCTAATGAGTTACAGTCCCACTTCCCACCCCCTTGCCTCTCACCACACACACCCTCCCCCCTCCACTTTGGACGCACTCACTGCCACAGGCTCTGTCTTCCTCTGTCTCCAGCGCTGCTAGGATCACTATTTTGTTGTCTGGAGGTGGACACTCCAATAGCTTATGAGGGAGGAGATCCAGCACAGGAACTCCCCCTGCAGCACCACCCCAGAACTGGGAATTCATGTTGTGTAGGTTCACAGTATGACTCATCAGATTGTCTCCTCTATAAGGAGCATATAACTAAATTGCTGCAATCGTACACTTACTGAAAACAGCAAGTTGGTCAACATCTCTAGGAAGAGCAGGCGATATTCCCTCAGAAGGAAAAAATACGACTGATGCTAGAAATCTGAAATAAAAACAGAAAACGCAGAAATACTCAGCAAGTCTGCCAGTATCTGTGGAGAGAAAAGGTCACCAGTCTGAAATAGTAACCCTGTTTCTTTAGAGGGTGTTAGGTACCTGAATCTTTGCTCGCTCGTCCAAGCTACCTGATGTCATGTTCGCCCATTTAAGACTGGAGGGGGGCTGATTTGATCACATTCTGGATGCAAAATGGGATATTTTATTATATATTTTGATTCTTATGATGTGGGTGGGCAGGCATTTATGCCCCCTTCCCCCCCCCCCCCCCCCCCCCTCCCCCCTCATTGTGTGTGCTTATTACAGAGTGATAGCGCAGATACTAACACATTCTCAGGTTACAATGTGTGATCTCACTTTACATCTGGTGTAATCGAGCCATTTCAGTGGGATCAATATAAATTACAAGAACAAGGAAAAGCACAATAAGTACCAGATCTGGATACATTTTTAATTCGCCCCATTAGCTTCAAAACAACAAAACCCACAGAGCAAGGATACAGAACATTCTTCACCCGGTTCAATTCTAAAGGCTGATGGACAATGAGGGCACGAAGGTGTGAATGAAAAACATACGGTGCCCTTAATCCTGCGATGTTAAGGAAATACAAAAACAGCTGCTTGAATTTCAGCTTTATTTGGGCTGAAATTGGAGAAGCACCTCAATTGCCATACAGTAATTTGTGTACAAGTACTGTCTAATGAATTTTTGAAAACCAATTGCCAGTTAATTATTAAGCATAAAATATACAAGGGTGAGCAATGTTTGCCTACTGCAATTATATAACTATTTCTTAGTTAGAAAAAACACTTGTGTTTGCTTGCAGGAGGGGGTTGGTCAATGTTTTAGAACACTGGAGGTAAAAAGGTTGAGGACCCCTGTTCGAGGGAATTCCCACCCACATTGGTACTCGTTAAGGGTTTCTCTCCATAGTCTTCCTCCAGGGAATTCTCACAGGAAGTGCACAATGAGTGCAGTCAATGGTTACATTGATTTTAAAAAGTCAACCAAGTTTCCTTCAATGAATCCCGAGCGGGCAAGGAGACTAAGGTTTGTTGAAGATCGTTCCATTCCTCAACTGCTCTTGGGAGAAAGGAGTTAGTAAGGGAAGCATGTTGCCGTGTACACAGTTAGAGCTGATTTTGTTTTATTGCTTTATCTTGCCCCACTCCTGGGGACAGAATGTCACCGCTGGTTAATGCATGATGGACTCAGCCTTCACATCTGTCACTCGTATTCAAATCTCCCTCAAACTAAAATGATGTAAATATCTCTGTTGGCTTTAAGCATCTTAAGGGAACTGAATTTGAATAGTATTAATCTAATTCCTGGTGCATACAAAATGAGTGCCCATTGTAAGAAGCTGATTGATATTAATCAAGCAGTTTCACTGTAGAATAAAACTAATGTGAAAAATGGTCGGATTCCCGTTGGTGTAGTTCAGGGTTTTTCAAGCTCAGGGTCGCCACCCGTGGGTGTCGGAGGGTCATGGAGCAATCGGTTGTGGCGTTCCCGATCGTGGGAAGAAGACTCCAATGGCCATGACCGCCGATTAGGAATGCCTGCCGCAGGCAGTCCCCGATGAGCTGCGCTGTTTGAGAGGACTGGGTGGGGCGGTGTGAGGCTGAGCTGTGTGCTGGTCACCGCGTGTGCGCAGGGTGTAGGGGGGGGGGGTGCGGGTGGGGAGAGGGGTAGATGGGTGTCCACGTGAGCGCGCAATGCTAACAGTGGTGGCCCGAGCTTGGAGCTCCGCTCTGGTGCTTGTCCTCTGCGCACTGCTCGGCTCGTCCCCCATCACTGATCGGTAGTATGCCACCCAGCGGCTCCGTGGCCAAGCCTTCAACGTCCGGCACAATGTCCACCTGCACTCCCAAGACGGGAAGTACTGGTAGGGAAGTGGTCAGCAGTCTGTGACTGAGGTGGATGCAGCTACTGGACAGTGAGATAAAAGCCAGGCCATGTTTATCATTGTCATATTGTCTATGTTTGACAAGTTACTTCACCTCGTCTAAAGTCATAGTTTGTAAAGTAAAAACAAGATTGCCCTTCTTTGTATACTTGTTTAAATTTCAAAAAATTAGAATATATTTGAAACAAAGTTTGTGTGTAAATGTAAGGATGCGCATGTTCAACTGAAATTCTTTTAATTTTAAATAATAAAAAGTCATACACTTGGAAAACTCAGGTATTGGAAATAAAGTTTCAAAGTAAAAAAAAAGAATGACGACAGCGACAGGCCTTTAAATATGAATAATCAAGTATTTCCGTCAGAGGCAGCAGCAGAGAGAAGGTCACACGCCCAGCACGTATACTGACGCCAAATCCATGTTTTGAACTCAAAATCATGGAGGAGAGGTTTCTTCAATTTGTAGCTGCCAGCAAGCAAACAACAGGGCTGTGTGAAGAACTGGAGATGGATTCTTCTGTAATAAGGAAGAGGGGGCCAGAGACACAAACACGCAAGGATTTCACAATTGAATCTGCTGGAGAGAGCTTCACAGGAGAGTCCATGGGAGCACAAAGCAGTGCTAGTGTGAGCTCCAGAGCTCCAGGGCCTCTGGTGAACAAATTAAGAAGCAACTGAAATCAGGACAAAGCAGTAGAAAAGATGATTTCTTGAGGTATGGCTTTAATTGTGCCAATGCAAATCAGGATGTAGAGTCCCTGTGTGTTATATACAGGGAAGTACTGGCAAGTGAAAGTTTAAAACCCTCAAATCTTCAAAGGCATTTAAAGACTAAGTTCGGGGACAAAACTCTTGATATTTTTCGAAATATTTAAATCATCAGCTGAAATGTAACATTGAATGAAATCGTGAGGACCAAGCAGGCTCACCTGCCACATTAAAATTAAGCAATAGTGGTGTGTCATGAAAGTTGGCGGCAAGCGTGTCTTAGGTCGGCCAGCATGGGCTGCGAATGTCGGCCAGTGTGGGTCCCAAAGGTCCACTGGTTGGTAAAAGTGGGTCCCGGGAAAAAAGTTTGAAAAACACTGGTGTCGTTGACAATGTTTGTGTTTATAAATTTAGAGTGCCCAATTAATTTTTTCCAATTAAGGGAAAATTTAATGTGGCCAATCCACCTACCCTGCACATCTTTGGATTGTGGAGGTGAAACCCATGCAAACACAGGGAAGAATGTGCAAACTCCACACGGACAGTGACCCAGAGCTGGGTTCAAACCTGGGACCTTTGGCACCGTGAGGCAGCTCTGCGCCACAATGCTGCCCTGTAGTTGACAATGTTGAGAATGAGACTAAGACATATTATTGAAGTAGAATACAGTAAACTTTATATCATGTGTTTGAGCCCTTGATAACTTGTTCTGAAAAGGTTCTGTTTCCAAGCGCATATGGCCCTCACCTTGGAATGGGGCACAAAAATGTATTTCATTATTGTCATGAGAAAAGCAATTTACTCGTCATCTTATACCACGTTATGACTTATTTTACAGAAATAAAGACAATTATTGCAAAGTTTTATGATTGCTTTTCATTGTAGATGCACGTACACTGGAAGTAAAGGCCTGTTTCATTTAGAATACTTACCTGGCACATATCTGTCCTAGGGTTAGAACTCAATTATACTAGTATAAAGCACCCCCCATCTCGGCCCCGCAGGATTTTTGAGTGAGCCACAACTAAATTAGTGAACAGCCCCATTCTAAATTTGGCAAAGGAAAATCAGACAGTCATATGAATGAATGGAGTACAAATCGAATGCCCACTTGAAATTGTTTCATCAATAAATACAATCCGATTCATTTGTTTGCATGCCTGTCCCCATGGAAAATCTAAATTTTTAAGATGATGCGATAGTGATTTTGTGACGGGGTTCATTAGGCACCTGAACACTACAAGGGTAAATTGAAAATGAAATGAATTTGCACTCACTCTACCATTGGTATTTGTCCTTTGCTCTAAGAGAGGTCAGACGGCAATCAAATGCTCAAGAATCAAGTGCAAGCTATAAACATAACCCGAGCACATAATGGGTTTCTCCTGGGATGGCTCGAATCGAAAAGAAAATTGCCAAGAGGAAACAATCCCTTTCCGGGTTGATTTTGTACCTCTTGAGGGCTGATTAATGAGTGATGTATTTTTAGGATTTGCAAACGTACACTAGATGGATGCTGATTTCACACGCAAAGATGCAGTGCTGAATTGCCACAGTCACTGCCGGTTCCTTGCATACTTATGTCTATTTTACATCATTGTTGAAAAAAGGGGACAAGAATAGCTTTTCTGAGGAAGAACCTGCCTATATACCCATATATATTTTATATATGTTATAGAATTTACAGTGCAGAAGGAGGCCATTCGGCCCATCGAGTCTGCACCGGCTCTTGGAAAGAGCACCCTACCCAAGTTCAACACCTCCACCCTGTCCCAATATCCCAGTAACCCCACCCAACACTAAGGGCAATTTTGGACACTAAGGGCAATTTATCATAGCCAATCCACCTAACCTGCACATCTTTGGATTGTGGGAGGAAAACCGGAGCACCCGAAGGAAACCCACGCACACACAGGGAGGATGTGCAGACTCCGCACAGGGCAGTGACCCAAGCCGGAATCGAGCCTGGGACCCTGGAGCTGTGAAGCCATTGTGCTATCCACAATGCTACCGTGCTGCCCTATAAAGCTAAGCAAACTCTTGCACATTCAGTCCCCCCAAACGCACAATTAATTTCTATTTGAATCCATTCTTTGGGCAGTAAGGTCACGATTACTGCCAAATGAACCCAGCAACATTGGAAGGACATATACTTTTCTCCCACCTTTTAGTGGGTCAGCACAGGAAAATGGTTTCACCGAACTAAAGCTGCAAGTGCCAAGTGCCAAGTGCCACTTTCTGAATGCAACAGGGTAACGGGTGGGGTTGAAGAGCTGATGCAAATCAACCAAAAATGGCACGACTGGAAGCAAGTAGGCTGGACTTTCTGAAGATTATGCTTATAACAAGGAGCAGATTACATTAAACATAGACATTAATTCAAGCCTCCATCTGCCTTCTCTGGTGAATGTAAAGATTCCCATGACACTAATCCAAAGAAAAGCAAAGATGTTTCCCCAGTGCCATTAACAACATCACTGAAAACAAAAACAGATGATCACATTGCTGTTTGAGGAAGCTTGTGTGCAAATTGGCTCCTGTGCTCTCTATATTATAAGAGTGACGGTGATTCAAAAGTATTTAATTGGAGGTCAAGCTCTTTGGGGTGTCCTGAAGTCATGAAAGGTGTTTTTATATATATATATGTGTGTGTGTGTGTGTGTGTAAGTTCTTTATTTTCTTTATTACATCAACATTATACAAACAGGCTTTTAAAATCTACAAGCGTCTTTACTTTTTTTTATAAATGTTTTTATTGGGTTTTCTTTTGAACAAGATATAATTACCGTTATGTACACAGAATAAGAAACATATATATATATATACACACATTTAGAGGGGAAGGGCACACCCCAACATTAAAAAAAATACAATAACATGTGAAATGGAATAACTGGCGGGGTATTGTGCACCAGCTTGACAGCGGCATCTCTGTACATCTGGCAAAATCACCCACACCACATAAGCAGGCGACTGCCTGCGGGGGGGGGGGACTGGGGGGGCAAGCACAACTTTGGGTGCCGGGGAGAAAATCACAGTGCGCGATATTTGGCTGTGCTGTGTGTTGCTGTCGCCCGCCCTTCCCGGACGGGTCTCGCTGCCGTCCCACGCTCGCCCCCGCTTCTGCCGCTCCTCCCGTCCTCCATCTCCAGTTTCCTCGTTCCCCGCTCCTGGAGATGCCATGCACGTTTTGGCATCCCGTGTCCTCCCTCCGGCTCCCGCTTCCCTGCCCCACGCCGGCCCTCCTCTCCCGCCACCCCCCCCCCCCTCCACGGTTCGCCTCCCTCTCCCCAGGTTTAGCTGTCTTCCCTCCCCCCCCCCCCCCGTGGTTCGCCCCTCCCTCCTCAGGTTTAGCCGTTTCCCCCCCCACCCCCTTCCCAGTCCATTTCTCCCCTCCATGCCCCGGCTACCTTCCCCCGACTCACGACCATTTTCCCCTGATTCTTGGCCACCCAGCTATTCTTCCTCTTGTTCGTTTTCGTTGGCCACAAACAGGTCCCGGAACAGTTGCATGAATGGCTCCCACGTTCTGTGGAAGCCGTCGTCTGACCCTCGGATGGCGAATTTGATTTTCTCCATTTGGAGAGATTCCGAGAGGTTGGACAGCCAGTCTGCAGCTCTGGGTGGTGCTGCTGACCGCCAGCCAAACAGGATTCTACGGCGGGCGATCAGGGAGGCAAAGGCAAGGGCGTCCGCCCTCCTCCCCAGGAATAGATCTGGCTGGTCTGAAACCCCAAAGACCGCCACTTTCGGGCATGGCTCCACCTTCACCCCCACCACTTTGGTCATAGCCTCGAAGAAGGCTGTCCAGTACTCCACAAGTCTGGGGCAAGACCAGACCATGTGGGCGTGGTTGGCCCAGGCCTCTTTGGCACCGTTCGCATCTGTCCTCCACCTCCGGGAAGAACCTACTCATACGGTTTCTTGTTAAGTGGGCTCTATGTACCACTTTTAGTTGCGTCAGGCTGAGCCTTGCGCACGTGGCAGGGGAGTTGACCCTATGCAGTGCCTCGCGCCAGAGTCCCCACCCTATCTCAATCCCCAGGTCCTCCTCCCATTTCTTTCTTGTTGCGTCCAGTACGGTGTCGGGTCTTTCTACCAGTCGGTCATACATGTCGCTACAGTTCCCTTTATCTAGGATACTTGCGTCCAGTAGGTCTTCCAGTAGTGTCTGTCATGGCGGTTGTGGGTACGTCCTTGTCTCCTTTTGTAAGAAGTTTTTGAGCTGCAGACACCGTAGCTCGTTCCCCCTGGCTAGCCGAAATTTCTCTGTCAGTTCGTCCAGTGTTGCGATCCTGCAGTCCGTGTATATTCCCTGACTGTCAGTGTCCCTCCGTCCTGCCTCCACCTTTTGAAGGTGGCGTAAGTCAGTGCTGGTGTGAACTTATGGTTGTTGCAGATGGGAGCCTTGTCCGACATTTTGGTCAGGCCAAATTGCTGCCAAAGTTGGTTCCAGGATTGGAGGGTGGCTGTCACCACTGGGCTGCTGGAGTGTTTTTTGGGTGGGGATGGGAGTGCTGCCGTGGCGAGGGCCCGGAGGGAGGTCCCCATGCAGGAGGCCTCCTCCGTGCGCACCCACTTGGCCTCTGGCTCCTGGATCCATCCCCCTACTCGCTCAGCTGTTGCCGCCCAGTGGTAGAATTGTAGGTTTGGGAGGGTTAGCCCCCCCTGGATTTTGCTTTTTGTAGGACCTTCTTTGGATCCTAGCATTTTTAAACCCCCCCCCCCCCCATACGAACGCCATGATTAGTTTGTCCAGCGCTTTGAAAAAGGCCTTGGGGATGTAGATCGGAATGGATCTAAACAGGAAGAGGAACCTGGGCAGTACGTTCATTTTGACTGTCTGGACTCTCCCCGCGAGGGAGAGCGGGAGTGTGTTCCATCTTTGCAGGTCCTTTTTTACTTCCTCCGTCAGACTGGTGAGGTTCCATTTGTGGATCACTTTCCAGTCATGGGTTATTTGGATCCCCAGGTAGCGGAATTTGTGTCGGGCTTGTTTGAACGGCAGCCCCTTTAGTGCTGCCCCCCCCCCCCCCCCCCCCCTTTGCGGGTGTACTGGGAAGATCTCGCTTTTGCTCATGTTGAGTTTGTAGCCCGAGAAGGCTCCAAACTCTTTCAGGAGCGCAATGATTCCGTCCATGCTGCTCTGTGGGTCCGAGATGTAGAGGAGCAGGTCATCTGCATAGAGTGAGACTCTGTGCTCTCTGCCTCCCCTTCGGATCCCCCTCCAATTTTTTGCTGCCCTGAGCGCGATTGCTAGCGGTTCGATTGCTCGTGCGAACAGCAGCGGGGACAGTGGGCATCCTTGTCTGGTGACCCTGTGCAGCTGGAAGTATTGGGAGTTGGTATTGTTGGTCCGTACACTCGTCATGGGAGCGTTGTATAGGAGCTTTACCCAACAGGTGAACCCTGTTCCAAGCCCGAACTGCTCCAGTACCTCTATGAGGTATTTCCATTCGACTCTGTCGAAGGCCTTTCCTGCATCCAGGGAGACGATCACCTCTTGTGTTCTCTCCCTGGAGGGGGTCATTATCACGTTCAGCAGGCGCCTGATGTTCGAGGTAAGCTGTCTACCTTTGACGAAGCCCGTCTGGTCCTCTGTGACCACCTCGGGTACACAGTCTTCTAGCCTTTTGGCTAGGATTTTGGCCAGTATTTTGGCGTCTGCGTTCAGCAGTGAGATGGGTCTGTATAACCCACATTCCGTTGGGTCTTTGTCTTTCTTAGGTATCAGCGAGATTGAGGCCTGTGCTAACGTGGGTGGCAGTGTGCCCCTAGCTAGCGAGTCTGTGAACATCTCCCGCAGGTGATGGGCCAGCGCTGTTGCAAATTTTTTGTAGAAGTCCGCCGGGAATCCGTCCGGTCCCGGCGCCTTCCCCGTCTGCATGGAGCTAATGCTGTCCATGATCTCTCCCAGTTCTCGTGGTGCTTCCAGGTCCCGTTTTCTGCCCTCTCCCACGACTGGTATGTCCAGTCCATCAAGGAACCGGTTCATCCCAGCCTTCCCCATTGGGTGCTCTGAGGTGTACAGTTCTTGGTAGAAGGCCATGAAGGTTTTGTTAATCTTTTCTGGTTCCGTTTCCAACGGGCCTCCGGTACCCCTGATTTGTGCAATTTCTCTGGTGGTTGCCTGCTTTCTCAGCTGGTGTGCCAACAGGCGGCTGGCTTTATCTCTGTGCTCGTACAGGGTCCCGCGCGCCTGGCGGAGTTGGTGCACTGCTTTCCTGGTGAAGCGCTCTTTACTTAAGGGTGTCACAATATGCGTGAAAATATTGGCACCTGGTTGGAATCTGGAAGCTACGAACTTGCACTTTCAATCTAACACCCTGGTTCAAAAGGAAATGCATTCAAATCTTTCCTTGCAAACGAGGAAGGCAGATTAAAACTTAAAGAGAAATGACAGCTCCCAGCAAAGCATCACTTCTGAACATAATGATTAAGAAAGGAAGGCATAGTCATCGAAAGAACAGTAAGACATGATGGCACACAAAAGTCATTTTGGCATCAGAGAGCAAGTGGATATTGATAGCTTGAACCCGTTTCCTATTTTAAGAATAGCTTCATGGAGAGCAACCTCAAGGGCATTGTTGACAGTACTCATACTGTTGAGTAAAATAGCAAAGCTAAAGAACTTCCATTTCATCTGCAGTTGCGGCATTAGGATCAAAGGAAAGAGGATGCTGTATTACTTTCATTTTACCAAAACAGCAATTTCCTGAGAAAACATACACTTCTAGCTAAATAATTTCTCTAGTATCCTTGTCAGGCGTCTGGAACCTGCCACTTCCGGCAATGCAAATATTTGTCATTACCCTCACAAAAGCTTCCTGATTTAATTGGTCTTACTCCCTTCAACCTTCAAAGGTCTTGCTCACTGAGTAAAAAAAGGTTTTGCAAGCACAGTTGAATGTCAAGGCGTTTAACCCTTTGAATGCTCTCTCTTCTGTAGATTTTAAAGTGAGTCTGTTTCCATTAAATCAATGAAGAAAAGATGTCAATCCAAAGGACGAACCTGTGGAAACAGACCCAGCGGCCTGGGTCAACCAGAGAGGTGGTTGTAGGCAGCACAGTAGTGTGGTGGTTAGCACTGTGGCTTCACAACACCAGGGTCCCAGGTTCGATCACCGGCTTTGGGTCACTGTCTGTGTGGAGTCTGCACGTTCTCCCTGTGTCTGTGTGGGGTTCCTCCGGGTGCTCCAGTTTCCTCCCACAAGTCCCAAAAGATGTACCGTTAGGTAATTTGGACATTCTGAATTCTCCCTCCGTGTACCCGAACAGGTGCCGGACTGTGGTGACTAGGGACTTTTCACTGTAACTTCATGTAATGTAAGCCTACTTGTGACAATAAAGATTATTATTATTATACGGTGCAGTGCGACAGGACTTGCTCCATAAAACTCCTCCCTGCCCGTCAGTGATTATCGAGCCGGAGAGCAATTAGCATAACTTTGGCTTCTTGGCCTCGTCCGAGAAGGTGGCCCTTGTCTGCCCAGTTGCAGAGTAAATTGAAAGAAAACCAAAAAAAATGTCTTTTGAAAAGAAATAAGTGATTGATTGCATTTTCCACAGCCTTTTAAATGTGAAAGGATTTCTCCACTGCACATAGCAAAACTGGATGTCAATTGGTTGTTATGGCACAAAAGATGGAAAATATGTCCGATGATGCATTTCCACAATACTTTAATATACCTACCTATATATGAATGAACATATTGTGCACTAACATCACTTTGCGAAGAAAATCCCAAATGGGGCATGCATGATGGAGAGCCATGGACTAGTTTGTGCTGTTTGAAGGTTTCTTGGGTTTCACTGCTGTATTACGGTGTGGCTGCTGAGTACCATTTTGTATTATGAGGTTGTTCGTGGTACCTCACCTATGAGATCTTGAGATTTGTATGTTTAAACATGTTCCGTTTATTGTTCATCTTTAAGTATTTACAGATCCCAGTTCATGTCATGCATGCCGCTGCTTCGCCATGCAGGCTGCTTCTGGAATGTTCTATGAGTCTTACTGTGTGACTCTATACATCATGATATGAGTGGTACTATTCTCCAGTCCCACGTTAACGCTTGCTCTCCTGAGTACCTTTACATTACAGTGGCATGAAGGCACATAATGCATCAACACCAACAGAAAAACACAGCTGCTGAGCCTTTGTGAATACTTTGTATTCGATTCCGACTCTGAGGATGCATGGCTGCTATTTCCAGCATTGATATATAGTCAGTAATTAGCCATAGTCCACACGGGATTATAAGCACTGCACCAAGCATGGAAAAAGGGAAAGAGACAAGCCTCCATAAACTGGCACAGCCTCTATGGGGATTGAACCCAGACCATTGCCATGATTTGCACCTCAAATTAGCCATCTGTTTTAAAATTCATTTACGGGATGTGGATGTCGCTGGTTAGCCCAGCGTTTATTGCCTATCCTTAGTTGCCCTTCAGAAGGTGGTGGTGAGCTGCCTTCTTGAACCGCTGCAGTCCCTGAGATCAAGGTACACCCATACAGTGCTGTTAAGGATGGAGTTCCAGGATTTTGCCCCCGTGACAGTGAAGGGACGGTGATATATTCCCAAGTCAGGGTGGCTTGGAGGGGAACCTCCAAATGGTGGTGTTCCCAGGTATCTGCTGCTTCTAGATTGTAGCAGTTGTGAGTTTGGAAGGTGCTGTCTAGGGGATCTTGACAAGTTACTGCACTGCATCTTGCAGATAGTACACATGGCTGCTACTGTTCAGTGGCGGTGCAGGGTTTGAATGCTTGGGGAAAGGGGAGCAATCAAGAGGGCTGCTTTGTCATGGATAGTGTTGAGCTTCTTGAGTGTTGTTGGAGCTGCACTCATCCAGGCAAGTGGAGAGTATTCAATACACTCCTGACTTGTGCCTTGTCGATGGTGGACAGGCTTTGGGGGGGGGGGTCAGGAGTTGTGTTACTCG
This sequence comes from Scyliorhinus canicula, assembly GCF_902713615.1. NCBI lineage: Eukaryota > Metazoa > Chordata > Chondrichthyes > Carcharhiniformes > Scyliorhinidae > Scyliorhinus > Scyliorhinus canicula. Next base: position 127,767,403 of record NC_052157.1, on the reverse strand, counting down.
ACGTAGGATTCTGAGCCTTTGACCTGCCCTGGTATCCAGTTATTAACGTGGCTAGTCCAGTTCAGTTTCTGATCAATGATAACCCCCAGGACATTGATTGTGGGAGATTCAGTGATGGTAATTCCATTGAATAAGCTAACTGATCCCCACATATTTCTATACTATACCTTATACACATATATTTTAATTAATCCTTCTCTCTATCACAGTATCAAAATTTGATCCTAATCTCTTCATTGCCAATACCAACTGGCATTTACAGTTTGGTCCATAAAACAGCACATAGGATAAAAAGAGCAGGAATCATTTCAGTCCCATATCTGCAAATAATAGGGCAGCATGGTGGCCTAGTGGTTAGCACAACCGCCTCACGGCGCTGAGGTCCCAGGTTCGATCCCGGCTCTGGGTCACTGTCTGTGTGGAGTTTGCACATTCTCCCCGTGTCTGCGTGGGTTTCGCCCCCACAACCCAAAAATGTGCAGAGTAGGTGGATTGGCCACGCTAAATTGCCCCTTAATTGGAAAAAATAATTGGGTAATCTAAACTAAAAAAAAAAAAATATCTGCAAATAATTTCGATGTCGAATGGTGCAGAAACATCAATGGCAAGTCACGACATAAAGGAGTTTCTGCCCCAAATATGATTCAAAACCATGGCATTGCATCAAAACAATCTTAAGCCAATGACAAAGCTCTGCCACTCAACTTGAGTCTCATAGTTGCAAATTTGAAACATTTAGAAAGAGAACATTCACTTTGGCCTCTTTTAAGATTCACCCTAACACATTGATTGCTTTTTTGGGTGCTCGAAAAAGAGCAGGAGTTTTAGGAATGAAAGGAAATCCAAACATTTTCAAAATCGAACTGTACCCATGGAGACCCTTTTTAGTTCCATTTGTATTCCGAGAGCTGTGATTGGTGAATAATTAGGATAGGGTTATAATTTTGTGGACTCTTTATTGCCTCAATGATTCCCATCTAAATAAGTAACTAAATGTAGATTGCCCTCAGCAGTAGATGTTCCTAACCTGATATTAGTAGACACCACTTCACTAATAAGCCTGTGAACAATGTATTTGCTCAACCAGAGATTTGTTTGGACCTCATCTAAAAATGTTTATCTCTTGTTCTGCACCAGGAATAATGTTCGCTGAAGGTTCAGTAAGCAAACATCAGTGACAACCCAGTATCGTTATTAATCTGCTGGTCTGATGGCATTTTAATTGCTACTTAAAACAGTCTTCTTTGGAATAACAAAGGATTAACTGGCTATTGAACAAACGAGTAATATCAACACTATGTTAATAACATTTTTTTTCTTTTTTAAAATTTAGAGTATCCAATTCTTTTTTCCAATCAAGGGGCAATTTAGCACGGCCAATTCACCTACCCTACACATTTTGTTGGTTGTGGGGGTGAGACCCACACAGTCACGGGGAGAATGTGCAAATGCCACATAGTGACCCGGGGCCTGGATCGAACTCGGGTCCTCGGCACCGTGCTGCAGCAGTGCTAACCACTGTGCCACCGTACTGCCCTACACTATCTTAATTTCATTGTTTTTAGTTCTTGTATTTATTTTAATGGAAATCTTTTACTTCAAAAAGGCTGAAATCACCAATTTAGTTAATGGCCAACATCATTATTGCATTCTGACTTAATTCTGGCCTTCCAGGACAAAAGGCAACCCATTGGCAACCATTCCTCAATTAAAGCTTAATTGTACCACATTAAGTATCAATTCATGACTGGATAAGTATGATGGAGAAGAAACTCTCTCTCAGGCAATAAAAGCCCAATGTGCCTAGATTCACTCCATTTGCCAAAAAGCACTCCAGGCTTCGAAAATTCATGGGAATTCAGTGAGTTTAAATGTTAATACTTAAACCTTAATTTACAATTTTTAAAGCAGTGTTTGCTTATTTGACCTGTATCATACATTATAAATTAATGGGAGCAACTGTCTGTGAAATAAGATTCATGAATAAATGCTATGAATAGTAAATTACCATTCATTTATTGCGTAAGAAAACTTCTGGTGACTGAAATTGTTTTCAATAACTCTTAGTATGTTTGAGTCTTTTCGGGCAATACTTTCTGGCACTTAAATCAGAATGTTTGGTCACCTGAACACACTGTTAGTGAAGCCTAATTTCAGCTTGAGCTCAATTGGTTGCACTCACTTTACGGTTAGACTGTTGTGGATACTAGACCCAATTTCATGAAATTAACACATAATCAATCTTACAACTCATTGCAACAGTGAGGGTTTTCTGCACCATCGGAGGCGCTAACTTTGAATGACGTGTTAAATCAGTAGTCCTGTGTGCCCACCCCTCCTAGCTAAATATAAAACATTCCGTGGTATTATTTGAAGTAGAGAGGGGGTGTTCTCCAGTATTCTAGACAACAGGTATCATAGAATCCCGACGGTGCAAAAAGAGACCATTCGGCCCTGTTGAATCTACTCCAAAAGAGCATAATACTTAGGCCCATGCGGCCACCCTATCTCCGTAATCTTTGAACACGAAAGGACAATTTAGAACGGTCAATGCACCTAACCTGCTCATCTTTGGTCTATTATTTAACCACTCTGTGAAAACTAAACAGATCATTCTCATTGCTGTTTGTCAGGTCCTCTGTTCAAACTGGCTGCAGTGTTTGCCTACAAAATAATAACTACAGTTCAAAATGAAGAAACCGACTGCAAAATACCTTGGAGCACCAACGATATGAAAAGCACCATTTAAGTGCAAGGTCTTTCTCTGAATTGAATCCAACTCCAAAATGAGAAAGGTATTGATGGATAGCAAAATTCCTAGGTAGACAAGTTGAGTCCTGGAAGTGAGAGAACAAGGTAGAACATGGAGAAGGATAGGGTAGATTCCTCAAGGTGGAAAGGTCCTCCATTGAGGAATCTGTATTATAATAATAAAAATCTTTATTGTCGCAAGTAGGCTTACATTAACACTGCAATGAAGTTACTGTGAAAATCCCCGAGTCCCCACAGTCTGGCACCTTTTTGGCTGCACTTGAGGGAGAATTCAGAATATCCAAATTACCTAACAGCATGTCATTTGGGACTTGTGGGAGGAAACCGGAGCACCTGGAGGAAACCCACGCAGACACAGGGAGAATGTGCAGACTTCGCACAGACAGTGACCCAAGTAGGGAATCGAACCCAGGTCCCTGGCGCTGTGAAGCAACAGTACTGACCACTGTGCTACCCTGCTGCCCAAATAATTATCCAATGATTTCCCTCCACCTGCATATATTTATATTTACGTCATATAACTAAAAGGTTAGAGACTGTACAGAGAGCCTCTCCCTGCCCCAGTCTGTTATGACCTATAAATGCAATTTCTCAATGATTCTTCACAATAACAACTTGCATTCATAAAGGGCCTTTTAAATAGTAAATACCCTCAAGCACTTCACGGGAGCGATTATAGGGGAAAAAATAAGCCTGAGCCAATGAATGAGATGTGAAGAATGATGAGATAGATCTTTTCCTGGTACCGTTCCAGTGAATCATGTACTTGAAAAGTTTAATGATGCAATAAAAGGCCAGCATTAATGTTTTAGATGCTACCGTGCCACCCCTGTCAGATCAGGACTTGCCATGAATGGGCAGGGCCTTTTCTGTGGGAGGATAAACGTTTTACAGATATCTCTGAGAGTATGCCCCAGGGAGGTACTAACTGAGTCAAAGGTTATATGAGAAACTTGAGGGGTGAGAAATTACAGAGGAAATGGGGCAGAGATGGGAGTAATTCAGACAAATGATGGCAGGCCAGGGCCTTCATCTTGGTTGGTAAGCCACCTTAATTTGTTCATTCTCTGCACAAACAATAATTTCAAGACACACAAATTTTTGCATCAGACAGTGTTTCTTATGAAGACCGCTCAAAATAACATTTTGTCCTTGGACATTTAGATCTATTGTGTGGAAAACTGTAAAGTTGCTCATTTGTCAGATCTTCAGTTGTTGAAATTAGAATGGAGCTCTGGGAGTTTGTGTTCATTTCTGAATCCATACTTACACCGGAACTCGGTTGAACATTGTTATTTCCACATAACACGTGATGGTGCAAAAAAAATGTTGGAACTGTAAAGTAGACTCACCAGATCTGAAAGGGTACTTTGTTGTTTAATATTTAGACCCTGTGACAGAACTGGAAGAAAAACTTTGATTTGATCTCCAAGTATTTAATGCAGCGAAATGAACATAGGTGTTCTCAACTCTGCTTCCAACGATACAATTCTTTTGTATTCACAGAACATAGCTTTTAGAAACCAATGAATGATAAAGCAGCAAAGCACGTAAGACGTGCACTGCCTGTATACTGTCCTGGTCAAAGTGCAGGGATTTGTGAAGCACCTTTAAAGCTCCTCAACAGAATTTGGAAGATATATTGGATTACTGCTTGGTGAGAATCTGGCCCGTTCTCCAGATTTCTACAGCTGTATCACTGTCATTGGAGCAGACATACAAGCTGGTATGAATGGTGATTTGACTGGCCAAAGTGCGGAAGTGGAATCTGCATTTTATCTTTGTTTCGATGACCCAAGAGCTAAAATTGGGAGTGAGGGATTTCTCATCTGAATGGACTTTGGAACTAATTACACCAAATGACTTGCAATCTGGTCCACACGAATGTTCGTCAGAGGCCCTGCCAGTGTGTCGTCGTATCTTTATGTTTGAGATAATCTTCATACTTTGGACATGGTTTTCCTTGTGATTTTTGGCGTTAAGTTGCATTCTTGATCCTGATTTTGTAATTCATAAAAGCTGGAACAATGCCAGAAAATGTTGCTGAGTAGCAGGCTGCAGTGTGAAAGTCTTAGAATATAAAAGTAACTTTTTTTCCCCATTAAATGTACATCCATCACCACTTCAATATAGCTCAGTAATGCCCACAATGCAATGCTATAAAAAGTCCTAGTTTCCACAAGTGTGTACTGTAGTAGTCAGCGTTACTGTTGCTAGTGAGTCTGCAGTTATCCAAATGGAGTTTTAATGATTTCACTGGGTGTCAAGCAGGATATTAGTTTTAATACCTCTCTAGCTAATGCAAACTACTGCATACATTTCTTCCCAAGTAAGTGTTCCTTCTACTGGGCTCACTCCTTTTCACAAAAATGTATTTGAATCTTGGTCGACATGAAACAACTCAGCTTTTGCAATTTTATTCTTTCATTGTTGGCTCGGACAACATTTATGGCTGATTTTTTTTTTGTTCTTCTTGAAAAGGTGGTGATGAGCTGCTTTCTTGAACTGCTGCAGGCCATGTGGTGTCAGTGCTATTCAGAAGGAAGCTCCACAGTTTTGACCCAACGACATTGAAGGGACAGCCATTTATTTCTAAGTCAGAATGATATGAGACTTGGATGGGAACTTGCAGGTGGTGGAATTCCAATGCATCTGCTGCCACTGTTGTCCTAGGTAGTAAAGGTTGCACGTTTGGAAGGAGCTGTCAAAGATTCTTCCATGAGTTATTTCTGTTCATTTAGCAAATGGTGCACCATGGTGCATTATTGGAGAAAGGTCTATGGTTATGGATGGTTTGCCAATCAATTGGACTCCTTTGGCCTGGATGGTGTCAAGCTTCTTAAGTGTTATTGAGCTGCACTCATCCAGGCAAGTGGGGAGTATTCCATCACAAACCTGATTTGTGCCATGAAGATGGTTTTGGAGAGTTGGCAGGTGAGTTACTTGCCATGGATTCCCGGCCTCTGACCTGCTTTTGTAACCACAGTATTTATGGTTCTTCTCCAATTCAGTTTCTGGTCAATGGTAACCACCAAGAAGTTGAGAGGGGATCCAGTGATGGCAATACCATTGAATCTCAATGGAAGATGGTTAGATTCTCTCTTGTTGGAAATTGTCTGGCACTTGCGTGGCGTGGATATTACTTGCCACTTACTAGCCCAAGCCTGAATGTTGTCCACACGAGAGGGGAGCCAAGCACATAAGTGCAATAAACATGGCTGAAACATTTGCAACCGTGTTCAACTGGAGGTGCTGAGTGGATTCATCTCCGCCTCCTCCTGAGGTCCCCAGCATCACAGATGCCAGTCTTCAGCCAACTCAATTCATTCCATGTGATATCAGGAAATGACTGGATATCCTTGAACTCCCTCCCTAACAGCACTGTGGGTGCACCTACAACTCAGGGACTGCAGCTTACCACCACTTTCTGAAGGGCAATTCGAGATGGACAATAAATGTTGGCTTAACCAGCAATGCCCACAAACCCATAAATAATTATTTTTAAAGTTATGCTGGAATCAATAAGACATTGCCTTCCCATATTTGAACTGATAACTCTACTTAAGTTATAATTAAATGTAGCACATCAATTCTGAGGCTATTTCACTGTATTTTGGTCAAACCTGTTCCCTAATGACCATTTTGATTTGTACTGTTTTTTAAAACATGGATTGTGAAGCAGTGCAAACTGGCCCAGAAAATCCAGAAAACTGGAAGATTAATATCGATGGAAGCGGATCACATTTGGCAGGGAAGACAGTAACTTTATTCCACATTAAACAATCATGAGAACCCACCCTCCCCACATCTCATACAGCAGACTTAAATAAAGTAATGAGTATATAAATCTGTTCCATTCAGCTTCTTGGAGTTAGACATGTGCATGACCTGGGCAGGTCATGCAATCTTTACTCAATCGATCAGAACAGCTACACTCCATCAATTCATAAGAAGGCAAATCACCACACATCCTGAAGGGGAACAGAATTAGGTTAAATGCATGCGGTTTGCCTGCTGTTTATTGTTTAAAGTACTTGCAACTGTCAATCTGACAATGAAAGTTATTTGTTTGAATCAATAAAGATCAGTGACTATCTGCAAACCAATAATGAATCAGCGTATCACTGTCCAAGAATGATGTCTATCAATACATATAGAACAATACATACACTACTCTTATCGCTAATTTTAATCGCTGGAATGCAACTGGAATCTACAACATTTCGATTTGGAGGTTAAAAAGTGTTACAGCTGAGCCAAGGGTGACACAACATAATGATGAAATATAAAAAGGATATTAGCAAAGATCAAGAAATGGGATCAGACGGGATAGCTTCAGTTGGCAATGGCAGGATGGCTGCGTTCTGTGCCAGAATTTGTACAGAATAATTCTACAAATTTCAGATTCTGAATTGAATTGTCTGGGGCTACATTACAGAGTGCCATCCCATTAAAACTTGGTAAAACTCAGCACCTGGCATTGAATTGTAAAACTACAGCATGAACAAATTAATCCACTTTCACAAAAACAAATATCAGCAACCTCCTTTCCGCAATTCAGTTTCCTGCTCTCTATCCTTGCTTGGAAGAATATTGACGCTTTATTTTCAGAAAGCACCGAAGATCATAACAGGACAGTTATAACCCACATGAGGCTGATGGGGTTGGCCTAATCAGTCTCCGCATGAGCCTTGCAGAATACAAGCTCCCCTGATAAGGGGGCGGGGAACTGATGATCAATTGGGGGTTTCAGTTCAATATAAAGTGGGCCAGAGTCGGTTCCGACCAGACAGACCCGGCTCGGATCTGACTGATGCGTAAATATTCTTGCGAATAATAAAATAAGTTTTCTTTGAAGCAATCCAGTTCGGACTCACTTGTGGTCCCAAAAAGGACCCAAGTCCCATGATTGGCGGCATTTGCACTAACACTGGATGTGACTATTGAACCCAGGAGACTATTTACCCTCATTCATAATAACACCGTAAAAGTGATGCTGCTCGAAGATCGTTGTCAAGGCACAAAAGGGGTAAAAATTAATCTGGGCTGGCTTTGAAATCCAGATTTTAGCTCTGCGAGACGAGGCTAAAAATTTGGCCTCATCTACATCTTTGTGATGATCTGCCAATGCCCGTGCAACTTTGGCAGCTTTCCTCGTGAGAAAAATAAATTGCCTGGAGACCCTTGGAGTTTCGTTGGGGTCGGATTTGAAAATACGATTGCCAATTCGTGGGTAAGCTGGTGGAATTCTGTTGTCGCTGACTCTACAGAAAGGGACTGCTAAAGAAATCTGATTGGTGCAGGTCCTGCTCCTGGTCCCGGTGGCCAGAGTAGTTTTTGCAGTGGGTCCTTGCAAGCATTAGGCTATTCATCAACATGTATAAGGCACTGAATGCCTGTTTTAGACATCCACCCAGTACACCCCAAAAATAGCATCCACAAAATTTAGCAGCCTGCACAATTTGTGTGCAAAATAAGCACAAGACATCCTACTGTTAAATTGATATGTTTGTCAAGACTTGAGCTGCGTGCCACTTGCACAAAAAGTGCAAACTGAACTATTTTGGTTGCTGTAGCATAATCTTCTATGATCTTTGGATCTTTAATTTGATCACCTCCACTCCCTCCGCTAGATTTAATTGAGTTACAGCCCATCAATTTGTTCAGGATTCAAATTTTTGTTATACATTGGCTCAAACATTAATGCATTTCTCTATTAATAATCATATTCAAAGGGGCCATATTGCTTTATAAACAGTCTCCTCAATTCAGACCCATCTCAAATCTTTTGGTACCATGAGATGAAACCAAGCTAGGAAAACGTAAAATACTAATTTGCTAAACACATTACTGTCATATGTGAGCTCCATGAGAAGCAGTCTGTGTTCATAGAATCATAGAATTTGATAGAATCATAGAATTTACAGTGCAGAAGGAGGCCATCTGGCCCATTGAATTTGCACCGGCCCCCGGAAAAAGCACCCCACTTAAGCCTACCCCATCCCCGTAACCCAGTAACCCCACCCAACCTTTTTGGACAAGGGAAATTTAGCATGGCCTATCCACCTAACCTGCACATCTCTGCACTGTGGGAGGAAACCGGAGCACCCGGAGGAAATTCACGCAGGCACGGGGAGAACGTGCAGACTCTGCACAGACAGTGAACCAAGCCGGGAATCAAATCTGGGACTCTGAAGCTGTGAACCATCTGTGCTAACCACTGTGCTACCGTGTTGCCTCCGATTCTGTGACAATTGGCGTCACTGTGCAGTGCGGTTATCTAAACTGCGCTGTACCCCATTCAAATATCCCGCAAACAGCAAAATTCCATTTGGTGCGTGTGTGTATCTCTCTCTCTTTCCACTGCATACCATTCCCTGGGCGAGACAATGGATAGTTCACTTGTGGTCTTGCTCTGAAGCAAACTGGTATACAGTGTGTGAAACTAGTAGAGAAATATGCACCCTCGGTTTCCATCAGACACTTTAGGAAATGTTTCATCTCTCCTTACTTGACTAAGATCAAGAACAGCAAGCTAAAGTTTTGTACTCGCCTCCGTTGTGTTCAAAGTCATTTGTGGACTCAGTAAGTGGTCTACCTTCCCAGTGATCTGAAACCTGTAGTCTTGGGCACTTCACTATTGCAAGTGGCATAACTGAGAATTCACAACACCTGTTTACTGAAGTGCTTACATATGAACATACGAGCTTATGAATCGGGAGCAACAGCAGGCCAGGTTCACACCCGGCTGCCTACCTGGCTGTTTCCTCTCTAACTGGTAGCAGAATATAAGGGGCATAGACAGAGTGGATAGTCAGAGGCTTTTTCCCAGGGTAGAGGGGTCAATTACTAGGGGGCATAGTGTTAAGGTGCGAGGGGCAAGGTTTAGAGGTGATGTACGAGGAAAGTGTTTTTACACAGAGGGTAGTGGGTGCCTGGAACTCACTGCAGGAGGAGGTGGTGGAAGCAGGGACGATAGTGACATTTAAGGGGCATCTTGACAAATACATGAATATGATGGGAATAGAGGGGTATGGACCCAGGAAGTGTAGAAGATTTTAGTTTAGACGGGCAGCATGGTCGGCAAGGCTAGGAGGGCCGAAGGGCCTGTTCCTGTGCTGTACTTTTCTTTGTTCTTTGTTCTAATACCATGCTGTCAGCTCTTCTTTTTTTAGGCTAAATCTACAGTCACATTTACTGAAAGCATTAAAGATACACAGAAGCAAAAGAAAATAGCGGGACAAAAGGTACTGATTTCTTGAAAAGCTGTAAATATTTAGATCGGAGCATGTTTTAAAATATTGTTAATATATTCTAGAGTGTGTTAACTTTCTGATATTTTTGTACATGAGAACAGTGACATTCCTGTCTTTCACACACAGGGCAGAACTTCCTGCAGCACAACCAAATCTGACATAAAGAATTGACAACGGCCTGCGATTCATTTCTCACCCTGTGAAGCATCTGATCAGAGAGCTATCAGTCGAGCCAAATCAAATTAAACTTTTCACACTTGGTCTGATTCTTTAAAGATCCCTGTCATCGTTCTCAACATGCTGGTAATTATAACATGAATTATTTCCAGCAATGAATTTTGTGGGTAGCAGTCCTATTGCTGTCGTGAGCAAGAGCTGATTACTGAATCAGACCTAAATCAAAGCCTTTTAACATTTTCATCTGGCTGGACACTCTCCTACTATGAATCAAACGACGTGTCCCAATTTTCCGCTCAATGGTTAGCTTGCATCTTTTGACAAATGTGAAGTAGCAGCAAGCTACCTTGGTCTTGTAAAGTTTTGTAAACAGGCTGTAAAATGAGACATCTAATTTTTTTCACAACAGGGATCCATTTACTTGCCCTATCTGAGAAAATCATCTGAAAAGGTACAACAGAAATTCTGTTGCTTGAATTGTGGCCGAATTACGCATTACCTGAAAAGAATGTGACCATCAACGGCTTACCAATCAATTGGTGCGCCACACGACCAATCTCCTTTGTGGAGTGACAGTGATAGAGCTGGATTGTTTGCCCTATAAAATGCAATCTTTCATGTTTTACACTCATATTTCACTGAAAACGGAGCACCTTTTTTAAGCAAGTCAATATCGCACAGGAACATCAAAAACTTTGTTCTGCCATTCAATAATTCTTGTGAGTTGTATCATTGAGGCACATTTGCACAGCGAAAGAAAAGCTGTTTAGATTCTTGGCAGTGCAAGGTTTTTGTCCTTGACATATAGTCACAAGAACCATTACAAGCCAGGTATTGCAAAAGCAGTGTCACAGTTCATAATGAGACACTGTCAAGCACCAGCGATTGATCATTAAAGTACCACATTATGTAACTGATTATCTTCAGTGCAACTGACGGCCTTTAACATGACTGCTTTTCATATCTTGCAGTTAATACCTTGATTTCAGCTTTTACTCAGCCAGTAAACATAATGATAGGTAAACCAGCCAGTACCATCCAAGTATATTCATTCCTTGCTCATATTCTCAGCACTTGTCAATATTTCCTTTATTCTCATAAATCTTGGCTGTAATCCAAAATCCCAACTATATTGTCGGGGCTGGTGAATTAAGCTTTCAGAAGGACAACACTTGAAGCTTTTGAACTTATCAGAGGATTTAAATTTAGCAAACGTACGGAATGCCAGCAATGAAAAAATTTATCCCTTGCCTGATTCTCAGGCAGGGTCTAAGGACAGATGAGAGACGGACAAATCTGTTTTCACGAACCAAAGTAAATCAAGATCAGGCATAACAAAAGCAATAAAAACAAATTGACCCTGTCAAACCTACCGAATCTGGTGGTGTTGTTTTGAGCTTACGAAACCCCATCTGAGGACAGAGATAATTCCACGGCTCATCCCGCAAGGAAAAATTATGTCGGAGTTAACCCTATTGCCATTGGTACAAAACCTCAAAATATGGAATGGAACTTTCTGCTGCAGCAATCTTCTATATTCATTAATTTAACTTCAAACCATTACTTTCAAAGGATCTTGGCCTGGAATGTTGTCCTTGATGTCCAAAATAGTTAGAGCTGCAGTGCATCACAGTTCAGTCAGGGATTCAAGGCTTCTGTGGAAACGTGCACCCTTGCATAGCACTTGCAGTCTGGAGCTATGGATAGTGATGGTAGAGTCTCCAACTTTCTTTCCATCACCTGGCTGTGAATTACACCAGCCATCCACCCAACTGTGTCAACCGCCCCACCCCCCCGCTCCCCTCAAGGAGGCTGAGTTGGGAGGAGAGAAAAACTGAAGCCCCTAATTCCATACCCTTCTGTTCGTAATGAGTGTTGCTTTTATGTTTGTAAAGGTGGGTGAATGTGTTTCCTAACACCCTGTGAGTGTATCGTCAATTTAAACAGTACCAGAAGCAGACTTTTTTTGGGTCTAAACAAAGCGGATTATTTATTCACATACTCATCCAAAAGATTTAAAGACTATAATGTTGCACGTCACACACTCAAGAATGATTGGCTGATAGCCCAGAGGTCGATCACTCTGTTGAAGCACCTGAGTCCCAGACTAAACATTGCTTGTTTGACAGTTCTGCCTCTCTGATCTCTGCTGTCAATTGCGCAATATTTAGTCACAGAAGGGTAAGAGGTTACAACTGCTTGCAGTTTGTTTTATTGATACTTTAAAAGGTTCAGATAATTCACCCCTCCCCCCTCCATTCTGAACTCTCTGGAAGCCTAAAAATTTGTATTAAAATTGCAAATCTCCCTAGTTCATCACTGTTAATTATTGAAAAAATAAAGGCAGTTCCAGATGATTCCCTACAAGTACAGTGCATATTTAAACTTAAGAATATGACTTGCCTTTTGCTGTGCATGACACACCTCCCTCCCACAGAGAACAAAATGTGATTTCATTACATTTTACATGGCTTTTCTTCTGAAGCAAAATAAAACTACACATACACTCTCCATAAATACTTAAATAGTCACACGCTGAAATCTGACACCATTGCTGCTTTCCTGTCATTTCACTTTTTCTTAAAATCCCAGTGACGTTTTATCTGGTGAAGGTTCATTCATTTCACCGCACAGGAGTTTAGGAATGGTAGCTTTACCAGATATAAGATTCTAAATGTAGTTAGTACTTGAGGAGAGTTCAGGATTCGTGCTTGCTGGGAAGGTTTAAGTAGTTTGGGGTTTGTATGGACGTTGTCGTATGTAAATCAACCAGACTGCTTTACTGTGAGGTCTGATAATCTCAACACTTTCATTGAAGCTTCCATGGGCTGGATTCAAGTCACTTTTCTGCCTCGACCTGCCGGTGGGATTCTCCGTTACGCCGGCCGGTCAATGGGGTTTCCCATTGTGGGGCAGCTCCACGCCATCGGGAAACCCCCCCCCCCCCCCGGGCCCCGGCAAAACGGAGAATCACGCTGGCGGAGATTTCTGGCCCGTGTGTCAGCTAAGTTCTGGCCCTCTGAGGATTCATATTTCTAGTTTAATGGCATGCAGTGGTTTGATTTTAGAACTCTGTGTGGTGTTTGCCTTCTCCCCTTGTACCTATTTCCAGCGGCCTTTGAAATTTGAGTTGCTGGGTTTGGGCATATTGAAGTTTTTAACTTATTCTGTGAGCCTCTTTGGTTGATTGTATGTAAGCTGCACTTGAACTACCCTGGTGGCTGTCACAAGCATGGTTTAACCTGATTTTGGTTACTTTGGGGCTGGGCTATTCTGCAAACTGCCCCATATCCTTTGGGATACTACTGCCCACAGGTGGCTGTCCAGTGCCACAATACCCTGTGCCTTTTCAACTGTGAGGCATCACCATCATGGCCTACCTACTAATTTGGAAACTTTTGCTGTCCCTATTTAAATTTGAAAGGATACTCCGCCATCAGGATGGTCTGTTTTGCTGGCAGCCCAGGGGTTTCCCAACGGCATGGGGCTGCCGCACAATGGGAAATCCCATTGACCAGCTGGCAAAATGGAACATTCTGGCGCGGCAGGATGGAGAATCCAGCCCAAGGTATCTGCTATCAAGATGCACTGTTCAAGGGTAGCACAGCGGCGCAGTGGATAAGCCCTGCTGCCTCACGACGCTGATGTTCCAGGTTCGATCCCGGCTCTGGGTCACTGCCTGTGTGGAGTTTGCACATTCTCTCCGTGTTTGTGTGGGTCTTGCCCCACAACCTAAAGGTGTGCAGGCTAGGTGGATTGGCCACGCTAAATTGCCCCTTAATTGGAAAAAATAAATTGGGTACTCTAAATTTATTTTAAAAAAGATGGACTGTTTATTCTTTTTAAATTCCAGAAGCCCTACTTTGGACTGCTTTAATTATACCAGCCTGGTCTCAACCTCTTTAATTTTGCTGCGATCCACCTTGATGCTTTTTATCTCCAAAGGCTCCTTCATGGCTTCCAGAACATTCTGTGGCTTTCCTTCTATTTCGCAAATATTTTGGGGCTCTGTCCTGGAGCATATGAAGGTCTTCTTCAGCATCATCATAGAATCATAAAATTCTGACAGTGCGGCCCACCGTGTCTGCACCAACCATCTCCCAGGCCCATTCTCCCGCCCTATCCCTCAAACCCCACCTAATCTGAGCATCCATGGACGCCAACGAGCAACATAGCATGGCTAACCCATCTAACTTGCACATCTTTGGACTGTGGGAGGAAACCGGAGCACCTGCAGGAAATCCACACAGATACGGGGAACGTGCAAACTCCACATGGACAGTCAACCAAGGCTGGAATTGAGCCTGGGTCCCTGGCACTGTGAGGCAGCAGTGCTAGCCACCGTGCCACCATGCCATCCAGTCTGAAGCTGAAGTCTATAAGAAGACTTCTGGCTCCGTCCTGTTTGCCCCATCTCAGTACATTGGGCGCGATTCTCCCATGCCGCGCCGTATGGGAGAACCGCCGTGCGTGCCATTTTTTCCCACAGCGCCGGTCTGACGCTGTTCTGCAATTCTCCCAGGCAGCGAGAACGGCGTCATCAAGGTCGGCGCCGCGCCTGCCAGAGAATCACCCGAGGTACCAAGTACGGCGATTCTCCAGGCCTTCCGCTATTCAGCGGCCCGGATGGGCCGAAGTCACGACGACGTGGGCCCAGGTCACACCGTCGCCGTTCACACCTGGTAAATAAACTCGCCAGCCAGTCATTTCTGGCTGACTATCTGGAGGAAGGAGGTGAGTAGCCAGCCTCACCGTCGGCAGCGGGAAGTGGTGTCCACGGCCGGTGCTGAGGGTGGGGTGGGAGGGCCCTTGGAGAAGGATGGGAGGGCCCTTGGAGAAGGATGCCACAGGGGCCGGGAGGTGGGGGGGGGGGGGGTTTGGAGGAGGATGCCGCAATGCCCGGCGTGGGGTGGCGGTAGGAGGAGGGGCTGGCGGTAGGAGGAGGGGCTGGCGGTAGGAGGAGGGGGTGGGGGTAGGAGGAGGGGGTGGAGGTAGGAGGAGGGGGTGGAGGTAGGAGGAAGGAGCAGTCCTCCGAAAGCTAGTGTTTGAAACAAACATGTTGGACTTCAACCTGGTGTTGTAAGCCACAGCTACACCCTCCACCTCGGTGGTCCCTGTATGTGTCATGGACAACCCACCACATGGCCATGTGGGGCATCTGGCGTTGGTGTGCAGAGGGCAACTGGTGTTTGGGGGGGGGGGGGGGGGAGAACACACACCCGGCCTCACTGTTGCATGAAATGCGACCCCCAGCGTCACCCGGTCCCCCTCACGACCCTTCAGGCACCGGACATAGCACAGAGGCACCTAGGTTTGATGTTACAGTGAATTTAATTGTGACATTCACATATAAGTGCCCTAGCCCCTACAACTAAGCTGCGCCCTGCACCGTGCCAACTTACTACTGTACATGTCTAACTTCTTGGCCTTACAGGCCCTGCCACTACGTCTTGGTGTTTCCCCAGATGGTACAGCAGGAGTGGAGGCGGACTGCTGAGACTCCTGCCCTGTGACATTGGTCCACTTCGGCGCGCGTTTCCTGGGGCGACCCGGCTTGGATGGGCCAGGTTGCTCTGCAGGCATGCTGAATAGCGTGGTGCCACCCTGTTCTGCCCACTGCCCACCAGATGCACCAGAGACGGAACGGGGGGAGTCCGAGTGTTCCGGGACCTCCCTTGCTGGAGTAACCGGGACGGCCACCAGAACCACCTCCTCCCTCGGGGAGCTCGTTGTCCCCGGGCCTCACTATGGGACAGTGGTGCCCGCGGAGACATGCGCCGTTGCACCACTGACCCCTGGCGCTGCCAGTCCTGGAAGCCCGCTGTGGAATCGACCAGGGTCTGAACGTTCCCAGCGATGGAGCTCGGGGAGTGCGCAATCCTGTGAGGCATTGCGCAAACTCCCGTTGCTATTCTGCGACGCCACCCAGCACGTGGCCAAGGCCGCCGATGCTCTCAACAATGGGCTGCTGAGGCTGGGCCAGACCCCGGAGCGCGGCGGCAATGTCCAGTTGGCACTGGCACACGGCTGCCTGTGAGAGGGCAGCCCTGCCATGGGCCACGGATGACGTGGGCACATCAACCCACGCCTTGCAGAACCTGACCCATGGCCGAAGCCGTTGCACCCATTGCCTCCACCGCGGACGTCACCCGTGTGGTGTCAGCCTGGGTGACAGCCATGACCGGCACCAGTCCTTGCTCCTGGACACGGATGGACTCCTCCAACCATGTCTGCGATTGCTGGAAGACGGCCGTCATCCCGTTGTCCACTCCCAAGGTTTCCAAATGCATCTGGTCTGTTGGTGGGTCTAGTAAGTCCAGGAACCCGGGAACTGTCTGGGCGGCAGCTGTGTGCTGGGCCTGGGCTTCCTTCAGACTGTCCAGCCCCTCGGCTGCTCCCACCACCACCTGCTGTACCGGTTCGGCTGTGTGGTGCACACCAGTAAGTGAGCCTGAAGCCTCATCATTTATATGCCCAACCGAGGTGAGTGTATCTGCGATGGTGGACATTGTGGGTGACAGCAGTGCCGCAAACTAAAGCTCATCATCTGTCCCCAGGTCTGGGGGCTCCTGGGTTAATCTTTGGACCGGCACTACTAGTCCGCAGCCCATGTTAGGTGCCATGTCCGGTATGTGCGTCGACTGTCTGGCCGCCCTCTCTGTGTCACTGTCCACAGTCCTAGTCCTCTCTCCGTCACTGTCCCGGCTCGCGGCCCTCTCCCCGTCCGACTCACGCCCATCAGTGTCCTCAATGTCTGTCGTCTCTTCGCCCCTGTCGTGTCTGTCTGTCCTCTGTGCGTCCCCCTCCAGTGCCACGGCCTGAGGGGAGGGCCCCCCTGTCAGTCTTCCTTGCCCTTCTACCGTGCGTCCGTGGGGGGTGGATGTGCTTGCATCTGGACGGCAGGGGCTTCTCCGCGACGTCCCTGGACAATCGACTCCTGGCCCCTGCTGATGACAATGAGGCTTGTCTCGTTAGACACCCGGAGTTGGGTGTGGGGGGGTGGGGGGGGGGCATTGTGAGTGGGTGCAGTCAGGGTGGGGGTAGGGGTTGGGGGGGGGGCATTGTGAGTGGGTGCAGTGTCGGAGGGGTTAGGGGGTGGGGGGGCATAGTAAGTGGGTGCAGTGTTAGGGGGTGGGGGTGCATGTGTCACGGGGTGGGTTGAAAGGGAGGGTCTTTGGGGTAGTGGTAGGGGGTGCAGTGTGAGGGGGGGAGGAAGTGGCAGGCTGAGGGGGTGTAGCCAGGCAGGGGAGTCTCACTGTTCCTGCGCCTCCGACCTGGCATGGCGCTACCTCCCGGGTGGCAGCTCGCCCAGCAAGCTCTGGAGCCCTCTGCTCATGGACAGTGAGGGGGTGTAGTACAGGTGATTCCCCCTCCGGTTCTTGAACGCTCACGAAGGTTGTGAGCAGTCTTGTCCTGTCGGGGGGGAGAAAGCATCAGAGTTAGGCGGTCACCCTCAAGACACGCGGATGTTGTCACCATTATGACTAGGTGGGGTGGCACTTGGCATCACGCCATGGCGGCTCTCAGGGGGATGTATTGCCCATGTGGGTCGGGTACAACATGATATCCCCTGCGTGGCAGAGGGGGGGCGGGGCACAATACGTGATGGAAGGCGTTGGGGGTGGGGCCCGGGGGAACCCTCGGGGTACTTACCCTGGCAGCCCTCGTGAGGTCCTGGAGCTTCTTGCGGCAGTGTTCTCCAGACCGGGGGATGTGCCCCACAGTGCTTACCGCGGTGCCCACCTCACGCCAGCCGCGCCTCACAGTGCTAGCTGGTTGCCGGTGCCCACATCTTGGAAGCAAGATGGCCCTGCGCTCTTCCCCGGCATCCAGCATCATGTCCAGATCACTGTCCCTGAACCTGGAAGTGGCACGGCGGGGCTCAGCCATCTCCATCGGTCGGATCCTCTGTGCGTGGATCGCGCACTTTGAATGACACAGCGCGGCATCAGCCGGTTGTCGCGCGATGACGATGCCGCTCTGGCACCACACCCACCGTGTTTCTCGCGGCCCTACTGCTGGCTCTTAACGGGGCCTGAATTAATCGTGCCCGAGGCCGTTTCGCGCCGTCGTGAAACGCGACGGCTTTCACGACGACGCGGACACTCTGCCTCATTATCGGAGAATCGCGCCCATTGTATTTGATCTTCTGGGCACAGGACGTGGCACCATTACAAAGTCATTACTCAACAATAGGCGGGCAGCACGGTGGCCTAGTGGTTAGCACAACCGCCTCACGGCGCTGAGGTCCCAGGTTCGATCCCGGCTCTGGGTCACTGTCCGTGTGGAGTTTGCACATTCTCCCCGTGTCTGCGTGGGTTTCGCCCCCACAACCCAAAAATGTGCAGAGTAGGTGGATTGGCCACGCTAAATTGCCCCTTAATTGGAAAAAATAATTGGGTAATCTAAAATTATTTTTTAAAAAATTACTCAACAATAGGTAACTTCCCCCTATTTGTAAGCTTGGAACTACCCTGATTGTCAATGCCCCAATGACACACTTACTTTGTATGTGAATTTTTACGAGGAGAACCTTTTAAATATCTGCTAGTAAGCACTTTTACAAGTGCTGAAGTATTTGTCCTGCTTTCTGGCAGCAAATCAACATTCTCTGCTGCAGACAGTTTTTGAAAACGTCCTGTATCTCAGACAATAGTCACTTATTGCCTGGGAGCGATTGATCCAAAAGGACTCATGGTCCCTTTTTACAAGAAGCCTTGGCAGGAATTTTGTCCCACCCCACATCCCATCGGACTCTGGGCTTGGTACTTTCAAGGAAACGGATGCAGTGCGAACTGCAGGCAACAGTTATTTTAGTGGCCTGGCTTGTCACATTGCAAGCATGCAGAATGAGGCCTTACAGGTTTGTTTTCCGGGGGCTTTCTTTTTGAAAGACGGGGATCCCCTCCTCTGTTTCTCTATGGAGTCTATTTTTATTATCCGTCTCCTTTTTTCGTCTCTCCCTTGCTGGTAACATCTACTTAACCCACATTTCCTTTGGTTTAAATTTTTGGATTAAATCATGGTCGTCAGCCATCTACCTCTCTGACTCTGGAGACTCTTTGTTCTTATACTTGGGTTTTAAGGATGTCTGGGAAATAGTTGTTAAACTCCTCTAACAAAATTATTTCTCTTGAATCTTCACAGTTGCAGTCAATTCTTAATGTTTGGACCCAAAGATTAAAAGCTTGTTCAATTCTTTCAAATTCGAGGAAGGTCTGCACGGATTTATTCCGGTAATTGCGGAATTGTTGGCCGTGTGCCTTCAGCATGGGTTCTTAGGGACAGAGAACAACTGCCTTTGTCCCACTGTAACTGGTGCAACTATTGGCAAGGAGCACATTTTGCAAGTTTTTCCCACAGCTGATCTTTGAGGGCCCAAAACTATGGTAGCCACTGTAACTAGGCTGTCAGTTTTTCAAAGACTGTAACATTTCCATATCCTCTTCTCAAATTTGGAGACAAATCAAGAGCACTTTAGAAAATCACAAGATGTCTCTCGGCTAAAATATTTCAAATGATCACTAGATAAAATGAGATTCTTCCTAGCTGTCCCAAGCTGGCTCAGGGCTCTATAGTTAAGTCCTCCTGTTCCACAAACAATTTTGCATCAAAACTAATGTTACTTACTGGTGTTAATGCACAAAACCTGCTGCTCCAGTTGCTGGCTTTAAATAAGTAATTTCAGCTATTGATCTTTCCCCTTTTGGCTTCCAGTTTATTCTTTTAATGTCAGATTTGGTTTGTTTTTGTCCAATTAGTCCAAATCCTGCATACAACATCCAATTTCTGTTACAGAACAGGAGAGATAAACTGAAATCCTCAATCGCCTTCTCTTTTGTCTGTAATAAGTGAGATTATTGTTTGGAAAGTGTTTCATAACGCCTATTAGCATGTTGTCAATTCAAAGAATAGAAGCAGTAGAGTTTTGTGTGTTTAAACAAGGTGCATTATTTATTCACAGGCTCCCTCAAAAAGATCTAAATGCTGCATCAGTCACGCATGCACATACATGCACACACTACAATTAAATAATGTGATATCTTTCTACCAGTTTCAAATCAAAGGAATAGTTTTTTAAAAAATAATTTTTATTCTGATTTTCACAAAATATCAATAACAGAAAATATTAACAAAAAGTATTAACAACTAAGAAAAACGAGAAAGAGCAAACCCCCCCCCCCCCCCCCCAGTAATAGATTAACACCCGTCATAAACAAAGAACACGTCCCTTCAACCCAACCCACCGAAACGACCCCCCCCCCCCCCCAACCCCGGGGCTGCTGCTGCTGCTGGTCTTTTTTCCCTACCGTTCTGCCAGGAAATCCAGAAAAGGCTGCCACCACCTGAAAAACCCCTGTACTGATCCCCTCAGAGCAAATTTCACCCTCTCCAATTTGATGAACCCTGCCATATCATTGATCCAGGCCTCCACGCTTGAGGGGCTCGCATCCTTCCACTGAAGAAGAATCCTCCGCCGGGCTACTAGGGACGCAAAGGCCAGAATACCGGCCTCTTTCGCCTCCTGCACTCCGGGCTCCACTGCAACCCCAAATATTACGAGTCCCCAGCCTGGCTTGACCCTGGATCCTACCACCCTCGACACCGTGCTTGCTACCCCCTTCCAAAATTCCCCCAGCACTGGGCATGCCCAGAACATATGGGCATGGTTCGCTGGGCTCCCAGAGCACCTAGTGCACCTGTCTTCGCCCCCAAAGAACCTACTGATCCTCGTCCCGGTCATATGAGCCCTATGTAGCACCTTGAACTGTATGAGGCTAAGCCTTACACAAGAAAAGGAGGAGTTCACTCTTTTCAGAGCATCCGCCCACGTCCCCTCCTCAATCTCCTCACCCAGCTCCTCTTCCCATTTACCCTTCAGCTCCTCCACCGAGGCCTCATCTACCACCTGCATCACTTGGTACATGTCCGAAATCCTCCCCCCTCCAACCCACACCCCCGAGAGCACCCTGTCCTGGACCCCACGTGGGGGCAACAGAGGGAACCCTGCCACCTGCCGCCTGGCAAACGCCCTTACCTGCATATACCTAAAAATGTTCCCAGGGGGAGCCCAAATTTCCCCTCTAACTCACCCAGGCTCGCAAACTTCCTGTCAACAAACAGGTCCCTCAACCTCCTAACACCTGCCCTGTGCCCACTCAGGAACCCGCCATCGATTCTCCCTGGAACAAACCGGTGGTTCCCCCGCATCGGGGACCCCATCGAGACCCCCACCTCCCCCCTGTGCCGTCTCCATTGCCCCCAGATTTTGAGGGTAGCCACCACTTCCGGGCTCGTGGTATACCCGTTGGAGGGAGCGGCAACGGCGCCGTTACCAGCGCCTCCAGGCTCGTGTCCACATAGGACGCCATCTCCATCCTCTTCCATGCTGCCCTTTCCCCGTCCATTACCCACTTACGCACCATCGCTGCGTTGGCAGCCCAATAGTACCCACAGAGGTTGGGCAGCGCCAGCCCCCCCTATCCCTGCCCCGCTCCAAAAACACCCTTCTCACCCTCGGGGTCCCGTGCGCCCATACAAATCCCGTAATACTCCTGTTGACCCTCCTAAAAAAGGCCTTTGGGATAAGGATGGGGAGGCACTGGAACAGGAACAAAAACCTTGGGAGCACCGTCATCTTGACTGACTGCACCCTGCCAGCCAGCGACAGCGGCAACATGTCCCATCTTTTAAACTCCTCCTCCGTTTGCTCCACCAGCCTTGTAAGGTTAAGTTTGTGTAGGGCCCCCCCAGCTCCTGGCCACCTGGACTCACAAGTACCTAAAGCTCCTCTCCGCCTTTTTTAGTGGGAGCCTACCAATCCCCTCCTCCTGATCCCCTGGGTGCACGACGAACAGCTCGCTGTTACCCAGGTTGAGCTTGTACCCTGAGAAGTCCCCAAATTCCCTGAGAATCTTCATCACCTCCGGCATTCCCCCCACTGGGTCCGCCACATACAGCAATAAGTCATCCGCATAAAGCGACACTCGGTGCTCCTCCCCACCCCGCACCAGTCCCCTCCAGTTCCTCGACTCCCTCAATGCCGTGGCCAGGAGTTTGATTGCCAATGCAAAGAGCAAGGGGGACAAGGGACACCCCTGTATCGTCCCTCGGTATAACCGAAAGTACTCCGATCTCCTGTTGGTGTTCAGCTGCCTTCCCTTCACGAACCCCGTCTGGTCCTCGTGGATGACCCACGGCACACAGTCCTCTATCCTTGTGGCCAAGATCTTCGCCAACAGCTTGGCGTCTACATTTAACAGCGAGATCGGCCTGTATGATCCACACTGCAGGGAGTCCTTGTCCCACTTAAGGATCAAGGAAATCAGCGCCCGGGACATAGTCAGGGGAAAAGCCCCCCCCCCCGCCCCCCCCCCCCCCCCCCCCCCCCCCTTGCCTCGTTAAAGGTCCTAACCAACAGGGGACCTAGCAGGTCTGCATACATTTTATAGAATTTGACCGGGAACCCATCGGGCCCCGGCGCCTTCCCTGACTGCATGCTCCCTATCCATTTGACCAGCTCCTCCAGCTCAATCGGCGCCCCCAGTCCCTCCACCTGTCCCTCCTCCACCTTCGGGAATCTCAGCCGGTCCAAGAAGCGCCCCATTCCCCCCCCCCCTCCGCTGGGGGTTCAGACCGACACAATTCCCCGTAAAAGTCCTTGAAGACCCCATTGATGTCTACCCCCCTTCGCACCACATTCCCTCCCCTATCCTTAAACCAAAGGAATAGTTAACTGTTTCATGTGTCTTTGGGAATCAGGTGAAGAAGAAAGCTTTTCCATTCTGGAATTGGATTTAGGATAAATTCAGATAGCTGAGATTGGGTATCTGGATTAACTGCATGATTCCTTCAAATTATTGTTTAGCAGGCCAAGTGACCAAACACTTGTGGCTGTTAAACAATTTCTTCACAGGCACACTCGGATTTTCAGAAACAGATTGGGAAGTTTTAAAAGATAATTTGAAGGCTCTCAGGTCTTGGGAGATAAAGGTGGTATAGCTTTTCCCTGCAGCTGTTGCCTTGTCGGGTGTTATTTTACACATAGCCGCAGATCCCTTCTGAGTTCTGGGATAAAAGGATTTCCTTGTCAGAAAACCAGTTTCAATCGCATGATCAATATCCACTTATATTTAATAGATGGTAGTCTTTCAATATCAGAGAACCAGGTTCAGTTACATGGTGATCTTCTACTTAACCTCTGGATAACTGATCTCCATAGCTTATTTTGGCACATTGCAAATCTGGAGTCTATGAGTTTACTAACTTAGGGCGTGATCTCCCGGTCACGCTGCACACAAACACCGGTAATATAGCCGGTAAACGATGGGAATCTCCGCTCCCAGGATCGACCCATCACACCATGCCTCATGGGATCTAACACGATCTCGTGAGACATCGCGATGTGAAGCAGTGCCAGCTTGACACCCTAGCAGTGCCATCTGAGTGCAAGTCTGACACTGTCAAGGTGCCAATCTGGTATTTTCTATGTGGCGGCGATTGGGCGGGGGACTGCCCTGCACAGGTGTGGGGGGGATGAGAGGTGGCCCGGGGGACCTCTTAAAGTGCGTTGGGGCTTGAGGGGAGGGTTCGGGGGTCGCATCTATGGCTCGAGAGATCGGGATGCCATTTTAAAATGATTTCCTGATCTCTCCCTGCACTGAGAAGTTCCGGCAAGCAGACCTCCTCAGTGCAGGGAACGGCACTAAGAGCAGCCTTGGCCGCATGTTCCCCACTGTGCCCCCCCCCCCCCCCCGTATCTAACCACAGGTACATTAGATAGCGTTGTGTTTCCCGTGCTGCAAGCGGCCAGAAACAGGCGGTTAAACACATTCTCTCTGGGACATAGTTCCCATTTGGTTAAATCGCGCTCTTTCGGCTTGTCCATTCAAGGGTGAGACCCCCAGTCATTATGATTCAATTTAGAACTTTCTGGAAGCTTGATAGTCTGTGCTGAGGTTGAAAACGTCACCTCACACCCTTGGCAGCTACTTTAACAGTTCATCATTATCCCTTTGTAAATAAGTAAGGATATTTCCAAAAACCTCCATGTTTAAAATCATGAATATGATATGTCTTTTGCCGAGCATGATACAATAATTTTCCATGCATGTTGTAGCCTGGACATTGATGGTGGAGGCTCCAATTTCTTTCCATCACATGATGTGGAGTTGGACTGGGGTGAGCACAGGAAGAAGTCTGAATGTTCACCTGAGGTAGGAACAGTGCTCCGAAAGCTAGTGTTTGAAACAAACATGTTGGACTTTAACCTGGTGTTGTAAGACTTCTTACTGTTTCCATCACATGGCTGACCAGGAATCTCTCTCATTCTTACCATTTGCCAGTGGTGTGTGTTGGAAGGATTTACAAGTTAATGCACAACCTGTTAAGCCACATTATGAATATACCTTTCTTGGCCATCAAGCCCCGAGTTGGGACTTGAACCCAGAGCTTCCGTCTCGGGTGAATCCGCTGCACGTCACAAGACCTCCTGTTAGAGCTGCAGTCCTCAACATTTCTCTTTCTTCAGTCAGGTAGGATGCACCAATCCCCTTGGTAAACATTCTCTTCTAATACACATGGTAAGCTGTTTATTGCATGCACCACTTCCTTTTGAGGTCAAAGCTGTGGGCAAATCTTGCTTGGGAGATGAAAGAGAGATTGGACAGAAATTGGAGAAATTTGTTATATCCATCTCCAAGAAGGCCAAGTCAATATGCCCACTGGAATAAGTAGATTGTTATATTGGCTATACATATCTACTTTATAAAGGTGCCAAAATCTCTTAAGTTATTCCCCATCATCAGGCAGACAATTGGACTTGACGCTGACTGCTCATTTCAGAGCCTATGCCCTCCGACTTTAAAATCCACAGCTTGTCAACTTTTTGCAAGATTACAACTGACTATCTTTGAGTTAATAAAATGATTCAGAACTCTAGACCTTCTGTCAACCGCTTCAAATTCAATTTGGCAAAACTGAAGCAATATTTCTGAAGTTTATCTATTTGCACTACTTCACTTTCCCGGTCTGGGGAGCCTTCTTGTCTTCACCAGATTTCCCTTCTTTCTCTCTCCCTGAGCGGTTCATATACCTCCTGGACCCATCTTTTATTTCTATACTTGTTTCACTATCACTTCTTTTTGCCTTGGACCATCATCACTTCTGAATTTTAATCACTCCAGCCTTCCATCCTATCACAAGACCTCTCATTTTGTTCTTTCATGGCCCCTCCCCCCTCCACAATACCACCATCACTTCACTCAACACCCCTATACTTTCTTAAAAGATGTTCATCTCTGACATCGTTGTGTTTCATGGAAGGCCAATGGCCTGAAATGTTTATTTGGTTTCTCTCTCGACACATGTGCCTGACCAGACTATTTTCAGTTGTTATAGCTGGAACATCTGTAA
Organism: Scyliorhinus canicula; assembly: GCF_902713615.1. Lineage (NCBI taxonomy): Eukaryota > Metazoa > Chordata > Chondrichthyes > Carcharhiniformes > Scyliorhinidae > Scyliorhinus > Scyliorhinus canicula. The sequence continues at coordinate 127,741,784 of NC_052157.1, read as the reverse complement.
GGCTACGTTCCTTTTAGACTTTACAGTACGTGAATGGCCCAGAACTTTAATTCCCTCAGGGTCATACCTCAGAGGTACTCTGGAAGATCGGCTGGGAGAACACCCAGAGATCCCGATGCAAGAACTTCATGGGAATTTCCTGGGAAGTTTAAATTTGCAATGGGCAATCACCCTGCATCTGGAACCAAGCGATAATCCACTTGAAATCAGACTTCAGCTGGTTCCGCCTTTCTCAGCAGAATAACTACCCAGGAAAAGTTTGAAAGATTAAAACCACTTCTAATTCTGAGGTAACCATTGAAATAATAATCTTTATTGTCACAGGTAGGCTCACATTAACACTGCAATGAAGTTACTGTGAAAAGTCCCTAGTCGCCACATTCCGGCACCTGTTCGGGTGCACAGAGGGAGAATTCAGAATGTCCAAATGACCGAACAGCACGTCTTTCAGGACTTGTGGGAGGAGACCGGAGCACCCTGAGGAAACCACGCAGACACGGGAAGAACGTGCAGACTCCGCACAGACAGTGACCCAAGATGGGAATTGACCCTGGAACACTGGTGCTGTGAAGCAACAGTGCTAACCACTGTGCTATCATGCTGTCCATTGTGGCTTTGCCCTACCATTCCAACCCTGAAAGAAACCCCAGATTCTAAATGTCAATTTATATTTAAAATAATGTCGCTTCAGTAATAACCTTCCTGGACTGCTTAGTTTTTCAATAATATTACTGAGGCAAACAAAAACATGAGGTGAAAGTTTTCTGTTTTATTGTGGGGCCATGCCTGATGTTGCTGCTTGTTCTCCCAATCAATGAGCGTTGGATAATTTCTGTTTCATTTATGTCACTTTTGTTTCAATGCTATGCTGAATGGCCACAGATACCAATGAAAAGAATGCCCGTTTTGATCCTGACATCAAAAGTCTATTTGTGTGAATTCAGCCAGAAGAACTCCCTGCTGTGATACCATTTCAAGTTTGTAATGTATTTCAATCAACAGGAGCAATGAGTGATCTAGCCCGACCTGATTTCAACAGTTAGCATTTCTATCGCATCAGGCATTAGCTGCTGTCAGGTTAATTAGAAAATGCCTACTTCCTCATCGCATGGAAGAGCTTGGTTGCTGCTTGACACTTGACAAGTCCGTGCTGAAAACAGTTGATCTTGCAGGGTAAACAGAATTATGTGGAAATTCGATGGCAATGCTCCTACATTTTGCGAGCCCAAAGCAGGCAAAAAGGAAGCACACGCTCATTACAACCCTGACGTGGATCAACAAACATCCAGTCTAGGTTAAGAAATGGATCCAGGACCCTCATCTTAAACAGTGGTCTGGGTCTTTTGCATGTGCAAATAAGGGACCTAATGGCTGTTTGAGATTCCCCTCTGGGACACTAACTTTCCCAGAAACAGCCAGCACCGATGTCAGGGGCATTACAGAAAACCAGTTGTAAATGCGTTCTAACAAGTGGCCCTGAAAGGGATTGCAGCTGGCTGCCTCCAGAAAGGTCAAACTTGTTCAATACCTATTTGAATGTACAGCCAAAAGAAGGCAAGTGTGATCCTCCTGACCCCACATTAAAACTGGGGGCAAATGCCGGATACTGCTCACCGCCCTGATGTTGAATGTGACTCTCCCTGGCAGCTACCTCTGTGCTTTCCCTCACCCCCTGTCACCTTGCCCATTTTGCAGCCACCCCAGTACCCCACCCCCTCTTTGCCCTCTCTCCTCGTTGTCGTACCCTCTCCCCTCCCTCCCCGCAAGAAACGCTCCAAGTCCCCTTTTTAAAACTAACCAGAGTGTCAAATGCAACTGCCTGATCCTCAAGTTGTCTTCTCCAGTGAGATGCCCGAGGATGACCACCGTGTATTCACAGCTCAGCATAATGAAATCCAAGGCCCGATTGTGGATGCACCTTGGGCCTATCCATTGGGAATTGTTCCCTGAATGGGCATTATTGTGTGGGAGTGAAATTTTACCCAACTACATCTTCACAATTATGTGCCTGCATGGTGATCTTTTGATTGAGAACCATAGTTTAATGCAGGTTTTTATGGCAGGCGTAGCAGTGATTATCATGACATACATGGCTTAAACCGTGAATGTGACAAGGAACATTCAAACAAAATCAACTGAACATAGCGTTTGCTTTTGAGCATGAATTTTCCCTGTAATAAATAGCAACAAAAATACTAGTATGGCAGCTGAGACAGTTATTTTATGACCATATGCCCATGGTCAAGGACCACCCTTGTCTATGCCTGACAACTGAACCTACAAGCCATGATCAAAGTTTCCAATATTTGTACACCAGGCCAACTTCACAGAATAACAATAGCCTCCGTGGTCACATTATGGCTATACTTCTCTCCAATAGCTGATTGGTGTGTCTTACAGTTGTAAACCTCAAGGCAGGGTGAAGGAACATAGGTACATAGGAATTAGGAGCAGAAGTAGGCCATTCAGCCTTTCGAGCCTGCTCTGCCATTCAATCTGATCATGGCTGATCTGTTCCTGGCCTCAAATCCACCTCCCCACTTGATGCCCATATCCCTGTAACCCGGAAATTAGCTGAGCTAGTACAGTCTGTCAGCTGTGAAAAAGCAACTGCTTCCCTTTCTTGTTAATGCATACTACAGCAGTTCGCAGCCAATTGTGAAGTTTCTGCCTTGGAGACTGAAGGTCAGTTGGTCAAAGCGAACCACTAATCGTTGTACAAATAACTGCTGAAGCATGCAGGTCACCTTTGTAAACCCCGAGAGCTGCTGATAGAAGATCAGAAAGGTGGGTTTCCTTTGGAAGGGAAACGCTTGTTTAAGTTACCACTTGTTATTTACATTTGCGTTTTTCCAATCTGTGGGTTTTTATAACCCAAGCTAGGTGTCACATACTCTCTGCCATCATTCAGTTATAATGCTGTCAGCATTTAGAATTCTCAGTGTTAATATTCCCCAAAGTCTTTCCTTCCCCTTTAATCTCCCAATTGAACTGAATTACCACATCGGATCATCTGTGTCCTTAACCTATCCGGATAAAATTCAATTCCACGAAGCTGTTTTCAGTCCTTTTTACTAAGGCAGCTAATTGACATACCATTGATTGCTTTTGGTTAGAATGAAGTCCACATAATCTTCTGTTATATAGAGTGGAGGAATTAACTTTTTACAACACTGGACAAACCTATAAAGGACAAAGCTCGCTTTGCTTCATTGATAGCACACAGGAGTGCTCCTTCTGCCTCCATGGTAATGCTATTTGTGATCTCTACTACTCATCCCCAGATTTACCTGTGTGTCTATTCTGACTGGGATTGGAAGGGTGCCGACCACAGAGCGACAGTGGGGTGCCCAATTAGTGTTGGATTTATTTATGTGAACAAGATGCAAATTACTTACCATTTTATAATATCTTTTTTTAGATCTTTTTGTTGGCATTTCCCATATTTATGAACAGTTGTAGACACATCACATTTTTCTCGCCCACGCTAATTTCCTTTTATTATACAGAGGTTTAGTTCGTCCTTCGTTTAACTGACCCTATGAACATTTTGTTCCTCCCCCCCCCCCCCCCCCTGCCCCCCCGCCCCCCCCCCCCCCCCCCCCCCCCCCCCGGGCTTTGGCTGTGCTTTTCTTTTATTTCCCCAACAGAATGGGAAAAAAAGGGGGGTGGCTCTACCCCCCAATCTCTCGCGGTTTCCCCAGCTTCCTTTAGTAGTGTGGTTTCTGGGGTCGCGGGGTACCCCGCTGTCTCCTTGCGGAGGAAGAGTTTTATTTGAAGGTGTCTCATTTCCTGTTCTTTTGCTAGCTTCCTCTTCCTCGTCAGCTTGTCTCGTCTCACCAGTCTGTGCCCTATGTAGAAGTCCCGGACCGTCAGTGTGCCCCCGCCCCGCCTCCATCTTTTGAAGGTGGTATCCAGCATGGCTGGAGGGAATCTGTGATTGCCGCATATGGGAGCCATGGGGGACATTCTGGTTATCCAGAAGTGTTGGCTCAGCTGGGCCACATTCTCAGCATGGCCGCTACCCACTGGGCTTGTTGTGTATCTTGTTGAGGGGGATGGGAGTGCTGCTGTGGCCAGGGCCCAGGCGTCATTCCTTTACAGGATGCCTCCTCCATTTGTACCCAATCTGTGTCCGGTTCTTGGACCATCCCCCCACTCTTTCTGCCATTGCTGCCTTGTGGTAGTATTGTAGGTTTGGTAAGGCCAAGCCCCCTCTGATTTTCCTTCTTTGCAGTGTCTGTTTGGGAATTCTCAGGTTCCTACCCCCCCCCGGACACACAAACGCCATGTCTACGTTTTGGAAAAAAGCCTTGGAGATGAAGATCGGAATGGATCTAAACAGGAAGAGGAACCTTGGCAGTAGTTCATCTTGATCGTCTGCACTCTCCCCACCAGGGAGAGTGGGAGTGAGCCCCACCTTTGAAGATCTCTTCTTACTTCCTCCACCAGGCTGGTCAGGTTCTACTTGCGGATCTATGTAAAGTCTCTGGTTATCTGGATCCCTCCGTAACGGAATCTGTTCTGGGCTAATTTGAATGGAGCCCCTCCAGCTCTCTCCCTCCCCCATTTGGGTTCACTGGGAATGCCTCGCTTTTGCCCAGGTTAAGTTTGTAGCCCGAGAAGGTTCCAGACTCTTTCAGTATTTGCAGTATTGCCTTCAGTCTCTCCTGTGGCTTTGAGACATAAAGGAGCAGGTCATCTGCATAGAGTGAGACTCTAGCTCTCTGTCTCCTGTCCGGATTCCCTTCCATGTTTTCGCGTCCCGCTATAATATTACTTGCAGGAAAGATATAAAAAATAACTGAGAAAACAAATTAAGTTTTATTTTAAAAATGAATTTTACACATGGTTTAGATAGAATTTGGATTCGCTGCCACTAAACACACTTTTCACGACCACCAGAATTCCCAAAGCATTTTATAGCCAACAAAATGTAATCAATGCCATAATGTAGTAAACACATTGTGGAACATCTTCCCATAAGGTAATAAGTTAGTTGTTTCAAAAAAAGGATAAGTCCCAGCGCAATCATTCATGACTGAGGAATGTGAATCTTTGGAATTCTCCACCCAGGGGGTTCCGGATGCTCCATTGTTGAATGCATTTAAGGCTGAGGAGTGACAGAGGGCAGGATTCCCCGTTGCCCGGCGCCGATATCGTAATCGGCAATCGGGCACAGAATCCCTTCCAATGCCCAAATCGGGGGCAGTGCAGGTTTGATGCCGGTTTTCTATCCTCTGCCCCCTCCGAAATGGCGTCATCGTGTTGCGCGCTGCACACCATTGGAATGGCGTTGGTGCGTCGCCTGAAGGCCCTCCCCTGACTGTGTCCAGCGCCGCCACAGACGACCGGGAGCCATGCTGCTGGCCGGGGAGTGGGGGAGGGGCAACCAGGAGGGCAGTAATTAGCAGGTCGGGTCCGCGCATGTATGGCACCATGGTTTATAGCACGACTGCTGCAGGTCGCTTCTGTGCGCAAACGCGATCACGGACCCAGCCATTCTCCAACCATTGATATCGTGAGAGCCGGGAGTCGCAGGACCAATGAGGGTGCGCCGTCGACTTTGGCGTCGTAAAACGTCACAGTTCCCACGCCTGCATCAGCACTTAGCCTCAAAAGTGGTAAATCCAGCCCAGAGTTTTTGGCCTCTCGGGGAATTAAGGGACATGGGGAGCGGGTGGGAAAATGGAGTTGAAGCCAAGGTCAGCCATGAATCAATTGAATGTTGGAGCAGGCTCGATGGGCCGAGAGGTCGCCTCCTGCTCCTATTTCTTGCGTTCTTTTGTTAAAGGCACGGGAAGCAAACGGAAAACTTAGCGCATACTCTGTGATATGTGCAACAAGTAACGCTAATGATTGCCCAAGTGTCACATTCTCTGAGAAGGTAAAGAGGATCTTGGAGCACTTGGGGAACAGGAGAACTGCGATAGGATCAACAACTGTGTCAGTTGAGCCATTTGCCTGTTATGCCTTTAAAGACAGGACCAGTGGACAATTGAGATTAAATCATTGTTACTCTAGACTTTTATTCTCTGCAATTATTTTCACTTTGATGTCATCCATCATCCTGTTCATTTCACTTATAACTTAGTAAATATTGTTAATATTGCTCTATGTTTTTCATTGATTTCCCAATACAAATTTTGTTTCTCCTATGTCAATATATATTTTGTGTTCCAGCTTTACAGTAACGAGCAGGCTTTGTTTGAGTAATGTGCCTTTCTCCAGATCTTCAGCCATGTTCTTTATGTTGCAGTCATAGATCAAGCAAATCACATATTGCTGTGCAGCTCATCTTCTTTGTGTGTTGGGATCAATCGTCCACAGCGGGTGACCAAGCCATCAAACTCTTCAACTCTTTTCACTTCATCAAAGGCCCAGACAAGACAAAGTTTCAGACCATCTTGGACAAGTTTGACAGTCACTCTGAAGTGGACACTAATGAAATCTTTGAGCACTACATATTCAAACAGCGTCTACAAGGTAAAGATGAATCTTTCAACTCCTTCTTAACTAACCTCCGCCTGCTAGCGCTGTCCTGCAACTTTGGTGATATTGCTGACTCCATGATCGGAGACCAAATTGTTTTTGGAGTTCACTCTGATCCTCTGAGAGAGCAGCAACTGAAAATCAAGCATATGACCCTGCCAGCCGTGATTGAAACATGTACAGTGCATGAGCACGCCAAAAATCGCTATGCCCAGTACAAATCGGCTGAAAATGGGAAACTTGCCTCCCTCGTGGCAGAGAGTGTGCAGGCCATCTCCCGGATGCAGTGCGTCAGCATTGATGAAAGTGGCCATTTTGCGCGCTTTTCCTGGGGCCCCACGCATGCGCAATGCGAACGGGATAATGAAGCAGCCGACACCCACACTGCGAAGGTGCAGACATCTGCCGACCGCACTGCGCATGTGCAAAGACGCGCGGAACACCAGGACGCCGACGTCATGAAGTGCTCGAACTGCGGCAACGCCCACTTAAAGAAACACTGCCCTACAAGAGGCAGGCGATGTGTAAACTGCGGGAAGCCTGGACACTATGCAGCCTTGTACAGGTCTGCACCGCCAATCAGGCTTCCATCCCGCCTGTCAAGGCGCCGTCGTCCCCACCACCACCTCTCCGGCGGTCGACAAGGATCAGACGCAAGCCCCAGAGACTGGACTTATGCACATTTGTTTTGTTTGCTATGTTCTGTTTTCTCACATTAGACCGCTTTCTTCACATGTAAATATGTTCACATATGCCACCGCTTATAAATATGTTAATATGTGCCACCACATGTAAGTACGTTCCCATATGCCAACAAAACATAAAATAATGGGGAAATGTCACGATATGCAGACAAGGGGCAGCACGGTGGCCTAGTGGTTAGCATAACCGCCTCACGGCGCTGAGGTCCCAGGTTCGATCCCGGCTCTGGGTCACTGTCCGTGTGGAGTTTGCACATTCTCCCCGTGTCTGCGTGGGTTTCACCCCCACAACCCAAAAATGTGCAGAGTAGGTGGATTGGCCACGCTAAAATTGCCCCTTAATAGAAAAAATAATTGGGTAATCTAACTTTATAAAAGAAAAAAAAATGATATGCAGGCAAAAAAATAAGATATACAGACAGGCAGCTAATGAACAGGACATGACCAATGAGCAGGCAGACACTCACTATAAAAGGCACAAGGCACTCACACTCCGCCTCTTTCCACTGATGTACATCTACAGATTGAGTCAGGGTGTATTTACAGTTTCACACCTCCAGCACGTGGCTAAGAGCTAGTCTGGTTCAGTCAGACAGCGTAACCACACTTGGGTTAGCAGAGAATCGAACTCATAGAGAACTGTGCTAACTGTGCTACTGGTTCAACAAATCAGATTGAACTAACTTCAAGGTCTGGAGTGTCTTTTGGTTAAAGCTGCATCTAGTTGCAGCCTGTGTTTTCCCAGAGGACACAACACAACACCCGCCATCTTACTTCTCCGCATGGCCCGGACGCAACATGGCGCACAGCGACAGGGGCCAGGCGCGGAGTAAAAGAGGCCCCACCAGGAGAAGAAATCCCGCCGATCGGTAGGCCCTGATCGCGGGTCAGGCCACGATGGAGCCACCCCTTCCCCCCCTGGTGTCAGACACCCCCCTCTTCCCCCCCAGCAGGCCGCCCCTCCTGCAGTATAGATGGCGAGGTCCCGCCGGGTAGGACCACATATGAACGGCGCCGGTGCAACTTGGCCTATCTGGACGGTCACTCAGCCCATCGCCGGGGGGGGACGCGTAGTGTGGTCCCCGACCAGTGCCGCGCCGACCGCGCCGGCGCCAATGGCGGCGATTCTCCGGTGACCGGGGTCAGAGAATCCCGCCTGGGGTCTCCTGGCTTTCACCGGCCCTGCTGCGCTGTGGCGAAATGCTTTTCCAGCGCAGAGTGGCCAGAAGATCGCGCCCTAATTTTCTTATTACTGATATCTATGTATGTGTGTGTGTGATTGTGTCTTCATTTTTTCATGTTTCGTAACCAATAGACTTCCTTTCACTCAAGAAAATCTGGTTTGGTTGGCTCCTTATTAAAAAGGAAATTCATTTTTATTGAAAAAGGTATTTAATGGGAAAAGTACGTGATGAACCGAGGGGACTGAACAGAAGGGGAGTCATCACCTCTTCTTACCTGGTCATCATAACTCTCCGACCTGAGCACATTCTTCTTTAGATTTTTGTACATCTCGATTTCATTCCGTTGCTGAGTAGTTACTCCCCTCCAGGGACATGGTTTCTGTGGTGGCTGAATAGTGCAATGCTTGATCCGCAGACTCTGCCACAGGTTTGGCACATGGTGCTTGATGCTGTGGATGGGACGCTCTGGACCCTGTGCTCTCCTTCCGCTGTTCACACTTGGCCTCCGTGTGCTCCACCTTATGACGCTCGAGGTGATTGGCGCCTTCGAATGCTTTTCATCCTTTTATGCATTCTAAGGCAAGCGATTCCCATGTGTCGCTGGGGGAATTGCCTTTATTTGGGGAAGCCTTCAGACTGCCCTTGTAGTGTTTCCTCCGCCCTCCTTGTGATCGCTTGCCATTGCAGAGCTCAGAGTAGAGAACTTGTTTCGGGTGTCTTGTGCTGGGCATTCGGGCAATGTGGCCCACCCATCACAGCTGCTCGAACGTGACCAGCGCCTCCATACTGGAGATATTGGCCTGGGAGAGGAGCTCACGTTGGTGAGCCTATCCTGCCAGTGGATTAGCAGGATTTTGCGGAGGCAACATTGGTGATATCTCTCTAGGGATTTGAGGTGTCTGTTGTACATTGTCCATGTTTCTGATGTATGCAGGAAGGTGGAGACCACGGCTGTTCTGTAGACTATGGGCGGGATTCTCCCATTCGGAGGCATTGTGTTCACACCGTCAGAAACGCCGTTGCGTTTCACGACGGCGTGAACGGGCCGCTGGGAGTACCGATTCTGGCCCCTACAGGAGGCCAGCACGGCGCTGGAGTGGTTCACGCCACTCCAGCTTCCCATTCTGGTGCAAACTGTGCACCGTGGGATCCGCGCATGCGCAGTGGCGCTGGTGTAAATGAGGGCATGCGTAGTGGCGCCGGTGCCAACCCGCACATGCGCGATAGCCTCCCTCAATACGTCCACCCCAACGCAACATGGCCCGGGAGTTCAGGGGACGGCGAGTAAGAAAATAGGCTCGGGGAGCAAGAGGCCGACCCGCCAATCGGTGGGCCCTGATCGCGGGCAGCCCCTCAACCCTGCGCGCAGAGTTCCCGCCAGCTGCGACCAGATATGGACGGCGGCGGTGGGACTCTGCCTTTTTGGAGCGGCCGATCGGCCCATCCGAGCCGGAGAATTGGTGGTCCGGCTGCATAGAGCGGCCCGCGATCGGCGCCATGCCAAATGCGCCGGCGCCAATGGCGCTGATTCTCCGCTCCAGGGATTGCGCGGTTGCGGGGATTCTCAGGCCTGGCGTGGGGCTGGGAGAATCCCGTCCCGTGAGTTTGGTGCTGGGTTTGGGATCTCAATCTTTGATTATTCTGTTCCTCAGGGGTCCGAAGACTGCACTGGTGCATTGGAGTCAATGATGGATTTCATTATCAATATCTGCCTGCACCAAGAGGAGTTTTCCGAGGTATGGGAAATGATCCACATTGTCCAAGGGCTCACCGTGGATCTTGATGATTGGGGCAGTTTTGTGTAGCAGGAGAGGGTGGTAGAGAACCTTATTTTACGGATGTTTGGTCTGAGGCACATTCCTCTCATCTGATGGTTTACACCTCAGCCTCTGAATGTGCGTACACAGAGGCATCGTTTGCGTACTGCAGCTTGATGACAGAAGGTGGGGTAGTCTTGGTTCTGGCCTGGAGGCGTCGGAGGTTGAACAGTATCCTGTTTGTCTGGTAGGTTAGCCCCACTCCAACGAGGAGCTTCAGGATGACTGGGTGAGAGAGTTGCCGCGAGGAAGATGGAGAAAAGTATTGGTGCCATAATACAGCCCTGTTTGATCCATGTTTGCACACATATTGGGTCTGTGGTGGTTCCATTGGTGAGGATCACGGCTTGCATGTCATTGTGGAGCAGTTGGAGAATGGTGTCAAATTTCCGCAGGCAGACGAATTTGAGGAGGATGCTCCACAGTCCCTCATGGTTGACAGATACGAAGACCTTTGCAAGATCAAAGAAGGCCATGTACAGAGGTTGATGCTACTCCCTGCACTTTTCCTGGATTTGTCATTTATCAATGATGTATATAAATTTGCAGAGAACTGTAAATATCGCAGCTTAAAAGTCAGGGATGGAATCGAAGTTGGAGCGGTTTGCCAGTCTGGAGGAACTGTTAGGGAAGTTTAGGCACTCGTAACCTGACTTATTCAGATATTTACAAGTTTGCAACTTTGTGAAACAGATTTTACTGACATTCCCTGTGGTGCCGCCAAACTCTCTATTGGAGAGGGTTCTTACGCTCATAGGATTGGAGGAAGGGAGCACCTCCAGTATTTCTAGACGGTTTATATCAGAGGATTCAGTGTCGGAGGAGAGGGTACGGTCAGGTGGGAGGGGGAATTGGGGCCCATTTGAGATGATAGAGGTGTGAAGCGAAACGCTCCATGTTCCCATGCGCTAGACTTGGTTTAATCCAACTCAGTAGTTTATAGGGTGCATCTGACTAGGTCGAGAATGAGTAATTTCTTTGCGGGGTGAAAGATAAGTGCGAGCGCTGTCCGGCCAAATATGTGCACATGTTCAAAGAACAAACTACAGCACAGGAACAGGCCCTTCGGCCCTCCAAGCCCATGCCGATCATGCTGCCCGACTAAACAATCTTCTACACTTCCTGGGTCCGTATCCCTCTATTCCCATCCTAGTCATGTATTTGTCAAGATGCCCCTTAAATATCACTATCGTCCCTGCTTCCACCACCTCGTCCGGCAGCGAGTTCGGCACCCCCCACCCTCTATGTAAAAAAAACCTGCCTTGTACATCTACTCTAAACCTTGCCCCTCACACCTTAAACCTATGCCCCCTAGTAATTGACCCCTCTACCCTGGGGAAAAGCCTCTGACTATCCACTCTGTCTATGCCCCTCATAATTTTGTAGACCTCTATTAGCTTGCCCCTCAACCTCCGTCGTTCCAGTGAGAACAAACCGAGTTTAGTCAACCACTCCTCATAGCTAATGCCCTCCATACCAGGCAACGTCCTGGTAAATCCCTTCTGCACCCTCTCTAAAGCCTCCACATTCTTCTGGTCGTTTGGCGACCAGAAATGAACACTATACTCCAAGTGTGGCCCAACTAAGATTCTATACAGCTGCAACATGACTTGCCAATTCGTGTACTCACTGCCCCGGCCAATGAAGGCAAGCATGCTGTATGCCTTCTTGACTACCTTCTCCACCTGTGTTGCCTCTTTCAGTGACTTGTGGACCTGTACATCTAGATCTCTCTGACTGTCAATATTCTTGAGGGTTCTACCATTCACTGTATATTCCCTACCTGCATTAGACCTTCCAAAATGCAATACCTCACATTTGTCCGGATTAAACTCCATCTACCATCTCTCCGCCCAAGTCTCCAAACTATCTAAATCCTGCTCGATCCTCTGACAGTCCTGATCGCTATCCGCAATGCCACCAAACTTTGTGTTGTCTGCAAACTTACTAATCAGACAAGTTACATTTTCCTCCAAATCATTTATATATACTACGAACAGCAAAGGTAGTTTTGTTCTGGCCTCGCTCAAGCTTGTGGGAGTTTGGATCTCCTTCTTCAGCACCATGCCGGTGATTCTGAAAATTGAACTGGAGCCCTGCCTTTATCTGGGGTGTCAGACTCGCCAGAGCTGCAGGTGGCGTGGGCGCCGATGTTCTGCCTGCATCTTGCTGATTTCCCAGAGGCGAGGACTGCTGGGCTGGAGGTCTGCTTCTTCACCCAGTGCCTCATCAGTATGGCTGGGAAATCTAATGGAGTTTCTATACCTCACGAAAGTCAAGTACACCGTAGGGGAGCAATTGATGGGTTTTACTAGAGACAGAAGCCGTTTATTATGCATTTTAAGGAACTGGTCACTGTTAATTGCTGGGGTGGGCGGGGGGGGGAGGGGGCTGAAATTAGTGAGGGGCTTGGTTCTGTTTTGGAGGTTGTTTGTGTGTATTAGTGTTTTATTCCTTTCGTTGAGTTTTTAAAAAGTTTTTAAAATAAATTTAGAGTATCCAATTATTTTTCTCCAATTGAGGGGCAATTTAGAGCAGTCAATTCACCTCCCCTGCACGTTCTTTTGGGTTGTGGGGTTGAGACCCACTCAAACGCAGGAAAAATGTGCAAACTAGATATTGTCAGTGATCGAACCCAATTCCTCGGCACCGTGAGGCAGCAGTGCTAACCACTGCAGCGCCATGCTCCCCCACCCCCCTTTTTTGTTGAATTGTAATATTTTCTGTTCTGCATAAAATGGAAACATTTGAACTTAAAATATTTTTGACAAAGTAATTGTTGTTGGAGTCTTGGATAAAGCATTGCCTGACTACTTTCAGTCGAGAAGTGAATCCAAACAAAGGCAATTCAACTGAACAGACAAGCTGAGGTCAGGAAGTAAAATCAATCGGTGATTTGGGGACACAGGGAGAACCATATCCCAAAAAAGGCTGACATTCAGTGGAGTGTGTTCAATTTAAAATCAGAGAGGTGCTTGTTCAAAAGCATGGGAGGCTGGAAGAGTGCCCAGCAATCCGCCCAGCTAACTTTAAATCAGTGCAGCGGGAACAAATCTGGGCGCGAAAATTGTCCTGCCAAAGAAGGTGAATACCATTTCTGCCGAAGGAAGGGTCACTTTCAGGCTTTGTGTCACAGCAAGATGCCTGTGCAGAATAAGCAAACAAGAAGCCGTTGAAAGGTGGCAAGTGCCATGACATATAAGATATCAATAATATTGACATGATTTTCCTTGGGGAAATCCAGGAATCAAGTTAAAGCAACTGGGATGCTTATATGCTCGTACTGTGGTTTTCAGCCAGTCTGCTGTGGCACATCAGTGTGCCTTCAGAACGGCCCAAGTGTGCCATGATATTTTGTACAAAGGTACAAAAAGTCCCCTATTTTGAGACTGACAGAGTTCCGCTGGAAAGGTAGGTCTGGGTCTGCTTGTCTGGGCTCCAGGTAGGGGTATCTCAACCAGGTCTCGATGAAACATGGAGACTGTTTCAAATGTGAAATTGCAAGTGTAACTGCGCAAGGACAGCGGCATTTAAAGAGTGAGAATAAATCGAGGATAGCTGTGTGGAAAGAGTGAGGACTCAGCCAGGAGAGAGGAACTGTGAAGAGTCAGGCTGCACTGAGGATTTTGAAAAGGGAGTTTGTCAGCGAGGACAGTTGGTCAGTGGAGCGAATTTCAGTGAGGGGAGCGTGACTAGAGGGAGATAACCTTCAGTGAGGAGAGTGGGGATGGAGGGAGAAAATCTTCAACAAATAAAATAAAATTAAATAACCTTTATTGTCACCAGTAGGCTTACATTAACACAGAAATGAAGTTACTGTGAAATGCCCCTAGTCGCCACATTCTGGCACCTGTTTGGGTACACGGAAGGAGATTTCAGAATTCTCAGCTGGTATGGGAATTGAACCCGCACTGCTGGCCTTGCTCTGCATCGCAAACCAGCTGTCTAGCCCAAGGAGAGCCATTGAGAATTCAGCCAGAATGGCAGGTGCAAAGAGTGACATTTCAGGCAGGAAAGCGTGAATGTAAATACAGATATTTCAACAACCAGGCGATACAGCAAGTGTGAGACTCCAGAGGGTTCAGCAGACTGTTTCGAGTGAGATTTGTGAACAAGTGGACTTTAAAGAGCAGGGCTGGAACTCTCCGACCACCCCCCCCCCCCGGGCCGGGTTGGAGAATCGCCTGGGGCCGGTGTCAATCCAGCCCCCGCCGTGTCCCGAATTCTCTGCCCCCCCCCCCCCCCCCCCCCCCCGAGATTCGGCGGGGGCGGGAATCGCGCCGGTTTGCTGGCCCCCGCGGCGGTCGGTGGGCCCCCCGCGGTGATTCTCCAGCCCGCGATGGGCCGAAGTCCCGCCGCTGACAGGCCTTTCCCGCCGGCGTGGATTAAACCACCTCTGGTACCGGCGGGATTGGTGACGCGGGCGGGCGCCGGGGTCCTGGGGGGTGGGGGGGGCGATCTGACCCCAGGGGGGGTGCCCCCACGGTGGCCTGGCCCGCGATCGGGGCCCACCGATCAGTGTGCAGGCCTGTGCCGTGGGGGCACTCTTTTTCTTCCGCCTTCGCCATGGCGGAGGGGGAAGCGACCCCCTCCCCTGCGCATGCGCCGGGATGACGTCAACAGCCGCTGACGCTCCGGCGCATGCGCGGACTTACGCCGGCCGCCGAAGTCCTTTCGGCCCCGGCCGAAGTGTGGACTTCCACACCTTTGGGGAGGCCCGACGCCCGAGTGGTTCACGCCACTCCAACACGCCGGGACCCCCCCACCCCACTGGGTAGGGGAGAATCCCGGCCCAGGTGTCCAGATGGTATAGCGAGGCTGTGATAAAGAGTGGGTGTCCAGAGGGTATAGCGAGGCTATGGTCAAGAGCGGGTCTCCAGAGGGTATGGAGAGGCTAAGATAAAGAGCGGGGGTATAGCGAGGCTACGATAAAGAGCGGGTGTCCAGAGGGTATAGCGAGGCTGTGATAAATGGAAATTTCAGAGAGGGAAGTGGGGAACTAAAATGGGAGAAATCAGTGAGGTAATGGGGGTGCAGTAACAAAATATCAGTGAGGAGAACAGGATAAAATGAGCAAGATGTTAGCGAGGAGCATGGGCAATAAAATCGAGACTTCAACAAGCAGAGCGTGGGTGTGAAGGAAAGAGCAGCAGAGACAATCTGCAGTTTTCTTGACTGTGACATTTGAATTGTTTCTGGAATCTGTACTCCTCTTAAAATTAACATGGGGGCACGCAGTGCATGTTGTTTATGGGCTTGATAAATCTCTGATGAATAAAGAGTCCCAACTAAAATTACTCAATATAATACGAGTATGGGAATTCCACTCAACACCTTGAGCCTGTTGCAGTATTTAAGACACCATGGTGGATTTATACCTATTTTTATTGCTTAATGTGCTTCTTCAGGTACAAAGTCCTTAAAAGAGCAATTGGCAACCATGGATTTCCATTGGATTGGTACTTGGCGGTAGTTTGCCAGTACCTCCTGCAGTATTGTTGACCAGGAAATTCTCCTGCTCTTACCACCTGCCATTAAGTGTATTCATGATGTGGAGATGCCGGTGTTGGACTGGGGTGAGCACAGTAAGAAGTCTTACAACACAAGGTTAAAGTCCAACAGGTTAGTTTCGAATCACTAGCTTTCGGAGCACTGCTCCTTCACCTGAGGAAGGAGCTGTGCTCCGAAAGCTAGCGATTCGAAACAAACCTGATGGACTTTAACCTGGTGTTGTAAGACTTCTTATTAAGTGCATTGGAAGGACTTGGTGATTGACAACGTTACAGACGCAACTTCCATGACCATCAAGTCCTGAAGGATAACTTGAACCCAGAGCTGCTGGACCAGACACTACCACTGCGTTACAAGAACTCCCATTGATCTTGATACTCTTGTCTATTATTAAATCTATCATTTGCAGTCATGAGAGACCCCGAGCATTTCGGAGGCAGAGATTTCCAGATTACCACTCTCCATTTGTGTGGAAAAAATATTTCCCGATTTCATTAGAGTCTAAGTGGGTGCGCTACGGAATTGTTTGTCTCCCTCAAATGTGCCATGTTACTGAAAAGTTCAGGAACCATTGTGTATCAGCCACCACATCAGCTGTAGCAGCAAGACAATATGTGGAGGGGAAGCAAGTCATCCTCAACACCGAGGGACTGCCCACGAGATACAACCCTTGCTATTCGATACCCTTTTAAATTTAGCTCTACCAACAGTGGTATTTGTTTTGCAGATTGAAGTCAACATCAAGTGCTTTTATTACGTCATCATAATTAGCTTTTTCTTTGTCAATTCCTTTTGTGACCAGGATATCATATACACAGCACTCATCATGCATATTAGCTTCCTGACCTGCTCACCGTTCGGCTTTCCCTTGATGCCCAATATAATAATGGGATACCTGCCAGTTGAGCTATGCTTCTGCTTGTTTGAGACCGCCTCAAAGTTTTTGGAGAATGGCAGAGACTTCTTCACATTTGTTTTCTCACTCCCTGCCACCATATAATACTCTTGGTCTTGTTGTGCTGACACAGAACAATTGCAGAGTCTGCTGAGGTTAGGAAAATGTTAACTTTATTGGAACATCCCTTGGTATGGTTTCCTTGTCACGAGATGTATAAGAGAGAGCGAGGTCATGGCACATTGCATCGCTTCCTGTGATGATGTAAACTCATTAGCATATCGCACAGTTCGAATTAACCCTTTATACTAATGGTGTTAAAACAGTTTTCTCGTGTTGGTACACAAACATTTTCTTCAAAACTCCACGAATAACTTTGTGAACTTTCCGGCATTTGTATTGGTTACGTGGCTCATTAGCGGCTTGAGAATCATTAAAGTAGTACATTATTGCCAGTGTCTTGTGAATCACTGCTATATTTTCAGTGAATTAAATTGCAATCGCACAAATAATGTGCTGAAAGGGACATTTCCTTCATAGCTCATTCATTTGTGAGAAGAATATGATTTCCTCCCATTGTATCATGGAAAGAGGACTGTCAAAGCCCAGGCTGTTGACAAAGATATGTAGTCACAGTTGGAACAGGTCTGCCCTCCAGGTTCCTTATCATAATATTTATTGCTACATTTCCAGGCAGGGTATTGGAATCCATTTAAATATACAGAATATTGCAAGCCTCAGTCACGGTCTGGAATATCAGTGAGGTTTCTCTGAAATATTTTTGAAATATGAGGGAAAATATTTACTTGGGGTGCAGCTGAGAAATGTAGGCCGGAATTTTCCGGCCGTTGCGATTACTTTTTCAGTCGGCAGAGCTGGCATGGGGCGTTTACAATGGGAAATCTCATTGACAAGCGGCGGGAAGATAGAATCCCCGCCGCCAGCGAAAGGCTCGCCTCCAGGATGCACGCGGTTGGGAAACCGGAGAATCCCACCTGTTATATTTGGATCAGAATTTCTACATGCTGCACAGACGGTTTTTAAAAGAACAGTTTGGAAAACTCATACCTCAGCCCATTTAATCACTCCTGCCATGTTTGATGTCAATTGAAACATCGTGCAAGATTATATTTTACAAGAGCTTATTAGTGAATGAAGGATGATAGTTTTGGGGACTGACAACATGCTGTGTACGGAACAATGTAAATGTGTTATTGAGAAATATTTTATGATGTGAGAAGGATCATGAATTTAAATGTTGCCATCACCAACATAGCTTGTTGCTGCAACACCACAGGCAGAATCTAGCGTTGTCATTTATCTCGCGTAGTTCCTCCTGGCAGAGGATGTTGATGGGAGTGCTTCATCAGGCTGCATTTAACTGTTTGCCCAGGTTTGTGACCTTTGCATTTGGGGTTGCTGCTCAGTTTTCACATTGTCATTCTTTGGCACTTCCTGTCTCATGTTATTTAGATTGCATCATTTGCGACCTGTGCTGGGAAGGGGTTGATCTGTAGGAAGTAGGTTCTCTAAGATCCTGCAATTGTGCTTTTTAATATCATTCCACGGCAGCAAATTTTCAATGGCGGCTCCTCCTGGACATCCGTCTTTTGAGTGGTGCAATGCAATGCACACAGTGGGCATCGCCATATGGTTCTGTCACTTTGCTTAAACTGGAGGCTCCCTACCTCACCGGTGGTGCAATATCTGTAGGGTAACCTGGTGATGGTTTAGCAGTCCTTGTGAGGACACTGTAGAATTAATCAAATTCAGTATCAATTTTGGGTGAGTGATGCAAGCATTTTTGAAATTTATTTTTATAAATTTAAAGTACCCAATTATTTTTTTCCAATTGAGGGGCAATTTAGCGTGGCCAATCCACATCTTTGGGTTGTGGGGGTGAGACCCACACAGACACTGGGAGAATGTGCAAACTCCACATGGACAGTCACCTGGGGCCGGGATTGAACCCAGGTCCTCGGTACCATGAGGCAGCAGTGCCAACCACTGCGCCACCGTGCCGCCCAGGGTGATGCAGGCATAACCACACTGGTGCATGATACTCTGAAATTCAGTAACATGCTGTGAGCCGAGTTGCTTGGAGTGTATGAGCTTGACTCTCCATTTTTATTGGTGAAGTTCAGGACGACACATTTCCTGGAGTTCACTTCCTTGTACGGCTGCTCATTTTACCTTTTGAATGTTAGAGTTTGGTCTAATACAGTGTTTTTCAAACTTTATTTGCCCGGGACCCATTTTTACCAACTGGCCATCCTTCGTCACCCACGCCCCTGCGCCCCTACCCCCGAACTTCACGACCCACTATTATTTCTTCCCTTTAATGCAACAGGGGATTCTGCTTGGTCCTCATGATCTCACTTCCTTTGACATTCAATGTTACATTTCTACTACAGTCTTCAGTTGATGATTTATGCTCTCACTGCATCCGTTCAAAAAAAATCAAGAGGTTTGTCTTCAAACGCACCATGTTTTGTCTTCAAATGCCTTTGACATTTTGAGGGTTTTAATCTTTAATTTGCCAGTACTTCCCTGCATATAACATACATGCGCTTTGCATCCTGATTTGCATTGGCACAATTAATAAACCCATACCTCAATAAATCATCTTTATACTGTTGTGTTTCCGATTTCAGCTTCTTCTTAATGGGTTGTTCACCAGAGGCCCTGGAGCTCACAGCAGCACTGCTGGCAGCTACAAAATGGAGGAATCTCCCTCGCGCCCAGAGCACGTGATGTCAGTGTACGGGGCGCATGACCTGCTTTCTGGTGCCGTCTCTCAAGAGAAGACTCCATCAGTTTTTGAAAAGAATCTGCTTCTGGGTCAGCGAGCTGATTGGATTGGATTGGATTGGATTTGTTTATTGTCACGTGTACCGAGGTACAGTGAAAAGTATTTTTCTGCAAGCAGCTCAACAGATCATTCAGTACATGGAAGAAAAGGGAATTAAACAAAATTCAAGAAAAAACATGAGAATACATAATAGGGCAACACAAGATATATAATGTAACTACATAAGCATTGGCATCGGTTGAAGCATACAGGGTGTAGTGTTAATGAGGTCACTCAATAAGAGGGTCATTTCGGAGTTGATGAATGTGGGGAAGAAGCTGGTTTTGAGTCTGTTCGTGCGTGTTCTCAGACTTCCGAATCTCCTGCCCGATGGAAGAAGTTGGAAAAGTGAGTAAACCGGGTGGGAGGGATCCTTGATTATGCTGCCTGCTTTCCCCTGGCAGCGGGAGGTGTAGATGAAGTCAGGAGGAGGTGGTCTGCCTCGCTAGGCTCCGGGCCTGCTGGCTGCTGAGGAAGCCCGCATGTGTGGGACGGCTAGCATTCTGAAAGCTGGTCGCGGCCGATGGGTTTTCTTCCCTCGATCGGAAACGCGATCGATGGCCCGCGACCCTCCCGACACCCGCAGGCCGTGACTCTGAGTTTGAAAATGACAGGTCTAATGAGACTTCAAGTTGCACCAAATATGCTTAGTGTTCAAAGATTTTACTGGGCAGCTGTCATAACCTATATCGATACGAGACTTTCGGCATCAGGGATCACATATTCCCACAATCCTTGGGGGAATACGCCTTCTCCGCTCAGGGAGCTGGGCAACTCGAACACTCCTGGTATAAAGCCAGCTGGGACACACACTCGGTTGGGTATCGCCGAGTGCAGTGTAGCTAGAACACCTGAAATAAACATAGAACATAGAACAGTACAGCACAGAACAGGCCCTTCGGCCCTCAATGTTGTGCTGAGCCATGATCACCCTACTCAAACCCACATATCCACCCTATACCCCTAACCCAACAACCCCCCCCCTTAACCTTACATTTATTAGGACACTACGGGCAATTTAGCATGGCCAATCCACCTAACCCGCACATCTTTGGACTGTGGGAGGAAACCGGAGCACCCGGAGGAAACCCACGCACACAGGGGGAGGACGTGCAGACTCCACACAGACAGTGACCCAGCCGGGAATCGAACCTGGGACCCTGGAGCTGTGAAGCATTTATGCTAACCACCATGCTACCCTGCTGCCCGTGTGAATACTCAACGTGAATACAAGAACAATGTTATCTAAACCTACACCAGTCCTGCAAGGGCTAGAATTCAGAGCGATGAAACTATATTTGGAGAGTACATTCATGGAATCTTTAGGTTCCGCATAATGGGATCAGAACTTTCCATTTGGGTGGCTTTACAGGGAACAGCTACAGAGTTGAATATTTGTCTGTCAGGAAACTCTGTGGGCAATAAACAGCAGGAATAACAGCACTGGTCTTTGTGGAAATTCTCTCCAGTGACTTGATATCCAATCTTGATATCTCTTTAACAAAAACAGAAAATGCTGGAATTGCTCGACAGGCTAGGCAGAATCTGTGAAACAGATGTTGAGAGTGTTGGGGGGGGGGGGGGGGGGGATGAATACAACGATGATAATGCCAAGAGGAGATGGTTGTGTTCTCTCATATTGTAGATGGTCATTGCCTGGCACTTGTGCGGTGTAAATGTTGCTTTCCATTTATCAGCCCAAGACTGATTGTTGTATCTGGACATGGACTGCTTCAGTATTTGAGGCACTGCAAATGGTTTTGAAAATTGAGAAATCTAAAGCAAACATCCTCACTTCAGATCTTACAATGGAAGGAAGGTCATTGATGAATCAGCTGAAGATAGTTGGGTCTAGGACAGTACCCTGAGAAACTCATACAGTGACATACAATGACTGACCTCGAACAACTGCAACTATCTTTCTCTGTGCCAGGTAAGACTCCAATCAGTGGAGAGAATTCCCCTGATTTACATATGATCGTATTAAATAGGCGAAGAATGTCATTGGGCTCAGCTGCCATTCAAAGGATCATGGCTGATCCGTTTGTGTTTTGAATTCCACATTCCTTTCTATTCCCTACAACCTTTGATTCCCTTGCTGAACAAGAATCTACTTATATCCTCATCTTAAATATATTCAAACATCCTGCCTCCGCCGCCTTCTGAGGCAGAAGTGTGCCAAAATCGGGCGGGGATGCACTGCCGGCAGGATCGTAGAGTCCCGCCTCCAGCGATTGTCCGGGAAATTCTGGCCAATGTTTCGGGAGGGGGGGGGGGGGGGGGGGGGGGGGGGGGGGGGGGGGGGGGGGGGGGGAGTAGGAAATTGGATGAGCCAACTTAGTTTATTCTCTTACATTTAGAGCGGAATTCTCCAGTTTTGGTATTAAGTGGTGTGGCGGGTGTCGTGTTATTCGCCCTGTGGTAACACAGACTGCAACAAGATGCAGATGAACTGTGAAGCATACACCAAACGTAGACGTTGGTTCAATACGATTTATTGAACTTCTGTAACAATGCACACAGCTGGCTGCGGGTTGACACTCCACTACTCTAAGTGTACTAACTCTAACCTACTAGATCAGACTAGCTCTGATCCACGTGTAGAAGGTGCTGAATGATATATACACCCTGACTGTCACTACAGTTGTCACCAGTGGAAAGAGGCGGAGTGCTGATGCTGTGTGTTTTATAGTTGGAAGCCCCCCCTCTGGTGTTCTGCCTGGTGATTGGTTGTGTACTGTCCTGTATGTTGATTGGCTAACCTGGGTGTCTGTCACTGCCTGTTTTTATCTCATGATGTGCATGGCTGCATATTATGACAGCGGGCACCTCCGGTGGCACCTTTCCCGCTGGCCAAAATGGTGCCAGATTCTGTGCATGGAAGCTCTTTATTCGCAGGGGGGTTCCCCTTCGCATCACTTGCTGGCCTAACAGCTGATTGTCCACTTGCCATCAGATAGTGGGTTTGAAGGTCCTGGTGCCATATGCACTCTTATCGCTCTCTCTAGCCCATCTCCCTTTATTAGAACATGCACGATATCCAGAACCCAGAGGCAAAAGGCTAGCACCTTCAAGAAGTCTGATCTCTTTATATGCCACTATCAGCACCCTCCTTAGACTTAATCACCTCCATTTACATTCCTTTTGGCTTCTGTCCTTGACATCTTTGTCAATCTCCACCTTTCGCTGTGGCCCCCTATCCAGCCCCATTGCTCCACCCTCCCCCTCCCCCAACTATAGTATAAATCTGACCCCATTTCCAGTTCTCTCCAGCTTTTACAAAGAGTCATCCAAACTCAAAACATTAACTCCCTTCTCTCTCCACAGAGGCTGTCAGACCTGCTGAGTTGACCAGTATTTTCTGTTTTTGTTTCAGATGAAATGAAATGAAATGAAAATCGCTTATTGTCACGAGTAGGCTTCAATTAAGTTACTGTGAAAAGCCCCTAGTCGCCACATTCCGGCGCCTGTCCGGGGAGGCTGGTACGGGAATCGAACCGTGCTGCTGGCCTGCTTGCACTGCTTTAAAAGCCAGCGATTTAGCCTTGTGAGCTAAACCAGCCCCTCCAGATTCCAGCATCCGCAGTAATTTGCTTTTATCAAGAAGTCTGTACCTCGATTCAATCACCCAGTCCCTGAGCCCATTATCTACGAGGCACCAATACCTCACATGGGCCTCTACCCTTGTGCGTTCCCTTCCAGTAAACAATGCGGTATTGCTTTGACCCTCTAGTCTGTGAGCGTTTCATGCAGCCTTGCCAGTGTCCAGCTTCCCTTCTCTCGGTCTTCTCTTGACTCCCATGTGCGTCATCCTTAACCACCTCTGCATTTCATTGTGCTCTCTTGCCCTTCCAACCTCTGCCCTTGCCCAGCCCTCCTTCCACATTGCTCCCTTTGGCCACGTCAGCCCCCCCCCCCCCCCCCCCCCCCCCCCCCCCACCCGTCTCACCTCACATTCTATCCTTGGTCCATCTTTTGTCCATTGAGTGGAGGGTGTGATGAATGTAGTGTTTTTTTAATATGGATTATATTATATGTATCTGTTGCAGTAATGTTATTTATTAAAAGCCCGGGTTGCAGTGTATATTGCAGTTGGGCCTGCTCTCTGATTCTTCCAACTCAACTTGAGGGCTTGCTGGTAGCAAAGAGAAGCCTCATCAAAGACTTTGCTGCTCAAAATTCCATTGAAATTGTTTGCCTCCAAGGAACGTACATTAGAACGGAAGAAGCAGGCTACTATTCCATCAAAGGCTATGGCGTCCTGTTGTGCCACGTTCATGCCAAAAATGGCCATGTCACCTATGTCCAAACTGACATTGCTCAAGCAAATCATGTGGCAACAATCACTCTCTCTGACATCCTAGCGGCTGGCCGATTACACATAACCACATAACCAATGTCCACAAGCCTTGCCCACCCTCCCCCACCCAGCCATCTATGTGGGAGACTTTCATATCCACCATTCAGACTGGGATAATTAGTACTGGACAGTGATGGTGAAGTGTTTGCAGAGTGGGCATCCAGAAGTGATCTGACACTCATACACGACTCGAACCAGCAAGAAACATTCCAGTCAAACAGATGGCTTACTCTCCCAACCTGTGCTGCCTCAGTTCTCGTAATGGGACTCACCACCCTGCACAGAGATATGTCTTAGATGACTTCCCACACAGCCAGCACCGTCTTCCACTTGTTCATATAAGCTTATGTGTTCCATTAGTCAACAGCCCCAAGAAGATGGGAAGGAACTTCTGGAAAGCCGACTGGACAAGATACAGTGAAACCTTGGAACGCAGCATCTCGACAATCCCATTGTGAAACATCACTGTTGACGAAGCGCACAACCATCTGTGTTGTCCATAAGACATAGGAGCAGAATTAGGCTACTCGGCCCATCATGCCTGCTCCACCATTCAATTAGCTGATATGTTTCTCATCCCCATTCTCCTGCCTTTTCACCATAACCCCTGATCTCTTTATTAATCAAAAGTCTATCTATGTCTTAAAGACACTCAGTGACTTGGCCTCCACAGCCTTCTGTGGCAAAGAATTCCATAGATTCACCACCCTCTGGCTGAAGAAATTCCTCCTCATCTCTGTTTTAAAGGATCATCCCTTAAGCCTGAGGCCACATCATAAAAGGATGTCCAATCCACAGACAGTGGAGGCCGATGCACACTCAGCACAGCAGCACCAGAGAAACTGCAGACTTTGCATTCGCTAAATAAATAGGTGGAGGGTCCATGTGTTGCGCAGTACAGTGCTGCCTATGGCAACCAGCTCGGCATGGGGTTGGAGGACACAAACCACACTGCCACAGCAGAGTGGCGTTCAGCACACCAGGGATGGTGCAGCACTATGGCAGTCCAGTTCTATATTTGCACTCACCTCAAAGTCTCAAGTGACCTGAGGTCTGACTTGTGCACCTCACTCTTCTTCAAATTAGTTTAATGCCCACGTCTTTTCCCATTGGCGTGATGCTAGATTGGAAGGTCTGACGAGATTTTAACAATCAGCTGTTATAATGAGGATTCATGAGATCCAAATGAATGTAAATAGCATTCCCGCCACCAGGCAGTGGGAGAACAGATCCGCCATTGTCCTGTTTATACGCCGTTAGGTTTCCATTTTTTTTTTGTCTCCTGCTGGTTTCCCACCCCCACCTGCCATCAAACCCGGGATGGGATGGGAGAATTACACCCTTCAGGCCAGTGAAAGAAAAGGGGGTCTCTGGTGGGGGTCTCTGGTGGAGGGGCAGTGAGGCGGTCTGGTGGGTGTGGGGTGGGCAGGACTTACATTGTGTGTGTTGGGGGGGGGGGGGGGGTGGCTCCTGATGGACTTTGGGAACAACTCCCTTAAAGAGTTACGCCCTTGGCCCACCGCAATGTGCACCACGTCAGGGCCACGTTTGACAGGACCTGCAGCAAGTGGCGCCCATGTGATCCCCGGCTCAGAGGTCCGAAGAATCAAGAGGACCAAGAGAATATAGTGTCTGGCCCGTTAATAGAATGCAATTGAGTCTTAATGACCCATTTGCATCCTCCCACTAGCACAGGGGCACGAACTTCGATCTGGGTGCGAGCTGGGAACCGAAGCATGGATGGGCACTTATCCCTTTTTCTGCCCGACGCTGTATTCTCCGCTGCCCGCCAACCGGTAGCTTAGTTCCCGACGTGGTGGAGAATCCAACCCCAGTTGTCTAACCTGTCACCTATAAATGCTGTATGGCTAAGAAGGTCAGGGAGTCTAATTAAATACAGAATATGGGTGATCAGACAAATTAACAGTCAATATCTAACAAATACTGCAACCTCATTTTTGCAGCAACATAACAGTCACCAACACCAGAAAATTTTTTATAATCTGTTAACAAATAGTTCTAGAAATGCCCCTGGGTGACAAAGAGGTTAACCCCAGCTCGCTGAATATCTGTAATAATACAATGTGTAAGCAAAGTCAGAAAGTGGCAGGGAAGACAAAATTATATTTGACATTCTTTGTCCTAACCTTTCAATATCCACCAACTTCTGGGGATTTAGTGTTTCAAGAGCAATTAAAGTAGAATTTGCTGATCCATGAAGGCTTTAGCTGCAGGAGGCCTGATCAGTCTCTTCACACTTCTGTCATTCTCGTGTAAATTGTAAAGTAGATTTGCATGGCTGTGTTGTTTTCTAATGTCAAAAGGTATTTGAAATTCAATCGTTTATAAGAAATGAAATAACCGGCATGTCAGGCTCCACACTTCAATCACTTCACTCGGAAGTTGTAATATTTCACTCTTGTAGTTAGCAATCTGAAAAGGAATTCTGATTTCTAATAGCTGCTATGTACCTGTCAATTAAATAACATTGATTCTCATGCATATCGGTTTCAATGTATATCAAAAATATTTGACACGCATCTACCCAAACAAATTACTGGCTTTATTGGAATTCTCGTTCCGCTAATTCTGGCTCCTTGTGAATCGCTGATGTTGCTTGTACCACTGTTGGTGGCTGTGCCTTTAGCTGCCTAGACTCGCAGCTCTGGAGTTCCCTCCCTCTGCATCTCAATCTCTCTCTCCTCCTATACATTGCTCCTTAAAATCTACCTCTTGTACCAAGCAGTGGGACACCTGTCCTAATGTCTTTTTATATGGCTTGACGTCAATGTTTGTCGGACTATAATGCTAAGACCTATTCGTAAGTTAAGATCACTATATGTTATTGGTCCCTCAACATTCAACTTCTTGTGCAATGTAATGGGTGTGATTCTCCCAAAAAACGACTAAGCGCGCATTTCAGGGGACTCAAGTGGGACTCGAGGTGCGATAATCAGGTTGTGTCTCGATAGCTGCAATGCTGAGTAACATCCCGCTATTCAGTGGCATTTTGCCCTTTATTTGGGCCTCGGGGTGTTTCGCCCAGCCGAGGGCCGCACATATAGGGATTTCCAAAAGGCTTCTCGCAGATCAGGACAACATTTTGGAAGGCTGCCCAAATCTGCCCATCCCCGCCCACCACTATTTTCACTCCTCCAACATTGGGAGGGCCCTGGGAACCACTCCTCACCACCCCCCTGCGCCCCCCCCCCCCCCCCCCCCCCCCAGGCCCTTGGCACCAGCCACACTGGGATCTCCAATAGCCTGAGAGATCCCTCTGGTTCCGTTGTGACGGGTCCGTGTTTCTGTGGATCAGTGCTAAACGGCACCCTGGCGAGGTCTCCCATGAGCCTCATGGCTAATTCAAATATTCAGATCTGGATCTCACCAGGAGGAGCAAGTCAAGCGACTCGCGCGAGGTTTTGCACTCGGCGGGGAGCCTGATTTGAGGCTCGGGTGCGATTAACCCGTTGCTTCCGGATCCACATCGGGTGCACCAAGGTCGCTGAATCACACCCCAATTGTCATTTTGGGTGGGTTTTGAGGGTTGATTCCTGTTGGGTCTTTGGGCCCGATCCAGATTGCTATTCACCCACATTAAGTCAATTTTTTTGAGCTTGAAGAGTTTTCCATTGAATTATCTGGAGTGGGGAACTAAAGAAGCTGACAAGACCGGCTCCTCGGTGATCTGAGTGCTGTTTCGAAAGGAGTCCAGATCTTTGAGGGTCCCCCACAGCACCCACCCATGCAGATCGCGACCCCCGCAGACATGGGCAACACCATCACTTAGAACAGCAGTCAGATGGGTGCACCACTACTTGGAATTTCCCCTTCAAGCCGCTCACCATCCTGATTTTGAACTACATCATCGTTCCTTCATTGTCGCTGGGTCAAAATCCTGGAACTTGCTCCCAAACAGCGCTATAGTGGTGCCTACTCCACATGGACTGCAGTGCTTCAAGAAGGTAGGTCACCACCTCCACCTCAAGGGCCATTAGGATGTTGTCCGAGCCAGAAACCCCCAAATTCCGTGAATAAATGATTTTTTTTAAAGACCCAAAAGCAACAGGTGTTCAGAAAAAGAGAATGAGCTTCAGAATTTTGCTTAATAAGAGCACAAGTAACAGGAGTAGGAGTAGCCGATCAGGGGAGATGGTGTTGTTGTGATAAGTTCCCTGCACGAGTTATCCAGAGGCCCAGGCTAATGGCCAGGGGACATGGGTTCAAATCCATGGCAGCTGGTGGAATTTAAATTCAATTCATAAAATTTGGAATGAACAGATAGTCTAATGGTAAAACAATGTAACTGTCGCTGATTGAGGTATGAACCCATTTGGTTCACCAAAGGGAAGGAAATCTGCATCCTTACCTGGTCTTGGCCTACATGGCACTCCAGATCCACAGCAACGTGGCTGTCTCTTAACTGCCCTCTGAAATGGCCGAGCAAGCCATTCAATTCAAAGGCAGAGATGGGCAATAAATACTGGCCTTGACGGCAATGCCCACATCCTGTGAAAGAGTTTGGCCCATACCAGGCTGCTCTGCTTTTCAATATGAGCATTGCTGATCTCAGGCTCCAACTCCATTTTCCTGCCTTCCATCCTTAATAGGCGGAGAGATCAAAACATCTGCTCACTCCAGCCTAAAATGTATTCTTCAATGGAGCATTCACAATCCTCTGGATAGACAATTCCAAAAATTCACAACCTTTCATCTCTTCATCTCAGTCCTATTAACGACATAAAACCAAACTAAATTATTTGATTAGCAGGAATGTTCTCCCAACAAGATACTGGGGAGAACATCCCTGCTCTTCCTCATACTAGTGCTATAGGCACTTTTTACATCTCCCTGGGAAGGTAGTGGGGCTTCAAGTTCAACTCTTGTCTTGAGTACAGCATTTCTTGGCCCTGCTCCGAAGCGTTACTCCAGGTTTGTGCTTAACATTCGAGAGTTGGCTGGAATATTTTCTGGACTGATGAGATTCCAAATGGCCCGTGTGTAAAACTCTGTCCTTCCCTAACTTTTATCACTTGGAGATTCAGAAGGCTCTCATTTCAGCGAGTTAGCATGTAATGATATTGGGAACTGCACTCCTGCATGCTGCTTCAAATCCTGGGGGATGGATATGCTTTTCCGAAACTGACCACTCCATAGAGCTGTGTCTCTGAATGCATGCTGAAACTGGAAAGGCTTATCTGTCAACCACGCATAATGGGGAATTACAGGTGCATTTTTCATGATCTTCTCTCGATTAAAATTCATGGATGGGAAATTCAAGCCAGTGGGCCATGATTGCCTGATGTGTGTGGCCAGATGCCAAGGCAGTAGCATGCATTGTCAAACATGTTCCTATGGTGTTGACTCCATTATCTTCTTGGATTACACCCATAGGTGCCAGTTCCTTCAGTTTACTATTTTAATGCTGGGGGGATTCTCGATTTAATTTCATGTTGTAGTGACCACAATATGAAATCAAAGCCATCAGCAACATCGCTGCCCTCTTTGAGTGAGTTTTACGGTGAAGTATTTTCTTTACTTGTAACAATAGCTAAGAATCAAAGTCCATAATGTGGAATTTCCAACAAAGGCTTGCCTATCCCTGTGGGCAAGAACCAGTTTCATTGTTCCATCTGATTTTACTGTGTGTCTGGTGTTGACTTCAACTTAATGGGCAAAATCTCCAATTACTGGTCCTTGATCTGAATATTTCTGTATTGCTGCTACTTTGTGACATGGGTTTGTTCACCTACATCCACTTATTTTGTTGTTGATCATGTTTTCAATCCAATTGTCAATATTCTTTTTGCTCCTATTTATAGGCGGCACAGTAGACAGTGGTTAGCACTGTTGCTTCACAGTGCCAGGGACCCGGATTCGATTCCTGGTTTGGGGCACTATCTGTGCGGAGTCTGTACATTCTCCCCGTGTCTGTGTGGGTTTCCTCCGGTTTCCCCCCAAAACAATCCCGAAAGGCATGCTTATTAGGTGAATTGGGCATTCTGAATTTTCCCTCTGTGTACCCGAACAGGTGCCGGAATGTGGCGACTAGGGGATTTTCACAGTAACTTCATTGCAGTGTTAATGTAAGCCGACTTGTGTCTCCAATAAAGATTATTATTCTTATTAAACTGCCAATATATAGATCATGTGGGAGTGACTTGTTCACAATCAACTTCTTCATCAAGCAATTTTTTTTTATTGGTGTGTTCATCCTTTGCCTGAAAAGCACACACTTGCGATTGGCTTGTTTTCCCAAGCTTTTAGCATATAATGTTTGTAGTTGGGCATTCTCCCTGTAGTGTAGCAAGCATAAACCCCTGGGACACTTACCACATCTAAAACAGCATTCCCTTATTCTCAAAATTGTATGCTTTCTTCTCAGTGTTCTTGATTGCATCTCCTGTCCGGTTGGTGTTGTTTTGCGTGGGGTCACCTGCACTCAGCAGGGACATTTCACCATCAGGAAATTGTCAGTCAAACGTCTCCATGGTTCCGTCACTTCCATTATCTGTCACACTGAATGATGCAAGAATATTCCCTGTTTTATTACCCATGGAATAAATCACTGTGCTTACTTATCTAACTTCAACTCTATCTGCTCACACCGATGTGGCAATCCACACGCTCCTTCCAACTCTGTTACTCTTCAGGCTTTAAATTTTGCGAGACAGGTTAGAGCAATATCAGTTTCTTCATTTTGGTTTAGCTCATCACTTAACCTATATCACAGAACATCCTGACAATGCTCCTCTCTTCATTAACAGCTGTACACTGCTCGCCCCAGAAGGGGAGAGTCAATGTCTTTTTCTGTGCTTGCTTAGAACGCTTCACAGCTCATTAGCACTATCTTGTTGTATTTAAATGACTAACATCTGACTTCTGATGCCATATATGGCCTTTGGTGATCCATCCACACACAGGTTCCACATGCCAAGCAACATAAAAAGTCAACTTGATTAATTAGTTCTTGTGTAAATAAAGAGACCAGGCAAAAATAATAGATCACTAAGAATACTGATTCATGCTGGTTGCGAAGCCAGAAAATATGGATGAATTGCTTGGCTAAGTGACCAACTGCAGAAGAACTGAAATAGCACAGTAAGGTTAGGAGCAATCACAGAAGTCACGATTTGCATGTATAGCTTTATAAATGAGAGGCTGAGGTTTTGATACATTCAGTGGCATGATGGCCCGTGATTGATGAGACAGCTAAAGTATTTGGATGCACATTGATCCAGTTAGTTAATCATTCAACACAATCGCTAAGTTCCTTGTGACGCTGGTCCAGTGTCCCTAAGGCTTAAGGTGGGACTTTCCAATCCATTACTAAGCTTGACAAAAAGGTATTTTCCAGTTTATACAGGTTACTGCTGTGAAATAAGCTCTTGGAAATTGCCACCATACTTTCTCTATATATTTTTAGTGATGTTTTTACACTTTATGAAGCACCAAACGGCCTTTTCCTATTAAAAATCAATGTGAACATCAGTGGGCTGTTCTGCCCATTCATGAATGTCGACCGTTTCTAGGGGGCATTGCAACTGATAACTAATAATTTACTGTAAAGAGGCTATCGACTAAAAATGAGTGAACCTCCACTGCCTCTTCTGAGTGCCTTCCCTTCTCATAGTCATTATGCTTGGCATCCTTACTTTGCACAAACAAATACTCAATCAATAACTCAAAATGTCTCCCAAACAATAACTGCAGCGCCTCAAGTTGTGATTTCCAGTCAAAAAATTAAAAGATGCTCCACCTTACTTAATGCAAGTACACCACCATTCATGTTGCTACGGCAGGCATCACACAGCAAGAATGTGATTGATGCACAATCAATGGACACGAAAACAAAGGAATAGTCCGAAGCGAAGGCTTTAATCAGCAAGAAGTGTGCCCAGCAGCAGGAGTACAGAAATGATCTGGCTGCTGGGGACACGGGTTCTTATACCCCGCCTCGTAGGCGGCGCTACCTTCCTCTCGACCAATGAGAATACAGAGGACACGATACTTGGGCCAATGGGCAGCGAGCCGTCTGCACCAATGGCAGTTCACACTCCCAGGTACCCTAATACCCCGAGTCATACTACCACATTCACCCCTTGTTGAGAAAGGAACCTGGGGGGGGGGGGGGGGCGTGTATACGGGGAATGAGGACGTGGAGGGGGGGATGTCCCGTGCGAGTGGGTAAGAGACTGGTAGTATGACTAGTGATGTTGGATCAAACATCTCCAATGGTGGCTGCCCACTGGCCCGAAACTATGTACAGGGACATGTCAGGACACGATAACTATATACAGATTTGAGGGAGAAAAAGAAACGAGAGAATAAGCAACAAGGTCCATTAACAGTTCACATAGACACAATCAGCCGATCGGGGGCCTTGGACGTCCTCTGCGACCTGCGGAGCTTCGCTGGAGACGTTGGAGTTGCGGGCGTCCGTGACTCCGGGAGCGATGATCCGGTCCTTGTGGCTGCGTCCGTACCCCTAGGCAGAGCTGGAGAGGGCCGGGCCAGGGAAGGGGCATCTGGTCCTCTAGGCAGCGCAGGTAAGGGTGTTGGCGGGCCAGTGGGGGGAGCGCCTGCCGGAAGCAGTTGCGGCTGGAGGGGGGTTGGGGGGGGTGGCGCCGGGGGCGATGGCGGCGATCCGGCGGGTGCCAGCTCCCATAGGGAGACCATGTCCTGTCGGCCGTTGGGATACTCCACATACGCGTACTGCGGGTTCGCGTGGAGCAGCTGGACCCTCTCGACCAACGGGTCCAACTTGTGCACCCGCACGTGTTTCCGGAGCAGGATGGGCCCGGGGGTCGCCAGCCAGGTCGGGAGTGGGGTCCCTGAGGAAGACTTCCTGGGAAAAACAAGAAAGCATTAGTGAGGCGTTTGATTTGTGGATGTGCAAAGTAGTGACCGGATTGAGTGGAGGGAGTCTGGGAGGACCTCTTGCCAGCGGGAGACTGGGAGATTTCTGGACCGTAGGGCCAGCAGGACGGTCTTCCAGACCGTACCATTCTCCCTCTCGACCTGTCCATTACCCCGGGGGTTGAAATGGTCGTCCTGCTTGAGGCAATGCCCTTGCTGACCAGGAATTGACGCAGTTCGCCACTCATAAGGGAGGACCCCCTATCGCTTTGAATGTAAGCGGGGATCCGAACAGGGAGAAAATGGCTTTAATGATGGTGGGTGCGGTCATGTCGGGGCAGGGGATGGCGAACGGGAAGCGGGAGTACTCCTCAATCACGTTGCGGTTGGTAGAGGGGAGCGGACCTTTGAAATCCATGCTGAGGCGTTCAAAGGGGCGGGAAGCCTTTATCAGATGCGCTTTTTCGGGGCGGTAGAAGTGGGGCTTGCACTCTGAGCAGATGTGGCAGTCCCTAGTGACTGACCTGACCTCCTCGATGGAGTAGGGCAGATTGCGGGTCTTTACAAAGTGAAAGAAGCGGGTGACCCCCGGGTGGCAGAGGTCGACGTGGAGTGTTCGAAAGTGACGATGATTCAGTTGTATCAGTGTGCTGTGGGACTACTGTTTGTGATAGTTCCCACTTGGATTTTGTAAGTGACATGGCCACTCTATACCCCTAACAGGACAAAATACAGCAAGGGATGAGGAGTCCCTTAGCCAGGGGTTCCAGCTGATGAGCCAGTAGAGAAACATGCATAACAGTAGCAACAAGCACGCTGATTTAGTAGGGGTATAACAGCCTCACCAATGGGGTTGGGCCAGACAAGTGATCTGACATACAGCCCTTAACCCCACCTTCTCCAGAGATTTTAGAAAAAAAAGTCGTCAGATTTGTCTCTTTCTCAGGAAGCCACATGGTTAAGGTTCAGGGGAAAGCTAGGCACCGATGATTCACCTGAAGTGGTACTTTCAATGAATAAGCAAAATTAGAGTTGGTTTGATGTGGACTTTAATTCAGGTTTAATTTTGAAGGGTATGTAGATAGAATGAGAGGAAATGTGGCGGCATGGTGGCACAGTGGTTAGCACTGCTGGCTCATAGCGCCAGGGACCCAGATTCAATTACGGCCTTGGGTGACTCTCGGTATGGAGTTTGCTGTTCTCCCCGTGTCTGGGTGGGTTTCCTCCGGGTGTTCCAGTTCCCTCCGAAGGTCCAGCTATGTGCAGGTTAAGTGGATTGGTCATGCTAAATGGTCCCTTAATGCCCAAAAGGTTAGGTGGGGTTATAGCGATAGGGTGGGAGAGTGGGCCCAGGTAAGGGGCTGAATTCTCCGTTTTGGAGACTGTCCTCATGCAGTGTGAAAAGGGTGGTCTTTAATGCCGGGAAAACTGCCGTCAAAAGGCCATTGATTCCCCATTTTGCTGGGGGCTAGCTGGGAGGCAGCAACAGCTCCAGCTGCCAATCCGGCCCCCAGCACTCCGGTTCAGATGCAGTGGCCGTGCCGTGCTCCATGGCGGACTCAGACCGCCTGGACCTGGCCTGGCATCCATTGGCCTGGACCGCAAAAGTAGTGCCCCCCATCAGCCGCTCGCGTGCCCCGGACCACCCGCCCACAGAGCCCCCAGCCCGAATGAAGTCCCCCCTGCCCGCGGATCGGCCCTCCCCCGACTGTGGCGGCCCCAGACTGAGTCCGCAGCCGCCATGCAAGGTTCCCAAATGGCTGGGACCATGAGAGTCCCACGCCATCGGGAATTTGGCCGGTTGGGGGCGGAGCACCGTGGGGCAGGCCTCAGGCAATGGCCTGAGGCGGTGGATAATCAGCGCGGCGTACACCGCTTTTCAGGGAGTGGAGAATTAAAAAACTGCCGCCGCTCCCGATTTTGCCGCCAAAACGGATTCTCCGTCCCGTTGCCGAATGCAATTTCGGTGTTGGGGAGCGGAGAATCCAGCCCAGGGTGTTTTTTCAGAGGGTTGGTGCAGACTCGATGGGTTGAATTACCTCCTTCTGCACTCTCGGGATTCTATGATAATCCATGAAGTAGGATAGGAGGAGGCTCATGTGGAACATAAACATTGGATCAAATGCCCAATTTCTCTATTGGAAATTCCACATCAGACCACTTCGAATTGAACAAAATGATCAGGGCCATTCAATGATGGCCAAGAAATATTTTTTCTTTACAAATTTAGAGTACCCAATTATTCTTTTCCAATCAAGGGGCAATTTAGCGTGGCCAATCCATCTAACCAGCACATCTTTGGGTTGTGCAGGTGAAACCCACGCAGACACGGGGAGAATGTACCGTTGATGGCCAAGAAATAAGTTACATTTTTGCGCAGATTGTCAGATTACAGCGGTTGCATTAAATTTGTATCTATCCATTTCCCATCCGCCTTCATTTGAAGGCTTTAAACCCGTGGATGGAACGTGCTATTCTATTTTTTTGTTCATCCCTCAATTGACCCCACTTCACTGTTGAAAATGAGGGCGAAAGACAATGTAGATTGGGAATTATGTTCTGAAATGGAACATGGGAACAGAAGTGCCTGAAACTGTTAACTCCAGTATGTTTTGCCCCGCATATCCCATGCTGGCACAGAAGGAAACCCTCCCTGAGTTTCCCGCTGTCTCCACATCTAATGCAGCAAGACTCCTGTCTGAGCTAATGATTTCATGGATTGGAACAAAATTGTGCTTCTTGAAAGTAGCTTCTTGAAGGGCCATCTGCTCTTCATGTTGACAGCCAGGCTGAAAGTTGGGCATTTGCTGTTGTGCTTTGTTCTGATTAGATTTCAGATTTGTTCGTGCTGGCCAATTTTCCTGCTGTAACTCGGAGGGGAGATCTTTCTGTCCATCATAACCATGGGAAGATTATAAATGTGTTTGGATCAACACATTCTTAAACTCGTCTTGTGAAAGAATCTCTGATTTTCTGCCACATATTTTTTTCAGAGGATGCTTTCCTGGAACGATTCAGCCATAATTACCACATGCAAAAAAAAAACCCATCGATTTGGTAGAGCTGGTGCCCAAAATTGATTCATACCACACCCATGTCAATTCAAATTTCAAAATGGGATTGTGCAATTCAACTCAGGACAGTGGCGTGCAGAGGGGGGGGCCGACGGTGCATTGGCCCCGGGCATCCATTGGATGGGGGCATCCAATCAGAGAAGGAAAAAAAAAAATTTTTTTTAAAAAAATTTTTTTTTTTTTTTTTAAATTTTTAAAAAAAATTTAGATTACCCAATTATTTTTTTCAATTAAGGGGCAATTTAGTCTGGCCAATCCACTTACTCTGCACATTTTTTGGGTGTTGGGGGCGAAACCAACGCAGACACGGGGAGAATGTGCAAACTCCACACGGACATTGACCCAGAGCCGGGATTGAACCTGGGACCTCAGTTCCGTGAGGCGGTTGTGCTAACCACAAGGCCACTGTGCTGCCCCAGAGAAGGAAATAAGATAGTAATTTTAAAATTTCAGCGGTGATAAATCAATTTTTGGAGGCTCACCACACTGCAGAGGCAGTTGTTAGCCCTTTATTCCTTTAACATGGTGTACCCTTTCTGTCTAGAGAAAATGGTCCTTCTCCCCATCCCCCCACACGCATGCGGATGATGTACGTGGTGCAACCATCAAAAGCAACAAGCAGACATGGCTGTTCGTTCCTGCGTTTCCTCGAGTCATAACTCGTCTTTTCTTCTGCTTTTTGTGCATCTAGATTAGTTCTTTTACCTACTCATGTCAGTGAATAGCTCTAGAACAGGTGTAACTACGGTTTTTATAGGTTTTTTGGCGATATTTAATGAAATATTTACGTGGGATGTAGTAAGAGTGAAGCCTGGATGATCAGAGGACTGCTATGGCATTTAATCTCGGAATAGGAGACATTTATTCCTTAACATGCTAATATTCGAATACAGATACCACTAATTTGCAAATCTATGATATAAATTGCACAAAATTATCAGTGGAGAATCAGTGTGAAATAATTTGATACGAAGGAACAAAGAAATGAAATATGGTTTATCCGTCTGCAACTGACCGATTGTTTACCATTTCCTTCCCATTTTCTCATGCGTCTTACGGTTTTTGAGATAGAAAATGAAATGTTACGAGTATTTCGTGTACAACCGAGTGGAGCACAGAACAGGAAAAAAAAGAGGGCCAGAGTCGAAGAAGAGTCCCATCAAAGAGGGGCATTAGATGCATGGATAAAAAGAAGTAAAGAAGTAGGAGAACCTGGAGAAGTAAAAGATGATGTGGGTGCAGAGAAGGATTTTTCTGATACGGATTCAGCTCGGTCAGAACATAATACTCTCTCTCCTCAGTCTCGTTGTCAGGATGATGATCCATGTGAAGAAAATAAAGAAGATTTTTGCATATTTTTGCAAAGAAGCGATTTTGGCTGTTT
The DNA here is from genome assembly GCF_902713615.1 of Scyliorhinus canicula. Taxonomy (NCBI): domain Eukaryota; kingdom Metazoa; phylum Chordata; class Chondrichthyes; order Carcharhiniformes; family Scyliorhinidae; genus Scyliorhinus; species Scyliorhinus canicula. Next base: position 127,704,656 of record NC_052157.1, on the reverse strand, counting down.
GAAGAAACCGATTCCAGATCATTTGAAGATGACAATATTACAACATGGCCCTGAAAGATATCAGAATAAAAGTGGTCCATTTGCTGAGAAGGATGGGAGATCATTTTCCAAACAGCGGTTTGATAAAGTTTCCACAAACGGAGAAATTGTGGAGAGAAAATGGTTGTTATACTCTCCATATCGGAAAGCATGCTACTGTTTTGTTTGCTTTTTGTTTTCAAAGGAGCATTTGTCGTCTGTGTTAAACTTTGGAAAGGAAGACGGTTTCTCCACTTGGAGAAAATTAAATCCAACAATACCTGACCATGAAAAAAGCCCTTCTCATAGAGCTCACATGAGGGAATACCTGAACCTCGTAGTTCGACTCCATCATTCAACTACGATAGATGCTGAACTTCAACAGCAAATGTCTGCTGAAAAGAAAAGATGGAAAGCTATAACTGAACGGATTGTCGAGGTTATATCCTTTCTGGCAAAACAGAATCTGGCCTATCGTGGACATCGAGGAGAAGGAATATCTGGGTTATCAGAGCCAGGGGAGACAGTCAGTGAAAATACAGGAAACTTTCTAGCAACAATCAGACTTTTGGCCAAATATCTTAGCAAAACACTTGCAGAGAGGGAAAGAGAAACCAAAAAGTGTCACCTACTTGTCCAACAGAATTCAAAACGAAATAATCAATCTTCTTGGTGAAACTGTCAAGAAAAATATAATTTCCGAAATTAAGGACGCAAAATATTTTAGCATAATGCTGGATTCAACTCCAGATATTGCCCATGAAGATCAGGTTTCTGAAATTCTGCGTTACGTTCATATTGATGAAAACAGAAAAGTAGAAATAAAGGAAACATTTCTGGGATTTTTTCAAGTCAACAAGAAAGATGCAGTCAGCCTGGTAAATAAAATTCAGGAAAAATTGGAAGAAGACAAAATTTCCATGAATGACTGTCGTGGTCAAGCATATGATAACGCAGCAGTTATGGCTGGAGTGAGAGGAGGTGTTCAACAAAAAATTCTTGAAGTTAACCCAAAAGCTGTGTTTGTGAACTGCGAGAACCACAGCCTCAATTTGTCCTGTGTCCATGCAAGTGAGGTGCAACCTGTTGTTACATTTTTTGGCATTCTAGAAAAACTCTTTACTTTTTTTTCTTCATCTACTTCTCGTTGGGAAGTGTTAAAATCATTTGTCACTCGGACTGTGAAAAGACAGTGTGACACAAGATGGAGTTCCAGCCATGATGCTGTGCAAGTAATCCACGAAGAGTGTGACAACGTTATTGCAAGCCTTCAACACCTGCTGGAAGGAGAATTTTCAAGGGAAACTAAATCTGATGCAGGATCGCTACTGAACTCTATTCAACAGTTCCCGTTTATAGCTTTATTAAATTTTTGGTACTCAGTTTTATCATCAGTGGAGAAAGTCTCAAAACGTTTGCAGGATCCGAAAATGGGGTTCCATGAAGCTTCTTGTGATCTGAGAGGACTTATTCATATCTTGAATTTGAAGAATGACGAAATTATCCACAATGGAATAGATTTAGCCAATGAATATTGTCAAAATTGGGGAATACCAATTGCACGAACAAGGAGAAGAAGAATAATGCCTGGAGAGTCAGCAAGAGATAGTGGACTGACGGCACAAGAAGAAATGAATAGAGTAATGGTAGAGATTGTGAACAGATTAAAAACTGAAATTGAAGACCGCAGTGTCCGTCTTCAAAGACTCAGTGACCGATTTTCTTTTCTTCTGAACTTGAATTCAGGAGTGATTGAAGATGAACAAGAAAGAGAGAAATTAAAAAAGGAATGTTCAGACTTTGCAAATTATTATGACAATGATGTGGTTGCAATTCAGTTATATGACAAAATTATTGATTTTGTGATGCTCTTTCGAGCTGGAGGGAATAGAGTTCCCCCTGATCCTAAAGATGCTCTGGAGTCTTTACTGCAGTATGGGAGGGATGTCTTTCCGACGCTGTGTGTTTCATACAGATTACTGCTTACAATCGCATTTTCAGTCGCAAGCTGTGAAAGGTCATTTTCAAAACTGAAATTAATAAAAACATATCTGAGGTCTTCTATGTCACAGGAGCTACTGACCAACCTGGCTTTAATAAGCATTGAAAAAGAATTTCTCACAGCTGATGTAAAAAGTGAAGTAACTCAGGTGTTTTGTGACAGGAGGTATCATTTGGGGAAAAGAACTTAATAAATTTGATTGATTTATATTGAAATCGAATAAAGCGTTTATTTCATGTTTCATCTGTGTTTATATATTCAAAATGTTTTCCTTTCTCATAATATTTCTCAGTATATTAGGCCTTATACTTGAGTCTTTGGGGCATACAATCAAGATTTGCCCCGGGCATCACCAGACCTCTGCACGCCACTGACTCAGGATGGCGTTTTCTGGCCCCACCGTGGCAGGTTTTTCCGCAAGGATACAGAAATCCATTAAAATCCCTATTGAAGGGCTGGAAAATCCTGGTTTCGTTTTGCTTGCTGTGCCACTATGCATTAATGCCCTGCACCCTGTGATATGAAATTGGCCATGAGTAATTTCTCATCAACTATCTTTCTGCATATGTTACAAAGAAGTCAAACATCACATGGGACTGGCACATGCAAAAGTGGATTAATGCTGAACCTGAATTCATTCATCACAGAGTTTAAGCATTTTTACTTAACTATCGTTTGAGTTATTTGTGCAAGATTAGCAATTGGTTTGTATTCGGACATTTAAGATACCTGTAGGAATTTGAACGTTGAATTCTGCCACATGTATGAGTTAATATGAATATCCAATGTGATATAAACAGCCATGAATATGCAAAATGTCCAATATTCAAATAAAAATTTTTTTTGAATTTCCAATTAAGGGGAAATTTAACGTGGCCAACCCACCGACCCTGGACATCTTTGGATTGTAGGGTGAGACCCACTCAGACATGGGGAGATTGTGCAAACTCCAGATGAACAGTGACCCGGGGCCGGGATCGAACCCCGGTCCTCGGCGCCGTGAGGCACCAGTGCTAACTACTGCGCCACCATGCCGCCTATATTTAAATAAGTTAATGTACAAAAATAATAAAAGTCAGACATATGCAGCATTATCAATGAGAAACCCTCAGCAATGTCCTGTACTTAACAAGTTTGGAACCTGGGCAGCACGGTGGCGCAGTGGGTTAGCCCTGCAGCCTCACGACGCCGAGGTCCCAGGTTCGATCCCAGCTCTGGGTTACGGTCCGTGTGGAGTTTGCACATTTCCAGATTCGATCCTGGCTGTGGAGTTTGCACATTTTCCCCATGTTTGCATGGGTTTCGCCCCCACAATCCAAAAGATGTGCAGGTTAGGTGGATTGGCCACGTTAAATTGCCCCACAATTGGAAAAAATCAATTGGGTACACTAAATTAAAAAAAACGTAACTTTGGAACCAGATACATATACTTGCTTGTGTTTCATTATGTCAGTTATTTCAATGCAACAGCTCTTTGACATTTAATTAATATATGTAGTATTACTTTACAAACATAAATCGATCAATTCTTATTGATGTTGGATATTAATGATGTGAATGCCACTGAACTGTGGCATCTATGTACATTATGTATTATCAAAGAATAAGAAGAATTTCCTGCAATGCCAGTGGGTACAAAAGAAACATTTTTAACACCTAGATCTGCGCAACATTGTGACAGCTAGCAGACCGTTTGGAATCCATAAATTAATGGAGCAGGCACCATGATGGTTTTTTAACAGCCATGGCATTAGCATCCTGATTCCGGGTTTCCGAACCAATCGTGGAGTGCAGGCGTGATCACAACCCTTATCTACTTGTCAATGACTTTCTCTTTAAAGGGACTTCAACAGAAATTAGAATGGATCCATTATGGAGGGGTCAGGACAAAGACGACAAGGTGGAGTCTCGACATAGGAAGGATGCCCTCTCGTTCTCTGCAGCCTCCCTGGAGGTAATGCTGCAGACTGAAAGGGTATGGATAGGAGGAAGAAACCAAGCAAGCATGGCTCAGGAGATCAACAGGGGGAGTGTGGTTCCTCATAGATGGATACAGTGCTGCAAGAGGTTCAATAGCATAATTGGGGCAGGAAACGTCAGTGGTATCCCACATTCCAGTGCCAACCTCCATATCTGCCTCCCTAGCATTCCCCTGCACAGAATTCCATTGACGAAAATGCTTCCTCCAGGCAACTCCATGGGTGAGGTTTTCTGGCCGTTCACGCTGGCAGCATCTTCCAGTCTCACCACAGGATTCCCAGGGGTGAAGGGTGCATTCAATGGGACCAGAAAATTCTGCCACTGACCAATGGCGGGCCACCTCCTGCCTCCGTAAAACACGCGGTCAGTTGTTTGGCAAACACCGCGTCACACATCCCCAGCTGAACAGTCACCACTGGTACTCACTTCCATCTTCCTGGCATCTTACACTGTTCCGTCAGCTATCCTCCACAAATATTTTCATTTCATCTCTTCAAAGCCATGCATCTCTCTCACTCATAGCACAGAACACTAGGACGTGGCAGAGAGATGGTAGCCGGCAGGGAGAGGGGTGGCTAGCTCCTCGATAACATCCATCCAACTATTGTAGATGGGAAGGTGATAGAGATCAGCAGAGTGTCACAGTGCATGGCAATTGGAGATGGAGAAGTAGGGTTCTCTCCGATATCTGGGACACAGCGACAAGAGACACAACATTCGTTCTTGCTGGCTTGATGTTGCATTATCTGAAGTATGATGATCTCCACAGTAATGACTTTGAACCCTTTCACCTTGTCAGTTTGAATTCATAAGAGCGCAGAATATGCTCTGGGTGGGGGACTTCAATGTCCATCACCAAGAGTGGCTCGGTAGTACCACCACAGACCGAGCTGGCCGGGTCCTAAAGGACATAGCTGCTAGAGTGGGACTGCAGCAGGTGGTGAGGGAACCAAAAAGAGGAGGGGAAAACTTACTTGACCTCATCCTCATCAATCTGCCTGCTGCAGATGGATCTGCCCATGACAGTATCGGTAGAAGTGACCACCACACAGTCCTTGTGGAGAAAAAGTCCAATCTTCACATTGAGGATACCCTCCATCACGTTGTGTGGCGCTACCACAGAGCTAAATGGGATAGACTTCAAACAGATCTTGCAACTCAAGACTGGCATCCATGAGGCACTGTGGGCCATCAGCAGAATTGTATTGAACTACAATCTAACCTCAGGGCCCAGCATATCCCCCACTCTACCTTTATCACCAAGCCAGGGGATCAACCCTGCTTCAATGAAAAGTGCAGGAGAGTGGGTGCCTGGAACTTGCTGCTGGAGGAGGTGGTGGAAGCAGCGACGATAGTGACATTTAAGGGGCATCTTGACAAATACATGAATAGGATGGGAATAGAGGGATACAGACCCAGGAAGTGTAGAAGATTTTAGTTTAGACAGGCAGCATGGTCGGCACGGGCTTGGAGAACCGAAGGGCCTGTTCCTGTGCTGTACTTTTCTTTGTTCTTTGTTCTTTGAGAGCATGCCGGGAGCAACGTCAGGCATATCAAAAAATGAGGTGTCAGCCTGGTGAAGTTACAACATAGGACTACTTGTGTGCCAAACAGTATAAGCAGCAAGTAATAGACAGAGCTAAGCGATTGCATAACAAACGTATCAGACCTAAGCTCTGCAATCCTGCCGCATCCAGCCGTGAACGGTGGTGGACAATTAAACAACTCACTGGAGGAGGTGGCTCCACAAATATCCCCATCTCAATGATGGAGCAGACCAGAATATATGTGCAAAAGACAAGGCGAAGGCAACAATGTTCAGCCAGAAGTGCCAAGTGGATGATCCATCTGGGTCTGCTCCAGAGGTCCCTAACATCAGCCAATACGATTCACTCCACGTGATATCAAGAAACGGCTGAAGGTACTGAATACTGCTAAGGCTATGGGCCTTGACACTAATCCCGGCAACAGTACTGGAGACTTGTGCTCCAGAACTAGCTACACCCCTAGCCAAACTATTCCAGTACAGCTACAACACTGGCATCTACCCGGCAATGTGGAAAATTGCCCAGGTATGTCCTGTACACAAGAAACAGGACAAATCCAACCCAGCCAATTACTGCCCTATCAGTCTACTCTCCATGATGTGGAGATGCCGGCGTTGGACTGGGGTGAGCACAGTAAGAAGTCTTACAACACCAGGTTAAAGTCCAACATGTTTGTTTTAAACACTAGCTTTCGGAGCACTGCTCCTTCCTCAGGTGAATTACTGCAGTAAGGAACAAAGTGATGGAAGGAGTCATCAACAGTGCTATCAAGTGGCGCTTACTGAGCAATAACATGCCAGAGGTGAGGTTAGAGTAACTGCCCTTGACATCAAGGCAGCATTTGACCGACTGCGGCATCAAAAAGCCCGAGTTAAACTGGAGTCAATGGGAATCAGGGGGGAACTCTCCATTGGTTGGAGTCACACCTGGTACAAATGAAGATGGTTGTGATGGTTGGAATTCAATCATCTCAGCTTCAGGACATCACTGCAGGAGTTCCTCAGGGTAATGTCCTAGGCCCAAACATCTTCAGCTGCTTCATCAATGACCTCCCTTCCATCATAAGATTAGAAGTGGGGATGTTTGTGGATGGCTGCACAATGCACAGCTCCATTCGCGACTCCTCAGATAATGAAGCAGTCCATGTCCAAATACAGCAAGACCTAGACACTATCCAGGCTTGGGCTGACAAGTGGCAAGTTACATTGTTGCAGCACAAGTGTCAGGCCATCTCCTACAAGAAAGGATCTAATCACCGCCTCTTGACATTCAATGACATTGCCATTGTTGAAACCCCCACAATCAATATCCTGGGGGTTAGCATTGATCAGAAACTGAACTGGACTAGCCATATTAATACTGTGGCTGCCAGGGCAGGTCAAAGGCTAGGAATCCTACAGCTCCCCAAAGCCATCTACAAGGCACATGCCTGGAGTGTAATGCAATACTTTCCACTTGCCTGGATGAGTGCAGTTCCAACATCATTCAAGAAGCTGTTATCATCCAGGACAAAGCAGTCCGCTTGATTGCTCCCCTTTCCACAAACATTCAAACCCTCCACCACTGACGAACAGTGCCATGTGTATCATCTACAAGATGCACTGCAGTAACTCACCAAGGTTCCTCAGACAGCACCTTCCAAACCCACGACCACTACCATCTAGAAGCCCAAGAGCAGCAGAACCTGGGAACCCCACCACATGGAGATTCTCCCCCAAGTCACTCATCACGCTGATTTGGAAATATATCGCCGTTCCTTCACTGGTGCTGGAGAAACATCCTGGATCTCCCTCCCTAACAGCACAGTGGGTGTACCTATACTTCAAGGACTGCAGCGCTTCAAGAAGGCAACTCACCACCATCTTCTGAAGGCAACTAGGGATGGACAATAAATGCTGGGCTAACATGCGAGGCCCACATCCCATAAATTAATTTTTTTTTAAATGTATTTCATCTCCCTCGGTCCTTTAAGCAGGATGCAGGAGGAACCTAAGGAGTCCATAAGACCATAAGATGTAGATGCAGAAATAGCCATCCGGCCCATCGCATCTGCTCTGCCATTCAGTGAGATCATGACTGATGTGATATGGTAATCTCCAACTCCACTTTCCTCCTCCTCCTCTGAACATCCAGCCTGATCATCACCTTTCTCCTTCTGTAGCTCCAGTCCTCCCTGCTGCATTACCTTGTGCAAGATGCAGTAGACATCTGGGGGGGGGAAATGAAGACATCTGAAAATGAGTTGGGTTCCCGAAGCACTGACAACGAACACTTGTAACAATCCATAGTTTCTTTACCAGCTCAGCAGCTACTTCATGCTTGTACTCTGCCCATGCTCCCAACCCTTTTTGTAGCCACATCATCACGTCAACATGTGACCACTCTGTCTGCAACATCAAAGGAAGTTCCATGATAGCTTGCACAATAATGCATGAATATGTTCCGATGGTTACGCATCAGCTAAACATCGATAGTTTGGGGAAAAGGGAGCTTGTTACACCTTAATATATTTATGTTCACAATCAAATTGTAAAATATCATTGCTGACTGTATCATCAAATGGTTTTCAAACAGTCCCGAATGCTATAAAGTTATTTGTCACGTGCAAATGTGTTACCTGCTATCTCTGTCACGCCTTTTCTTCTTGTCTCTTCTTGGAGCAATTTTAAGATTTGAATATGTACCATTTGTGATATTTTTAGAATTATGTTCTTGAGGGCAGCATGGTGACACAGTGGTTAGCATTGCTGCCTCATGGCGCCGAGGCCCTAAGTTCGATCCCGGCTCTGGGTCACTGTCTGTGTGGAGTTTGCATATTCTCCCCGTGTTTGCGTGGGTTTCACCCTCACAACCCAAAGATGTGCAGGGTAGGTGGACTGGCCACGCTAAATTGCCCCTTAATTGGAAAAAATGAATTGGGTACTCTAAATTAATTTTTTTGTTTAAAAAGAAGAATTATGTTCTTGAATTATTGGACGGGGCATTTAACAATAGACCCAAAAAGACCAGGGGCTGGATACTCTGTGACATAATGCCGAGATGGCAAAAAGCGATCGGCCGGAGAATCGGCTCCAGCACCGAAATTGGGCCTGACGCCGGTTTCGTGCCGAATCGGCATTCTTTGGGCCCCCAAAATTGACCGAGCTGGCTCCAGAGGGGCAGGTGGCAGCCGCTCAGGTGGGAGGGCCGGCCGCCCGACAGGACGAGGACGAGGATGAGGCCACGCATCTACCGTTGCCACATGTCCTTTGAGGACCAGCCGGACTGGGCATGCAAGAGGAGACTGCGGACGAGCAGGGAGACTGTCAGACATATTTGCCACATGATGGCACACCTGGCACCGCATGAGAATGGGGGAGGACACCCGCTCCCAATGGCCGTCAAGGTGACGGTCGCTCTAAACCTTTACGCGACGGGGTCTTTCTAGTCGCCGAGTAGGGACCTGTCCAACATCTCACAGGCATCAGTGCACAGATGCATCCGTGCAGTCACGGACGCCCTGTACGCTCTTGTAGACCGATCCAGTACCCAGTGGACTGTGCCCACCAGGATGCCTGGGCAGGCAGGGTTTCCTGCCGTGCCGGGATGCCCCCGGTCCAGGGGGTAATCGATGGGCTGCATGTCGTCCCACGGCCACCGGCAGATAACAGACCGCTGTTCACAAACAGGAAGGGGTATCACTCCATGAACGTTCAAGTGGTCTGTGACCACCAGATGCGGAAACTGCACGTCTGCACCCGGTACTGGGACAGTGGACATGACTCATTCTTATTGGCACAATCTGTCATCCCCGACATGTTCGATGGTCCCTGTTGGCACACATCTCCTGGGGTGGCCCGGCCTGGAGGCCCTGACTGCTCCTCGGATGTCCCGGGTTGCATGGTGCTGCCCTATTCTGCCCACTGCCCAGCAGATGCACCAGGGAGGGGGTGTGGTGCTGCGGTGTTCCTGGACCTCCCCTGCAGGACTCTCAGGCACGGGCCCCACCAGCACCTCCTCCTCCCTCGAGGTGCCCGAGAACCCCTGGGCTTCTCCATGGGGCGGGGGTGCAGGCGGAGCCATCCCCCAAGCCCCCCCCCGCCACCTGGCGCTGCCAGTCCGGAAGCCCACCCCGGTATTGACAAAGGTTTGAACGTTTGCGGCCATGGAGCACAGGGAATGGGCCATCTTTGTCGGGACTGGGCCACTACCCTGAGGGTTTGTGCCACATCAGCCAGTGAGTAGGCCACCTCCCTCTGTGTCTGTGCGACTACGGCCAGCACCTGGGCTATGCCGCCGATCCTCTCATCAATGGCCAGCTGTGACTCGACCACATTGAGCAGTTGCGCTGCAATCTCCAGCTGGCTGCGGCACATTGTTGCCTATGAGAAGGCAGCCCTGTCCTGGGCCTCAGCCCCCGCCTGTAAAGAAGGTCCCAGGCCTTGCAACCGTTGACTCATGTCCGACACCACACCCCCAATGCCTCCACCGCAGACACCACTGCAGTTTTGCCCTGGGTGGCAGGTATGACCGGCACCATTCTCTGCTCCTGCACGCGGATGGACTCATCCACTTGCCCCTGCTGGAGCTGGCAGCCGGCTGTCATCTCCTCCTCTAGTACCTGGGTCTCTGATTGAACCTGAACTATGGGTGGGACTGGATGTTCCAGGGGCCCGGGACCCATCTGGTTCCTGGGGCCGGACTGCCCTCCGACCATCCAGCCCCTTGGCGACTCCTACCTCCACCTGCTGTACCGCTTGCGATGTGTGGTGCGCACCAGTGAGTGTTCCAGGAGCCTCTTCACTAATTTGCCCAACCGAGTTTTAGTCTCTGATATGGTGGACAGTGTTGGAGATAGCAGTGACGGAAAGTCAGTGTCTTCCTCTGACCCAAACTCTGGGGCCTCCTGGGTTTCGGTACAGAGGGCGGGTATTCTGGCTGCTCTCCCGTCGGTGCTCAGCTGTCTGGAGGGCACCGGTTCTGGCATTGACTGGTGGCGGGGAGCCCCGGATGGGTTGGGCCCATCCTCGGATGACCCTGCAAGACACAAGACAGCATATATGGTTAGACAGCAGGACGGGGGTGAGGTGTTAGGTGGTGAGGGCTGGGGTGAGGGGGCCGGTGTGTGGGGTGAGGGGGTTTGGGGTATGTGTGGTGAGGGGGTTTGGGGTGTGGGGTGAGGGGGTTTGGGGTGTGGGGTGAGGGGGTTTGGGGTGTGGGACGAGGGGGGTTGGGGTGGGCACACATTTGTCGTGGGGACCAGCAACCAGGCAAGTGATCTCACATCATCACGCGCCGCCAACCTCCGCATCGCAACCTCCCTCTCCTCCGGGCCGCCGACAACGTTTAGTGCCCTCTGCTCGTGCACGTTGAGGGGACATAGGTCTGGTGGTCCCTCTCTGGCATCACCCATTTCTGGGGGTTGTTCTGGGGTGGGGGGTGGGGGGGGGAGGGGGGGGGGGGGTGGGGGGGGGGGGGGGGGGGGGGAGAACAAACAAGAACAGTGTTAGACGGTCCGAAGCATGCAGCCCCAGAGATCGGGTAGCTGATGGCATCAGTAGCCAGGACACACTGCCATTGCAGCTGGCGTGGATGCTGGCATGTGGGTCAGGGTGGGGGTCCGACCATCCCGCGGGGGGGAGGGGGGGTGCGGGTGGGGGTGGGTTCCGGGTCACGTGTGTGGGGGGTAGGTGCTTGGTGCCAGGGGCACAGGGCTGGGTACTCACTCTGGCCGCCCTGAGGAGGTCGTGCAGTCTCTTCCTGCACTGGTCTCCAGTCCGGGCCACCTCCCCGACGGCGCTGACGGCGGCTCTCACCTCTGCCCAGGCACGGCGACCAATGGTGCCTGATAACTTCTGTCCCAGCCCAGGGTACAGCACCAGCCTCCTCTCCTCCATGGAGTCCAGGAGAGTCTCAAGTCCGGCGTCCCGGAAGCGCGGCGCCGCTCTCCATGCGGCCATGTTGGCTGCGACGCTTGTGTGTGGGAGGATGAGAATGGCTTATGTTCCGCCGCGGTGGGGTGTCAATGACGGAACCGGTGAATCACCCGCCGTTCCGTTACCAGAGTGTAGCGTTCCACATTGCGCCCATGCCTAGCCCCTTGGGAGCGGTTGAATCGCTGCAGCTGTGGACCCAATCTCGCCATCATGAAACTCCACCGCTTTCTCGACGGCGTCAACACTTAGACTCCAGAATGGAGAATTCCGCCCCAGGATTGCACATGGTATATTTGCAAATCACAGTGAACGTTATCTGGGGAGCAGTTGGCAAATAACCTTCGTATGTATTATCAACATGAACAGTATTTGAAGAAACTCACTTGTCATTGTTGTTGAGGAGTTAGGAGGCTCTGTGAAAGAACATTGCCTTCTACACTCATTAAAAAGAGAAAGCCCTGTACTTGTGTCTGGCAGTACTGAAGATTGTCTGTTCAAATACATTTAAATTGATTTGTGAACCATTTTCTGCCTTTATATATGCAAATTAGTATATCAATTGATATGGGTTCACAAACTGAGCCTTATAATGAACTCCGAAGCAGGGATTATCATGAAATTTATCACTTCAGAATTGCTTTCAGCAATCAGCTTTATTTTATGTCAAAGCATATCCTGTCACGGTAAGATTCATGAAAATTCACAGCATCAGAACCATTAGTGATGGAGTGGGACGTCTCCGGCATGTCACCGATTAGGTAAGGACATCGAAACTGCTTCTTCACGGGGCTGAAGAGCCTAATATTGAATGAGGCGTACTTATTCCTTGCTGGGGCTGCATTGTCTACAAATTGTATAGAATGCTCTCTAGCCCTCCAGAGTACATGAAATAGGCTTTCGTCCCATTACAAATCAGAGGTCCAATGCATATCTCAGATGTTATAACCCACATGTGACCTACTGAATGGAAGCAATCACTTTCCTCGTTGAGTCTTGCCAAATGCGAGTTCCCCGCGCCCCCCTTGATCATTCATGGTCAATTCCTGTATAAAGTTGGCCAGGGACTTAATCGATGGGACAGACCCGGCTGGGATCTGATGTATATTGTAACTACCTTTGTGTTTCAATGAACCAAAATTACTTTTTTTTAACCAACTTGGTTCAGACCCATTTATAGTCTACAAAATCAGACTCCCTTCGAAAATTGTTCATCGCTTGAATGCAGTAGCTGGTTTTCTCCATCGCAGAGCAGTCAAGCAGAATTGCAATTTTTCACTGACATGCGCTCCTCCTTTTGGCTTCACACTGAAATTGTGAGATACTGCCAGCTACTGCCTGTGTCCAGTGGGCTTCCTGATCACCCATTTCCGTGCAGTAGCTCATGTTTTCTACACCGAGAGGTTTGCTGTGCGCAGATTTGTAAAACTGTCCCTGGGTAAATATGTGCAGTGCATAAGAAGGCTGGTTTGTGTGTCCAGGAGGGAAGGGAAACCAAGCACTGCTTTCAGTAACCGTCTCAACCTCCTCCTCTTCTGGAGCTCATCCTAACGCATCCTTCTGTCCAATACCATTTGCAGTCCTAAAAAGCACTCAAGTATATGTAAATACAAGTTGTCAAACTATTGGCAGTAATTTAGACTCTGGACAATACGGTTAAACGATTCAGCCGCCTGTGATTTACCTTGAAAAATTTGTCTTTCCACTGGTTTCAGTGCATGCTGTATCTTGCAGGGAAACTGGCATGTTCTTTGCTATTATCAGCCACTGTCTTGTCCAGTGATCAACAGAGGACTCGGAATATCATGTTGTGCTCAATTAATTTTATTTTAACCAGATCATCAAAGTAAAATCACTATCAGGAAGTGCATTCAAACTTGTAACTTCATTAGCAGTTCATTCATCTCAACACAAAACAGACATTGCACGTTCAGCATATTCACTGTGAGCTGTCATAAGCCAGCGGTGTTAACATGCTAAGAAACCAACATAAAAGCAGCTCACACGCAAATTTAGACCCTGGTTGTTGTTGCCAATCACTGTTACTGGGCTAAGGGACTTGTATTTAGTTTTGCAAACTCTGGGAGGTGACTCGGCATTGCCAGACTCCCAGGATCCGACCTGAACAAGGGCCATTGTCAAAAGAACTTTAAATTATTGGAACGCTAGTTTTGCAAACTCTGGGAGGTGACTCGGCATTGCCAGACTCCCAGGATCTGACCTGAACAACAGCCAGTGCCAAAAGAATTTAAATTATTGGAACACAATCATTCACCTGTACAACAACAACATGACTCCCAAATTTCGTGTTGCAAGCACTTCAGAGACTACATCGGCCCAGCTTGCATAACTCCATGTGACAAGGTCGATTGACTTCTAACACAGCTGACTGAACACAAACTTGCCTGATTGTAAATAAGAGTCCTCAAGTAAATGAAACAGAAAGGGTGGTAAATCAATTAGTGACTAATTTATTGTATTATGCACTTTTGGCTGAACACTTGACCTCTTTTAGTCCCTGTACTCAAGGTCATGTAGAACTGATCAGAGGATTAAAAAACAATCGATCATATATTAACATCACTGGGTGGGTCACCACATGCCATTTCAAAATGCATTGATAACTCAGTGATGCCCTCGGGTCGCGCTGTGCTTGCAAGGTTACTGCTGATCTTCTATTGGCTACATTAAAGAGCAGGAGATCCAGTAAATTCCACTGATTGCTGTGGGAAACTCCATTTTCAAAGTCTCCATGTGTACCTTGCAATACTTGAAATGCCTGGAGGCGGCAATGTGATTGGAATTAGATTTTTTTGCTTGGGAACAATTGTTGTTTTGAGTTTTGGCTGCACCAGGTCCCATTGCAAACTCGAAATAGACTTGGTTGTTTTCTTTTGTTGCTATAAAATGCACTTCTTTACTGCAAGTCTTGCTGTAGGTCCCTGCCCAACTCCAACTCATTGGCTGACTCAAGGGCGTCATTGGGCATTCCAAGATGTGGTGGGGGCTGGTGGCAGGTTTAATTAAGAAACCCAATTTGGCTTTGAAATTTAGATCATTGGGTGTTCCACAATCCTTCAACGCTTCCATTTCTGATCCACTCCGATCTCCAGTTGGTATTTATCCAGGATTGCTTCTTGCTTCAAGGCCATGACATCACGGATCCCCCACCCACACCCCATTATCCATTCTCCCTTTGCCACCTGTTATTCTGACCAACCATTGTTGCCTGCCTTTAGCAGTCTGCATGGCTTGACAGTGGCCTCTACTTATACATAAGGCTCACCATTCTGGCTTGTCTCATTTGACCACTCAATGACATCACACAAAGAGTAATGTCACTGAATTGCTGTATTTCAACGTACCCATTTTCTACTTTCCCTCAGGCATATGTGCCCCTCCTCCCTGTGCACTATTGCTGGGCCCACCGCTTTCAGGACCCACCAGGGGTCCTTGAAACTGCTTGTGCATGTTGAAAGCAAACATCCAGTCATCAGGTAACCAATGTAACATGGGTGGCATTGTCATTCCCCCTCCCTTTCCTTATTCATATTTACTGGCTAGGCCAACATTTGTTGCTCTTCCCTAATTGCCCTTCAGAAGGTGGTGGTGAGCTGCCTTCTTGAAGCGCTGCTGTCCATGAGACGGAGGTACATCCATTGTGCCGTTGGGGAGGGAATTATAGGATTTTCACCCAGCAACAGTGAAGGGACGATGATATATTTCCAAGTCAGGACGGTGAGTGACTTGGAGGGAAACTTGCAGGTGGCAGTGTTCCAATGTGTCTGCTACCCTTGTCCTTCTAGATGTTATTGGCCGAGGATTTGGAAGGTGCTCCCTGAGGAGCCTTGGTGAGTTCCTGCAGTGCATCTTGTTGATGGTGCACGCATTGCCACTGTGCGTCAGTGGTGGAGGGAATGAATGTGAGTGGAAGGGGTGCCAATCAAGCAGACAACTTTGTCCTGGATGGTGTTAAGCTTTTTGAGTGTTGTTGGAACTGCAATCATCCAGGCAAGTGTCGAGTACTCCATCACACTTCTGACTTGTGCCTTGTAGGTGATGGACAGGCTTTGGGGAGTCAGGAGGTGAGGTACTCACTGCATGACCTCCTAGCCTTGACCTGGTCTGGTGGCCACAGTATTTATAAGGCTGCTCCAGTTCAGTTACTGGGCAATGGTTCCCCCCAGGATGTTGATAGTGAGGGACTCAGTGATTGTAATGCTCTTGAATGTCAAGTGGCGATGATTTGATTCTCTCTTATTGGAGATGGCCATTGCCTGGCACTTGTGTAGCGCAAATGTTACTTGCCACTTGTCAGCCCAAGCCTGGATATTGGCAACGTCCTGCTGCATTTGGATATGGACTGCTGATCAGTGGAAGCCATGATGTTGAGATGGAGCCGTGCTGAAGAAGGAGCCGTGCTCCGAAAGCTCGTGTTTGAAACAAACCTGTTGGACTTTAACCTGGTGTTGTAAGACTTCTTACTGTGATCAGTGGAATGTAATCGAAGACCAGGACTTAAAATAGGCCACCCCTCAAATAAATGATGGTGAGTGGGTTTGGCACCCACCCCACAATCCCCCTACCCATTCTGAAACCATTTCCTGTCATAACTCTCCCTCTCCCCATGCTTGATATGTTTTTGGCTGAAGACCAGCATATGCTTGTCTCATCCATGCTTCTGGTGAGCAAATCCAGGTGCAAGGCATCACTAACTGCATTCTAAAATTCCTGGACTAACTTTCATTTTAATTTTCTTATTCCCGTGTTCAATCTGTCTACAGCGGGGTTCTCCAAAGCCCTGGAAAACATTAAAATATGTATTTTCTGTGGCTTCTGCTGGAGCAAACTGGCCTCTTTTTTAAAGGAAATCAAGCCACCTTCTGCCATCAATTACCTTCCGCAGGAGTACTTTTGAAGCTTCCAGGAGGCAGGGCTCCGGGCAATGTTGGCTCCGGAGCCCGTTGTGTAGTGTTCGATGCCTGTTACTTAACTTCCTTTACCATTGATCAATAAAGTCCTTTATTAGCCACTGGAAACATCTAGTAAATGTCGCAAGCCACCACTTTGGTGTTGAGGTGAAACTTTTCGATGGCAGCCGACAGTCATTGTGAATTGAGTGGGGAAGGAAGGAACAGTTGAGAAAGTAGTGGAGTTCCATCAAGAGTCAGGATTATTTAAATCATCAGTGGAAATGCCTATAATTGGGAAATAGAGGGCAGCACGGTGGCCTAGTGATTAGCACAGCTGCCTCACGGCGCTGAGGTCCCAGGTTCGATCCCGGCTCTGGGTCACTGTCCGTGTGGAGTTTGCACATTCTCCCCGTGTCTGCGTGGGTTTCGCCCCCACAACCCAAAAATGTGCAGAGTAGGATTGGCCACACTAAATTGCCCCTTAATTGGAAAAAATAATTGGGTAATCTAAATTTTTTTAAAAAACATAATTGGGAAATAGACTCATTTGACCAAGTGGCTGAGGATTGAAGTCAGTACATCCAATGGCTCAGTTCAATCAGAAGTGGAGATGCCGGCATTGGACTGGGGTGAGCACAGTAACAAGTCTTACAACACCAGGTTAAAGTCCAACGGGCGCAATTCTCCGCGCTCACGAAAATTCGGAGAATAGCGGGCGGCGTAAATTTTTACGGACACGCTGGTCCAACGCCCTCCCGCTATTCTCCCCCCCCACGCCCGCCTCCCGACACGAATCGCTGCCCGCCGTTTTTTTACGGCGAGCAGCTATTCACCCCTGGCCGATGGGCCGATTTCCAAGGCCTTTACGGCCGTTTTTATGAACGTAAAACACACCTGGTCTGACCGTTCGTAAAAACGGCCGTAAAGTCCCGATCTGGGGAACCATGGCACCGATTGGCATGGCAGTACCACGGCCGTGCCAAGGGTGCAATGAGCCCGCGATCGGTGGGCACCGATCGCAGGCAGCGGGTACTTACCCCGCGCACTCTTTCTCCCTCCGCCGCCCCGATGGATCCATCGGCTTCTGCGGGGCATAACGGACCGCGCATGCGCGGGTTTCATGCACAAGCGCGATGATGTCATCAGCGCATACGCGGGTTGGAGTCGTCCAATCCGCGCATGCGCGGCTGACATCATCTGACGCGTCAGCCGTCGCTAACTCTGGCTAGCGGGCTTAACGAAATTCGTTAAGCCCGCGATGCCGGAGTTCACGGCCGCGCGATACTAGCCCCGACCGGGGAGCTGAATCGGTTCCCGGTCGGGGGGGCGGAGGCTGGCGTCAAACGCGCCAGTTTTTGACGCCAGCTTCCCGAGTTTTCATGACTCGGGAGAATCGCGCCCAACATGTTTGGGAAAAAAAACAAACAAACATGTTGGACTTTAACCTGGTGTTGTAAGACTTCTTACTGTACTTCAATCAGAAGATGATACTTCTGACAGTTTGCGGGCCCCACACATATACTCTGATTAGGAACTTCACATCCCCTAGGCACCCAACTCGAGAAACTTTGACCAGTTAGTGAAATTGGTTGAAGAACATTTTAACCAAAGGCCCTCGATTTTCCTCCAACGTTGTAAGTTTAACTCAGCAATGAGGGACCATAAAGAGTCTGTCTCAGCCTTCATGACCAGGCTTCACCAGCTTGCTGAGCACTGTGAATATGGGACCATACTAGTGACATGTCGCACGATGGGTTGATTTATGGGATCTATAGCCTTAATATCCAGAAGAAGCTCCTGGCAAATATCACAATTACATTTGAAAAAGCGATTGAGATATCTTGGGCAATGGAGGGTGCCAAAAAAGGCACCGCGGAGCTTCAAAGCATGGCTGAAGGGGATGTTAATCAGGTATGGGGTGGTATGGCCACGAGATCTGTGGTGGGATCAACAGGCGTAGTGCTGAACCAGACATGATCCTCAGGACTGGAGCAGAACCCAAGAAGAGGGAAGGAGTCGGGGTATCAACCCAAATCCAAGATGAGCTGACAATATTGCGGAGAAACCATTCCCAGGAGACCTGCCATGTTCGGGAGTTTGTGTGCTTCTGAAGCAGCTGAAGGGGGGACATTCAAGCATGTTGCCGCGGGAGGCAAAGCGTGTCAATGCAAAAACAATAGGGGCAGCACGGTGGTGCAGTTGTTAGCACTGCTGCCTCACGGCGACGAGGTCCCAGATTCGATCCTGGCTGTGGAGTTTGCACATTCTCCCCGTGTTTGCGTGGGTTTCGCCCCCACAACCCAAAAGATGTGCAGGTAGGTGGATTGACCACATTAAATTGCCCCTTAATTGGAAAAAATGAATTGGGTACTCTAAATTCTTTTTAAATAAATTTTAAAAAGCAACAGCATCAGCAACAGTCCACAGTGCCACCGAACATAGTGTTCAAGAGCTCTAAAGAAGAGAATGCAATGTATCGGATGAATGCAGTCCAATTGAATAAGACGGCTCTGATTGAAATTAACTTAAGGGGAAATGGTCAATCCCTTAAAATGGATTCTTCAGTCAACACTGGGGCTCAGTGACCACAATGGGTGAGCCGACTTTCCAATATCTTTTTGCAAGAACACAGAGCATGATGTTCCCACCGCGTCATGCCTGGCCCCAGCCTATCACTGCCAAGGTGCCAGGTTGATGCTTCTGGGGTGCCAGGTTTGCAGTGCCAAGGTGCCCAGCTGCCAGGTTTGCACTGCCAATGTTTGGGGCCTGGGGGGCCATGCCCATGAAAGGAGGGGGTGGGGATGGGTCTGACGGGGCTTCATAAAGGCTGTGGGGGTTAGGGGGGGGGGGGGGGTTCGTGAAAGCGGTGGGTCCTGAAGGGGGTAATAGAGATCAGGGCAGCCTTTCAAAATGGCATCCCGATCTGTGAGAAGTCAGTCTTACTGGCAAGCTCAGTTCCCAATGCCAGAAAACTGCAAAGTGTAGCTTCGATGGGGAGGAAAATTGGCTAAGTGCAATTGAATAGCAGTGTCAACCTCGGCACTGCAGCCATCGAGAAACAGCCTGTACATTGCCCCCAAAACCGGACTTTGAAATTGTTCCGGTGAATCGCGTCCCATTCTCTTTAAGCTTGACAAGTACTACAGCCGAGCTTTCAACGCCAGATAAATTTTGAAGATCCTCGGAACAGTCAATACCTCAGTGGCACACAAGAGGGCAGGAGGTCAATCTGCCTTTGGTTGTTGTGGAAGGCCATAGACCCAGTCTATTGGAAAGAGACTGGTAAAGAAACTTGGATGCTACCGGCTGGAAATCTACAAAATATCTAACAACGTCCTCCAAGATGTCTCACGGAAGTATGAAGACCTCTTCCACAAGGAATTGCGCCTGGGATTTCATTCATCCAGATTCGACGCCCAAGTACTTCAGAGCAGAACAGTGCCATACGCATTGCCTCAGAAGGTTGAAGCAGATCTAAAGAGATTGAAAGAGCTTGT
Source organism: Scyliorhinus canicula (assembly GCF_902713615.1). Lineage (NCBI taxonomy): Eukaryota > Metazoa > Chordata > Chondrichthyes > Carcharhiniformes > Scyliorhinidae > Scyliorhinus > Scyliorhinus canicula. The sequence goes on along the minus strand of NC_052157.1, from coordinate 127,684,787 downwards.
CCAGTTTTCAGTGGGCGGCGCTGCTAGACCCTCTCCTGAAATGTGATGCTTCGATAAGGATATGTGGGACTATAAGCTGACCATAACCAGTTTGCCCAGGTCGATTGGTATCAGATTCCCCAAATTAACTCTATTCTTTCAAACGTTAAATGAATGATCAGTCTGTCTGGCAGTATGAGAAGTTCAAACAGCTGAGACCCCACTTCACTCCACCTGCTTGCCTTGGTCCCATAATTCCCATTACATTTGGCTAACAACAATCTAAAGATTTTGTGTGAAAGAACTTCAGATTTCCAATACCCTTTGTGTGTAGAAGTTCTTCCTGACATCACCCTGGAAAGGCTGAACTTTAATGTTTCAGGCTGTGTCCCCTTGTCCTGAACTCCTTCACAGAGGAAATAATTCCTCTCCATCAAGCTTATCAGTTCCTTTGTTTGTTTTAATTACCTCAATTAAATCACTCGGCTATCATCTTTAATGGAGAGAATACAAGCTTCCTCTGTGCAACCTGCCCTTAGAATTTTAACTCTTTTTTAAAAAATGACGCTAAATGTTTTTCTTCGGGCAATGAAAAAGAAAAGTACAGCTCAGGTAAATTGTGACCTGTACAGGAGAGGGAAGATTCATTTGTTCTACCTGGAGCTATTTATGTGTCTTGGATGTAATCCCAGCAGATGCCTTCCTCTGAAGAGCTTTGTGCTGAACTTGGAGGACAGAAAGAGGAGCTTAAGGAGCCAGAGATCAGTCTGGGGCCCTGATGCCTGAAGTTCACTGTTCAAGGGGAGGGAGAGAAGTATGTGAATGTGGCAAATGGGGAATTCGACAGGAGGTGGATGTTAGCTTTCTTTTATCGCAACCACATGAGCCTGCCCGAAGAAGTAGAAATTCTGCGGAGCCTCCGGTCAAGCCGATTATTCCAGATTTCTTCAAGCGCCCTCCACCCAGGGAGCTAATTGAGCACAGAGGGGCGTGGCATGGAAACTGGGAATGTTCCACCCCACATCATCACCATTCTTACTCCAAGCCTCTAGCTGCAACCCAGCTATGTCAGAGTTGGAATCCAGCGATGTGGCAGTGGGGACGAGGGCCTGACACTGCACGACCTCTGTCCTGGGTTCCTTTTTGCCACGCTTGGGAACTCAACATTCCTTCAGCTCATCGCAAATCTCAACCTTTCTTTCCAGTTGCTTGGTAATAGTCTTGTCCAACTTTTCTCAGGGAGGTATGCTTCACAAAACAATGACATTTTCCCACAAGGTTGGAGGGGGGGGGGGGGGGGGGGGGGAAGAAATTCCAAGTCCAAATTACCCAGGACCACACACACACATCTATTTGCAAACAAACCCTGGCTGAAATTCTGAGAACGTGGGACCTCTTCACCTACAGCAATAGCAATGGGAGGGTGGGGGTGGGTTGCATCTGCACTTATTTTCCACTTGTGTTTATGAAAAAGAAGTGCATTTCTACTGAGGGTCGCAGTTGCCAGTTTAGGAGCCCGAGGCGTGCCACTGAAACTTTGATCACACTACCAAGTATCCCTAGTTTGCAGTGAATCATCCTCGCTGCATCATGTGGGACATGAAATGGGAGAAGGCTGCGGGCATTTTAATGCAATTAAACTTCTGAGCTGAAGGCCGGTGCAGTAAATCTGACGAAAGAAGCTTGCTGCTGCAGGTCAGAGTGAATGCAGGGAAAGCTTGTACCTTGTGTAAATTAAAATAGTGAAACAGATGCTTGTTGATTAATGGCTTGCAGGTGATGACAGGATTATGTTGGAACAGCCCATATGCTGCTATTCAGGAAACAGCTGTTTCCCTCATTCAAGTGTCTGAATTATGAGTAAGTGGCACCAGTATATTTTTTTAAAATCAGAACATATAAAGAAAGCATTTATCAGGTTTCTTTTTATTACATATGCAATATATGAGATTGATGTAATAATCATATTTCACAATTGAAAGCAGGGCTTATTCTAAAGCCAATTAGCAAATCCTGCTAAGCACGATCGTGTTTGCCATAAAATTACATTAATTATCAGGAATTTACAAGGAAATACAATTGATGATTTAGTGGCATAATTTCTTGCATAGTTTAATTATAGTAGAGGATTGTTCTGTACTTTGCTGTGGATTAGTTTAATGCAGAAGTCACACACTGAATCAGCCTGGATTATGTTCATATTAAAATCCATATGCATAAATGGTCTTAATGATATGTTTAGGACACACGATTAATGCTGAACCAGCATTTCACCACATCATTGTTTCACTAACCAGCAATTCTTAACAGTTGTCATTGAAGGTATTTTAATACTTTCTCCACTATATTGGCTTCACTGAGCACTTCTGTTTAAAATTCCTCAGCACTTCCCGAGCATTTCTTTGCAAGCTGAGTTTCTCTCCTGATGTAGGATCATTCCTTCGCCTTTCTTTCATCTCATTCTTTTGGCTGTTGCTGTTGCTCGTTATGCTTTTACTTAATTTGCTCTGTTTTAATAACCTTTGCTCTAGAGTCGCCAGGTATCTTTCTGATACCACCACGAGGTTCAAAGCCAAGTGCTGATCAATAACTCAATACACCAGTTAGTAAGTTTCAAATCAATACACATTTATTATACACACAGTCAATCACTACTCATGCATAAATTCTACTTACTAAACTATCACTGCTACTAAAAGCCTATACTTAGCTCTCGAATGGCCCACCAGGTCAGAGGAACAATAGCCTTTGTCCGGTTCTGATTCTGCTGGCTTCAAACAGGTACAGAATAGTAGCTAGGAGCGTTTATCTCGTAGCGTGCGTTGACTTGAGACTTACTTGGTTGATGTAGCTGCTAGGCAGGTCTCTCCTCGCTGAGAGCCACGGTCAAGAGTTCTTTGAGAGCTGCCAAGAGAGCAAACTGAACTTGGGGACGCTATCTTATAGGTCCCAGGGGCTTTGCGCCCTTTTGGGCGGACCCCGGACTTGGTCCCAATTAATTGGACCAGGTCTCAATCGTTCTCATCGATTTTCTCCAATACTGGAGTTGTTCCCTGATCGTTGGGCGGGCCCTATGTGTCCATTGGCCTGCCTTTGTCCTAACTCCCACTGGTGCCGGGGAGTCTGTTTTGGTCCCGATTGTTTCAATGTTTCTGATTGTTTCTGGGGATCGCTCATTAGTATGTAAATGGCTATTGGTTTCGGTTCTGTCTGGGTTCTGCAAATCTTAATACACAGGAAATCTTGCACCTGCTTGTGTTCCCTGTCGCTGGCCAATTTTCCTTGCACTCTTTGCGGGCATCCATTTTGGAATCGGGACGTGGCCACCCCAGGTGGCTGCAGTGCCATTTCCTCCCTTCCTCCTGAGAGTTTTGTTGTATTTTAGTATTTACTATTGGACTTGTTGCTTTCGGTTTCATAGAAACAGAAAATGGAAGCCATTCGAATCTTCTCCGCCATTCATTATGATCATGGCTGATCATCAAGTTCAGTATCCTGATCGCCCCCCCCCCCCCCCCCCCCCCCCCCCCCCCCCCCCCATATCTCTTGATCCCTTTAGCCCCAAAAGCTGTATCTAATTCCTTCTTGAAATTACACGTTTTGGCCTCAACTACTTTCTGTGGTAGCGAATTCCACAGATTCACCACTCCTTGGGTGAAGAAATTTCTCCTCACCTCAGTCCTAAAAGGTTTACCCCTTACCCTCAAACTATGATCCCTAGTTCTGGACTCCCCCACCACCATGAGCATTCTTTATGAATCTACCCTGTCTCATCCTGTTAGAATTTTGTGTCTATGAAATCCCCTCTCACTCTCCTAAACTCCAATGAATATAACCCTAACCGACTTAGTCCCTCCTCATACGACTGTCCCACCACCCCAGGAATAAGGCTGGTAAACCTTTGCTGCACTCCCTCAATAGCAAGAACATCCTTCCTCAGATCAGCTCCCGTTTCTATTTCATCTTTCTTTGAGTTACTTACTCAAGGAGCTCCGGTCGCCTTGCCCAGCCACCTGTGTGTTTGGATAGTACTGTTTCACACATCCCTATTGATCCAGAATACATTAACTAAGAAGACTAAAACAGATTATGAGGTTATTATCGCCTTGCTATTTGTGTAACCTTGATGTGATCAAATTGGCTGCCCTGTTTCCTATATTACAATAATGACTACTCTTCCAAAGCACTCCATTCTCTGTAAAGCGCTGGAAGAACATAGCAACAGGAGTTCACCAGTCAGCCCCTTGACCCTGTTCCCACATTCAATGAGATTATATCTGATCTACATTCTAATTCCATTCACCCACCTGGGCTCCATATCCCTTGATATCCATGGCTATCAAAAATCTAATGATTTCAGATTTAAAATAATTAAATAAGTGAGCACTGACTGCTGTTTTGCGACAGAGTTCTGCCCTTTGCACAAAGAGCTGCTTTCCAACTTCCCTGCTAAATGACCTGCCTCTAATGTTTACATTATGTACACTTGTCTGAGGCTACCCCACTGGAAGAATAAAGTTTCTCTCTATCTACCCGATTAATTTATTTCAAAATCCTAAAATTCTCAATCAAATCACCTTTATATGCCAGGGAGTAAAAACATAGTAAATTAGCTCTCCCAATTTAACTCCTAAAGTCCTGGTAACATTCTGTGAATCTGTGCTGCACCCCTTCCAAGGCCAATTATCTTTTCTAAGGTGCAAAGCCCAGAACTGTACACAGTGCTCCTCCTGTGGTGTCGCCAGGGTTTGTAAAGGTGCAGCAATACTTTCTCTCCTTTATATGTCAACCCTCCAGATTTAAAGGCTAATATTCTATTACATTTTTGATTTGTTTCGTCCCCAACCACTATATCTGTGCACAAGGACACTTGCACCTCTTTACATCAAAATCAATCTGACTCTATCAAGGCCTCTCCATGGCTGGAACTTTGTGTACCATACTGGTCACCACATTACAGGGGAAACGCAGAGAGCAGAGGAGATTTACAAGAACATTGCCAGAGCTTGAAAATTACAGCTATGAGGAGAGATTGGATAGGCTAGGGGGTGTTTTTCTTCAAACTGAGGAGGCTAAGGGTGAGCTAAATGAGATGTACAAAATTATGAGGGACGTAGACAGGGTAGACGGGAAAGGCTTGTTTGCCCCAGCTGAAGGATCAATTATCAATTGACATAAATCCAAGTGATTGGTAGAAGGATGAGAGATGATGTGAGGGAAAATGTTTTCACCCAGAGGGTGGTGGCATCTGGAATTCACTGCCGAATGACACTGAAACGCTCAATTCATTTAAAAAGGTACCTGGATCTGCATCTGAAATGCTGTAACCTCCAAGGCTACGGATCAGCATCCGGAAAGTGGGATTAAAATGAGCAGCTAGTTTCTCCCTTTTCTTTTGGTCAGAGCAGACATGATGGGCCGAATGGCATTTTTCTGTACCATAACGTTTCTATGGTTTTATGGAATTTAAAGTTCCCATTTACAATCCTTATTAGGCCATCAGTCTGTGTTTCATTGTCAAATTTGGATATTTCATCAAAATCATCAATCGTCAGGGTGAATTGATGAAGCCCGAGCAGGGACATCAATATCTCTATTCTCAGTCTCTAAACAGGTCATTTTCAGAATGTAACTCGTGGAGTACGTCAAGGGTCAGTGTTTGGACTTCAATCATCTACAATCTATGTCAATGACTCAGGTGAGGATGCCAAGTGTAATGTATTTAATTTTGCTGACAGTACAAAGCTGGGTTTGAAAGTCAGCTTTGAGAAGGTGAAGTGACCAGGCAAGAAGGTGGCAGATGGAACTTGATATTTGATAGGAAGAATGGAATAACTGAATATTTTTAAAAGATGAGACCTGGGCAGCACGGTGGCGCAGTGGGTTAGCCCTGCTGTCTCACGGCGCCGAGGTCCCAGGTTCGATCCTGGCTCTGGGTCACTGTCCGTGTGGAATTTGCACATTCTCCCCTTGTTTGCGTGGGTTTCACCACCACAACCCAAAGATGTGCAGGGTAGGTGGATTGGTCACGCTAAAATTGCCCCTTAATTGGATAAAAGGAATTGAGTACGGAGGGAGGGAAGCGCCGATTGGAATGGGCCCAATCTGTGTGGGCACTGACCAAAAAAAAGGCGGGCCTTCAGAGAAGGCCCCAAAATACCGAGGGGAGAGTTAACCCCCAATGAGTTAAAGGAAATGAGTTTGAAGGAAAAAGACAGACATTTACATGTCAGACAGGGCCTTAATTTTGACATCTCATCTGATACTGTACTGGAGCACCGTGCCTTGCTATTTGTGTTGTGCTGAGGCCTTCAAGTGGGCTTTGAACCCAGAACCTTGTGATTCGAAGAGCAGACTGCCTACCAACTGAGCCTCAGCTGGATCTTTTATGAATAGATCTTTCAAAGAGCCAGTGCAGGCAGGTTTAACAGATTCAGTCAGTTGATAAACACATGGATGAAAATGGAATAGTGTAGGTTAGATAGGCTTCAGATGGCTTCGCTGGTCGGCGCAACATCGAGGGCCGAAGGGCCCGTACTGCGCTGTAATGTTCGATGTTCTATGTACTCTAAAGTTAAAAAAAAGGTGAGAGCTGAGTAAATATGAGATTCAGAGGGATTTGATGCTCCTCGTACACAAATCACAAAGTTAACATGCAGGTACACAAGCAATTGGGAAGGAAAATAGTATGTTAGACATTTTTCCAAGGAGTTTAAGTTATAAAATTAAGAGGGCAGCATGGTGGCACAGTGGGTTAGCCCTGCTGCCTCACCGTGCCGAGGTCCCAGGTTCGATCCCGGCTCTGGGTCACTGTCCGTGAGGAGTTTGCACATTCTACCCGTGTTTGCGTGGGTTTCGCCCCCACAACCCAAAGATGTGCAAGGTAGGTGCTTGAACTCGCTAAATTGCCCCTTAATTGGAAAAAAATGAATTGGGTGCACTAAATTTGTAAAATAAAAAGAGTTATAAAATTAAGGACACCTTGCTGTAATTATCTAAGGCTTTATAAAACCACAACTGATTGTATTTCACAGCGGAAACTTGTACTTGCCTTGGAGAACCATAGAATTCCTATGAGGCTATCGAGTCTGTGACAATGCTCTGAAAGAGCACCCTACCTAGGACCATTCCCCCACCCTATGCCAGTAACCTGTGCATCCCTGGGCACTAAGGGACAATTTAGCATGGCCAATCCACCAAACCTGCACATCTTTGGACAGTGGGTGAAGACCGATGCACCCGGAGGAAGCCCACACAGACATAGGGAGAATGGGCAAACTCCACATTGGAAGTCACCCAAGGCTGGAATGAAAGCCAGGTTCACAGCACTGTGAAGCAGGAGTGTGAACCACTGCTCCACCATGCCACAGTGACTGAAAGTTAACAAAATTGATTCCTGGGATAAGAGAGCTGTTCTATCGGACTGCATGATGGCACAGTGGTTAGCATTGCAGTCTACGGTGCTGAGGACCCTGGTTCGATCCCGGCCCTGGGTCACTGTCTGTGTGGGGTTTGCACATTCTCCCCGTGTCTGTGTGGGTTTCGCCCCCAGAACCCAAAAGATATGCAGGTTAAGTGGATTGGCCTCACTAAAAATTGCCCCTCAATTTGAAAACAATAATTGGGTACACTAAATTATTTTTGCTTTAAAAAGAGAGCTGTTCAATGAAGAGAGAATGAGTGGAATGAGTTTGTTTTGACTGGAGTTTAGAAAATGAGCAGCAATCTCATTGAAACATGTAGAATTCTTAGATTGACAGATTAGAAGCCTGGCTGGAGAGGCAAGAACTCAGGGTCATAGTCTCTGGATAAGGGGTCAGCCATTTAGGACTGAGATGGAATTTGCCACCTTAAAAAATAATCTTTATTATTGTCACAAGTAGTCTTACATAAACACTGCAATGAAGTTATTGTGAAAATCATAGTATAGAATCCTATCAAATGCCTTCTGGAAATCCACAGAAAATAAATCCATGGACATTCCCTTGTACACTACTTTAATTATTTCCTCCAAAAAAATTAGTTAATTTGTTCGACATAGCCTCCTCTTATTCTGTCTAACCAGCTCAATTATTTACATGTCCTTACGCGCTCTTTCCTAATAATCGTTATTAGTGTCACAAGGAGGCTTACATTAACACTGCAATGAAGTTACTGTGTAAATCACCCAGTCGCCACACTCCGGCGCCTGTTCACCTAACAAGCACGTCTTTTGGGACTTGTGGAAGGAAACCGGAGCACCCGGAGGAAACCCACGCAGACATGGGGAGAACGTGCAGACTCCGCACAGACAGTGACCCGAGCTGGGAAACGAATCCGGGTCCCTCGTGCTGTGAGGCGACAGTGCTTTCCATTGTGTTACCATGCCGCCCATCCAATAACTACCTTACAAGACAAAGGGTAATTTGGACTCAAAACCGTAGCTCTTTTCTCTCCCTATAGATGCTGCCAGACCTGCTAAGATGTTCCAGCATTTTCTTTTTGGTCACCCTCTAACACAGGGGTGGGCAAACTTTTCCGTGCAAGGGCCACATTCAGAAATTCACAATTTTAAAGGGCCGCATAGTATATTAATTAATAGTCCTGGTTGTAACCAATTAGCGTGTGGCATATACCTCAGCACTTCCCCCGGTGGCATCCTGCCTTTAGCCCTCTTATTCTCTACTTTCCAAAAATGGCGCTTCAGCCGGTTATGATTCTGGGCGCCTCATATAGAACATAGAACAGTACAGCACAGAACAGGCCCTTCGGCCCTCGATGTTGTGCCGAGCAATGATCACCCTACTCAAGTCAACGTATCCACCCTATACCAGTAACCCAACAGCCCCCCCCCCCCCATTAACCTTATAAAAAAAAATTTTAAATTAAAAAAAATTGTTTTTTTTTTTAATGACTTGATCTTGGTGGGCCGCATAAAGACCTTTGGCGGGCCGCTTGCGGCCCGCGGGCCGCAGTTTGCCCACCCCTGCTCTAACACATGTTTGGTTAACAGATCCATAATTTCCTTGTTTCTTTCTACAACCTTATTAAATAATGGACATATGAGTTTTCCCAGGCATTTCTGAAGGAGATAATTCCTGAATGGAGGGAGCTTTGCACGATGATGGCAAAAGCATCTCCAATTTCCTCGCCAACTCCCTTTAAAACCCTGGTGTCGTAACCTAGCCGTGGGGATTTGTCAGTCTTCAGTGATATTATTTCTTCAAATGCTGTCTTCTAGCTGGTCTCTGTAAGAATCACCATGCCATGTGCTGTAAGCGGTATTTGAGCCTCTAATTAACTGAGTTTATTTATTCTCCTCTGCATGCTGGCGTATGGAACTATTATTTGGATAAGAGAGCCTAACCTGTCCTTCTGCACTGTTGCTGTCTTTCTCATGTTCTTAACTTAAATATGTTGCATATTTGTCCCTTCTGCTGGAACTAATTTAGTTATTTTACTAATCCTTTCAACTGGATTACTTATATCACTGTTCCTGATCAAAACCAGGGCACTCGGAGGAAACCCATGCAGCCACGGGGAAAACAGTCAACCAACAACCACACACCCAACCATCACCAGAAGACACAGTCACCCAAGACTGGAATTGAACCCGAGTCCCTGGCACTATAAGGCAACAGTGCTCACCACTGTGTCACTGTGCCATGGTCATATTTAATTGGTTGGAAAGGCTTTATTTATTAATTGGTTTGAAAAAGCTGTCACACACTTCACTCCCAATGACTCCTCAAATTTCTAACTTTTGTTTTGTTCTTTGCATCAACCTAAAAAGGAAACTAACTTTAAAACGGTTTTTTTTTTTTCATTTCTTCTGACTGCAACAGTCATTTCAGAAGTGGGAGGGGGCAGCACAGTGGCGCAGTGGGTTAGCCCTGTAGCCTCACGGCGCCGAGGTCCCAGGTTCGATCCAGGCTCTGGGCCACTGTCCGTGTGGAGTTTGCACATTCTCCCCGTGTTTGCGTGGGTTTCACCCCCACAACCCAAAGATGTGCAGGCTAGGTGGATTGGCCACGCTAAATTGCCCCTCAATTTAGGAAAAAAATTAATTGGGTACACTAAATTTTAAAAATAAATAAATTTCAGAAGTGGGAGCAACTTCCAAAAATTCTTACTGGCTGCAATGCTTGTTATTTTAGCCAAATGAATGTCAGAAGAGTGAAGATTGTACCAGGAAAAGCTGCTGACACAAACTTCAAGTAAACACACCCAAGGTATGGTAAGAGTTAACTGACATTCTCAGCGGACTGTTCATCTCGTCATCTGAAACACAGCCAGTGACTGAATCAATGCCGGCAGATATAGACAGCATTGAACAGTGGGTGACAAATAGCATGTTGTCTCCAGCACTAAGAAAACCACTAAATAACTGTGAGAAGGCTTGGCTGTGATGTTATTCATCCATTTTCCTGCCAAGCTCTCTTCAGTCAAAATAAAATCCAGCTTCTCAACTTGATTGAACCATCTAAATTGCATTATGATAAAATAGAGTCCTCAAGATTTAACCATCAAGGTCTACAGCATAGAAGGAGATTGTACCATCCTTTGATATAGAGTTATCCAAATCTAGTCCAACTGCATTGGTTTCTCATTGTACACCTGAATCTCCCTTTCCTTCAGAAATGTATCGCTTGTCTCTACCTCAGCTATTTCCTTTGGCAAAGTCTTCTAAGCTCCAAAGATCAACTATGTATAGAAATATCCCCTAAACTCTCTGAATTGAATTGATGACCCCTTACTACTGACTCCCCAACCGGAGGAGTGAGCCTTTATGCATCCTGTAAGAACCCTTCATAATTTTAAAAGCCTCTAATCTCATCGCACCTTTCTCTGATCCAGTGGAAATATTCACGGTATCGTTCTGTCCTCGTAACTGTGGTTAGAAAATCTGAAATACTGTGAGCATTTCCATCCATGCATTTTGTGGTCAGTAGTGACAAAGTTCTGGAAAGTCTACATCTGCCTTGTCGTAAGACTTTGATCACTGGGCTGATTAAGACGATCCTACTGCATACGGATCCACGCCCACCACCACCCCACCTCTACATCACTGCCAAAATGTGAAAATGTGGTCAGTTAATGCTGTTCAGAGCTGAAAAGACTTGGGTCCAGACTTCTCTTCATGATTTTCTTGATGTTTATAGCAGGAATGGGAAAAGCTAGACAAAGCTGCATTTTAAACATTCTGCATCTATGCAATGGATCTAAATACCAGTGGCGTAAATTTACCCACTGCATTTCATGCATTTAGACCTCTCCCTGAGGGAGTATCACCATCTGCAATTCTGTTCCTTGAGTGCGGAAACAAACACACCATTAAGAATGCTTGCTGGATCAGACCTACTGAAGCAGACATTAGTCAGTAGGAAGAAGCTGGACCTCACAGCACCTTACTACGAACCCTCTGGTAATTTTCCCTTTAGAAACTTGAGACACAATTATTCCTTGCTATGGTCACTGATGTGTTGGCTTGTGTAGGCTTGAGAGATGAACAAACACTTCCAACACAGATGAAGGTTCAACTCAATTTTATTAACTACTTCTAACTAACTAACACACGATGACTGTGGGTTTAAATAATGCTAACTTGAACTAGAGACCTAAGCCTTGTCCGAACCAGTTGATTCTCTCAGCACGTGTTGTGAGTCCGTGCTGGGCTGAATAGGTTCCTGTTACACTCAAAGGCAGCACCCAGAATGAACGGGAACCATAGTGCCCTCTGCCTTTATAGTGTGTGTGTTCTAACTGGTGATTGGCTGCGGTGTTTGTACATGTTGATTGGTCCCGTTGTGTGTCCATCAGTGTGTGTCTGCACCATGATATATTGGTATATATTATGACAGTCACTGCTGGCTGTGTCTTGCTATAGCTTCCACCGTGAAATATTTTGATATTTTTACAGCTCACTTTTGTCGATCTTTTTATTGTCAATATTGTTTTCGTGAAATACTGAGATCTTAATATTCTCTGGATTTCCACATTAACTACTAGTTTTGCTTACAAAATAGCAACAGTGACTGTATGTCAAAAATAATTTGTTGGGGCAGCACGGTGGCGCAGTGGGTTAGCCCTGCTGCCTCACGGCGCCGAGGTCCCAGGTACGATCCCGGCTAGGGTTTCACCCCCACAACCTAAAGAGGTGCCGGCTAGGTGAATTGGTCATGCTAAATTGCCCTTAATTGGAAAAAATCAATTGGGTACTCTACAATTATATAAAAAAAATAATAATAATTTGTTGGCTCTGAAGAGCTTTAGGCTGCCCAGAGGATGTAAAAGGCACCATTTAAATGCAACTCGTTTAAGCCGAACTTGTTACGGATATAATCTACAGGTTTAGTTTAAATTGAAATAACCGGGTTGAACAATTATGCATGGACTACACCAATAGATAGCAAAAGGACAATCACCACAGTGTGCAGTCTCTATTAACATGTCTACAATACCTAGATATATAAATGCTAATGGCATTATTTAGCACTGAGACTGGGTTGCGAGCTATTGCTAGCGAAAAAGAGCTTGGCTGTAATGAAATTTGCTGGTGGATAAGTTGAAGCTAATGATTCAATTACATTAGCCGTTGTTTAATTCAGTTTTGCTCCTGTACATGTGCTTTGTGAGCAACATATTTTGTATGGGCCATCAGAACAAGAGGAATCAATTCTTGCGAGCAGTTTAAGTTATAGAGGAGCTGGATTCATTTTCCCTTGGATATGTGTGGGAACCTTATAAATAATGTATATCAATCACACAAATGGTGTAAGGCTTTGCTATGAAATACATCCACACCCGTCTCAGCTTTCACATGGCAATTGTATATTTATGTTTATCTTCTTCCATATCCTCAGTATATCAACAGCCATCAGTATATTAACTAAATAAAGATAACACTAAAATATAGTGCTTCTGTTCAAGTGGCAACATCACAAAGGACATGAACCTAACAACAGAAAGGCGGAAATGAGTTGCAATTCAAAGTTAATGAAACATCTTGCTTTTGTGGTCCAACCTGATTCAAATTTGAAATTTATGAAAATATTGTTAAGGCTGTGCAGTTGATGGAGTTTCCAAACCATCATTTGAATACGTTTTTAAGCGTGTGCTTTTACGCACTTAGTCAATTTCAATTTGAATGAGTTGCTTTGATGAGCTTGTTTGCCGCTGTATGTTTTATTCCTTTTTTTCATCTCATCTCATTTTGCTAACAGCATCTCATAGATCCTTTATTCCCTGCTGTTGAAGTGGTCACCCACAACAACTGACGTTCAGCAGCTGAAGATGTGCAATGTGCAATTTGTTTACCTGAAGAACAGAGAATCGTGAGGAATCTGATATTGTAATTTAAAGGCGGACTTGCATTTGTGTCGTGCACGATCACAATGTCTCAAGGCACTTTACAGCTAATGATGTATGTCACAACCACTAGAAAGTGTTTCCTCAAAGTTGCCCGCGAGGTAAGAATGTGTGTGTGTGTTTGTGCGTGTGTATATGAAGCCGCCTTTTAATTTACAAGTGATTCAATTTAAAACTAACCAACATCAAAGCTTTTAGTTCTCAACAAGGTGAAGGTTCATTTATTACAAAACTACTGCTGTACATTACGTAAGTAAAAGGAACGAATTTCATGACTCACTACACATGCAGATAAAGATAAAAGATACTTATAAAGATGAAATTCAATTCAATCCTTTGATAATAATAATCTTTATTGTCACAAGTAGGCTTACATTAACACTGAAATTAAGTTACTGTGAAAAGCCCCTAGTCGCCACATTCCGGTGTCTGCTCGGGTGCACAGAGGGAGAATTCAGAATGCCCAAATCACCTAACAGCATGGTTGGGATTCTCCCTTCCGGGGACTAAGTCCCCACACCGGCAGGAAAACCGGCGCCAATGATTCCAGCATCAACGGGCCCCCAAGGTGAGGAATTCTCACCTTTCAAGGGGGCTAGGTGGACGCCGGAGGGGTTGGCGTCACTCCAGCGGGCGCCGAAGGGACTGCGCGAGTTCGCTCATGCGTGGAACGGCAGTCATGATCGCGCATGCGTGGAACCACTGGCGTGATTCCACACATGTGCAGACCAGCCATCGTATTTTGGCGCATGCGCGGGGCGTTCTCTTCTCCACGACGGCCATGATGGAGCCCTACAGGGGCCGACACGGAAGGAATAAGTGCCCCCACAGAACAGGCCTGCCCGCAGATCGGTGGGCCGCGATCGCATGCTAGGCCAACGGGATCGGATCCCCCTGCGCCCCCCCCCCCCCCCCGAGGACCACCCACTTACCTGCCAGGTCCCGCCGTGTGGGACCATACCTAACCCACGCCGTTGCGACTGGCCAAAAACGGACGGCCGCGCGGCCCATCAGGGCCCAGAGAAACGCCGGAGGGACCGCTGCCAATGGCCCCTGACCAGTGTGGCGGAAACCCCACCCTGCCTGAGAATACATCAGCCGGCGGCAGGGTGGGATTCGCACCACCTCCCGGGGATTCTTCGATCTGGCGGGGGGGTCAGAGAATCTCGCCCCATGTTTCTGGGGACTTGTGGGAGGAAACCAGAGCACCCGGAGGAAACCCAAGCCGACACAGGGAGAACTGCACAGAGACAGTGACCCAAGCCGGAAATCGAACCTGGGACCTGATGCTGTGAAGCAATGGTGCTAACCACTGTTCTCTGGTGCTGACGGCAGAACCATAGCTTCCAGTTGAAGTTTTGGTTGTCTGGAGTAAAGGGTTGACGTTGAAGGCTTGCAACCAGCAGCTGGTATTGCTTCTGTAATTGATCAGTTTGCGTTTGCTTTTCAGGTGGGCTCAGCAGGGGCGGGATTCTCCGAGACCGGGTCCGACGCTGCTCCCACAATTCTCTGGTCCCCGGAGAATCGCCACTAATCGGGTGCGCGGGGTCGAAGCGGCGCTGGTCGGGGGCCATTGAAAGATGCCCTCCACTGCAGCTGGCTGAGTTACCGCCGGCGTGGTTCTCTCATGGTTCCACCTGGCGGCTGTGGCCTGCGTCCTGGTGGGGAGGTGGAGAGATCATTCACCATGGGGGGGCCTCCAGGACGGCCACCAATCCGCGGTGCACGCAATCTCAGGGGGGGCCTATCTTTTTGCTGTCGCTCCGCGGTGTGGGTCGGCCATGTCGCGGGGGATGGCCGACACAAGCCGCCGCCATGCGCATGCGTGGACCCCTGACCGGAAGCGCAGGGCCCTGTATCGGCAGCCGGAGCTACGAGGAGCACTCCGGGGTCCAGCTAGCCCACTCCAGGTTGGAAAATCACTCTGGACTTTCTCCAGGTAAGTCCAGAGTGATTTGTGTGCGTTTTTCCGTGAACGTGAGGACATAGCCCCATTATTGGAGAATCCCGCCCCAGGTTTTAGGAGACAGAGATGTTTTCTTGTTTCTCACCAGTTTTCCGGTTACAACATTTAAAGATTGTTTAGTTTTTTAAAATCAAAACAACAGTTAATTTTTTTTGAGACCTTCCTATTTGTTCTCCCTTGGCCAAGAACCCTTTCTGATGATATCACTCAGAGTTCTTCCTGGGGCTCTGGACCCATGGCTTTCACAGCATGTCACTCAATGATGATGCAGAACAAAAGGAAGAATATACATTTTGCCAGGTGTACACATCCAAATTTCCTCACAGTCATGTGCTCTGTGCTGCAGGAAGTTATTGATGTTTTTAACGTTTTTGCCATTTTGAAATCAGTTTTGTAAACTAAGGAAAAGGCTTTGATTCAACTTCCTGCAATTAGTTGTCTCCTTTTTATGCTAATTTTTATGTTTCTTAGTAAGCCTGATTTTTAATTTAAAGCCTGGAATATATGGGCTGTCAATTCACCAGTTATACAGACACAACTGCGAATTTGCCTGATACACAAGGGATTTAATCACCCAGCCTGAACATACTACCTCTTTTATTACACGGCGCATTAGGAAGGTTAAAATTTGTTTTGGGCGGTCTCTGGGCAGACACGTTGAGTAGAGTCAACACATCCACATGTGCCAGGCTCAGCCTGATACAATTTAAGGTCGTTCACCGGGCCCACATGACAGTGGCCTGGATGAGCAGGTTCTTTGGGGTAGAAGATAGGTGCATATCTTTTTTTTAATAAATTTAGAATACCCAATTCATTTTTTCCAATTAAGGGGCAATTTAGCGTGGCCAATCCACCTAGCTTGCACATTTTTGGGTTGTGGGGGCGAAACCCACGCAAACACGGGGAGAACGTGCAAACTCCACACGGACAGTGACCCAGAGCCGGGATCGAACCTGGGACCTCAGCGCTGTGAGGCCGCAGTGCTAGCCCACTGCGCCACTGTGCTGCCCTGATAGGTGCATATCTTAAAAGCAAGGTGGGAGGGAGGGTCCGCGAACCATATCCATATGTTCTGGACATGCCCGAAACTTAGGGGATTTTGGCAGGGGCTTGCGGATGTCATGTCCAAGGTGTTTAAAACAAGTTGGCACCGAGTCCAGAGGTGACGATTTTCGGAGTGTCGGAAGACCGGGGAATCCAGGAGGAGAAAGAGGCAGACGTTCTGTCCTTTGCTTCCCTGGTAGCCCGGAGACGGATACTATTAGCTTGGAGGGACTCAAAGCCCCCGAAGTCAGAGACCTGGCTATCGGACATGGCTAGCTTTCTCTGTCTGGAGAAAATCAAGTTCGCCTTGAGAGGGTCACTGTTAGGGTTCGCCCGGAGGTGGCAACCGTTCGTCGACTTCTTTGGGGAAAATTTACCGTCAGCAGAAGTGGGGGGGGCGGGGGGGGGGGGGGGGGGGGGGGGGGTGTTAGCTTAGTTTAGAGTAGGGGGTTAGTAAAGGTGGGACCTGTAAAGGAGGAAGACGGCTTTTGCACTACGTTTATAAATTCATGTACATTGTTCATTTTGTTGGTGCTGTAAAACCATAAATACCTCAATAAAATGTTTATTAAAAAAACATTTGTTTTAGACATGAAAAGGTATTTGAAGAGTTCATGAATGATATTTTTATGTTATAACAGCGAAATCATTCAAAAGCATTTGTCACAAAAAAACATGTAATTAAGGAATTATAAAATTTAAGGTTTAAAGGTAATTATTTTTGCTTTCAAATCTTTAAATTGATTCCAAAAGCCCTTTCCAAAGTGGAAGTATGGACCTTGGCACCTTTATATGTTTGTTCAGACCTTATCAGGCTCTGTTATATCTCTTTTGAAAACCAGTCGTGATTCGTGCCAGCATTACGCCACACTGCCGGGGTGGAGGGTACGTCCTGGGCAGATGCGACGGCATCAAGCCATTTAATAATATTAAAATGTGTACAATTGCTGGTGGCACCGTGGGTAGTACTGCTGCCTCACGGCGCCAAGGACCCAGGTTTGATCCCAGCCCAAGGTCATTGTCCTGCTGTTTGTCAGACGTTTGCACATTCTCCTGTATCTACATGCGTCTCACCCCCACAAACCAAAGGTGTGCAGGGTAGGTGGATTGGCCACTCCACATTGCGCCTTAATTGGCTATTTGTTTTTCAAAAAATGTCTTCAAATTCACAGAAATCAGGTTCACGCTATCGCTATCGCCAGGGCGGGGCGGGGAGGGGGCAGAGTGGCGCGGAGCAGATCTCAACCCGAGATCTCTCCAGCATAAATCCCATCTTGGCCGTCTTGCGAGGTTTAGCAGTCATAACGGGATCTGCGCCTACGGCAAATGGCACGCTCGATCTCGCCTGAGGTGTCTGCACTGTTTGAAAAGAAACAAGGGAATTGTTTTGTTTTGTGAGTTAAAGTTACAATTAGTTTAAAAGCATTCAGTGAGCCCTGGTACACTACATCACTATGAAGATGGATGGAGTTTAAGAAAGTTCTAGGGTTGATGTATCTGTGTGCTTGCTGGGGGAGTGACTGTTCTGCAGCAGGGAAAAAGGCCACATTAAAAAAGTGCTGCTGTTAGTAGACTTCAGATAGCAAAAGTGGTGTTAGTTGGTTCTGTGTAGCTGGGCTCAGGAGGAGCACGAGAAGCCATTGGGGGCTCAGGAGGGAGAAAACATTTCAATAAGATTGTTTGACTCATAGGGCGGGATTCTCCCGTACCCGGTGGAGTGGGGGGTCCCGGCGGAACGGAGTGGCGTGAACCACTCTGTCATCGGCCTGCCCCTAAGGTGCAGAATCCTCCTGACGTCATCCCCATGCATGCGCAGGGGAGTTCACCTACGCGTCGGCCATCGCGGACGCTGACACGGCCAACGGGTAAGAAAAGAGTGCCCCACGGCACAGGCCCGCCTGCGGATCGGTGGGCCCCGATCATGGGCCAGGCCACCGTGGGGGCACCCCCCGGGGCCAGATCGCCCCGTGCGCCCCCCCCCCCCCCCCCCCAGGACCCCAGAGCCCGCCCGTGCCACCAGGTCCCGCCGGTAAGGGACCTAGTCTAATCTAGGCCAGCGGGACCAGCGGGACCAGCGGGACTTCGGCCCATTGCGGGTTGGAGAATCGCTGGGGGGGGGGGGGGGGGGCGCTGTGAGCGGCCGCCGACTAGCGCGGCGCAATTCCCGCCCCCGCCAAATCTCCGGTGCTGGAGAATGTGGCGGCCGGCAGGGGCAGGATTCACGCCGCCCCCTGGAGATTCACCGACCCGGCGGGGTTCGGAGAATCCCGCCCATAATGTTTACTGACGTCTGTGTGGATTGCTGAGAAATCCATGGGATTTGTCTGGGTCACATTAGCTATTTATTGTACAGTAAGATCCTGGTCCGGGAACAATCATGTTATGTTTTAAGTCAGTCTTGGGTGAGATTCGCTTGAGTTGAGCTATTTCTTTGGAAAGTGTGGACGAGCGGTATCTGGAGCTTATATAATGGCTGACAACGACTGCAAAGCACCAGTAAATAAAGACGAGTTGCAAAAGGAAATCACTGACTTCAAAAAGGATTCTCTTAAGAGAACGTCAACGAAAGTGCAGAACATATTGCCGGACGCAGAAACAATTGCAGCTGAGAAGCAAGCAGCAAAAGAAGAGGCAATGGCAAAAGACACAATTATTTTTTTTTCTGATTTGCACTGTACATTCCACGAGCATTGCCTTCTAGCTATGTATCTCTTTAAAAACTTGGATATTGAGTGAACTGGCTGGCTCCGACCCAGTCGGTCTCGTCCCCTCCCCTCCCATTTTTCTTCCACATGCCCCTCCCTTATTTTTGTGAAGGGGAAAATAACTACTGACCATTTTTGGCTGGCTTTGTACTTCTGGTGGCAGTAAAGAGCTTGCATGTCCAAGAGGAGCCCAGGAAAGACTGTAGGAACCTTAAATCATCAAATGCCTGTGAATGGAAAGAAGATGCCAAGGAATAAATCAACTATTGTAGAGTGCTATTTTGTTCCATCTCTTGGCATGCACAGTAACTGATTTTTTTGATATGCAAATGAAACATTTGAAACCTAAAAAAAAAGTTATGTTTTAAGTAGACTGAAGTTTCAGATTCAAGATGCTTGCTCACTGAATGAAGGCATAATATTGCACGAGTTTTGAACAAATAAAAGTAAACTGTACCACAGAACATCATGAAGATAAAGCAATTTACAATAACTGCCTGCACAATCCAGGGTTAATATTAGGTACATGTGAATGAACAGGGAAACTGTGGATGAAGATACCACACTGCGCAAAAATTGGCAAATGTGACCAGAGCGGGTCCCACTGATTTCTCAACAACCTACCCAGTGGTCAGAAGACAATTTGAGTCAACCAATCTCGCTGAAACTCTGGTCGCGTTTTTCGCAACGTGTTGCACCTGCCACTGATCTGGGCGCACCAGGTGAATTGTGGGAGAGGCCCAAATCTAGAATCACGCCTAGCACAAACCATTTTCCAATTCACCATGGTCTTCACAGATTGAGCCATACATTGGACACCATCACTCAAGGCATGAACGTAGTGCTCCGGGTTTTCCGCTGTGATCATCACCCTAGCAGTGTTGGCCTGGGTGCCACCCATTGCTGGCACCATTTCCTGTATCTGAAGGGCTTGGGACTCCTCCAGTCGACTCCTTACAGTCGCTGGAATGTCACTGACACCTCCTCCTGAATCTCACGACTGTATCCTAGCATCTGCATCAGCCCTGGGAGAGCCTTGCCACAGGCTCAACATCTGGCTGGGACCCAGCTGAGGTCTGGGATCCAGCAGACCGCCGACTGCTGTCTCCTTTGAATGTTCCTCTCTCCACCTGATGTGCAGCAAAAAATGTGTGGTGCTCATCAGATTGGGCCCCTGGTGCAGGTAATAGCTGTGATACCTCACTGGTGGTCTCCTTGGAGCTCTCGTCCAAGGTGTTCTCTTGGGCGGTAGTGGCAGGTGGCACCACTCGGAATGAGTTGGCCTCATCAGATGATGATCTTGCAATACAATGGACATGTTGTTATGGGCCAGGGTTTAGACAACCCCAAAGTGTTTCATGGAATTCACCTGGTCCACAACTTTTAATAGGTTGTGGTTATGGAGAACACACAGGCTTGCTCTGCAGGTGTGATACAACAGAAATCTACAGTAATTTTTAAATTAAAACAATGTTTATTTATGAAACTAGTTAACTCTTTATAAAGCCACAGTAAACATCTTAACAACTATCAACACCAATAAATCCCCAAAGAATACCGTACTTTATAGATAGCCCTTAATAAATTCCCCTTAAATTCCCAAACAACATCCAGAAGACAAAATACCCTTTTTAACACAGAGATCAGGTTTAAATTCTCTACTGAGAGCAATTGTCACTTTGAAATCATTCAAATGAACACTCTTGAGCTTGTAGAGAGATCCATGCACATCTGCTGGCTTTCACTGCAGCTCTTCTCTCTGAAAACTAAACTAAACACACGCTGGAACAAACAGCCTAAAGCGAAAGTAAAAAGCAGAGCCAGAGCTCAGCTCCACCCACACTCTGACATCATTGCAGCCACTTGAGCAGACAAACATTTCTTAAAGTGACATTCCCATGACAATGTGGTCAGTGAAAGGGAAGGATAATTTTGTGGGACATCATCAATTCACCTGAGACAGGTCATCTGGATGAATGGACAGTGGATACTCCATTCTCTGCCACAGGCCAACCTCACTACTCATCAGTGCTCTCGACTCGGGCTGATGCCAGGAGAGGGTTGACAACTTACCCTAGCTGCTCATTGGATGTCGTTGTTCTTCTTCCGACATTGGACAGTCCCTTCTGGGCATGCCGCCCACACTTACTGCAGCTGCCACTGCCTCCCAGGTGGCATTGCTGAACCTGCTACTGATTCTTCAACCCCCCCCCCCTTGGGGGAGCAGGGTGCCCCACCTCTCATTCACATCATTGAGAAAAAATAGAAAAGCAAATTATTATCTAAACGGAAAGCAGGTTCAAAATGCGTCTGGGCAGAGTGATCTGGGTGTTTTTGTTCATGAATCGCAGAAAGTCGGTATGAAAATGTAGCATGTAATTAAAAAGACAAATGGAATGTTAGTAATTTATTACAAAAGGACTGGAGTAGAAAAGTAGAAAAGTGTTGTTGCAATTGGTGAAACCACATCTGGAGTATTGTGTCTAGTTTTGGTCTCCTTATTTGAGGAAGGATGTGGTGGCATTGGAGGCAGTTCAGAGGAGGTTCACCAGATTGATTCTGGGGATGAAAGGGTTGACGTGTGAGGAGAGTTTAAACAGTTTGGGCTTATTATCGCTGGAGTTTAGAAGGATGAGAGGGGGTCTGATAAAAGTATATGAAATACTAAAAGGGATTGATAAAGTAAACGTAGACCAAATGTTCCCCCTTGTAGGGCAAGCTAGAATGAGAGGTAACAGATAGAGGTTGAGAGGCAGTAGATTTAGAACTAGGATGAGTAGGAACTACTTCTCGCAGAGGGTGGTGAAGTTGTGGAACTCGCTACCCCATAGTGAGATGGAATCTGAGTCATTAGATGGGTTCAAGAAGGATTAGATACATTTCTGATTTTTAAAATGGGTTAAAGAGATATCAGGAACAGGTAGGGAGATGGATTTCAGACCAGGAAGGGATCAGCCATGATCTGATTGAATGGTGGAGCAGGTTCGAAGGGCTGAATTGCCAACCTATGCTCCTAATTCCTATGTTCCTATGAGATGCCTGGTCAGGTTGTCATCCCCAAGAGAGGAGCAACTCTCCGTGCTGATATCCTCATGTCTTAACTGTGAGTGAGCCCTGAGAGAGCTTTTAAAAGCATCGCGGGTCAGGCGAGGGATTCAGGTATGGTGAGATTCACGTTGGGGCTCATTTTTGGGACAAAGTGCGGTTGAATACAGGTTGCAGTCTCACCAACGCGGCCGATGTGAAACACCCCGCCAAACCCGCCCCAAATTATATTTTGAAATTGTTTGGGAGAATCGTACCTTGGGGCCGGATTCTTAGCTTCAGAGACTAATTGGTGACGCTGGGACTGAGTTCCACAGCCCCGAAAGCGGACCCTATCCCGGAGTAATTCAGGACATCCAATGGGCGAGCACAAACGCCAAGTGGAATTTGTCCAATTCCAATGAATGCTGCCTTGTGATTGGCCAGGGTTGAGATTGGCACTCGAGAGCCTGACAAGAAGGAGCTGCATATAGGTACTCCACTCTCCACAGACCCTCATCACAGTCAAGAAGATGGTGCTGGTTGCGCTGGAGCATGACCATCCCATTGATGGATCGGCTAGGGCCACAGGGTAACAGGGGGAGTGGTCTGGGGAGGCACCCATACCACCCAAGGTACTAAGTTCACAGTGGGCAGTCAGCGATGTGCGCAGTCACATGGCTGCCTTGTAGGCTGCGTCAATGGTTGTCCGTGCCATTCCACCCCGACCCCGCGGACCATCCCCTGGCTGTCCCCTGCTACTACCCCCGGCCCTAGCAGAGGGCCCCCGGCCAGCGGCACAACTGTCAGCACAACATAGCAATGTTGGGCACTTTTTGCAGCCCCTCTCTTTCGCCCAGCAACCTTGGTGCCGGTTTCCCGATTTTACAATACCACAAGTGTATCTCGCCATCAGTAACTCCTCCCGGCAGAAGTGGAGCATCGGGGGGATGGGGGGGGGGGGGGGGGGGGGGGGGGGGGGCACGGAAATTGCCGGGCGGGTAATGACATGCCAACAGCATTTATTGTACAACCTGCATACCCATGCCACAGTGTGGCGTGGCATCGGAGCATGGCATTCCATCGGGCGCCCGCAGCAAGCCTCGATTTTCGGCTGACGTGCTATTCTCCGCCCGATCCCATTACCCGATTCCGGCATCGCTGGACAAAGAATCCAACCCTCTGCGTCTCTCATGTGGGATTCTAATCTTCACCTTTGAAGATCTTGCCTTGAAATTCTCTCCATAATTCACTCCAATTAGGATGGCACCAACAATGGCCCACCTCGCAGGGTTTGAATAACGTCCCCAAGGTTCTGTTCCCCTGTATTCCCAAGTATGCACTCTAACATCAATTCACAAGGTAACTTCAGCTCTTCGGCCACACCAAGCACAACACTATTGCTACAAAGAGTTACTTTTGTTCCAGCTGCTGACAGCATGGAGCCGCAAACCTTCTGCTGCTTTCTTGGACCTTCAGGAACTCTGTGCCCCCGGCACTTCAAGTCGGCTTGCCTCAGCCCTTTTTCTTTTTTAAAAAATTAATTTAGAGGATGTGGGCTTCACTGGTTAGGCCAGCATTTATTGCTCATCCCTAGTTGTCCTTCAGAAGGTGGTGGTGAGTTGCCTTCTTGATCCGCTGCAGTACTTAAGGTGTTGGTTCAACCACTGTGCTTTTCGGGAGGGTGTTCCAGGATGTTGCCCCAGCTACAGTGGAGGAACAGCGATATATTTCCAAGTCAGGGTGGTGAGTGACTTGGAGGGAAACCTCCAGGTGGTGGGGTTCCCAGATCTTTGCTGCCCTTGCCCTTCTAGATATCATGTTTGTGGGTTTGGAAGGTGCTGTCTGAGGAACCTTGGTGAGTTCCTGCAGTGCATCTTGTAGATGGTACACACGGCTGCCACTGTTCATCGGTGGTGGAGGGTTCTGTTTGGAGTCTGTTTCTGTGCTTTTTGTCTGAACGTAATTAGACCAGTCTCTGTCCTTTACTTCCTGAGATCTCTCCCTGATCCCTCTCTCTTTTGGACATCTCCCTATCCCCTCTTCCTGTTCCCTACCTGGGACACTGACATCTGATTGAAACTGATCGACTCACTTAAAATTAACTGCCACAGAACTGCTGTTGACTGACCCTTGAACTGATCTGGTGACTTATCACAACACTCCAAGAGGGTCCCCCCTTGTTACTGGGCAGGGACGAATGTAACAAGCATTAGAACATTCAATGGGAAAATCCCCACAGACTGCTAACTTATGTAATGCATGGGGGCACAGACACATTGATCTCATTGCACCTTTATAGTAAAGTTTATTTTAGTTTGTTCAAAAACTGTGGAATTTTGTGGTTTTGCGATCTCAGAAAGTGTTGTGAATCTCAAGCTTTATCTATTTTAAATAAAACATGATTGAATCCCAAACTGCGTCTGACCAAAAGTTGGAGGTCTAGTCTGGGAACATAACAAAAGGAAGAATAAAAGCATATAACTCTTTTTATGCAATTGGATAACAGCAATCTCTGGTCACAGCTGGTCTTGAGTTTTAATGCTGCATTATAGGAAAAACCTAATGAGCTGTGTAAACAGAACTGGGAGATTTCCATCAAATATTTAGCTTGCACCCAATGCATAATGGTGAGATTGCATATAGAGGTTTCAGAAACACCTTACGTTACTGCAACTGATTTTCTATCCTCTTGCACTACTGCCTAATATTCATACACTTAGTTATTTTCATTTGAATTGCTTCTTATTTTGAATTCTGTATCAATTATTCTTTTTCACAAACAGCTCGTTTGCCTGCAGACTTCACTCACCTGCAGCCAGCATTGGTGCCAACCAGTCTGGCATCTGTAACTGAGTAACACTGAGGACCTATTCAGTAATTAAATACCAGAAATGTCATGACATTGTTCCTGCATGTGAATCCAGAAGGCTGCAGAATACTCAGTTGAAAGAAAAGGCGCTGTTCCTCGAGTTTGCGTTGAGCTTCACTGCAACACTGCAAGCAGACCATGGACAGAAAGGTCAGCGCAGGAGCAAGATGGAGAATTAAAATATCGTGCAACCAGAAGCATGTTTGCAGACAAAAAGGAATACTTCTGCAGAGCAGTCAACCAGTCTACACATGGGTCGGGATTATCCGATCCCGCGCCAGGTCGGGGAATCGCTGGGGGGCAGGGGGAGACGGCGCGAGAATCGTGCCACGCCGCTCCGAAGCCGGGCCGCTGATTCTCCGGCGACCGGAGAATCGGCGGCAATTGCGCCCACGGGGTCGCCGCCACGCCGGTCGAGGGACATTGAAAGCGCCCTCCCCCGGCAATTCTCCACGCCTCGCGGGCCGAGTGCCCGCCGAGTATGGCCGAGCCCTGCCGGCGTGAGTTACATAAAGTCCTACCCGGCCGGACCTTGAAGTTCTGGCTGCGGGGGCCGTCCTGATAGGGGGGTGGGGGGTGGGATCCGACTCCGGAGGGGGTCCTCCACGGTGGCCAGGCCCGCGATCGGGGCCTATCGAACAGTGGATGAGCTAATTCCGTGGGGAGCCTATGTTCCTCCGCGCCGGGCCCTGTAGGGCTCCGCCATATTGCCCGGGGACCGGCGCGGAGACGGCAACCCACGCACAAGTGCGGACCCGCGCCGGCCGTGGCGCACATGCGGGATCTTGCGTCGGCCGTGGCGCGCCGGCTTTTGAGCGCCAGAGCAGCGAACACCACTCCGGCACCGTACTAGCCCCCTAGAAAGGGGTGAATGCGTGGGGCTGGAGGCCCTCTGCCGCCGGAGTCGCTCGCGCCGATTTTGATGTCGGCGTCAGAACTTGGCCGCGGGATCGGAGAATCCCGGCCTTGGTCTCCCAATGTAGAGGAAACCTCATGGTGAACAGTGAATACAGTGCACTACATTGAAAGCTGTGAAAGTAAATGGCTGTTACATTTGTTGCCGTGCGTGTTTGGAGCCTCGCATGGTGAGAAGAGAGGTAGTGAAAGGACAGATTTTGCATTCCTATGCTTGCACAGAAAGGTGCCGTAGAGAAGGGAGGGGTGACTGGGGAGTGGACGAAGTTGCCACAGAGCTGATGGTCCCTTTGGAATGCTGAAAAGGGAGGGCAGGGGATGAAGAGTTTTGTGATGCCATCTCGCTAGAGTTGCCGGAAATGGTGGATGATGATCAGTTTTTTATAAATTTAGAATACCCAATTCATTTTTTTCCAATTAAGAGACAATTTAGCATTGCCAATCCACTTACCCTGCACATCTATATAAAAGCAAATTACTGCGGATGCTGGAATCTGAAATGAAAGGGACAATGCTGGAAAATCTCAGCAAGTCTGGCAGCATCTGTAGGGAGAGAAAAGAGCTAACGTTTCGAGTCCGATGACTCTTTGTCAAAGCTCACCTGCACATCTTTTGGGTTGTGGGTGTGAAACCCACGCAAACACGGGAAGAATGTGCAAACTCCACACGGACAGTGATCCAGAGCTGAGATCGAGCCCAGCTGAGAACTGGGACCCGGCACCGTGAGGCCACAGTGCTAACCACTGCGCCACCATGCTGCCCTGGATGATCAGTTGAATCTGGAGGCCGATAGGTTGAAAAGTGAGGTCAAGGGGAACTCTATCATTATTCTGGGAGGGAGCGAGGGAATGGAAGTGACCAGAAGTGCGTAAAATAGATCAGACACAGTGGAGGACCCTGTCAACCACAACCTTGATTGAGAAAAAAGGAAGCCAATTCTGAAAGAAAAACAGAAAATGCTGGAAATACCATAGTCAGTGGTCAAGCTGTATCTGTAAAAATAGAAACAGAGTTAATGGGCGAGATTCTCTGAACCCCCCCCGCCCGAGGTGCGTTTCTTGATGGCGGGAGGTGGCCCACCGTTGACTGGAGATAGGATCTTCTGGTCTCACCACTATCATAGAGGAGATAAACTGAAAACCTGCCTAAATATGATCCCAGTGCCTAATAATGGGCCATAACCTCCTGCGTCCCTTGCGTTGCACTTAGCTGGGTACTCAGTGATGCTCTGGGGAATACTTCTCGGAAATTTCCAAGTAAGGGTTTACCCGGTAATTGGCCAGAAAGCTTAATTTCCTCTGGACAATCGTTTTTTTTTATTTAGAGTACCCAATTATTTTCCAATTAAGGGGCAATTTAGCGTTGACCAATCCACCTACCCTGCACATCTTTGGGTTGTGGGGGTGAAACCCACGCAGACACGGGGAGAAGTGCAAACTCCACATGGACAGTGACCCAGGGCAGCCATCCGACAAAAGCGATTTAAATCGTTTACTTTGGATGGTTCTGCCCCACCACCTGTTACCACTTTCCACCCCCAGCCTAGCCAAACTCAATCCGCAATCTCCCTTCCCTCGCAGCCCGACACATCCCCCCTCCCAATCCAACCCCCTGTCTGGGTCCTGCCCGACCGCCTCACTCCTGTTGCATCCTGACCCCCTCCTGCCCAACATCCCCCATCTGACCCAACTCCCAACTCACACCACTCCATCCTCCCCTCTCCCTTCCAGTCCTTAATTGTCTGAACCACTTACCTTTGAAGCTTATCTTCTCCCTTTAAATTGTCCCTTTAAACATCTCCATTACGGCAGGAGTTTCCATAAAAAGGGAACGTTCCTTCCTTTCTTTCCTGCGCCCCAGCCGCACCATGCCGATGCAGTCGGGGGCACACTGCGCTATTCCTGTCGCATCCAGCTTGAGTGAGATAGGTTGGGCAAATCAGGGGCTTTCCAATCCCAACGTGGGTAAATCCATCAATCCGCTGGAATTGCCACTCTGAGAAAGTTATGGGCCCAATGTAATTGACTCTTAATTCCCTCTGAAGCAATTGTTAGTACATTCAGGGTAACTCAGAAGTGGACAATAAATGTAATCTTACTTGCATCACTCACACACTGCGACAGCAGAAATGAGAGCTACCGTATCTGATCCACAATTAGATCCTGATTTACAATTTGAAAATAAATTACATGTTATCAAATTGAATTGTGTGGTGGATTTATAGTCTACTTATAAACCTTTAAGCTGTTATTTTCCTTGTAACATTCCAGGAAACAGTAATAATCAAATAGAACTTTGATCTATTATTGCTTCTCCTGATTCATGAGTTAAATGACATTATATAAATGGAATAAATCACAAAATAGGTCCTGTAAATAGTTGTTGGTGGTTTAAATCATTGTTAACTGTATTGACATTCTGACCTCACCTTTGTGGAAGATAGGAAAATGTACATACAGTTCCAATGTAAATAGTGGTGGCGCCAACAGGATTTAGTCCATTATTAGTGAGAAAGGAGAGGAAGAAGCAATGCAGTCATAAATAGTTTTTTTTCTCCTCAACAGCCCAAGCTGAAATGCACTCATGGAATCCCTGCAGTGCAGAAGGAAGCCATCCAGCCCATCGAGTCTGCACCAACCCTCTGAAAGAGCATCTAACACAGGCCCACCACCACCCCGCCCTCTCCCTACCTAGCCTGCACATCCCTGAGCACTATGGGATAATTTTAGCATGGCCAATCTACCTAACCTGCAAACCTTTGGAAGGAAGGAAGCCAGAGCACCCGTAGGTAAAGCATGCAGACACGGGGAGAACATGCAAACTCCACACACAGAGTCACCCAAGGCTGGAATTGAACCTGGGTCTATGGCGCTGTGAGGCAACAGTGCTAACCACTGCACCACCGTGCCATCCTGTGTGCCACTGTGCCGTCAAAGACAGAAGGTGACGTTTGCATTCTTTGCAATTAGTAAAGGTAATTAATAACGTGAATTGAATATGGGTAGCCCCACCATTACGTTCCCAGTGGAAGACACAAAATGTCCTCTGGTTCGGCACACTGGCCGCTAATTAAGGAGTCCCATTCATTGGTGCATGGAGTGGATATATTACGCTAGTTCTTCAAGGGAGTGTGCTCCATTGTGATGGTGAGTGAATGCTGTCAACTGGACACCCGTGGAGCGAACTTTAGAATCGATTGGCAGCAAACAACAGTTCAGTGGATGCAAGAGACTTATTATTATTTCATTTTACATGTCTTTCACATCAGTAAGCAGCTGTTGGATCATATACATGCATGTTAATGGGGGGATTCTTACCAGAATTTTGCAGTGCCAAGATCTCACTGGAGACTGGCGCAGAGCTCTCCAATTCCACAGACCAGTTTTCTCTTCAGATCTTGAGCCACTTTGCCAAAAGAAGTGAGTGGGCGTGGTTTACACCATCACACTGGCGGGACTGGAACTCAGAGCTGGGAACTGGCTCCACACGAATGGGGACAGCATCTTTAAAGGATGCCCCAATCAGTGCTGCCCTCAGCAGACATAGCAGAGGACGCGGGAGCTGTCTCCTCATCCCGACATTCATCGCTGGCTCCCCCCAATTCATCGCCGGCAATACAAGCCACCCCTCACAGCCCCACATTCGTCACCAGATATATAAGCCACCCCCACCCCCCATCCCAGATTCATCACCGGCAATAGGAGCACACATTAATCGTCGGCAAAACACACACTCCCTCAAGGTCCGCTTTCCACATCCTCCCCCACCCTCCCCAATGCGGCCTCTACACATAGACGTACCCCACCGCTCTCCCCCCCCCCCCCCCCACACCATGGGACCCCCAAGGGCCCACCCCTGACACTTCCACCTGACACTGGCTGGCACTGCCAGGTTTTACTGTCAGGTCATGCCAACCTGGCAGTGCCAACCTGTGCTGGGGGAGTGTCAGGGCATTGCCTGGGCATGTCCCTCTAACTCCACAGGGCTATACTTACCTTTGCACCTCCGGAGGAGTCCGCTCGATTGTCTCACATCAGGCTCAACCTGTTGTGTCACGCCGGTGTGATTTGAAGATCTCGTGGGGTGGCGGGGTGCTCATTTGGCATGGTGGCCTGCGAGTAAGATTTAAATGAGAGCAAAGGTATTAAAATGAGGCTCACTCACTTTGTGGACATGCATCTCTTGACCCCACCGGCGAGGGGCGGGGAAAATCAGTAAACGCGATCGCTCCAGCAAGAATCGCATTTCCCGAACCTCGTGAGTTTGCTGCCCTCGCCACCAATCCCATTGGCAGCGAGGGTGGCCTCAAGATTCTGCCCATTGTATCTGAAAACCACCTTTAATTGGTGAACTGGAGTTACACAATTCAAAAGCATCCCTATTGTGGTGGTATGCATCACTGTAAATACACAAGGGGTTAATGTAAATACACTACGATTCAGTAAACACTAAAGGGAGCACAGGAGACGTCATGGCATGCAGACATACAGCTAATGAACACATAGAATAGGACACGACCAATGGGCAGTCAAGACACCCAGAGGTGACACTACCATAAGGGGGCAACCCATATATTAGGACAGGGCACACATGCTCTGTCTCTTTCCACAGGCGACACTCAGAGAGTAGGACAGAGGCAGATCAGAAGCATCACACCCACCACGTGGCTTAGAGCAGACTGGTTAGTTAGCCTGAGTTACTATAGCAATATTAGCAGGAGAGTCGAACTCAAGTAGTAGAATTGTTAACTGTTCAATAAATGTGTTAATCCTGTCAGGAGCTTCCTTTGTCAAAGCACACATCAAGGAAGCAGCTTATGCTACAGGAAGAAGCGTAACACAACACCCATCTTGATTAAAAAGTGAAAGATGGAGCTGCAGTTATTTTCGAACTGATGAGCAGAATTACAGATCTATACGATGAAAAAGTATGAAGCTTTCGTTTGGTTTTTAAAGGTGTCCAGACATCTCAAAAGGGAAGCTTATTTGTTCAACGAAACATGAACCAGTTTTTAATTTTCCTTACTGCATTGCTTGTATTTGAAATTTAAAGGGGCGGCACTGTGGCTCAGTGGTTAGCACTGCTGCCTATGTCGCTGAGGGCCCGGGTTCGATCCCGGCCCTGGGTCACTGTAGTTGTGGAGTTTGCACATTCTCCCCGTGTCTGCACGGGTCTCACCCCCAAAGATGCGCAGGGTAAGTGGATTGGCCACACTAAAATGGCCCCTTAATTGGACAAAAATGATTGGGTACTCGAAATTTAAAAAAAGAATTTGAAATTTAAATGCATCTGTGTCTCCATTCACAGGTGTAATCTAGCCATCATGATAAAATTGGGCCTGTCTCTCACTGTGTGAATAAGTCGAATCCCAATAGTAAATATTGTGCCCAAATATTTGAATGAGCTGGACTAGATTGATGTTAAAGATTTTCTTCAATACCGCATGCATCGCCTTCACCCTCCTTCTGATCTAGTGCTTGTAAATATGCAGTATTTAACCTTTTGAGTGCTCCAGCAGTTTGCAAAGAGGGTGGAGTTTCTATCGACTGGCCAGAAAAGCCCTTTGCATGGCATTTGTGGAAATGCAGTCAATTATAATCAAGCCATGCAGAAACATGGCATTATCTAATAGGGAGCAGCTTAGTGTACAGCAGGTGGTGGTGAGCAATCTCCCAATCAGTGCTCAGCCTTCCTCGGCACAGTTTAGCACATTAACAAGCAGGAAACAAGTCTGCTGACCCCGATAAAACATCAAGCAGGTGGCACTCCTGATATGCCAATTGGAAACCTAATGGAACAACAAATTAGCGTTTTTGTGTGGAGGTGAGCCACTTTAGTCGAAAGGGGAAACCTTCAGCAGAGGACCTTTTTAACCAGTTCTGTCATTTTCCCCGTCATTTCTCTGCTGGTTGAAAAATGGCGACCAACCAAATCCCTCCTTGCATGCCTTGGCCCATAGTCCTGGAGGGGCCGGTTTAGATCAATTGGCTGGACAGATGGTTTGTGATGTGAAGCAACAGTAACAGCGCAGGTTCAATTCCTGTATTGACTGAGGTTAGTCATGAAGGCTGTGCCTTCATAACCTCACCTGAGGCGTGGTGATCCTCAGGTTAGATCGCCACCAGTCAGCTCTCCCCCTCAAAGGGGAAAGCAGCCGATGGTCATCTGGGACAATGGTAACTTTACTTTATCATAGCCCTGTAGGTTATGATATTTTAAGTACATCCCTAAGTTTCTTTTAAATGCGATGAAGGTTTCTGCCTCTACCACACATTTGGCCAGTGAGTTCCAGACCCTTGACCACCCTCTTGGGGGAACAAAATTCTCCTCAACTCCCCTCATTGTTTTAATTGAAGTGTGTAAAATTGAATGATCTGAATATACACTGTCGTGTTGGTGTGGTACAGTTCACCTGGGAGTCCAAGCAGCTGTGGTAACATGGACTTTTACATGCATGTTGTCTTCTGGAGCTCAGGATCATGATCGTAGTGGCTCCAACGCTCTCCACTCTCAGAATTCGATGCACATGAATTCATTCCCCCCCTTCTGCCTCTGTTCAAAAGAAAAGTAACCCAGCCCATTCAATCTTTCACCATAGGTAAAGTTCTCCAGTCCTGACAATATCCCCATATATGTCGTCTGTACCCTCTTAAGTGTGCGTTTATTGGGCAGCACGGTGGCTCAGTGGGTTAGCCCTGTAGCCTCACGGCGCCGAGGTCCCAGGTTCGATCCCGGCTCTGGGTCACTGTCCGTGTGGAGTTTGCACATTCTCCCCGTGTTTGCGTGGGTTTCGCTCCCACAACCCAAAGATGTGCAGGCTAGGTGGATTGGTCCCGCTAAATTGCCCCTTAATTGGAAAAAATGAATTGGGTACTCTAAATTTTAAAAACAAATTTTTTTTTAAAAAAGTGTGCGTTTATTTCATTTAATGCAGTGGCCAGAATTGGATGCAACCGTGACCTAGCCAGAGTTTTGTACAGTTCTAGCGTAACCTCTCTACTGTTTTAGTCGCTGCATCGGCTAATAAAGAAAAGTATCCCATATTGCCTACTTAACCGCCTTACCTACCCATTCTGCTCTCTTCTGGGATCTCTGGACACAAACTACAAGGTCCCTCTGTTCCTCTGCATGTCTCAGTGTCCCATTTATAGTGAACATTTCAAAAGTCACACCTGAAATTATACCAGGTATTTGAATGTTATCAGGATCCACAGGAAGGTGTAATGGAACGTTTGGAATAGATTTAGTAACATCATGAGATGATAACAAGAGATCTGTAATTTAATGTATCACTGACCCAATTATTTGCTGGTGGCTCTACTGCCAGATAAACTAATGCTGCCTTGGATGAATAATGTATCAGTGTTCATGCAGTGTGTGTTAAAAGAACCATATGGGAAAAATACGGCACAGCGGTAATTGGATCCAGTCGGTCAATGGTTTAGATTTAGAAGATTTAGATTTAGAACAGTACAGGCCCTTCGGCCCTCGATGTTGTGCCGAGCAATGATCGCCCTACTCAAACTCACGTATCCACCCTATACCCGTAACCCAACAACTCCCCCTTAACCTTACTTTTTAGGACACTACGGGCAATTTAGCATGGCCAATCCACCTAACCCGCACATCTTTGGACTGTGGGAGGAAACCGGAGCACCCGGAGGAAACCCACGCACACACGGGGAGGACGTGCAGACTCCGCACAGACAGTGACCCAGCCGGGAACCGAACCTGGGACCCTGGAGCTGTGAAGCATTGATGCTAACTACTATGCTACCGTGCTGCCTGTATTTTTACCACATCTTTCCCAAATGCAATTAAACATTTAGACATGGATTGCAATATCTTGCATTTACCGAAGAGACACCATCAACCTGAATGATTAGCATTGTTTCCTTCTCTCTACAGATACTACCTGATCTGTTGAGATTTTCCAACATTTCAGCTGTTCAGCATCCTCGGTACAGTGCATCTCTTTGTCTCGCACTTACTGTCAAAATCTCTCTTCTTTTTGTTTTGATATCCAATGGAGTCATTACCTTTGCTGACCACCTCGTGCAGTTGTCAATTTAAATATGAATTCAAAGCTCTTTTATTCTGCACTCTGCGAAAGGATGTGTATTAAACATAAGGTGGTGTATTAAACATAAGGGGTGGGAATTAGCGGGCCCAGTTAGCCACGGGCGCAAATCCTGTTGTAGCTGCTAAATCTCGCAAGAACCCAAAAACAGGTAGCAGGATTCTCTCAGCCAACGCCGGTTCGGAGAATCAGCGGGCCGGGCACGAATCGCGTGGTGCCGCCCACGACACCAGTCCACCGATTCTCTGGTCACTGGAGAATCGGTGCCAATGGCGCCGGCGCGGTCGTCACGCCGCCGGAGCACCCACCCGGCGATGCTCCATTCGGATGGGCCGAATGGCCGCCAAATAAGCCCGAGTCCCGCCGGTACCATTCACATCTGGTCTTACCCGGCAGGACCTCGGCATCCATCCTGTCGGGGACGGCCTGGTGGAGGGGAGGGGGTGGTCCGACCCCATGGGGGGGGCCTCGTGGCCTGGCCCGCGATCGGGGCCTACCGTTTGGTGGGCTGGCCTCTCCTGGTGGGGGCCTCTTTGACTTTGCGCCAGCCCCTCCAGTCACCATTAATCATGGAAGAAGCCTCCCTCACCAGGTGCACATCACACAGGTGCAGTGGTAAAACTGAACATTCTAATTTCTTGCTGGCGGGAAAGTTAATTTGGAGGGGCACTAAACTCTGGTGAGCTGGCCTTGAACGTGCATGCATGCAAAAGAATCTCCCAGACATGCTTTTATGGAAACCATATAAATTAAATTAA
The DNA here is from genome assembly GCF_902713615.1 of Scyliorhinus canicula. NCBI lineage: Eukaryota > Metazoa > Chordata > Chondrichthyes > Carcharhiniformes > Scyliorhinidae > Scyliorhinus > Scyliorhinus canicula. The sequence continues at coordinate 127,650,097 of NC_052157.1, read as the reverse complement.
ATAAACTGAGGGGCAAACTAAAAGCGGCAGCCCCTCAAAGGAATACTGCCTTAAACTAAAACAGGTCACAAAGGAAACGTAAAACATCAGACCTGCCTTTAGCACCCTTTAATAGTCCTGAGGACATAATTGCCAAGGTTGGTCCCGCAGTTTTCACACTAAATTTTGACCTCAGGCCAAATTAAATTCCTTTGAGGACCAAGCCTCCTGCTGCTGGTGGGACAAGAATATTCCGTCACTCAAATGGCGTGTGATTTAACCAGAAAAAATATAGTCCAGCTTTGGATATGGCAGCTACCGATAAACACCTTCTAGTTAACAGCACTTTGCCGGTTTTTTTTGGCCTCAGGGGAGTTTCTCTCCGTCGAGGCCACAATTAGAATCATGTCCTGCTGGCGAGCTGAAATGTTCCTCGCTGATCGGGGCACCATTTTGTCTGGTTGTCCTGATCTTCTCCCCCCCCCCCCCCCCCCCCCCCCCCCTCAATCCTTATTCGCCTCCCCCCCCATTTTAGACCCCATCCACCTTGGCGGTGCCAATATGCCCAGGTGCCATAGGGAGTGCCTTCCCTGTCCCCGACCATGCAGGGGTCTCTAATGGCATTGGGAGGGGAGCCTCCCAGGCCATTATAACTGGTCCACATTTGTGGAAACCAGTGCTAAATAGCACCCTGGCGAGCTCCCCCAGGCGCTGCCTTTAGGCCCCGGGTGCCAGGAGAATCCCACAAATAGCTCATTTAACTGTGCTGATCTGGATCACACCCAGTGAGGGGTAGATCCAGATTTCAACGTCTTGTGAGACTCGGTTAAATCTGTGAGATGTTTCAAGCATCGCAAATCTCGCGAGATGCATCTCACAAGATAGAGTGGCCTCGTCCAGGCACCATATTGGGCATGACAAAGCCATTAAATCGTGTCCTACAGTTCTAAAAAGCGTGCAGCACAGAGTGGTGCATGTGCCTCTGTCTTTGAAGGTGCCAGGACACATTGAGAGTGTGGTTGGCAAAGCAACTGATATCTTGGGCTTTGAAAATAGAGGTATAGTGTACAAAAAGCTGAGAATGTATGCTGAACCTTGATAAATCTCTAGTCATGCCACAACTACAGTATTGCATCCAGTTCTTGGCACCAGACTTCAGGAAAAAATTGAGGGTCTTTGAGATATGCCAAGGAGATTCGATGGGCTGAATAGGCCTCCATCTGTGCTGTAAATGATTCTAATTCACAGCAACTTTCTAGGATGATGGGAAGTCACAGAAGGCTTGCTTTGGGTCGAAAGACATTTGAAAAAAATGATCCTTGGATGGGTGCAGGCATAAGTTAGGTTCCAGAAGAGTCAACCCTAAGATACAGAGATAAGTGATATAATGACCTGTGCCTGTACTGTCAACTCTGAGGACTTCAGATAAAGCCCCCTGTTAAACTATTCCTAGATTATGCCATCGTGAAACTTGGGATCGGTTCTGTACATCGAGGAATGGGCACTGTGCCTTAATGTATTGCTTGAGTTGGAACAACTTATGGCCCAATTATTTGAGTTTCTGTTCTACTGCTGGATTTACCAATACTGCCTGGTGTAACTCATTACGACTGCTCTGTGTGTTTACAGAACCATTTGGAAAATGCAGCAGGGCGACAATTATTTGCATCCACCAGTAATCAATCGTTATTTGCATATTCCCATTGGCAGTTAAACTATTAAACAAGATGACATTTACTGCAAGAATTCCCCTTTTCTTTCGATATTATGGAGTGATTACCTTTTTAGTACCCCCGTGGAGCTGTCATGTATAATATGAATTAAAATCTGTTTAATGGTTCCACAATAGGCAAATCTTTTTTCTTGACACCACTGCTGATCACAGGCCTGCTGTTTCGCAAAGTGACTGGCTGTTTAACATCAATTTCCGAATTCGTCAAAATTTCTTCTGAAAACAAAATCGGCATTGAACTGGACTGCAGGTTTTTTCTTTAGCTCTTGTCAGTCGCTATATGCATTTGGTTCTTAGTCCATTGTTCTCTCGGCTGCCCACTTGGACTGAACACAGTAGCGTGCAACTTGGGGTGAATAAAAAGGTCCGAGAATGAGACTGCGCCACGCCTGCGTAATATCGTTCAAATTGACATTGGGTTGCCTTCCCAACATCGTTACACTTCTCCGCAGATCATGTGGCAGGACTAGAAATCAGGAGGCTGCCCACCTCATTCAGATTTAATTAAATTGGATGTTTAGGCTCGTTAATGTCCCAACTGAGTCAAACAATACATGGTGGAAGCAATAAAACGCTTGGAGAGGGTGATACACGCTAGCTGGGGATCTCGATTTTTTTATTTTAAATTTAGATTACCCAATTATTTTTTCCAATTAAGGGGCAATTTAATGTGGCCAATCCACCTACTCTGCACATTTTTGGGTTGCGGGGGCGAAACCCACGCAGACACGGGGAGAATGTGCAAACACCACACGGACAGTGACCCAGAGCCGGGATCGAACCTGGGTCCTCAGCGCCGTGAGGCAGCTGTGCTAAACACTAGGCCGTGCTGCCCTGGGATCTCGATTTTTAACAGTCACCTTGTAAAGGTGGGTTTAAAGTCTCCAGCTCAATCCTGAGTTTGAACTCAGCAGTTCAGTATGCCCTGACACCTGGAAATGCTTGATATATTAAGCGGGAGTTTCGATTCCTCTTATTTTGATTCCTTGTCCTTCCTGCTGAAAGGTACGTTTAGACTCTCAACAGCACCTCAGCCTTTTACTCGGGGAAAACATGAGAATCTTTGTCTCTGCTGAAGATGAAGAACAGAGGAGGAAATCGAGAGGAAGGAAGGCAGATTGAGATGTGCTATTTCTTTAAAGCTAACGCTACAGTCGGTCACTCGGCGATGCCTCGACATACGGCATCGGTGACACATTGTCGCACCGCATGGACAATGGTAGAGAGCGGCTCATCGCATTCACGTCCAGGACAGTTGCCTTGGCAGAGCGTAATTACTCTCAGATTGAAAAGCACGGTGGGCGGCACAGTGGGTAGCACTGCTGCCTCACGATGCTGAAGGCCCAGTTTCGATCCTGGCCCTGGGTCACTGTCTCTGTGGCGTTTGCACATTCTCCCCGTATTTGTGTGGGTCTCACCCCCCCAAACCAAAATGTACAGGGTAGGTGGATTGGCCACGCTAAATTGTCCCTTAATTGGGGAAAAAAATAATTGGGTACTTTAAACTTACTAAAAGAAAGATTGAAAAGCAGGGTTTGGGAGTAGTGTTCGCAGTTAAGAAGTTCCACTAGAATGGCGACGGACGTCATTTCACTATCGTGACAGACCACAAACCATTATTGGGACTCTTTAAGGACGACAAGGCAATTCAATCGATAGCGTCTATCAGGATCCAAAGGTGGGCCCTATTATTAGCAGGTTACGAATATACGTTTAAGCATCACCCAGGGACGCAGATCGTAAAAGCAGTTGCATTGACCAGGCTCCCACTGCCGATGCACCTCCCATCTCCTCCCAGGACTGACAAAGATGTCGCCATGCTGCATTTAATGGATGCCTTGCCGGTCACTGCTGCCCAGATCCCCGATTGGACACAAAAAGACCTCATATTTTTGAAAGCCCGGCATGTGGTATTGCACTGAGATCGGCAAGGATATCTGCCCAACGACTTGCGGCACTTTGCGACCAAGATGTTGGACCTCAGTGTTGAGGACAGCTTTTGTCTTTGGGGGGGGGGGGCCGTGTTGTGGTCCGCACGAGGGCTGAGACCCCAAACTACAGGGTGTACACAATGGACACCCAGGTGCCTCAAAAATGCAAATGCTGGCCCGTAGCTACGTGTGATGGCCAGGCCTTGAGGGAGAAATAGAATGGCTGGGCAACAGTGAGACATCTACCAACAGCAGCAGAAAATCCCACCTGCCACTTCATCTGTAGGAATGGCCTTGTGTGCGTCTTCACATTGACTTTGCTGGGCTTTTTCAGAGATCCATTTCCTGCTTAAGAGTAGATGCACATTCCAAGTGGCTGGAGATATGCAAGATGCCCTCCACCACATTGAGAACGACGATCAATCAGCTCCGGTTCTCTTTTAGCACACATGGCATTCAGGAGGTGCTGGTCAAGGATAACGACACCCGGGCAGCACGGTGGCGCAGTGGGTTAGCTCTGCTGCCTCACGGCGCCAAGGTCCCAGGTTCGATCCGGCTCTGGGTCACGGTCCGTGTGGAGTTTGCACATTCTCTCCGTGTTTGCGTGGGTTTCGCCCCCACAACCCAAAGATGTGCAGGCTAGGTGGATTGACCATGCTAAATTGCCCCTTAATTGGAAAAAATGAATTGGGCACTCTAAATTTAAACAAAAAAGGATAACGACACCCCCTTTACCAGCAAAATGTTTGGGGGTTTCATGAAGGCCAACGGGATGTGACACATACCAGCCGTCCACAAATGGGCTGGCTGCAAAGACGGTACAACTTTTAAAAGGCGCTTGTAGAAACAGACCTCGGGGTCTTTGGACACATGGCTGGCTAGATTTCTATTTTGCTATTGCACCACACCGCATGAAGCGACTGGCATAGCACTCACTAGCAAAACGTTTAATGGGTCCACGGCTCAGGACCCGCCTCAGTCTCACATTCCCCGATTATTGGCAGGAAAGTACGGCAGAATCAGGAAATCAGGGGTGTAGCCCAGACGGGCGAGCAAGGGCCAGGCAGTTCAGACCAGGTGATGCTGTTCACGTTTGGAACGGTGGTACGGTGGACAGTCTCGTACCAGGTGGGAATGGCCACGAAGATCTGGCCAATGCTATAATGGTAATCCCTGCTACTGTATTCTTGCTTCCTCCAGAACTGATAGTATAACATCTGGTATTGCCAGTGTTGCAAGGACACCTCAAGGACGGCAGAGACAAACCCCATGTAGTCTGCAGCATGTGGGGTGCTGGATTGCACAGCACAAGGCCCTAGAAGCTGTCAGCATCGCAGCGGAGATGGGACCAAAAGAATGGTTTAACCCACTCTCTAGTTTGTTATTAAATGCCCTTGCTACTTACTCCCATCCTGTTAGCTGGGGTCTTGCCGGTTTTGAATTGAAATTTGCATTGGTGATTTTTTTTTTTGCTCTCTGATTCTGAATACAGACATTCAAAAAAACACAGCTTTAAACCATGAATGCTTAAGAATTGACTTCTGTCAAGGACCTGGCTGACAGCCCAGGAACACAGCAAGGCTGCGCATGCGGGAAACCTAAGGGCAGCAACCGTAACAAGAGCAGTGACAGGTAAGGGTGGACCAGGAGTGGGCTTTCCAGCTGGGAACCAACCAGCTGCCAAATCAAGCCGCATGCACTGACTAAGATTGTATCTCAGGGCTACATTTAATGGACACATTTCCCATGGGAGTTGAACAAATTTAACTATGTGGCACTGAAATGTGGCCAAGATATTGCTTATGACTGAGTGACAGAAACGTGTGCTGTTTGAACGACTGACTGGAAGTGGATGAAAACATAGCCTTTGGTAACTGTGGCTATCTTACTTCTCTATGAGGGATCTTATTATCATTCTCATTACATGCTCCTTTATTTGCTTCCGTTTCTCCACCATTGTCAGTTTTGTCTTCAGCTGCCGACATCCTAAGCTCTGGAATTCTCTCCCTCAACATTTTTTCACTGTCATTCTTTCTTTAAATCGATCCTTCAAACCTCCCTCTTTGACCATTGGTCACCTGGCCGAATATTTCCTGATGTGACTCGATGTCAAATTGCTGCGAAATCCCTTGGGACACGTTTACCACTTTACAAGCGCTGTATGAGTTCAGGCTGTTGCGTATTTGATTTTTTTGGGGGAGGTGGCATTTTTCTTTAAAAAAAAACCCAAGACAAAATGACCAATTTTCCCGTTTAGACAGCAGAATGCTCTTGGGGTTGGGATTTGGATCCAACGGTTTTGTGGAACTGGGGGCTGGCGGGGGGTGGGTTATCACTGGACAGTGAGGAGGGGGAAACCAAAGATGGAGGAGAGCATGAAAGAATATTAATGGCCAGGGCGGGTGATAGGATGAAGAGTCAGGTTGAGAACCAGATGTGAGAGATGAAGGAAAATGAAGATTGTACGTATTCATTTCCACTCAGTGATTCTGGGCTGGATTCTCCAAAATGGGGCTATGTCCCCACACCAACGTAAAAACACTGGCGTTTCACTCTTGACTTTCCTTAAGAAAGTCCTGAGTGATTGCCCACCTGCGTGGGACTGGCACGGCCTCGGAGTGCTCCTCACAGCTCTGGCTGCAGATATGGGGCCCCGCACCTCCGGTCGGGAGTCCGCGCATGCGCAAGGCAGCGGCCTGCAGCGGCTACGCCATGCGCGATGGAGGATTCAGAGCGACATCCAAATGTCGACCCCCCCTCAGATCGCGCGCGCCCGCGGATCCGTGTCACCCGATCGATCCCCAGCCATCCATGTGGCCCCCCACTCAGTGATCAATCCCCCCACCCCCATCAGGGCATGAGCCGCCACCTGAGGTTCCTGATGGCTGATACATGGTTACAACCACGCCGTCGGGAACTCGGCCAGTTTTGTACAGAGAATCGCGGGGGTGGGGCCTCTGTCAATGGCCGCCCAGCCGCGGGCATGGATTGCGCGCGAGCAGTTCCCGAGCGATTCACCGGTCCCCAGAGAATCGCTTCAATGGCGCCAGTCCCGATTTCCTCGTAAACGGCCATTCTCCGCCCCCGCGCCAAACACGGGACTGCGGACAATACAGCCCCCTGTTTTTTTCTTTTGAGAGCACAAGCTCTTCCCACACATTTCCTGGGGTGTCCCCTATTTTAAGGGAATGCTGGTTCCACAATTCACAGGCTTGTTCCATGTGGTGGTGTGATTAGCATAGCTGCCTGCCATTGGTGCAGAATACCGGGTTACCATTGGCCCTGGTCGGTCATGTGCCTCTCGACTGGTTGGTTGAGACCAGTCATGTGACGGCTCCCCGATTGGTCGAGAGGCTGAGTTAACCCCACCTCCAGGGCGGTGTATAAATACCCAGTACTCCCGGCGGTCATCCTTATACTGTAATTGACTACAGGGCTAACATCTAGCTGATTAAAGCCATACTTTTGTCCAGCAACTCGTCTCGCATTCAATTGATGGTACATCATTACCCATAAGACCCTGAAGTGTGGAGGTCGGGGATGAAAAGGCCAAAGTGAGAAGAGTGGTAAAATGGCAACACGCAACAGAGTAGGGGTAAAATGGTTACTCCCATGGGCTCAGTGAGCCCAGGTCACATCAATAAGCTAGAGGAGTAGCATCTTATCATGCGATTAGGCACGTTACAGCCCTCAGGACTCAACACTGAGTTCAACAACTTTAGAATTGAGCTTTCTCCTCCATCTTAAACTGTTTGTCTAATGTCCCAAACATTTATTGTCTCAATGCAAAATCCCTCTCTTCGTCCCTGCTTCCCCCTACCTCCTACACCAGGCCATCTGTCTCTTGCTCTTTTGATTGCTACATCTTGTTGTAATCTCTCCCAGCTACAGTTTAATATCCAAAACATTCTCCCATTCTTTCATTCTGATGAAGAGTCAAACTCTGTTCTCTCTGCGTACAGATGCTGCCGAGCCTGCTGACTTTTTCCAGCATCTTCTGTTCGTGTTTCCGATTCAAGCATCCGCCGTATTTTGCTTGCTTTTGTAAAGATCGTGTCGGGTTGGGTCAGGCCAGGAAGGGAGAATGAGGATAAGGTGCTCAGTGGGGTCAATGGTCTGGTCAACTAAAGGATAAACATAATTTCCTGTATGCTGTCCAAAGGATAGACCAGCTTGTGAGACAAGATCATACACTAGTTAGATGTTGGTAGGTCTTGTATCAGTCACGGTATGGAGACCAGCAGCACCTGCCTTGGAACTAAATAAGGAGGACTTAAAGGGAAATCGATATAAAGCAGGGGTAGATAATGGAAATGGTACTAAAGGAGGAAACAATCATGGTTGACTACAGGAAACCTTCACCTGATCAGCACATTGTCACTCGCATATCAAAGGCATGTTCAAGAATGGAACAGTTAATGGTGTATCCAAACAAAGTTACCATATGAAGATTTCCCCTCAACACAGTTCTCCCCAGTGTTATCAGCATCTTATTGCAGTTTATTTTGGTAAAGAATATCCACAAACGCCTTCCTATGAAACAGATGCCCTGGATCAGAGAGAAACCTGTTCAATTAGGTGACTCAGGCAAGCAAACTTTCTTCCTGGATTACACGGCAACATGGCTGCAGGACGAGAACATTTTGTGTATACTGCTAATCCGCAAAGTCATTTGGGTCTTTTTTTTAAAAGCAAAGCCTCACATTAGAAGAGAATTACCTGAACAAACTCCCATTAAAGGAAAAACTAACCGATGCAAGTAATTCCAAAACTGTTGCCAGCATTTGATATTGTTGTGTGGACTTTGACTGAAGCAGGGTAGTGACCTGCAGGCTCCATTTGTCACTTGTCACCATTGGAAGGCGAATAAAAGCAGGCCTATGCTTTTCTGCACTATCAACCTCTTTGAGGCCCATGAAAAGTTGGTGCCATTGAAATGGCAGTTTGTCTGCTGCTTTATTCATCAGCAGCAGGAGTAATGGGACTCTTACCGCCAATCGCACACTTTACAACATAAGTAAAGCATTGTATTAGGTGTTCAGTGTGGCTGCAGGAAAGTCAGAAATCTTGAGCAGACTGTGCAGAACAGCGGTGTCACTGCAGTTCTATGCTCTTTGCTAATTGTTTTTTTTTTTCAGATTTCCGTGGTTCGCGCAGACGCTGCATTGCCACAGTAACCTTGATGGGATTTTTCAGGTCTTGCCACACTTCACTCCATTTCAGTGACTTTGTCCTTGCTTCTCTGGTAGCTGTTCTCCAGATTGGAAATTGATTTCCTGATGCCCTGAGGTAACGCTACTGAATTACCGGCAAGTGATTCACTAAGCTTTAGGAGGGCCGCTAACAAATTGCAGAAAGCTACAGTCTAATGAATTTACAAAATCTATTGATGTTTACTTCCCATTTTGTTAATGCATTTTGCTCCCTGTCTTAAGCCAAAGTGCTATTCCATGGCCAAGATGACACGCAGCCAGCAGACCTGCACCAGTGGAAACACTAGGATGTAAGAGGGGCTCCAGTCAGCCAATTTTGACATTCCTTATCTCTTTATAGCAAAGCAGCTCTGCTTAGTGGGAGCATAGATCATATGAAGGAGTAAGAAACCGACTCTCTGTCCAGCACCCCACCCCCCCACACCTCCCATTCATGCAAGCACAGTTTCTAACTGTGTGCTGGACCATGTATTTATCTTCAATTTTTTTGCCACATCCTGACTGGCCTGATGGCAACAGCACATTTACTAACAGCGGTGTTGTGACTCACTTGTCACATGCATACATAGTAATTTCACAGATGTCATGATGCCAGTTAATCAAGCATGTGCCTATTCTTGAGACCTGGACAGCAATGCAATAGTCACCAAAGGCTCTTTAAAAATTATAGTACTATGGGTTGCTGCCAATTTCTTTAAACTCACACTGCTGCACATCTTCCGTCAGCCAGCTGTAGAAGTTAGTTTGCTCTACAGGAGTGTATTTCTGCTGCCATTTATTCAAAGAGCTTAATCGAAGAGGCTAGTTGAGATCTGGCACAGCCCTCGCTAATCTTGGTAGTTGAGCTCAAATGAGACATGAGGCTGGAATTGAAACCCGCCACCACACTTAGAACAACACTCCACAACGGGGCAACGATTCCCATGTAGCCAAAGCCAGCTTCGGTGGAATAGTTTAACGTTGCAGTAACACTCCATATAATGGCCCTTTCATGGCCTGTACGCTATTTATGATACTTCTGACTTAAGAAGTTATTTTGTATAGGGTTGCTTTATTATTAATCTGGAAACTATTAATGATGTGTTACATCTGAGGCTGTTAATAAGAGAAGCCTGCTGTGCTTTTATAGATTTCTATAAAAGCTTCCTGTTTAAATATTGCCCCCAGAATCCATGAACGTTGCATTGTAAAAAATCTCCGGGCAGTTCTTTGTCACTTTGGTAGTCAGAGAAAGAACGATAGGTTGAATGATGTTTCTTATGACTGCCTGTATTGATTAATCAGCCATTTTCCTGTCAGTGGTCGCTATCTTAATACAAAGGAGTGAATAATAATTGCAGGTATGTGCCTGTTTGCTTCCACTACCAATGACAGCCAATTTTTTAAGTAGCTTAGCCCCTAGACATTTTACAATCAATGCTCTAATAGAAGAATATAAGCAATGCTGAATTTCCTGCATCTTTAGTTTACTGATGGATAAGGTTTGCTGAAGATGCTGGCGTGGTGGGAATATGAGATAAATACAATGGAACCTTCTTAATATGATTTCCAATAAAATCACCATCTTCTTGGGAGCTATCAATAATTAGCATTTTTTCACTGGAAAACTCCTAATTATCCCTCCCAAATGCATGTAGTTGGTAAACCATGATGCCAATTACTCACTTACACATAAGTGTACATGAAGCTTCAATCTCTCCTGAGTGCTCTTTTTGAAAATGATAAGATTTATGGACAATCCCTCAGGATCAACCTTAGCAATGGAGAAATTCAGCTAATATGATCAGAGGCAGACAGCGCTGCAGCTACCTACATATGGGCTGGAGCTTGGAGAAGTCATTCAAATACAAACTTTGCATTCATGTTTCTGGATTTTGAATATAAGGAACAAACATAGGAACATAGAAATTAGGAGCAGAAGTAGGCAATTCAGCAAAGTATGGGTTGGAGCAGGGAGAAATGTTCAGATACATGCAGGTTCGGGATTTTGCCAGGAACGAGATACAGAGCTTCCCGGAGGAGCCGGCCTCCACATCGCTGGGGGAGGTGCTGACGACAGGGGGACTGGAGAAGGGGGTAGTCAGCGGTGTACAGAGCTATTTTGGAAGAGGATAAGGCAAAGCAAAGTGGGAGGAAGAGTTGGGAGAGGTTATAGAGGAGGGGGTCTTGTGTGAAGTGCTCCGGAGAGTAAATGCCTCCACCTCATGTGCAAGGTTGGGGCTGATACAGCTGAAGGTGGTATACAGAGTGCACCTCATGAGGGCGAGGATGAGCCGATTCTTTGAAGGAGTAGAAGATGGGTGTGTGCATTGTGGGACAGAGGGGGGGGGGGGGGGGGGGGGGGGGGGGGGGGGGGGGGGGGGGGGGGGGGGGGGCAAAATCACGTTTATATGTTTTGGCCCTGTCCAAAGCTAGAGGAGTATTGGAAGGAGGTTTTTAGGGTAATTTCCAAGGTGGTGCACATGAAACTGGACCCGGGTCTCCGGGCGGCCATATTCGGGGTGTCGGACCAGCCAGGGTTGGAAACGGGTGCGGAGGCAGGTATCGTAGCCTTCGCCTCATTGATCGCCCGAAGGCGGATCCTGCTGGGATGGAGAGCAGCCTCTCCACCCTGTGCCCTGGCGTGGCGGGGGGACCTGTTGGAATACTTGACCCTTGAGAAGGTTAAGTTTGCACTGAGGGGAAGCTCGGAGGGGTTCTACAAGTCATGGGCATTATTTATTATGCACTTTCAAGAACTGGATAACATCGAACATTAGTTGGGGGGTTGTTGGGTGGGAGGGTTGGGGGGTTGGGTGGGAGGGTTGGGGGGAGGGGGGCGGGTGGAAGGGTTGGGGGGAGGGGGGCTGTGTATATTAAGGATGACTATGGGTAATCCCTGATTCCTTTTTGTCATTTGTTCATGTAAACATGTAGGCTGATGTTTGGAGATTGGTGGGAGGATGGGATGGTTGTTATTGTTATGGGGATTGACATATCTGTTGCTGATTATTGTTTATTGTTGGTGGGTGTAAATTCGGGAGAAAATATGAAAAAGGAGGAGAATAATAATATTTTTTAAAAAGAAGTAGGCAATTCAAGGGCAGCACGTGGCACAGTGGTTAGCACTGCTGACTATGGCGCTGAGGACCCGGGTTCGAATCCCAGCCCTGGATCACTGTCTGTGTGGAGTTTGCGCATTCTCCCCTTGTTTGCGTGTGTTTCTCCCCCACAATCCAAATATGTGCAGGTTAGGTTTATTGGCCATGCTAAATTGCCCCTTAATTGGAAAATATTAATTGGGTACACTAAAATTAAAAACAAAAGGAAGTAGGCCATTCAGCCCTTCCAGCAAGCTCCACCATTCAATCAGATCATGGCTGATCTTCTCCTGGTCTCAAATCCACCTTCCCACCTGTTTGCCATATCCCTTTAACCTGTGTTTTATCAGAAATATATCTATCTCCTTCTTGAAACCATTTAATAACTCTGATTCCACCGCATTATGGGTCAGCAAGTTTCACAAAAGGACATCGAGTTCTCTCAGTGACCACACACTTGTCTGATACCCTAGATAAGAACACAAGAAATAGGAACAGGAGTGAGCCACGTGGCCCTTCAAGCAGACTCCACCATTGAATCAGATCACACTGAGTTTTTATTTTAATTCTACTTTCTTGTCCTACCTCCATTTCCCTTGATTCTTTTAGTGTCGAAAAGTATGTGCAAGTCATTCTGCCTGATTTTGGGCAATATACGATATCAGCTTGAGCCACCTTCTAGGTTCATTGCTTTCTTCCACCTGGGATTACCCCTATCTCTGGATCTGTAAAGACTTAATTACCTGCAAATGCTTGCATTCAAAGTATCGTTTTGCATCTTTGACTTTGTCTGTATATATGTTTCTGGAACCTACCTCTTCATTCAACAGAGGAAGGAGCAGTGCTCCAAAAGTTAGTGATTAGAAACAAACCTGTTGGACTTTAACCTGGTGTTGTAAGACTTCTTACTGTGCTCACCCCAGTCCAACGCAAGCATCTCCCCATCATTCTTCCACCAAGGAATCCGATTGCTTGATGAACTGGGGCCTGCACAATTGGCAGTGCATCCTCACTTCCTGTTTTCTATTGCCAGGAATGAATAAAAGACTTAGGGCGGGATTCCCCGGTCACCGAAGTCGAAATCACGATCGGCCGGGGAATACCTGTTTCCGACCAAATTGAGGGCGGTGTCGCTTTCGTGATGCTCCGTCCCCTCCAAGGTGGCATGCTCTGTGGGTACCTACTGTCATAATATACATCTATGTATATAATGAAGTGCAGACAGGCAGTGATTGACACACAGGATGACCAGTAAGCACACAGAACAGAGCAGCCAATCACCAGACAGGACACTACCACTATAAAGCCAGAGGGCACTAGCTTTCCCGCTTTCTCTGGACCCAGCCACTGAGACAGTCAGAGACCACGAGCTAGCCAGTGCAAACACCATGCGGTAGCTAGTAAGTCTGGTCAGGCTAGTACTAGGTCTCCAGTCAAGTCAGCATAGTGTCAACCCACAGTTGAACATGTATAGTAGTTAAGACGTTATATAAAATCGTATTACATCTTATCAAGTGTTGGAGGTCTGTCTCTTGCTACACTGCATCAAGTGCAGTCCACATCGACCCAGCCTGCCCAACACATTACCTCCGACCCCAGGACATTGCCGGAGGCCCACCCCCCGATGCTCCGCCCCCGACCAGCCGAGATCCCGACAGTGTCGGTCATGTGTGGTATCATCCGTTGGGAACTCAGCGTGGCGGCTGCGGACTCAGTCCAGCGCTGCCACAGCCGGGTAGAAACGTTGAGTGGGCAGGGGGGTACTATGTAAGGGCTGGGGGCACTGTTGGGAGTGGTCCGAGGCGCGCAAGCCAGCCAAAGGGGGGACACTATTTTGCAGGCCAGGTCCGCGAGCGGCCGGTGCCATGTTGCATGGCGCAGTCTCTGCAGGCCGCCGTGTACATGCATGGACCCGACAATTCTCTGGGCAGTGTCAGCAGCTAAAGCCAGGTGCTCTACACTGCTCGGCTGCTAGCCCCAAACCAAACGGCGGATCGGTGGCCGTTGTGAGCCAAATTTCGGTCGTAAAACTCCACCGTTCCCACGCCAGCGTGGGGACATAGCCTCATAATCGGAGAATCCAGCCCCTTGCATTCATATGGTGCCTTTCATTTTTTTTTTATTTTATAAATTTAGAGTACCCAATTCATGTTTTCCAATTAAGGGGCAATTTAGCCTGGCCAACCCACCTAACCTGCACATTTTGGGTTGTGGGGGTGAACCCACGCAAACACGGGGAGAATGTGCAAACTCCACACGGACAGTGACCCAGAACCGGGATCGAACCTGGGACCTCAGCGCCGTGAGGCAGCAATGCTAACCACTGCGCCACCATGCTGCCCTTCCACCTTGTGGCCTTTGTATGGTGCCTTTCATGAACTCAATGTCCTAAAATGATTTCCAGCCAATGAAGTATTTTTTGAAGAGTAGCCACTGTTGTAATTTAGGAAATACAGCAGCAAATTCTCCCACAAACAACAATGTGATTACAACCAGACAAGCTTTGGGTTGTTTGAGGGATAAATAATGACCAGAACACTGAGGCGGTGAACTTTGAACATTGTTGCATGGGTTTGGTAGATCTAACTAAGAAGTTCAGAGGCGAGTAAGGTTGAACTGTACTGTTTATCGGTTTACATATGTACAAAGAATTGTTCAAATTATGAGCTAGCTCCATGCTGGCTTCTCCTTGATGATACAATTATACCATAAGTCATGTGTCTGTCTCCATCATACAATGGACTATACTGTTAGCCAGTTCTGCATTAACTCTTGCTATGCTGAACATCCTTACATGACACACATATACACACTCACATATACATGTAAGGTGGGATTTTCCAGCCCTTCCAGCCGGCAGGATCTTCCAGTCCCACTGAACGCACCCCCCCCCCCCCCCCCCCCCCCCCCACCACCCCCGCACTCCCTGCAGCGGGTTCCCCCAGCAGTGGGAGGGATGAGCCACGCAAAATGCCTTAGATATCATCGGGACCGGAAAATTCAACCAGCAGCCAATGGGCAAGCCATCTCCGGCGCCGGGATGGTGGGGGGAAAATCCCAGCCATGGTTTCATGGAATCTATTATATCTTTTAACGTCTCATCTGCAACATGGCACTTCTGGCAGTGCAGCATTCCCTCAGTACTGTACTGAGGTGCTGGCCTGGACTATGTGCTCAAGAATCCGGAGTGGGTCCAGAACCCACAATCAATGTTACTATCTCAGTGCCATCTGCTACTTTAATTGCAGCCTCTCCTGGGGCAGTTTTTTCTTTATAAAGTGCTCTTTTCAATGAAGACTGACTCCATTTGATGCCCCCTTTCATCCCGTTGTCAGGGAGCTCCCGGTACCTATCCTGGTTTTGATCCTTTTGTGTTCTGTGCAAGTAATGTCTGTGCCAATGTCCCTGGTTTAAAGTATCGTTCAGGAATTTTAGTCCAAAGCACCATGCACCTACATACAATGAAGAGGAGGGGCAAGAGTTTAAGCTGTTATTCTACTTTAATTATCATTATTGTACATCACGTTGATCAAAAGAGCCATTTGTCATCAGTGGACTTTCCGTTACTAATCAATGCAGCAGAAATGAATGGTCGGCTTGTTAAAATGTTGCTTTCAACTCTCATTTGTGTAAAGGCGCTTGATGTCTACTTGAATGAAATGCAGTCATTTCATTATAATGCAGTAATATTGCTTTTGTTTTTTAAATTCAATTGTGGGTTTAGTCAGATGCAATGCTAATAATGAAAGTCAATATCCATGGGGGGAAAAAACTGTCATTGTTTTTTTTAAACTGTATATGACTTAGGTTTAGGGAAAGGGAGAAATGAGAAGCATAAAGCAAATGAAAATGGCATTCTAGTCTCCTAATGGGAAGCAATGAGATCATAATTATATCTTTCAAATATTCTGGACACCCCAGCAGGAACAGAATTTATGCAAAGCTGTGTTGTTTTTTCAAAAAATTATTTCTCTTCAGTAATTGTTCTCTTTTGGAGTTAGTAATCATATTCCCGTGGTATTTTATTCTGCAGCTAATGCCCTCCAACTGGTGTATGTGGAAGAGCTCTGTACATGCTTGCGTGGATGCTTGAGAAGGGCTCCACTCTACACATGGGTTAGATTTTAATGTTGAACTGGTTTATTTTACTCCCAATATTGAAAGGCATGTTTATTAACTGCCCAAGAGACAATGGACTGCCAATGGACTCCAAGGTCACAATATGAAGTTCAGCTATGCTCTAAGGTGGATTATACATCATCGCTGGGGGAAACTCTAACCAGTCAGCGATGACTTCTTTATGAAGGGTTGTTGTACTGCCTGGCTTCTGTGTGTTCGGGAGTCTAATTGAGAGCTGAATTATACTCCCACTTCCACATCCAAACACAAAAGGTATAACTGCATGTTTGCTTCTATGATAAATGGCAGTTTTTTGCAATCGTGTCCAGTCATGCTCATGATTTTTATAGCTGGACTGTACACTTCTTTTTAGTAGGAGTTTAGTTATGCTCATTGTTTTTGGTTAATTGTGCCCATTTAGATAGCAATGTCAATCTTCATAAAATCATCGAATTTACAGGGCTAAAGGAGGCCATTCAGCCCATCGAGTCTGCACCGACCCTTGAAAAGGGCATCCCACCCAAGCCCACACCTCCACTCTATCTCCGCAATCCAGTAACGTCACCTAACCCTTTTGGACACTAAGGGCAATTTAGCATGGCCAATCCACCTAACCTCCACATGTTTGGACTGTGGGAGGAAACTGAGCACCCGGAGGAAACCCACGCAGACACGGGGAGAACATGCAGACTCTGCACAGACAGTGACCCAAGCCGGGAATCAAACCTGGAACATTGGAGCTGTGAAGCAACTATGCTAACCACAGTGCTACCATGCCACCCACTTCTTGCACTCTGGGTAAATATGATTTATACTTACTGCATCATTATGAATTTTCAGAAATGTCATTTTTCAGTCATTATGGTTATTCGCATAATATTTGAATAAACGTTAACACAAACCACATTAGGACAAAGACCTAACAGCTACATCACAAAGGTGGCAACGTTCAAGTCCGGATGCACTTCCAAATATAAATCGGTACAATCACAATGAATGAGGTAACTACATTGGACCATACCTTCCATCAGTACTGATGGGATATTTAGGTGCATTCAACTGACAACTAAAATGTTGGAGCCAAGGTTTTGCTGTTATC